>NW_025814856.1:121735397-122384397 GCF_022079265.1 Lynx rufus | reverse complement strand
TCTTGCTCTCGGCTCAGGTCATCTCAGGGTTCTTGGGTTCAAGCCCTGCATCAGGCTCTGCACTGACATCATGGAGCCTGCTTGGGATTCTGTCTCTGCCTCTCTCTCTACCAGTCCCCCACTCTCTCACAGTCTCTCTCAACATAAATAAATACACTTTAAAAAACCAAAAAGAAAAAAAATCTTTTTGAATGAATTAAGAAATTAACCCATCTAAGGGCAACTGGGGGGCTCAGTCATTTGAGCATCTGACTTTGGCTCAGGTCATGATCTCACAGTTCATGGGTTCGATCCCCACATCAGGCTCTGTGCTGACAGCTCAGAGCCTGGAGCCTCCTTTGGATTCTCCCTCTCTCTCTGCCCCTCCCCCCACTGGTGCTTTGTCTCTCTTTCTCACTCTCAAAAATAAACAAACATTAAAAAAAAAAAGAAATTAACCCATCTTACACAAGAATACTAAATAGGATACGATGTGGTTGCTCTTATTAAACAGCTAGAAGGGGAACAGAAGCAGCAAACGATTATTCAGAATGGTAGAAAAGTAAACTATGGTAGTATGAGGCAGGTCAGCTCTCATGGAAAACTAAGTAAATTCCACATGGCAATATAAACAAGGTGTCTTTAATTTATAATTAAATTATAAAAAGTACGTCAATAATCGTATAAGGACCTAGGCATCAGTGGCTTAACTAGTACAAATGAGTCCGGCAAAATTCAATATATTGAATATCTTCTGTCATCAATGAACCTCAAAATAACACACACCCTCACTGGGGTTGGAAGCTACTGAAGCAGAGTATAGAACGACAAAAACACAAAGGGAGATAAGCAGTTTTTATCACTATTAGAAAAGCAGGAGGAGGCCTCAGTGCCAAGGGTAATTTAGTCTCTGCATTCTTGGGGCAGTTTTAGACACTTGACCACATATGTGTTTCAGTCCATTTCTATAACAAAATATCAGAGACTAGGTAGCTTATAAACAACATAATTTATTTCTCACAGTTCCGGAGATCAGGGTGCCACACAACCACTGGATGACGTCTTCCTAGTCACAGAATTCTCACTGTAACCTCATCAGACAAAAGGGGTTAGGGAGCTCTCTGGAGCCTCCTGTATAATGGCACCAATCCCATCCATGAGGGTTCCACCTTCAAGACCTAATCGCTTCCCAAAGGTGTCATCTCCTAAGGCCTTGGCCTTGAGCATTAGGTTTCCAACAGAACTCTGGGAGGAACACAAACATTAAACCACAGCAGTATGCAAAGCACTACTGGAACAGAGCTTGACCTTCAACAGTAATCAGAGGCTATTTGCTTATTTTCATAAATAGGACAACGGCCTCTGTTCTGGAATTTTCTCTCAGCGGGAGGTGGGGGTGGGAGGCAGAGGATGGAGTACTGGTATGTGCTCTAGGAATTCACACAGATGAAAAAGGTGCCTTGGAGCCACACAGCTTTTTATCCAGGAAACAGTTCATGTGTATAATACCCACTAGCCTATGGGATCATAGGTAACATACGAGCAATAGGTTAGTTCTGCCATGGCCCTGGACGAACACTGAAGTCAAATGAAGAGAAAGAAATTTAAACTCTAGATTTCAAAATAATTATTACAATGAACTCTAACCACTACAACTAATAACCATTTACACTCCGTAGGCTTACGCACAGCACTATGATACATCTATATAGGCCACAGCTAAAATTCTCAAGATAATTTGCTTCTAAACATACATGTTTCCAATCTCCCTGACTTGCAGAAAACACATGATCAAAGTTTGGAAATGAACCCGAGAAACAGGATCAACTTGGGTACAGCCCACATGGCTTAAAATTATCACCAGTTTCATTTCAGGGTCTGTAAGATCTACATAGTGTTCTATCATATTTATACTTGTTGTTTTACCATGTTTTAGATACTCTAGAAACTATCTACTGAAGGTTCAGGTGGATTTTATTGAAGGTCTTAAGTCTCTTTAAAATGTAAATGAAGGGGTGCCTGGGTGGCTCAGTTGGTTAAGCAACCTGCCAAGTCTTGGTTTCACCTCAGGTCACGATCTCACAGTTCAGGGGCTCAAGCCCCACATTTGCGCTGACAGAGCGGTACCTGCTTGGGATTCTCTATGTCCCTCTCTCTGTCCCTCCCCCACTTGCTCTCGCCCTCAAAAATAAATAGGTGAAAAAATGTCAATGAAAACAAAATAATTGCTCTTACTGTACAATAACCAGACTTCATTAGACTTAAAATTTATACAAGAACTACAGGCACGGTTATAGTCATAATGAAACTACTATCAAATTACTTTAGAACTTTCAAGTAAAAATATTCAAAATATTCCACTAAAACTGAAAACACTTTAAATCTTCACATCAACATACCCATTTACTTCACAGCACCATGCCAAGGTAGAGTAGACACTCATTAATACTTATTGAATGGATGAACAACTATGTCCTCCCACTAATATATCCTCCCTCTTGCCAAATTTGGGGATAAAGTGTAGAGTTTTTTCTCTTTCCACAATTCTCTAAGTCCTCAAATTAACAATGGCAGCTCTGAACAGCTGGCTAAATGACATTTTTAAAGCATGGCTCACTATGTTTCTCTCTCCTCCTCCTCTCCACATCTCCCTCTCCCACACACACATGTAACTTACACACAAACAGGGTGTCAGCTGTCAGAATTAAGCTTAAGTCAAAGATGACAAAATATGTAAAATTTAATTCTCTAAAAAGTAGAAAATGGGGTGGAGACCATAGGGTTGAACAAATTCGAGATTTGTTATTTTTTAAAAATATAAATCTATGTATTTGGTGGACAACAGCTGGTGCCTTTCTGCTGCTGTTTCAGGTAAAATGCATTTAAAAAAATTTTTTTTAATGTTTATTTTTGAGAGAGAGAGAGACACACACACACACACAGAGTGTGAGTGGGGGAAGGGCAGAGAGAGAGAGGGAGACAGAGAGTCTGAAGCAGGCTCCAGGTTCCAAGCTGTCAGCACAGAGCCTGACGCGGGGCTCAAACTCATGAACCCGTGAGATCATAACTTGAGCCGAAGTCTGACGCTTAACTGACTGAGCCACCCAGGTGCCCCTCAAGTAAAACATATTTAAATGGTTTAATGTTCCATTCACAGCCACAGGAAAATGAGAGAGAAGCCAACATAATGAGGCACAGATTCTCCTGATAAATAATCACAGTATAAATTCTCCCTAATTGACCATAAAAAAAAGTTTCTTTGAAAGGAGCAGGGAATGATATGTACATTATATTCTTAGAGGACTTTTTAATAAAATGCTAAAATTTTTTTGTGTACTTCGTTTCTAAAGGAGGCAATCTTTTATCACTCATCTTGATCAACTAAATCTTAAAATCTTTACTGATCTCATTCATTCTCATGGAATTAGAGACTTAAAGAAAAGATGCCCCAAGAATAGCTACTTTGAACAAAGAAGCACAAGAAAAGTTAAGACCCAACTAGGGAGGCTTCAAGAGCAAAAGAAAGTACAAGAGCCCCAATGTACTGGCTAAAGCAGAGCTGTTAGAATACAGGTAGGAAAACAGGAACACAGAGCCACGAATAAAAAATAGATCCTCTTTTTCTGCCCTTGCATCTTCCTGCTCAGTGTGCTCTATACTGTCCAAAAAAGGGGAAAAAAAAATCTTAATTGAAAATGCAAAACAATGTTGAAAGAAAAAACACTGGACCACAGATAGTATACAGGGCTAGTTGGCAAAACATCTACATTTTTAAAGTTCTTAGAATTAGATTTATGGTATATTCATGCCGTCCTAGTTGCATCTTACACTTTTGTTAGTAAACCTACTTTTCCTCCACATACTAATGCACTATAATTTGAAATGTGAGACAAACGTAATAATTAAAACAAAAAATTGTAATTTAAATAGTAGCCAGATATCACTTTGTAAAATATTAAATATTCTAGTTTTCCATTAAAAATGTCTTTGATGCTGTATATCCTTATCAGTGTGAATATAGCAATTCTCAAGAACGCGTATTTAACATAAATCACAAATACTACATTCTTTACCAAATAACTGTTTTCATATACCTACTCAAATGTAAAATGCACCTAACAAAATTTGATTGAATTTTTAGAAATGCTCTTTTGGCAACTGGAGCTTTAAAACATTAAATACATTTGGCTAAAAATAGTTTTGTCAATAATCTAATTTTTTCGACCATGTCAATAATCTATTTTTTTTTTTACGACCACCATGACAAATAAAGAGGTAATTATGAAGGCTAAACTCCCATTAACAGTTTAGTATCCCAATTAAAATCAAATGTTAACTGTAGCAGTTGGGCACACGGCCGTAATCAGCATCGCTTTTATGTAGATGAAACTTTGCCCACTCTGTTTGCGCTCAAATAAGCAGGCTCAGTGTTGCCTGAACTTCCTAACACCACGCATGCATAATTTAATCCTTATGACCTGTCGTATCAAATTTGATTTAGAATTAAAGGACTGGTTCTATACGGGTTTTCTAGCTTAACAGTCGTGATATCACTAGAATAGGAGATTCTGAGAAGAGCAAAGACTAAAAGAAATGCCAACTCCCAAGTTCACATTAATTCCCTACACTATAACCCAACTCCACTTTTTAACACATTTGTATTTAGTCTAACAAAAGTTATTGACTTACTTTCCCATAGGTGCTGACCTCTGGAAACTACTTCTCATTGGTACCTCGTTAATTACCTTCTTAAAGTTACAGTTCTTCAGGGAATTCATTCTGTATTAAATATTTCCCTAGCAATACTGAGTTTGCGGAGTTCCTTGTTTCTATGTGTATTCCTGTCTCTTGGGCCCCCGCACCCCCCGCAACTCACAAACGGAAGGATCGAATGACAGCATTACAGACTTAAGGATTTATAACTCTTTAGTGATGAAAGGAATTACCATTGTACAGCCTATTTGCTATTTACCTTAAACGTTTCTTGCAAAGAAACTGCACTTGGAGTAATTCTGGCAAACCATTGGGGGGGCCATGGGCTAAACTCAGCTCGACCACCTACTTTTGTACAGCTGTTGCGTCAAGAATGATTTTTAAACGGCTGGGGTAATACTTACTGACACATGAAAATTCTATGAAATTCAAATTTTAGTTCCACTAATAAAATTTTACTGGAACAGTTACATGTATGTATTTATATATTTTACCTATTTTCTATGGCTGGCTTCACACTACAACAATGGTGACAGAAATCAAATGGCCTGCAAAGCCTGCTAGATATTTACTATCTAGCCCTTTACTGAAAGTCTGATCTCTGAAGTCACTAAAAATTGTTCAAAAGGTCTGAATATTTGTTTTCAAAAGGGAAACTAGAAAACTCCTCTGACAAATTTTGGTCATCACAAAAACTCTGTAAACTGCAGGCGAACTTGATTGAAAAGTTTAATCTACGAAAGAGTTGAGAGATAATGATGATGCTCCAGTCAGGCCAGTATTACCACTGCTTCCCTGAAGCCACACCTCTATATTCTCGGTCGGTCACCAACCTGGTAGATTTTACCTCCCAAGTATCTGTCAAATTGTACCACTTCTCCACACATCCATCACCATCCTATATCTAGCTACTATGTTTTTTCCCTGACTACTGCAGTAACCTCACATCTGCCCTAGCCCTTCCATTCCCCAAACTATTTTTTAAATTTTTTTTTTTCAACGTTTATTTATTTTTGGGACAGAGAGAGACAGAGCATGAACGGGGGAGGGGCAGAGAGAGAGGGAGACACAGAATCGGAAACAGGCTCCAGGCTCTGAGCCATCAGCCCAGAGCCCGACGCGGGGCTCGAACTCACGGACCGCGAGATCGTGACCTGGCTGAAGTCGGACGCTTAACCGACTGCGCCACCCAGGCGCCCCTCCCCAAACTATTTTTATAAGCCATCTTCAAGACACAAATCTGATCTTGTCAACGCTCCTGCTTAGCACACACATGCGCACGCACACACACACACCTTTTTATTCATTATACAAAGCCTTGCATTATCTCTTCGCTCCCAACTCCAGCGTCATTTCTCTTCCAACCGCTGATTTTTAAAAAAATGATATATATTACATACCACATATCTGTAGTTTCCTATCAGCATGATTTAGTATTTAGTTGAATCACAAGTGCAAAAATCAACAAAAAAATTACTGCACATCTTTTGTGCTGCATAATAACATACATGTTAGAGTATTTAATTTTTGCATTCCTAACCACCCTGAAAGTTACCTATACTTTTACTTTTATCCAACAATGGCCAACATAGCAGTCCCACTCAAAAACTACTCACTGCTTGATTGGTTATAAAACCGTGAATGTGCTCTCAATTCTACTGGAAGCTTAGACTAAGATGTGCTGATTCAGGGCACTGAACTCAGCACAACTCAACAGCAAACCAGTGGCAGATGTGAAAGACTGTATGGACTCTGGAAGGGTTGCTTCTAAGAATAAAGAGTCAGAATAAGGTCTTTTTTTAACAGTCTATTCAAGTCCTCAACTAGGACAGACATCATTACATATGTTGCATTTTATTAGAGAAGCAGTAAATTTCTAAGCACTCAAACATTTTCTTGTCCCTAAAAGTAAAACCTGGGATAATCAATCATTCTAAGAAACCTGAATTTCTGACTCTGCTGGTGAAATATAAAGGATTCAGTATGATTACTAAACTGAATACATTAGAAGAATGTAGAGAATGTTCAAAGACCAGAAGTTCACTTAAAATCTCTCACTCACGATATCCCAAATGGTAAGAGTTTACAAACTGTGCTTTGTCATTATTTCAGAGTTTTTACATGTTTTTAATGATGTTGCTCTAACTTTTTAAAACAAAAAAGGCCCTCATTAAGAAGGACAGTATCATCACGTAAAGAAAATGGGATATATTTCAAATATGCACAAATACATAGGGGAAAATAATAGGGTGTCTGCAATCTGCCTTAAAATGTTTCAGAGAAAAGAGACACATGAAGCAAATACGGCAAAATATAATTAACTGGTAAATGTGGATGATGGGTACATGAAGTCTACGAGTTCACTTTACTTCTTCTACCGTTCAGTGTATCTGAAAACTTGAAATATTTTTTAGAAAGTCTTCCATAAGCGTAAGAAGTTAATTTTTGCAGTAAATACAAAAAGACAAAATTCAACTGTTGTTAAAGTGAACCCAGAAAATACTAAAATTCTAATTTTAAAAAAATGCACACTCCGGCAATACTTCTTGCTACAGAGGAAGGATGCAGGCAAACAATGGACTCTCAACCACCACCAACCTGAGTATAAACTGATACAACTACATCAGAAACCAAACAAAGCTGAAGGTACATGTAACCTGTGATTCAGCAATTCCACTTCAAAGTACGTATCCCAGAGCAGTGATTCTCAAACTTTAATGTATAGAAGAGTCATCCAGAGAGCTTGTTTCCTGGTCCCCTGAGACTTCACCAAGATGAAGGTGGAGCCCAAGAATCCACATCTCTGACACGCTCCCAGGTGACAACACCAATGCAGCCAGCCGGTCAGAGGACCACACCTTCGAGCAAATAGCGTCCTAAAGAAATCTGTGCACACGTGCACCTGGATGCGTGTTAACAAAATATAGCAGCAGTGTTCATAACCGGAAGGGCTAAATAAACGAGGACGTATTCATAGAACGGACTGATGGGTGTGGATGACGGCGGCTACAAAAGAGCAGAGGACACCACTCTGAAGCAGGCCTCTTCGGTACAGTGGTTATTCTCAGCTGAAAGCAGCAAATACAGGGGGAGGCTTACTCCGAACTCCCTCATTATCTAAAGAAATGATCTCCCATTGCCGTAAATCCCCTCCCTGGGAGTTTCATCAACCAGGGAGGGTTGACCCTATCACAGGAGAGAAGACTAGAAGTTGCCACCACATCCAAACCAACAGTCACACACATACCTCTCACCTACTCTTCTAAATAGCCCCTTCAGCTTTCCTAGAAAATCATGTACTCTCCTCTGAGAGGACTACCTCTCCTCACCCCTTTTCCCTCTTAAGATGATATTCAGGCCTGATTTCTAAGCCATCTAAGCCACCATGGGAGAGCTACTCTTTTTTCTCTGGGTTTCTCCCATGTTATTCATAAAGCATACATGTTAATAAACTTGTTTGGTTTTGTCTTATTAACCTTTTAGTACAGGAGTCTCAGCTAAGAACTCAGAAAGGTAGAGGGAAAGTTATTTTTCCTCCCCTATCCTACACACAATATAAATAAATCTTACAATAATAATACTGGGGGGAAAAGATGACCCAAAACAAGAGTATGATTCCACTTATATCAAGCTGATAAATTCAAAGATATGCTTTAGAATTACATATAGAAATGACAAAACAAAGAAAAGCAAGGAAATATCATAAAAGATTATGGTTATTTTAAAAGAAAGAAAAAGTTTTATAATCGGGAAAGACACAGGGGAGGGTTTCTAAAGTATCGGCAATGTTCTATCAACTTCTAGACACTGATGATAGTTGCACTGGTATTCATTTTGTAAAACTATATTCTGTTTACACATTTTTCTTATGTATAAACAAGAAAAAAATTTTAAGAGATTGTCTTTGATGACAGAATGTTATGAAAGTGACTTTCTAAAGTTTCCTATTTAAATCTTAGTGCACTAAACCTAGCCTCACCCTTTTAATCAATAAAGTTCTATTTCATAAGCTGAGTTCAAAAAATTAAATATTAGGCTTGGTGGTAAATGCAAGTTTCATTAAATTAAAATACAAAGTTTTGAGGCAACAGCATGATGAATAGATACTGCTATGATAAATCCTAGAAATCATATTTCAAAAATACCCCAAAGGCTCAAACACCTTGAATTTTCAAACTAGAAATAAAGCAACAGAGTTTGGTAGAAAATTTAGCAGTTAAGAGTCAATGGATGACAACAGTATCACTTAACAGCCTTGGACTCAATCTACAATTCTGCCCAAAGATAACAGTAACTATACATTTAATGTATACAGAAGAGACATCTTACAAGTATCTAACTGGCAAAATTTGGAAAGATTCCAAATACTGCAGGAGAAATGAAAGTGCAGATGTGTGCTTTTTTTCTTTCCCACCCCAACCCACCCACCAAACAAAAACAAAAACAACCAGCAGAAAGAAGGGAAAAAAGAGTGCAAGCTCCAAGAAAAACATCACTATGAAACACACAAACAATGGATGCCATTTGACACAGCATGCAAGGACAGGAGTACCTCAAAACTAAAGTTCTGTCAGTCTACACACAAACAAGGCAACAATGAAAACCTGGGAAACCACAGAGACCATCTGGAGTCTACAAAGTTTTCACCGAGACAGGTGAGGGTAAAAAATTCCTCACTAGGTCAAAAACTTTGTAAATCTTATTTAAATACTTACCATTAAACTACTGGTTCCAGAAGGAATAGAGGTAGCAGAGTAGAAAAAAGAGGGAAAACCCAATCAATACTAAGAATAAAAAGTGGCAACACAGTATCAACTCTAGGCACCTAGAATAAAATAGCAAATAAATACAAAATACGAGGTTAGGCAGCCAACTTTCTAGTAGTATTGAGAGGTGGGTTGTCAATGCCCCCCGCTTCTGCCTCTTATTCCTGTTTTGCTTATTATTTGGACATAGAACTACTTAACAGCTGGCTATCTTGAAAAGCAGACTTGGGAAGGGAAAGAAGGTAAAGTCTAACTTTTATTATGGCCAACAAGGCAACATGCAACTTAAATGACTAATGGCAGGAAAATCCTATTCTGACTTAAATTCTATTCTATAGCAAGTAGGCTATCCAGTATTTTAGGAAAATCATCTACATTTATCCAAAATATATTTATAGAACCAAAGTGGGTGATTAGCATCGCAGTGAACAAAACACACGGTCTCATTATCTGCTGGCACGGCTGATATCAAACTATTATCCTGAACAAATGAAAGGTGACAACACTTAATCACCTCACTAATATGCACCTAATAATATGCCACCAAAGACTGAATTTTACTCTTCATGACTTTGTTTCAATAATAGCTTTTGCTATTTTAAGTGTTTCGTGCAATCTTTTACTTACTATCAGCTTTCATATCCACCATAAGGAAACTTGTAGATAGGAGAATTTATCATTTTGATAAGGATGCTGGCTCACATTTGCAGAGCACTTTACCATGAGCCAAGTTATTTGCTAAATACTACATTATCTCACCCAATCTTCAAAACCACTATATGTGGTAGGGGTGTTATTATCACCACTTTAATACCGAGAAAATAAGAGGCTGATAGACTTTAAATGATTGGGCCAAAGTCACAAAGGTCCAACTACAGACCCAAAATTTTAAACTATACTAAATAGATGGTAATAAATAAGCAACTTAGAATAATATTTTCACAATGTTTCAGAATTTTCTTATTTCTGTAAGTGCTGAAAATATGTATGACAGATAAAAGTGAATCACAAGTCTCATGGAAAGTTTCCTCAATTCACTGATTTTTCTAAAGTACCAGAACATAAAGACACCAAATATACAAGTAGGAAATAATTAAAACAACATTTTAATCTTACAAAAAATCAAATTCAATCATAAGCAGAAATACTAGAGAAGTAATGTTTCTTAGTGTTAACTGATCAACTCATCTAGAACACCACTGTTAAGAATTAAATCATGTACACACACAGTACACACAAACATGTCCATTTTAGAAAGAACAAAAAAAGAGTATATTCCTTCTTGCTACAAGAAACTCAATGAAACTAATGGCTTTCAAGGCAGACAAATTCTGTATGGTTGTTATAAAGAAAGATTTTTCAAGGATACCTTTAAATAACATTGTTTTAAAAGACTAGGAGAACAAATTTGCAAAAATACAGTCTACATACAAGTAGAAGCTAAGTAGAGGCATATTTTCCTTAGCTCAAGATAATGTTTACAATATTTGAGTAGAACTAGTATAAATAGTTCCTCATTTCCTTAGGAACAATTAGCGTTTATTTTTTAAAATGTTTATTTTGAGAGACAGAGTGAGTGCTTGTGCACAGGGGAGGGAGGGAGAGAGAGAGTGAGACAAAGTGAGAGAGAGTATGAGTGAGTGAGTGAGTGAGTGAGAGAGAGAGAGAGAGAGAGAGAGAGAGAGAGAGAGAGAATGAATCCCAAGCAGGCTGGGCGCTGTTAGCACAGAGCCTGACGGGGCTCAGTCTAACTACGGATAAGAACCTGACCTAAGCTGAAATCAAAAACTGGTCACTTAACCAACTGAGCCACCGGGGTACTCCCAATTAATGCTTTACGGAGGAGACTGGAAGGCCCAAATCTTCAGAAAATAAGTACGTCTACAACGATGAAAGGCAATCAGAATCTCAAACAGCGAAATGTTATTTATACCCAGTGGTAGATGTTTAACAACTACTCTCCAAAAGAGAAAAAATCCTGACTTTTAGTATTTACTGATTTCAATGGTATAATCTATGACCGATTTCAAACTTCCAAACGGTCCTCACTGAACACAGAACCGGGAAGAGGCAGGCAACAGCTGACTGATATAGTGTTTCCACTATCCATATACAATGCATGTCAATAACCTCAAAAACACAAAAAAGAGTAAAATGTAATAAAACAACTAGGAAGTGATGAGCTTTGAGAATTTACTACCTATGTTTTAAATATAATTTATTTAATTGTAAGTTTACATAATTTCACTTCAACAGTGGTTGCCAAAATCCTGAGTTTAGCCATCAACTCCAGGAAGAGCTTGTTCCAGAACACCACTGTCATAAAGTTCCCTTTTTAATTCACCCAGTCCTTTGTTGATTTCTCATTTTCCTATTACACTTTTTTGGGTAGATTAGCAAGAAAGTAAGTTGTAATATTCTAATCAGGTTCTCTCAATTATTTCTTCTAAGCCTATGTGAGTGTCCCCTAAGTCCACCTATTCCTGCTGTTTAGTTAAGCAAGCCCCACCCCGCTGCCCCCAAACGTTGAGGGGCTGGTAACATTCATTCACATTTTTCTCCACTCTTCACCACAGAAAAATGAAAGCAATGGCCAGCTGCATTTGCAGCCACATACTTCCCCCAATCCACTCCTTTGACATGACAATTTTTGCCTGATAAAAGCTGTTGAAGTTTCCTAAAAGACTAGCGCAATTTACATTTCCACGAGTATCATTTATATCATTTACAACCCGTATCACCTGTAATGGTATGCTATGACTTTCCTTTCTGCCAATCTGACCAGCATAAAGTGCTATCGCATTACTACTTCAGTTTGTATTTCCCTAGAAAGCAGTCTGGCAAAGTCTACTGAATAATAGAGAATGCTGTTCCAGGAATATAGCGGAACAGTACTGAGATCAACCCTCCTAACAGAAGCAACTCCAAATCCAGGATTAAAAACAAAAAAATCTTAAGAACATTAATGAGCTGGCAAAGAAAGCTACAAATTCTTAGGCCAGAACTGGTTCATGAGATGGAGCCCGGAGTCGGGCTCCACATTGACAGCACAGAGCCTGCTTGGGATTCTCTCTCTCTGCACCACCCCCCAACTCACGTCCTCTCTCTCACATAAACTTAAAAAAGAAACAAACAAGCAAAGAGGGGGGGAAAAAAAGAGACAAACCAAGAAACAGACTTTTTACTATAGAGAACAAGCTGATGATTATATATATTTATATACACATTCATATATATATATATATTCATAGTTACCACAGGGGAAGTGGGGGGGGGCGGTTAAACAGGTAATAGGGATTTAGGGAGGGCACTTGTGATGAGCACAGGGTGATGTGCAATATAGTAATTTAACCTAGCCTAAAACTAACGTAACACCATGTTAACTGGAATTAAAAACTTAAAACAACGAGGTATCGCCTCAGACATCTCAGAATAGCTAAAATCAAACACACAAGAAACAAGTGTTGGCACGGATGGAAAGCTAACTGGTGCAGCCACCGTGGAAAACAGTCGAAGTTCCTCAAAAAGTTAAAAACAGAACTACCCTACGATCCGGTAATTCCACTACTATTTATACAAAGAATATGAAAACACTAATTTGAAAAGATACATGTGCCCGTGTTTATTGCATTATTTACAAGGGCCAAATTATGGAAGAAGCCTGAATGTCCACTGATAGATGAATGGATAAGATGTGATACACACACACCATGGAATAGGATTCCGTCATAAAAAAGAATGAGATTTTGCCCTTTGCAACAACGTGGATGGATCTGGAGGGCACAATGCGAAGTGAAATGAGCCAGCAGAGAAAGACAAATACCATATGATTTCACTCATATGTGGAATTTAAGAAACAACAGAACAAAGGAAAAAAGAGACAAACCAAACTCTTAACTATAGAGAACTGATGGTTACCCCAGGGGAGATTGGGGGGGGGGGGGGAACGAGTGAAATAGGTGAAGGGGATTAAGAGGACACTTATGAAGAGCATTAAGTAGTGTACAGAATTGTTGAATCACTGCATTATACACCCAAAACTAATATAAGACTATGTTAATTATACTGGAATTAAAATTTGAAAAAAATAAAAGTGGTATTTTAAAAGATCAGTATTTTTAATATTTCTGAAATTACATAATTGCAACTATTTAAACATGATAAATCAGGGGTGCCTGGGTGGCGCAGTCGGTTAAGCGTCCGACTTCAGCCAGGTCACGATCTCGCGGTCCGTGAGTTCGAGCCCCGCGTCGGGCTCTGGGCTGATGGCTCAGAGCCTGGAGCCTGTTTCCGATTCTGTGTCTCCCTCTCTCTCTGCCCCTCCCCCGCTCATGCTCTGTCTCTCTCTGTCCCAAAAAAAAAATAAACGTTGAAAAAAAATAAAATAAAATAAATAAAATAAACATGATAAATCAGGTATCAACTTAAAAATGTGCAAGGAGGTAGACAGCTTAAAAAAATTATTAGGGGGATAAAAAAAACCCAAAAAAGTTTGAAGACCACTGCCCTGGAGTACTTGTGAACATGTGCCCCAGGAGTCACAAATAAAAATGTTCATGGCGGCACTGTTTATAATGATGCAAAACTAAAAACGCCTCCAATTCCATCAACAATAAAAATGGATAAATTGTGGTATTCATTCAATGGAATGTGATGGATAAATGAAGTGGAATAAGCTATAGCTCCAGACAATAACATAAGTGATATATACAAATAATGTCACATGTTTAGAATGACTCTATTAATATAATATTCAAAATATTCAAAACCAAGCTTACTGTTGCACATGTTAACTGTGGAGGGATGCCTGAGTGGGAAAGCTATAAAGGAAAACAATGAGAAAATAATAGAAGGGCACATAACAGAAGGGAGATTTTAAGAAACTATGAGTGTTCTACTTCTTAGCATGGGTGGTAATACAGGAAGATTCACTTCATTAGATGCATATGTGTGTTACATACTTTTGTGTATGTAAAATACAATTAATAATAAAAATTATTTTTAAAAATTACCCTTTGATCCAGAAATTCCCACCTGGCAATTTATCCTAGCAATAATGGAATCAAGTATATAAAGAATAAGGATTCTTCTGTATGTAGTAACAAAAACTGGCCAGTAAAAACAGCTGAATAATTTGTCCCATATCCTTACCATGGCCTAAAGCAGTTATTAAAAAGAATGTGATACTAATTGAGGAATTTCCACAGTATTTCAAGTGGGAAAAGATGCAGACAAGCACCCATATAATTCCATTTTCGTAAAACAATGACCACAAAATCCCTATAAACGTGTATTTACTGTATCAATGGATATCAATGGATAGCTTTCAGAAGCTAAACACTGGGTTAGTTTATCTTGCAGAATAAGGTATGGGTGTGGGGGAGAAAAGGGAAAGAAAGCACCCCAAAACTGGGTGTGCACATATACACATGTAGAAAGACATATGCTGACTACTGTACAAAAGTGCCAGTGATTTATTTATCTATCATAGGGAGTGGATTTCCACATTTTTTTTTATGTGTTATTTCAAGTTTTAATAATAGTATACATTATTCTCTTAACAGGCTCCATGCCTGGGGCGGGGCAGGGGCTTGAACTCACGACCCTGAGATTAAGAATCACATGTTCTACCAACTGGCCCAGCCAGGCACCCCAGTATACATTATTTTATGGTCAGGAAACACCAAGGTGGATATTGTCATTTTGGGCAAAGTATTTCTGGGCTCTGGAATAGTTAACATCTATACAAAAAGAGTCCTGGGTAGTCAGTTTATAAAGTAGAGAATAAGTCACATAATGCACCAGGAAAGCTTTTCCCAAGGTGCATGCTACCATCAGTGTTTCTCATGCAGTAATGTGCATACAAATCACCTAGGCATTTTCATAATGCAGATTCTGTTTCCATAAGTCTGAGGTGGGGCCTGAAATTGTTTCTAATAGGAAATGAAATGAACTTCAGAAAAGTTCAGAAAATGAACTTCAATTAGCAAGGTGGTAAGCAATTGTAATGCACCATGCCTTATACTAGGCACTTCTGCAAATATTACATCATTTAAATCTTTATTACAACCTTCTAGAGCAGGTTTAATCATTACCATCTACAAATGACTAAGTTGAAGCTCACAGGGCAGCAGAAAAATACTGACGACAGAGGGAAATAATGCCCCTGGGGTAATTTAGTTAATGAAGCCCCTTTTGGAAGCTTCTTCTATGCTAAACACACTTTTTGCTTTTAAGATACTTTTCTTCCAGTAGGAAAACATCATAATCTAGCAGAGTTCTGAGTTTATACATCAAGGCAAGATGGAAGTGCAAATCACATACAAAAGTGAACACAAGATACAGTTCCTGGACCAGGAGCATCAGCAACACCTGGAAACTCGTTAAAAAAGTGCAAATTCTCGTGTCCCATCCCGAATTTAATTGAATCAAAACTCTGGGGGTAGGAGGGAATCTCAGGCCCACTGAAGTGTGAAAACCACAGATCAATAAAGGATTACTGGGGGGGGGGGGGAGTTACTATGAAATTAATTTGGGAAATGAGGAATTAAAATGAGTTATTCATATTTCTTTACTGCAGACCTTGAATAGGTTACAAACTTGCCTATCTACATACAGAGCTCTTCCTTCCAGGAGAATCTTATGGGAGAAGTGTTCAATAGGATTAAACTGTCAAGGATGCTATCTGAAGTAGGTATTGCTCCTTGGGACCAGAGTGCACTACCCAGAGCCAAGCCAGACAGACTTGAGCGTGAATCTGAACTCTGGAAGTATGAGTAATGGGAGTACAGGAATAGGAACAGAGTAGCCATGGTGGTGACACCACTACCAATTCTCTTCTGTTTATAAAAATTACAGGTGTATTACTGTTGACACAAAGCAATACATAATAGAAAGCAGTGTTCCTACTTGCCAGAGATAACCAACTTTTAATTTACGGATAACACCTCTAGGCCTTTTTTCTTCATTACACATATACACTCATTTAGTAACAAAATTACCAAAACAAGCCACATACCATTTTTATAATCATTTGTTTCCAAGCTATGTCTCCACTAGACTATGTGCTCTTAGGGAACAAAAGTGTCTCTCTCCTTTGCATTCTCAGTACCACAAAACCTATGTAGCCTACTGCAGCAGGTATTAAATATTTAATGATTGAGGGGTGCCTGGACGGTTCAGCCAGTTAAGCATACTACTCTTAGTTTCGGCTCAGGTCATGACCTCGTGGTTTGGGAGTTCGAGCCCCATATCTGCTGCGCTGATAGTGCTGAGCCTGCTTGGGATTCTCGCACTCCTCTCACTCTGCCCCTCCCCTGCTCACGTGCTCTGTATCTCTCTCGCTCTCTCTTTCAAAATAAACTTAAAAAATATTTAATGACTAAGTAAGCAACAAAGAAAAAAATCAGATTATGTATGACGGTAAGAGAACAAGTTTCCTCTACCCCTCAATTTTAAAGTCAGCTAAAACACAAAATATCTAAGCCCTGTGCTACCTTTGCTTCTGAAGTCCACTATCACATTTTCCTATATAGCATAAGGAGTATTTTTCTCTAGTCCCTCCTACATGACACTACTTTTTAAAAATGACTTAAGATGTTCAATATGTGCATACAAAGCAAAAGGATAATGTCAATGGGATGGTAGACAATTTGGTACCCAACAGACCAACTTTTTGTGGAGTAATAAGCTTGTCAAATGTCTCAAATTCCTTTATAGTGCTGGACTCCCAGGGGGAAAACTGCTTTCAGAACACCAAGGAAATGATGCTGAGAGCACAAATTCACCACCACCTCTGAACAAAGTGAAACCACCTCCTTCTCTGAACAAGCAACAGCAGGTAACTTTCTACAAGTACCATCAGGATTCCCTTTAGTGCACTAGCCTGCAAGAGGGCAGTGTCTCCGGGCTGCTGACCTAATCATCTGTTTTTATACTGTACATTTAATTGTCTTTGTGGAACCTCTAATAATGAAAATCGCCTGCACTAGTATATTCAAATTTTTAAAAATGGACACGGCTTTTTATTTAAAAGCCTTATTATTCTTTAGTTTACCTCAGAAAGTGAAATCCAAGAAAATGAAAAATGAAGGTCATAAAGCTAGTTTTATTGACTTCAAGGTAGAACTTGTTCTCACCATAACCTGTGACCCTTCCAAAAATAACATATCAAGAGTGAATGCAGCTAACCATACTCCCGACTTTTAGGAATTTTCGTCAAGCCTGTTTACTAGCTTTTTAAAGCACTCTTCCCCAAGGCGGTACATGCATGCATGCATATGCGCGCGCACGCGCGCGCGCGCGCGCGCGCACACACACACACACACACACACACACACACACACACACACACAGAGGAATATTACTCAGCCATAAAAAGGAATGAGATCTCGCTATCTGCAACACAGATGGACGTAGAGGGTATAATGCTAAGTGAAATAAGCCAGACAGAAAAAGCCAAATTACCATATGATTTCATTTTTATGTGGAATCTAAAAAAAACCAAAAACCAAAAAAAATAAATGGACAAAGAAACAAGCAAAAAACCAGACTCTTAAATACAGAGAACTGGTGGCTGACAGGAGGAGGATGAGGGGATGGGTGAAATGGATAAAGGAGATTAAGAGGTACCAACTCCCAATTATAAAATAAAGTCTTGGTGGGATGCCTGGCTATATCAGTCAGTACAGCGTGTGACTCTTGATCTCAGTGTCCTAAGTTTGAGCCCCATGTCGGGGGCAGAGTTTACTTAAAAACAAATAAAAATAAAATGAAGTCACGGAGATGAAAAGTACAGCACAGAAAATACAGTCAATATTGTGATGGTGTTGTACTGTGACAGATGGTGACTGTACTTACTGTGACGAGCACCAAATAATGTACAGAACTGCTGAGTCATTATGTTGTATGCGTGAAATCTAACACTATGTTAGTTATACTTTAATAAATAATAAATGACTTAACGAGCCAAACTCGTAGAAACAGAGTGGTAGCTGCCAGGGCTGGGTGGTGGAGAAAATGAGATGTTGGTCAAAGGGTGCAAACTTCCAGTTACGAGATGAGTAAGTACAGCATAGTGGCTATTGCTAGTAGTCCTACATTAGAGTTGAAATTTGCTAAGACAGTACATCCGAAATGTTCTCTCCACCAAAAAATTGGTAATTATGTGAGGTGATGAAATGTTAACTTTATCTTGATCATCATTTCACACGTACGTGCATCGAATCGTCACACTGTACACCTTAAATTTACACAATGTTAGGTCAAATTTTATTTTTTTAATATATAAATAAAAACACTCCTCCTCCTAATTACTAAAGGAATCCCCCAGCTGAGGCTCTCCACCCCTGTCCCCTTTCTCCACCCTGAAGGCTACAACAGATGAGCACATCCTTCTCTTCACCAGTCTCCTCTTTGGGGAGTACAGATTTCACATCTGAGAGTGGGGACAGTCCACCTCGCCATCACAATAGCCACAAGAACTCCCTTTGCTGATTCCTCTTGCATAAAGGCTGAATTTCTCTTTGGCCAAGCTGTTATTTTGGAGTACAGGTGAGTTGTACACAAAACTTAATATGAGACCTGACTCATTTATACTTATTGGACTCGTATGAAAACAAAAACAAGTTACAGGCGTAAAGAAAATTATGCCTGGCCATTGTCTATTGAATTTTTTAAAGTTTACTTATTTATTGTGACAGAGAGAGGAGAGAGCAGGTGGGGGAGGAGCAGAGAGAGAGGGAGAGAAAAAGAATCCCAAGCAGGCTCTGCACGGCCTGACGCAGGGCTCAAACTCACAAACCCTGAGATCATGACCTGAACCAAAGTCAGATGCTCAACTGACTGAACCACCCAAGGTGCCCCCTGAATTTTTAAAAAAGTTTTATACTAAACCAAAAACATAGTGAAGTTCCAACTCTCAAGTTTTTGTTCAACCACTTCCCTACTTGAAAAATACTGACCCTAAAAATAAAGTTCCCTGAACTTTGTCCTTCTCCTGAGAATTGACAATTTGCAAATAAATCAACCACTATATCCTGCTTTGCTATAGTGAATACCATCTAAAACATTTAATGGCATCCAAAAACTTTGCCAATCAGATAACTGAAAGAATATACCAAGTAGGGATAAATTTAAGCATTAGTTTTTTCAAGTTAAGTTTATCTTGAATTTTAAGATATTTACACAATCATGCTTTCTACTACATATCCATCGAGTACTTAGCATATTGTTAGTTTCGGTGTGCACACATTACAGAGTTGTACAGCAAGTGGGGATGGAGTAGCATGAAGGGACAGAGCAGGATAATGGCAGCAGTTAGGGAAGAATTGCATGCATCTTTCCAAGGTCTTCCATTTCTAACTTACTTTACAATTGCCCCAAACCCTCAACGTCAAAGAGGACTTGCTGTATGACTCCATTTATATGTAGTTCAAGAACAGGCAAAACTAATCAGTGAATGTAGAAATAGGTAATATTAATCAGCCTCTTGGAAGCAGGGTGAGAATGACTGGGAAGGAGCATAAGAGAACCTTCCAGGGTGAAGAAAATGTTCTCTACTCTGATGGCGTGTTAATGTATTTGTCACTGTATTTGTCAAAACTCTTCAAACCGCACATTTAGAATCTGTGCATTCCAACGTATGCAAATTAACCCTACGTTCTTAAGGAAAAAAAAGTAGTTACTTCCTTTCCACAAAGAGGTCTGTCAAAGAAGTGACAACTCTGCTTTCAATCATTCAAGAGACTAGATCTGATGATCACTGCATTTTTTTGTTACTGGTTTTTTGTAAACCCGTCCACTCATTGTCATTGCTTCATGTATACAGCCTAATCCCTGGAATCATGTTAGGTTACATGGCAAAGTGGAATTAAGGTTGCTAATCACTGATCTTAAAATAGAGAGATAATCCTAGATTATCTGGGTAGGCCCAACTCAATTACAAGGGTCCTTAAAATATGGAAATGAGGCAGAAGAGTCAAAACCAGAGAGAGGTCAGCATGCGAAAACCTGGCCCAATACTGTTCCCTTTGAAGACAGAGGAAGGGGTCCTAAGCCAAGAAATGCAGGTGGTCTCTGGATGCTAGAAAGAGACAAGGAAACAGGTACTCCCTCAGAACCTCCAGAAGCAGCCTACAAACACCTTGGTTTCAAACCAGTGGGACCCATTTTGTACCTCTAACCTCCACAGCTGTAATAAACTTGTGTGGTTTTAAGTCATTAGGCTGGTGGTAATTTGTTACAACATCCATAGGAAACTAATCCATAGGATGGAATGAAAAAAAAGCAATGACCTGATTCAGAGTCATTATGATTTATACAACTTAAAAGCCAAATTTCTTTACATCTCAGAGCCTCAGTTTTCTCATTTATGAAACAGGGAAACTATGTTCTCTGCATCTTACAAAGATGCTTATATAATTTACTTGAAAATATAGAGGGTATCCCCTGACCCCCACCCCACGTGCTGCCTGTGTCCAGGTTCTCCCTCCTGCCCCTCCAATGAAATAAAGCCTCCTACCCCCCAAAAAACAGAGTATATGTAAATATGTTTTTATCAACTATAAAATGTCTACAGATGTGAGCTAGTAAATATTATTACACAAGATCAATATTAACAAGGTAACCCTCATGCTGGGATATAAAGATATATTCAATATGTTGTATATACATATACAATTAAGAGTTCTATAAACAAGGCTTCGTTGATATTTATTGAACTATGTATTCCTGAAAGTTTTAAGTCAAAAAAATCATTTAAATTTCTAAGAAATCTCTTCAATGGTAAATAAATAAATAAATAAAGTTAGCTCTGCACCCAACATGGGGCTTCAACTCATGACCCCAAGATCAAAAGGTGCATGCCCGGGGCTCCTGGGTGGCTCAGTCAGTTGAATACACAACTTCAGCTCAGGTCAGGATCTCTTGGTTCAAGGATTCAAGTCCCTAGTTGGGTTCTATGCTGACAGCTCAGAACCTGGAGCCTGCTTTGGATTTTGTATCTCCCTCTCTGCCCCTCCCCTGCTCATCCTCTGTTTCTGTCTCTCTCAAAAATAAATAAACATTAAAAAAAATTTTTTTAAACAGTTGCATGCTCTACTAAGCCAGCCAGGTGTGCCTTCAACGGTAAAATTAAAACACATTTTTTAAAAGTTTATTCACTCAGGGAGAGAAAGTGCAAGGGGGGGGGGAGAGGGAGAGAGAGGGGGAAAGAGGGGGAGACAGGGAGAGAGAGAAGGAGAGAGAGAGGGAGGGAGGGAGAGAGGGAGGGAGGGAGAGAGGGAGGGGGGAGAGAGAGAGGGAGGGGGGGAGAGAGAGAGGGAGGGGGGAGAGAGAGAGGGAGGGGGGAGAGAGAGAGGGAGGGGGGAGAGACAGAGGGAGGGGGGAGAGAGAGAGGGAGGGGGGAGAGACAGAGGGAGGGGGGAAGAGAGAGAGAGGGAGGGGGAAGAGAGAGGGAGGGGGGAAGAGAGAGGGAGGGGGGAAGAGAGAGGGAGGGGGGAAGAGAGAGGGAGGGGGGAAGAGAGAGGGAGGGGGGAAGAGAGAGGGAGGGGGGAAGAGAGGGAGGGGGGAAGAGAGAAGGAGGGGGGAAAGAGAGAGGGAGGGGGGAAAGAGAGGGAGGGGGGAAGAGAGAGGGCGGGGGGAAAGAGAGAGGGCGGGGGGAAGAGAGAGAGAGGGAGGGGGAAGAGAGAGGGAGGGGGGGAAGAGAGAGGGAGGGGGGGAAGAGAGAGGGAGGGGGGAAGAGAGAGGGAGGGGGGGAAGAGAGGGAGGGGGGGAAGAGAGGGAGGGGGGGAAGAGAGAGGGAGGGGGGAAGAGAGAGGGGGGGGGAAGAGAGAGGGAGGGAGGGAGGGGAAATCCCAAGCAGGTGCCACACTGTCATCACAAAGCCCAACGCAGGGCTTGAACTCATGAACCATGACACATGACCTGAGCGGAAGTCAGAAGCCCAACCCACTGAACCACCCAGGCGCCCCTCAATGGTAAAATTTTAAAAGAACTAAGTCTTCTACTACATACTTCTCATTCCATAAAGAACACATCACATAGCAATTTATAAGGATACTATACATATAATAAATTATTAGAATAGAGAATTTAGTATTTATAGAATTATGTCAGAGTTATGGTCAATTTTACATCACCTTTAATAAAACAGAAGAGGAGGGGCACCTGGGTGGCGCAGTCGGTTAAGCGTCCGACTTCAGCCAGGTCACGATCTCGCGGTCCGTGAGTTCCAGCCCCGCATCAGGCTCTGGGCTGATGGCTCAGAGCCTGGACCCTGTTTCCGATTCTGTGTCTCCCTCTCTCTCTGCCCCTCCCCCGTTCATGCTCTGTCTCTCTCTGTCTTAAAAATAAATAAACGTTGGAAAAAAAAAAAATTTAAAAAAAACAGAAGAGGAATGATCTGGATAAATACCATTCACACAATTTTTAAAAAATTAGTTATTACCTTTGGACTTCTCTCATCATACTGCCACAATACATATTCTCCCTCTTCTTTCCATTCTTCATTACTTTTAAAGAGTTTAAATGTTCCCAAATAATGGGACAGACACAAATGGGGGCCTATATAATTTAAATCCCTATGAAACTAGCTCTAATATATCTAAGATAGCTAAAAATCACTCCCCAAAATCTTGCCATTACTAAAGGCCCTTTCTTCTTCACTTATAGGAAACGAGAGCTTAGCATTTTAATAATTTAAATTCATAACCCTGTGCCATTAGAATTGACACAATAAATCTAATTCATAAAAATTTAAGTCAATAACCTGAGAGGAAATATTTAAAACATATAAACAACCCAAAACTAATTTGTAGAATATATAATGAACTACAAATCAATATAAATAAAATAGATGACAACATAACAGAAAAATGAACAAAGTCAATGAGTAGGCAATTCAAAAAAGAAATATACGTGGCTAATAATATATGGAAAAATGCTCATTTTCACTAGCAATCAGGAAATGCACATCAAAAGTTTTCATCAAGTGAAATGAAGGAAAAATAGCATCTCATACCAGAAAAGCTATGGAAAATTTAGTATTGTCATATATGGTACAAAGCAGATTACTAACGCCTCTGAGAGGGAGTTTCAATATTTATTAAAAATTAGAGTGTGTATACCATTCAATCAGAAAATTCTACTTCTAGGTGTCTGTCTGGTCTTTGTTCCTAGGTTCCTGGCACAGAGCTTCTGAAACTCTTGGAATTTCCCAAGTGATAAGAATGTCTTCACTATTCACAAGCCCCCTCGGTGACATGTGACTTCATGCTACTGAGACAATTCAGAATGGGGGCTAGTCACCAGAAAGACCAACCCTGTGAGTGAAGGCGTGAGGGGCAATGAGCCAGGCAACCTCTAGGGAGGAAAGAGGGTCAGAGATTAAGCTAATCATATGGCCAATATTTAACCAACCATACCTACGCAATAAAACCCAAATAAAAAGGGACACCTGGTTTGGGGGAGCTTTCTAGTTTGTGAACACACAGTCGTGGTAGGAGGGTAAGGGGAAAGCAGGAAAGCACTGTGTTCACGATCCTCCCAGACCTCACACCGTGTCTCTATTTGGCTGCTCCTACTTTATATCCTTTATAATAAAACTATAGTCCCATGTATAGCATTTTCCTGAGTACCATGAGTTACTCTAGTGAATTCCCAAACCTGAACAGTCATGGGACCTTCCCCTGCCACCCCAGTTCCTCCAAATTTGTAGTCAGCTGATCAGAAGTACAGATGGCCTGGGAACCCCAAAAGGTAACTGAATCTGAAGTGAGGGCAGTCTTCAGACAGTGCCCTTAAACCTGGAGTCTGACATTAATTCCAGAGGGCTGATGTTTGAGAAAGATCCATACATGTGCACATATTCATAAAGGTGTTTTTTTACAACACTGGTGAAGTGTAAACGTCCTAAACGCTTACCGACAGAAGAAGGGTTAAACTATAGTATATATGCAGATTATGGAATAGTAAGTATGCGGCAGTTACAGAAGAGTTACACTCATATGTCCTCCCACATAAAAAGTTCCTAAACCCATTAAAGAGAAAAAAACAGGTTTCAGAAGATAGTACGCCCCCGCTGGTCTTGTCAATAAGCTCTACCACAAAATTTCATACAAATGAAACCGTTTTTCTCCAAGTATGTGAATCAATTTACCAAAAAGTTAGGAAGTACACATACAAAACAATCATAATAGTGACATCTGGGGAGTGAATGCATCACCAGGGGAGTGAAAGTGACTTTCATTTTATCTGAACCGTCAAAATTTCATAAAAATGGATTCATATTTCTTAGGCAATTAAAAAAAAAAGAGGACTTCCAGTTAAAGACAATTGCCTAAACATATTTATCAGCCTCTGCTCAGTTCAAACATCCTACTAAAATCTTTAAGAATGTATTTTTTTCAAGGAAATAAGCCTATAAAAGATAGAGGGGATAAAAGGGTTATCGTTAGACTACAGAAAGAAAAGCAGTGGCAACTTTCATCACAGAACTAGGAAAGCAGAAAAGCAACCAGATTTACAGCAGCCACATGAAGTGGCAGGCGCGAGAAAAGGACTAAAAAGAGAGTTACTCCAAGTCTCTTTCCAGTTGTCCTCCCTGACTTGCAGCAACTAGGCAGCTATCCCATCCCAACCCTGGCATTAGACTGGAGGTTTGTTATTTGGAGGGAGAAAAGTTTCTGGACTTGGGGACAACAGGAATAGTGACATGCAGAGGTCCCTACTGATAACGAATATGAAAATTAAGTGAAAAGTACCACACTGAGTGTTAACAGTCCTGACTTTCTTCTCCTCTGCTCCTAGAATAGAGGTATAAAAAAGTGCATCCTCCAGGCCAGAGAGAGAGGGAGGGAGGGAGGGAGGGAGGGAGGGAGGGAGGGAGAGAAGCCACTCTGGAAAATATGACCAATTCAAGAGAAAAAGACACTAATTCTTAGGAATTTCTTAACTCCTAAGAAAAAGGGCACAGATAACCCTAGGTGTTCAGACAGCTTCCAATCAGCTTTTTAGTGCTTTAAAAATGAGTGAATAACCAACCAACGATCACCAAACATTTGAAGAAAGAACCCAATGAAAGACTGAAGTCAAACAGAAAAGGCAACTGGGAAGAAACTGAGTAATTGGGAGGGTAAAAAAAGCATATGCATACACACAAACACATGTCATTAATAGTCTTAGGAAAAGATGTTGTACCAACAAAACACAAACAAAATGTATGAAAAAATTCACAAAAAACTCTCGGAAATTTTAAAAGATTACAGAAACAGACAAAAATCAACTAAAGGGTTAGAAGATAAAAGCTGGGGGGAAAAATCCCCCCTAAAGAACAAAAAGATATAAAAAAGATAAGGCAAAGGATCACTCTATATCCAACACTGAAATAATGAGAAAAGAAAATGGTGGAAGAAATAATCACAGAAATAATTTTTAAAAACTACCCAAAATGAAAGACCAGAGTTAGCAGATTGAAAGGACCTACCAAATATGCAGTGCATGAACACAGAACCATTCCAACACATGTAATATCGTCTTCCCACTTAATGCTATTTTGCATTGTGTTTCTATCATTTGCCACTGAAAAAGTCTTAAAACTCTATGACCACAATGCAACACTTCTAGGGAACACTAGAAATAACAAAAGGGCAGTAAGAACAACAGTAAATTTCCCACCAAAACACGTTAAAGCCACACTTTAACTCCTCGCTAAAAGAAAAAAAAATCTAAATGTAGTGAACAAAGGGCACCTGGGTGGCTCAGTCAGTTAAGTGACCAACTCTTGGATTTTGGCTCAGGTCACGATCTCATCGTTCATGAGATTGAATCTGCATCAGGCTCCGCGCTGACAGCACAGAACCTGCTTGGGATTCTCTCTCTCCCTCTCTGTGCCATTATCCCATGCATACTCCTTCTCAAGATAAATAAACTTAAAAACTAATAAATAAATGTAGTGAACAAAATTATTTCTCAAGGGAGTTCATTTAATGACAGTGAAAATACTAAGTATGTAAAGCTATGGGAAGTGACTACTTATATGTACCAAGGGGGTAATCATTGCCTTACTGTTTTTATCATTAAAAAAAGAACAAATGAAAAATAAAATGAACTAAGAAACTTGGCTGGCTCTGGTAGAGCACACAACCCTTGATCTCAAGGTCGTGAATTCTACACTGGGTGTAGAGCTTACTTAAAAAAAAAATTAGGGGTGCCTGGGTGGCTCAGTTGGTTAAGCATCTGACTTCAGCTCAGGTCATAATCTCACAGCTTGTGAGTTTGAGCCCCGCATAGGGCTCTCTGCTGACAGCTCGGAGCCTGGAGCCTGTTTCAGATTCTGTGTCTCCCTCTCTCTCTGCCCCTCCCCCACTAGCATTCTGTCTCTCAAAAATAATAAAACATTAAATTTTTAAAGATTTTTTTTTTTCCAACGTTTATTTATTTTTGGGACAGAGAGAGACAGAGCATGAACGGGGGAGGGGCAGAGAGAGAGGGAGACACAGAATCGGAAACAGGCTCCAGGCTCTGAGCCATCAGCCCAGAGCCCCACGCGGGGCTCGAACTCACGGACCGCGAGATCGTGACCTGGCTGAAGTCGGACGCTTAACCGACTGCGCCACCCAGGCACCCCATTAAACAAATTTTTAAAAAAAAATAAAATTTAAGAAAAGCTAGGAGAAAGAGCAAAATTAACTTTACAAAATGAGAAAGAAAAGAATACTAATGAAATTTAAAAATCAATAATAGGGGCGCCTGGGTGGCTCAGTCGGTTGGGCTTCCAATTTCGGCTCAAGTCATGATCTCATGGGCCGTGGGTTCGAGCCCCGCATCAGGCTCTGTGCTGACAGCTCAGAGCCTGGAGCCTGTTTCGGATTCTGTGTCTCCCTCTCTCTGACCCTCCCCCATTCATGCTCTGTCTCTCTGTCTCAAAAATAAATAAACGTTAAAAAAAAATTTTAAAAAAAATCAATAATAAAAGTGGTAAAATTTATTCAAACCAAAAGCTGGTTCTTTGAAATGAATTACATGTAATAACTCACTATGCACAGTATATGGTTTATTTTTCTCAGCTCATATGTATACAAATAGAATTGACACATTATCACAGACTAATCAGAATTCAAACAAAAATTAGGATATACAAGATGTCAGAATTCATTAAATTCAAATGATGGAATGTACTTATTCTTTTTTGATACACTAAATTTATTATTAAAAAACGGGCACTGAACACAATAATGACTGACAGACATTACTCAAAATTCACTTTAAGTATTAAAAAACCTCACTGGAGTTTTCATGGGGAGAAAAAAAAAAAAAATCAGATAGTCCTGAAATTATACCTTGCTTGAAGAAGCAGCCCTTTCCAAAGGGCAATTCAGCAATAAACATCAAATGCCTTGAACAAATGCATACCTTTGGTTCAAACAATGCCACATCTCTGATAAATTTTTAAGAAGTGACTGGAGAAACATAAAACATTTGTGAGTCAGGGTTCTGACAGCAATAGTACACGGTGACAGCGCCCACTGCAAACAAACTGTATAAAACCCCAGCTCCTCTCTCACTCTCCCTCCTTCGCATATCTGGTTGGTAAGAACAGGAAGGACATCAAGAATCTGGCCAGTCCACACCGCCTCCAGCGCTACCACCCTGGCCCAAGCCACTGTTATCTGCTGCCCTGATTTTTTTTAACTCCTTACCTGAGTCTTGCCCTCCAGCATCCACTCTCACATCGTGGCCGGAGTAATCCTCTAAAGCCCAAGTATGGGGGGGGGCACTGGGGGACCCAGTCAGTTAGGCTTAGGCATCTGACTTCAGCTCAGGTCATGATCTCATGGTTTGAGTTCAAGCCCTGTGTCACTCTTGCTGCTGTTAGCGAAGAGCCTGCTTCAGATTCTGTCTCCCTCTCTCTTTGCCTCTCCCCTGTGCATGCGTCCTCGCTCTCAAAAATAAACATAAAAAAAATATTTTTTAAGCCCAAGTCCAGTTATGTCAATCTTCTGCTCAAAAAACTCTCAAATGCCTCCCTATCTCTCCCTAAAACAAAAGTCAAAACACCAGGTCAGTGGTTACAAGACATTTTAGGATTCTGTCCTACCCAACCCCTCTCTGCTCTCACCTACAACCCTCTGCACTCCAAATATACTGGTTTCACAGCTGTTCCCAGGACACATCAGGTACATTCATTTCTCAGGGCCTTTCTAGAAATTGTTCCTTCTGCCTGGGTATGCTTTTCTCCTAGAGATCCTTCATGGCTTGCTCCCTCCCCTTGGTTTGAATGTCAACCTTGTCAGTGAGGTGATCTCCAAAACATTATTTAAAACAGGGGCAAGCCTCCACCCCACAATCTCTATCCACCTTCCCACTCCATTTTTCCCCATTGCATTCAACACCCTCTGACACACTATGTTTTTACTTGTTTACTGTCTCCCTAGAGTAGAAAATAAGGTACCTGAAAGCAGGGACATGTGTTTTATTTCTTCACTTCTGTATCCCTAGGACAGTGAATGGCAAAATAGGTTCTCATTAAATGTTTATGGATTGAATTTTGGAACCCTGAGCAGTCATTAAAAACCACGTTATAAAAAATTCAAAGTGATGGAAGAAACTGATGAAGTGGAAACAGGGTGTTATCAAAGAATATCAAACCCATATATCAAAGAAGAAATCACAAGAGAAATTAAGCAATATTTTTAACTCCAAGGTAAAACCACTTCACAATTTGCAGGATTCACCTAAAGCAACTCTCAGAGGGAAATGTGTAGCCTTACAATCTTACATTAGAACATGAGAAAAGTTTAAAATGAAAAGTATAGAATGAATGTTCCAAAAACATGTATATGAAAAAGTAGACATCGACATTTTCTTCTAGTTATTTCTGGTGGCAAGATTACAAGTGATTTGCTATTTCTTTTGTGTGTTTTTCAGTATTTTCTGATTTTTTCTAATCAATATTATTTTTATAATAAAAAAATATTTCAATCAACTTCTTTTCCTTGGGTTCAATTCTAATGGCTGTTTCTCCTACTCTGCTTATCTCTTAAAATTCTTGTTCCCCAGGCCTCCATGCTTGCTCCTCAATTTATATTCATCCCATAGTAATTTTCTCCATTTTTTGGCTTCACTTACAATCTGATTATTTCTCAAGTTTTTGTAATGTTCTACATTAGTGACGTTCCAACTGCTTAAAGGATACTTCTAAATGGAACTCCTATAACCACGCAAAATTTAAGCAGGCCTAAAAGAACGAATCATTTCCTAAAATTTCTTCTTTCCTTTTTTAATATTGGTTAATGACATCACTATGCATCCAGGCTCTCAATCCTATTGGTTCTACCTTAGAAATCTTAATCAAATCCAACTTTTCCTCTCCTTCACCAATGCCATAATTTCAATTTAGGCATCTTCCACCAATCAGTCTAAAAGAGTCCTAGCCTGGGGCACGTGGGTGGCTCAGCTGAGCTTTCGATTCTTGATTTCAGCTCAGGTCATGATCCCAGGTAGTGAGATGGAGTCCTGGGTTGGGCTCTGAGCTGAGTGAGGAGGCTGCTTAAGATTCTCTCTCTCCCCCACTTGCCTGTTCACGTGCTCTCTGAAATAAAAAAAATTTAAAGAGTCCTCCTAGCTTATCTTCCTGCTACCTCTCCCCTCCTAACAACCAACTTAATCATGATTAGCAATGTCATAAACAGTGTCACAGACTGCACACTGCAGTACTCAGGAAGGTTGCCATCCATATCAACTATGATAGGAGTGTTGCTACTTTAAAACTTGGTTGGTTCGGTAAAACAAAGGCACAGCACTATAAAATCCTTCAACAAATGGTCCAAACCGAGTTTTCCAGTTTCATGCTCTTATCAGTCCTCCTTACACACTACAATCCAAACCTTTCAGTGTACACTATCAAAATCCAAGGCTTTGTGGATTCTTTAGTCTATAGCGTCTCCCCTGCATACAACTTCTAAACCTTTCAAAATACAGTTCAGGTGTTACCTTCCTCTGTGAAGTATTCCTTACCTGAGACAACATACCTTACAAAGCATTTTGTAATAGTCTTATTATGGCACTTGTTACAATATGTAATAATCTCAAATTCAACTGGGACCTGAGCAAGCACAAGAGAGGCCAGGTTTGTACCCCTGACAACTACAATGCCAGCCCTTAAAAAGAAAAAAGAAAAAAATTATGTTTACTAAAGCAACATTTACCACATTCATTATTACAACTTTTCTAAAGTAAATAAAAAATGAATTTAAAAATAAAGTTAGAACAGTTCCATCTTTAACTGGCCAAACGAAGTCTATAACCAAAGGTGGTTACACTTTACGATGGTCACATATGATCTCTGCCTTTTGAAATTTACACCTGTCATTCCCTCCCCTTGAGTCTGAGCAGGGCCTATGACTTCTAACCAGTGGAAGCAGTAAAGCAACGGGCTGTGTGTGATTACACGCACGGATTTACGTAAGAGTATAGCATCAGTTCATCTTGCTAGACTTTCTCCTTTGCTGGCTTTGAAGAAGCAAGCTGCCATGAGCTTAGCAACCATGAGGAAATCAATTTTACCAACCAGAGGGGGCTTGAAAGTAGATGCTATCCCAGTCGAGTCTTGAAAAAACAACCCAGTCCTAGCATACCTTTATTGCAGTCTTGCAAAAGAACCACGCTAAATTGAACCCAGATTCCTGACCTATAGAAACCGTGAGATAATAAATATGCATTGTTTTGGTCAGCAAAATTTACAGTAATTTGGGGCATCTGGTTGGCTCAGCCAGTTAAGCACCCGACCCTTGATTTTGGCTCAGGTCATGATCCCAGGATCGAGGGATCAAGCCCTTCTTTGTCAGGCTCTGCATTGAGTGTGGAGCCTGTTTTATCTCCCTCCCTCTGCCCCCTCTCCCCTGCTTGCACTCTAAAATTTAAAAAAAAAGGGGGGGTTCCTGGGGGCTCAGTTGGTTGAGTGTCCAACTTCAACTCAGGTCATGATCTCGCGGTTCATGGGTTTGAGCCCCACGTTGGGCTCTGTACTGACAGCCTGAGCCTGGAGCCTGCTTCTGATTCTGTGTCTTCCTCTCTCTCTGCCCCTCCCATGCTTGCACTCTGTCTCTAAAATATAAAAAAATGTAATAAAAAAAAAAATTATAGTAATTTGTTAATAAGGAGCACGGAAAACATAATGAGAACCTAAGGTATTTCTGAACCCTTTGTTGTTTACACAAAAGACATGTTTTCCCCAATTTCTAAACACTTAAACAAGTACAGAACAAATTTAAATCATCAGTTAATACCAGTCAAGTGCATGCATAATTAAAACATTTAATTTTTAAATTAAAATACTTTGCTACATAAAACTTTGCCTGTATTTCTTTTTTTTAACCAACTTACTAATATACCCAATTGTACATATACCCAGTATATGCAATAAGTATAATATTAAGGCAATTCTCCTTATAAACACAGAATAAATAATCAATACTTTAAAAGCTAGTATCTAGGGGAGCCTGGGTGGCTCAGTCAGTTAAGCATACAACTTTAGCTCAGGTCTTAATCTCATGGTTCGTGAGTTCAAGTCTTGCATTGGCCTCTGCTGTCAGCACAGAGCCTGTGTGGGATTCTCTATCCCCCTCTCTCTCTGGCCCTCCCCCCTCCCGAAAATAAACATTAAAAAAAGCTGGTATCTAATGACACTGGTAACCAAAAAACAAATAAGAACCCATTTACTAGTTACCAGGCAAAGCAATCAAATTGGAGGGGGCTGGGGACTTGCTGGAGGCACCATCCTTAGTGAAACAACTGTCTTTGCAGCCAGCAAAGCATCGGAGGTACTTAGGTCAGACAGCTTTCCTATCAGATGATGCCCGGTGCAACACAAACCACCCCTCCCTCCAGCCCATCTTCTACCCTGCAGTCAAGAGAAGTTTCCAGGGGAAAAAGTAATAAAATAAAGCTGGAGGTAGAAGAGAGGAGGGAAAAAAAGAACTGTCAAAATATTCCCGTGCTCCCTTCGGCAGTCCCTATACTAAAACTGGAATGATACAGACAAGATTAGCATGGCCCCTGCACAAGGATGACACTCAAAATATTCCCAATGCAGAAACTTCTAGGTCAGAGTCCACACTTTAGCAAAGCATACAATGCAAGGTATCTTCTACGGTGTTTAAAGACACGTGGGATTACAAGTGAGAAACACTGGGCCACCTAGGTGGCTTAGTAGATTCAGCCTCCAACTCTTGATTTCTTAGGCTCAGGTCATGATCTCACATGGTTTATGAGATCGAGCCCTACAAGTCAGGTTCTGCACAGACAGTGCCCAGCCTGTTTGGGATTTTCTCTCCCTCTCTCTGCCCCTCCCCCACTCATGCTTTCTCGAAAACATTTTAAAAAAGAAATCCTTAAAAAAAAAAATGTGAAAAAATATATTAACCACCAGAGTTCTTGTTCTTTTGAGAAGTGACAGAGGTGGTAGTTTTAAGTGTAATTTTGCTTAGGAAAAAGCACATATTTCTATTCTGCCACACTGCACGAAGATTTTCAATTGAATAAAATTCAGCAAAGGAAGATTAATCACAATATCCCAAATTCAAACATTTTTGGCACTAGATAACTGGTAAGAATGAGAACAATTCAGTAACAACTAATGAAGATAATCAACTACCTTAAAAACCTTCACCTATCTTGAAGATTAAGAGAAACAAATCTGCCTGGAAATACAGGTTTTATTTAACATATTCGTGTTAAGAGATAACATACACTCCAACATAAGGAAGCAAGTTTCCTCAGGAACAGGAGGCGCCTGAATTACAGACTACTGAAACACTCAAGGACACAACTCAAGCCAATTAGAAGGCCAAAAGCAATTGAGTACCACCAGTTAATTGTCCAGATTAATTCATTTTACATGGTCACTTCTAGGTGCATGGATAGGTTCTAACAGAAGCCCACATGATTTCTCCAGAAATAATCTCCATTCACTGGTATATTTGTATACTCCAATTTTCCTTCCCCATCCTTGCTGGATCATTAAAGACTACTATTCTACCACTCACAATAATTGATTTTAAGTTTATTTATTTTGATGGGGGGGGGGGGAGAGAGAGGGAAAAGGAGGGAGAGGCAGAGAGAGAATCCCAAACAGGCTACGTACTGTCAGCACACAGCCTGACACCGGGCTCGATCCCATGAACCTTGAGATCATGACTTCAGCAGAGATCAAGAGCCAGATGCTTAACCCACTGAACCACCCAGGTGCCCCCATAATAACTGATTTTATGAACACCAGCAACTTAATAGGGAAAATGTAGACAAAAAGCCGAAAAAATCCTAAAATGCCACCAAGGCTTTTAAATTATTGGCCTATATATCAGTGAAGACCTGTTTTAAAACAAACATGATAGCCAAGAGAAGGCTTTTGTTCATTTTAATAGTATTAAACTCAGCAGTCATAAAACAAAAGAAACATCCTTCAGTTCTAGGGAATTTCTGTAAATTAAAGTATCTGGATTAAGCACCTCTCTTCAGGTTTTCTCCAGAGAGAAATAAGAAAGTATACATAGCTAAAATGCACATTCAAAACATAAAACCAACAGAGAAAACTTCATGCAATTTGGTTATTCATTATGACGAAACTAGTAACAATTCAACCTGTTAGACTAATATTTAAAAAAAAAAAGTGGTACCGTTTAGATTTTCCTTTTCCATAAATCACATGACATCCTAAAAGAGAGTAACAATTTTGAATCTTATTAGCACTGTATTTTCTCATTAGGAATAATGTAAACATCAATTAAAATAAGTTTTATAAAATTACAGCAAAACTTCACACTAATTCAGAAATAATTCCTTTTCTCAATTTTCAGAGGGCCTTACTTTATATACACCCAAACATCTGTACAACCTGTAACTGAATAAACACATTAATACCATAATACATACTAAGAAATTAAGTCAAAATGAAGTATAATCAAGTCTAATTTTTAAAATAAGGTTCATCATCTGAAAAAAACATAAAAAGAAGATAAGATTCATCTGGTTTCCTAAATCTCAGGATGAGGAAAATCCTGCTTCTATTAAATCTCCCTGATGAACCTATCCACTGAAATAGAAGCAAAAAATCTCATGAAATCAAATGCCACTACAAAGATGTGTTTCTGCATAAGTGTGCTCCATCCACTTGTCTTAACTAGGATTCAAGGTAGTGGCATACTGATTTGTTCCTACCATACAATAGAAGCAAGTAATTTCTCTGATCCCCTTCCAGGCTCTCTCAACTGGGGTTCCTCATCTAAACTACCAAGCACAGATAATTTGACCTTTTTCTCCAATTTCCCAAGAATGATACATAACTAGAATCGTTCTAAATGCATAGTAGAAAAAACTGAATTAGCTGCATACATCAGAGAACTTAGGCCATTAGGATGCCATTCTGTATACAGACCTGGAAGAAATACTGCCACAACAAGTTCCACAGTGTTACTGTGTTATTCGGCTCCAGTCATCCTAACCCCCAAGGTATTTAAAAACAAACAAAAAAACAAAACTAGGTGCACAAAACAAAACTAGGAACTTCAACAAGATAAATTTGCTTTACTTCTACTTTTAGGAACCAGGTCTTTTCATTTGCTAATTTACTATGAATTAATAGCAATAGCATGAATGTCAACTACCTTCCCCTGCTCTAAATGGAAGGGGTTTTTTTGTTTTTTTTCTTTTTTGAGAAAATAAACCCATACAGATCTACTGACTCTTTGTTAAAGGAAATTACCAGCTCGTAAAAAAGAGATAGTAATCAGTACATTAAAGAAATGAGATATTAATTTGACAGGCTTTTTCGTATTCCTTTAGCAAGCTTTTAAATACATTTTTTGATGATCATAACTGCTAAATGCAGTTGCTTTTTCACTTTAAGATTTTTTTTAACTTTTTTTTTTTAATGTTGATTTTTGAGACAGAAAGAGACAGAGCATGAGCAGGGAAGGGGCAGAGAGAGGGAGACACAGAATCCGAAACAGGCTCCAGGCTCTGAACTGTCAGCCCAGAGCCCGACGCTGGGCTTGAACTCACGAACCATGAGATCATGACCTGAGCCGAAGTCAGATGCCCAACCGACTGAGCCACCCAGGTGGCCCTAACTTTTAAAGTTTATCTATTTAACTTTGAGAGAGAGACAGAGACAAGGAGAAAGAGAATCCCAAGCAGGCTCCACACCATCAGCGCAGAGCCCAACACGGGGCTGGAACCCACAAACTGTGTGAGATCATGACTTGAGCTGAAATCAAGAGGCAGATGCTTAAACACCTGTGCCACCCAGGTGCTCTTTAATCTCCCATTCTCAAGAAACTCTTGTTACTCCTCAATGTAGTGACTACAGCCGTGTTAATTACGATCAAACTAACCTTCAACTATGTTAATTATGATCAAGCCACAGTAAGGACGGCACTAGTTCTTTTTCTCAAAAAAGGAAAAGCTTTTAATGGCCCAATTTTAGGAAATGTCAGTATTTCTACTTATGTATCAAAATTATAAAGGTAGGTAAAGAGTTATTCTATATTGAATGTGCAAAGCAGCATTAAAAACATGGAAAAAACTAAACATGACATTCTCGTTTTCAATTATGCTACCATGAATATTGATAGTACAGAACATTAGGGCAGATAAATAACATTATTGAACATTCCACTTCAACTCAAATCTCTCACATTTGGAAACATGAATAAAAGGGCCACAAAAATGGAGGGGATAGTGTTTTCACTGTTCTAGCTGCGCTCACTCGTGAACATAATGCAATGATATGGGGAGGTTTATCTTCTATAGTCAGCATCTCTAATCAGATTAAACTTCAATTTCTTTTCATGAACTGGGAAGGAAGGGGTTTCTTGATTCATTTACTGTATTAACCGTTTTGAGGTAAAGTAAATCACCACTGAACACACGAGGCGGCCAAACTCCGTTTCCTCAGATCAAGTGCACCCTTCCTCTGTTTCTACACAAAAGCACATCATTTCGCTATTAAAAATGTCCATTTCTCACAAGCGACTCTTCTTGAACTCTTGTCAACACTGCTTTTCCGAAGCACCTCGGCTCTTACTGCATCTTTTGGGCAGAGTCCTGATACTCAGCCTCTCTTTAAGAAACTGGTTTCAATGTTTAAAATGCCCTCCTCCTCCAAAGTAAGAGGAGCTCGCATTAACCATTACCTAAAGTCGCAGTTCACTGGAGTCAAAAATGCATTTTTTTCATCACACATTCAACCCATTCAACTGCTCGCAGTAGGTGTGGCTACTGACATAGACTTAAGAATTACAGTTTTATATTAACAGCCAGTCCAAAGGAGAGAACTCCCTCCTTTTCCAAATACTCCCACGTTCCTTGGAGACCCTTTGACTCTTGGCCTTTAGAAAACGCTCACCACTTGGGTCCCCAGTTAGCACTACGTTTGGCAATGGGTCTTCCGCTCACTTCCTGATACTAAAAAGCCACAAGCACGAGGGCTGCAGGGTCGGTTTGTTTCAAAAACAATCTTTGCTCCCTGCACCCCAAGGGGAAAACGTGTGCCTCCTCTGCTGGGGACCCACTCTGAGGCGGGGGTGCACCCAGTGTCTAAAACCCAAAGCCCAGGGCGCAGCGGGAGCGGCGCCGCCAGGGTTAAGCGGCGCTTTTCCTCCCCAGAGGGGCGAGCGGGCCGCGAGGCAAAGCCGCGGCGCTCAGGCTGAAGGAGAAAAGGAGAAGGGTAAAAACCCAGCGCGGCCGCGGCCCACGTGCCGCCCGCGGGAGGCAGGGAACCGGGGAGCCGGAGAGGGGAGGGAGCCGTACCTCCAAACATGTGCGGCGAGAGGTGAGCTGGTAAGGAGCCGATCACCAGGCGCGGTCCGCCGGGGCCCCCGCCCGCCGGCCGGTCCCTGCTGCCGCCGCCGTCCTCGGGGCTGCTGTGCACCGAGTCCTGCGAGCCGTACGGGCCGCTGCTGCTGTTGGGGATGTTGAAGGAGGACTGCGCCGCGCGGGCCGCCGACGCCACGCTCCCCCCGGCCCCGCCGAGGGAGCGGCTGCGCGGGGCCGCCGAGGCCGCCGCGGCGCCGCCCGAGGCGCTGGGCTGGTGCGCGCCGGACACCTGAGCCGGAAACCTCCCCGGGGCCGCGGCCCGCGCCCCTCCGCCGCCGCCGCCGCCACCGCCCGCGGTCCCATTGGCCCCTCCGCTGCTGCTGGAAGGTAGATCCGAGCCCGAGTAGGCGCGAGTGCGGCCGTTAGCAGCGGCCGGGCCGCTCTGCTTGGCGCCCATGTCCGCCCAGCCCCGGGCCGGGCCCGCGCGCGGCGCCCGGAGCGCCGGGAGGGCGGGAGCGAGCGCAGGAACGAGCGGGAAGGGCCGAGGCGCCGCGACCCGCGCAAGAAGAAGCCCGCACGTCCAGGACCGCCGCCCCGCGCCCCGAAGGGCGGTAGGCGCCCGGCGCGCTCTTGTGCTCGGGGGCGGCGGGCGAGACCGGTGGCCTGCGGGAGGTCGCAGGAAACGAGGAGAGGCGGAGAGGAAGGAGGTCGGGCTGCGGCGGACGCCGCTCTCTAGCTCCGGCGGGAGGGGCGGCTCAGGTGGCTGTGCGGCTGCCGCTGGTTTCGGTTCTGGTGCTCCGGGACGGGCCGCTGCCGCTCTCTGCCGCCGCCGCCGCGCTCTGCGCCCGGGGCCTCGGTACCGCCTCCTCCCGGGCGGCCGCAACTACCGCCGCCATCCTCCCGCTCACACGGCGGCTCGCGGGTGAGTGGGAGGCGCCCGCCCAGACTCCGCCGGGGCCACCTTCCCTCCTCCCCCAGCCACCCAGCTGTTATTAACGGAGAAAGAGGAAAAACGGGTGGCGCGTGAGGGGAGGACGGAGGAGGGAAGGGAGGGGCGGCGCGCGCTTCCCGGCAACCGTCGCCGCACTCCCCCCCGCGAAAGAGGGGCGGGGGGGGTCTGGGCCACGAAGGTGGGGGTGCCCAGTAGGGGAGGAGGTTCCCCGGCCTTCACACCGGAAGGCCGAGGAGCAGCGCGGCTCCAAAGTGCACCGGGCCGGGTGTTTGGGTCGCGGGCGGTAGCCCCACCCCCACCCCCTCGCGCCGCCCGGCGGATTGGCTCCCGCCGGCCCGGCTCCGCCTCCCCCGGCCGCGGCCTTCCCGCCCCGGCCCCGCCTCGCCTAGGTACAGCGGTGTGGTAGGTGCTGCCACCCGTGGACTCGGTGATGGACAGGTCGTTGGCTCCGCCCCCTCCCTCAGGGCGCGCCCCCTCCTTCACCGCGGGGCCTAAGCGGATTGGAGGGATGAAGCCCCTCGGGGCGCCAACCAGAAAGCGGCCCCTCCTCTTGCACGTGGCTCCAGGACCCTGGGTTACACCGGCTGTAGGAGCTTCACGTTTTCCCCGCTGAGCCTGGGAATGCCTGGGTCTTGGGTCCAGAACTTTCAGTTTGGGTGGGTGTTAAGGTTCTCTTTGGTATTATTCAGAGCATCTCTTTTTAATAAAACAGAAGTTCAGCAATATTGATGATAAGACTATGAACAGCGAAAACAAAAGAAATAACCAAGAAGGCAGAAGCCAGCTCCATCTTAATTAGACCTATCCCATAAAACTGATGGTGTAGGAAGCGCAGTTGGAAGAACGAAAGATAATCGAGCCTGACCTTCAGTAGTAAAGCAAAAACTGGTGCAGAGAAAGCTACACCCGATTTAGGAGACCAGGGGTCTGGGTCTGGGAGCAGAAATAACTTACATGCAGTAAGCAAATTTTACCTTTTTGGACATTCGTTTCCTGACCTGGGATTAAATCCCTAGGGCACCCGCAGCCTTAAAATGCAGTAATTTCTCTGGGGGCCCCTGACTGGCTCGGTCGGCAGACCGTGGGGGGTGTGAGTTTAAGCCCCCAGGTTGGGTGTAGAGATGACTTAAATAGATAAATAAACTTTAAAAAAAAAGATCCCACTATGTCTCTAAAATGGAATTTAGGAAAATTATCTTCGGTTCATTACTGTGATGTAGTATCTTGGTGACAGAGCATGGTCTGGAAATTCGTTTTGAAAATGGCTGAAGTGTCCTCTCTTGTGAAAATAGCAACCGGTATTTTTGTACAAACTGTAAAAATAAATCTATTTTTCCCATATTTGTAATGTCATTGGTGTAATTATTTTCATCATTTAAGTATGAGAATCAAGTTTTTAAACAGAAGTGAAGAATATATGTACAGATATAGATGCATTGTGTGTGTATGTATGTATATATATATATGAGAACGTGTATGTGTATTTATCAATATATATGTATCAGTGTGTGTATGTACATATGCGTATATATCAGTGTATCTGAGAATGGGAAAACAAAACTATTCCATGCAAATCTAAAATTCTGTCATCTTATGTATGAGCTTACTGAAACCATTGTTTACTTGGTAAGCAGAGAAAATTTTGAAAGGCTAAAGTGGTCACCAGAATAAGTTCTAGTTCAAGAAGGTATTTAGTGATTTGATCTGATTTAACTTTTACTGAATGGGGCCTTCAGTGTAAAACTCTGGTTCAGCAGGAATATAGAAAAGTAACAGACACTATGATTTAAAAAAAGTAAAAGAGTTTTGCAAGTCTCTGAGGAGATAACAACTGATAAGCTAAAGGATATCACATTCATCATTATATATGCATTTTAAAAGTTTAGGTAGTGGTGCCTGGGTGACTCAGTGTTGATCTTGGCTCAGGTCAGGATCTCATGTGATTGGTGAGATCAAGCCCACAGTCACGCTCTGCGCTAATAGCCAGAGGCTGTTGGGATTCTCTCTCTGCCTCTCCCTCACTCACACTCTCTTTTTCAAAATAAATAAACGTTAAAAAAAAAGTTTATGTAACTATAATATGGAGCAAATGCCATTCAGTAGTTAAAACTATTAAATGAAACGACTTAATAAAACTGTTATGACTCTTAGTTGGGATACAACTCTTAGTTGTATCCAGATTTAGTTATATTTTGCATCATCACATCCAAACTTATATTTTTAAATCATTTTCACTCAGATGGTAATTACACCTGAAAGCACTCAATATTTATTCCTAACTAGGAAAAAAAATCCCCTTATAGTACCAGGTTTCCAACATTCATAGCACGCATAACAGCTGGAATGTTACACATGTTTGAGCAATTGTTTGATTTATGTCCCTTTCTCACAAGACTAAATTCCATGAGAGCATGGAAAGTGTGTAGTTTTCTTGCTCACCATTGGCAGTGCTTGGCACACAGTAACCTCTAGGTAAGTATTTGTTGAACAAATGAGTGGCCAGGAGGCCATATACAGGCTGAATGTTGGATAGAAGAGAACATAAATTGAAATTAATTATTTAGCTCATAAACATGTGTTTTGTGTTACTCAGCACCAGGCAAAGCATGTTAGGACAGGCTAAGCTACTCAGTGGAATCAAACCCCTAACCTTGAGGGCCATGATGCAAAGAAGGAAAGCACATTTGTGAGCTCACTTGGTCTGCCCTCTCATCTCTCTTCAAACGGTTTCCTACCTGAGTGGCAATCTTGGGTTTCTCTTCAAGTGGTGACTCAGGGACCCACACTCTTATCTAATGGCTATGCAGGCCCTCGGACCCCTAACAGAGCCCTTCTCTAAAACCTGTGTACCTGGCTGGCCAAGGGAAAAGGACTGATATTGAAAGAAGTTTTGGCCAAGCCTGGAAGGGTTTGCATCCCTCCTACCCACCACCCAAGCTGGCAGAAATTCAGTCAGTCACATGGTCTAACCTAACTGCAAAGGGGTCAGGAAATGCGGTTTTATGTGTGTGCCCAGAAAGAAAAGGAAACAGTTTTGGCAAGTACAGAGCAAGTATGTCTTTGTCACAAACAAGAACAGTTAGTTGCCTGACTGTCAAATATCTAAGTATTAAATCTTAGTAAAACGTTTTACAATCAAGTTAATTTAAATGAAAATTTTCTAGTGACAGTTACTGTTATTAAGCCATCAAAATATAGTGAAGAAAAACTAATTTTTTGTGTGCATGTGGATCAGCTAAATTCTATCTTTTGTATGTTTTTAATTTTTTTTAATGTTTATTTATTATTGAGAGACAGAGAGAGAGACAGAGCATGAGCATGGGAGGGGCAGAGAGATAGGGAGACACAGAATCCAAAGTAGGCTTCAGGCTCTGAGCTGTCAGCACAGAGCCCGACGTGGGGCTCCAACTCACAAACCTCGAGATCATGACCTGAGCCGAAGTCGGACACTCAACCGACTGAGCCACCCACGTGCCCCTAAATTCTATCTACTCTAAATTGTGTTTCTAGAAATGCTGTCTAAAACAACTCTTTAATTAGCCATGTAGATCAGTGATCCACAAAAAACAGTCTCCAGATTAACAGTATCTGCATTGCCTGGAAACTTGTCAGAAAGGCAGATTTTCAGACCCCCACCCCAGACCTACTGAATGGAAAAGTGCTTGAACAAGTCCTCTAAGTGATTCTGATGCACACTAGTGTTTGAGAAAGCACTGCTCTAAATAATCACTGATTAGTTTCACAGTAGAATACCATGTTACAATGTGATCACCATTTTGATTAAATGCCCTCTCCATATGGATGTCCCCTGTGGCCCCACTCCCAACCTCGCCATCGCAGGTTGACTTCTGTATTCCCACTAAATGCTGTGTTAATACTTCCTTCACAGCACTGATCATGCTATTGATCTTGCTTGCTTGTCACTAAATAATGCAGTCCACGATAGGCCTCACATGTATTCTATACCCCCAGCACCAAACACAGTGCCTGGCACCTTTGATGGAAAACAAATGATCCATGAATGAATAAATGAGTGAATGAATATTCCTACTTAAATGATTGTTATTTTTAAAAAATGTTTTAATGTTTATTTATTTTTAAGAGAGACAGCGCAAGCAGGGGAGGGGCAGAGAAAGAGAGGGAGACAGAATCTGAAGCAGGCTCCAGGCTCTGAGCTGTCAGCACAGAGCCTGACCCGGGGTTGGAACCCACAGACCGAGAGTTCATGACCTGAGTCGGACGCTTAACTGACCGAACCACCCAGGCGCCCCAATGATTGTTTTTTGAAGGTCATACATGACTTTATCTTCTATTTACCCTCCTTGACATCTCCTCTGTGGTAGATTTCCTCTCTGGATAGGCCTTTTTGATTCTTTCCCCATGAGGATTCTGGAGTTAGAAAACCTTGGCTTGCTATGTTTTTTCCTTGGCCCTTTTCCTTCCTTCCTCAATCTCTCTCCAAACAGGAATCCACATTAAGCTGTCACTGTGTTTTATCGTCAACCAAACAGTTCTGGCTTCATATAAAATTTGTAGCTTCTTATTATATCCTACCAGTTCTTCAAAAATTAAAAGTGCTGCTTCATCTAAATCGGTACACATGGGTATACATACAGATCTAGAACTGAAACAAATTTTATGAGCTCATACCCATGCAACTTGGGATGCACTCCATTTTCTGTTGTATTCCATTTCACTTTTGTAAAATACCGGTCACTGCCTACAGAATTGATTTTACAACCCATTAATGGGTTGTAATCTGCAGTTTGACTAAGGATGGTCTGAATCTGTGCTTTGCAAGCTTTAGTGCACGAAAAAGAATCATCTAGAGATCTTGTTAAAGCCGATTGCCAGGCCCCACCCTCCATGATTCCCACTCCCTAGTTCAGGGTTGGGCCTTGAACATTGGCATTCTAACAAGCAGCCCAGGGAAGCTGGTGCCACACCACTTCAGACTGTATTTGGAGAAGCACTGGTCTAAATGATGCTTTCCTGTACATCATCAGAATTGTCCTTTTCATGTCTCAGTGACTCTTAAAGAGAACAGAGTCCCAGCTCTTTAAAATTCCTAATCTTTGAAGCTTTTCGTAATCATATGAAAAAATATGTTCTGTTTTTCTTCCTCCTCACATGGTTTAAATGGTGATACTTTGACCCATGGCTTTTGAGGTTCAAAATTACTTTGAATTGTTAAAGCACCACACATTGACAACATTGGTGGCCAGAAACCCACACTGGAACAGATAAGCTAGTTTTGAGCTTGTCAGTAAAAATACCTGACTAATGGAGCACCTGGCTGGCTTAGCTGGTAGAGCTTAGTGGTATAAAGATTACTTAAAAAAATAAAAATCTTAAAAAAAAAAAAAACAAACCCACACCTGACTGCTGGGTTTGCTGTGACCCCGTTTGAATTTCAGTTTAGGTGAGTCTCTTCTCTTTGGCACTTACTCTTTTCTGTGCTTCTCTTCCCTCTCTTGCCCACTCTTTTGTTTATTTATTATTATAAAACTTAAAAAAAAGTTTTTAATCCCAGTGTAGTTAACATACAATGTTATATTCATTTCAGGTGTACAAGATAGTGATTCAACATCACCTGATGCTCACAAGGACAAGTGCACTCCTTAATCTCCACCACCTGTTTCACCCAGCCCTCACCTGCCTCCCCCCTGTTAACCATCAGCTTGTTCTCAATAGTTAAGAATCTGTTTCTTGGCTTGGCTCTTTCTCTCTCTCTCTCTCTCTCTCTCTCTCTCTCTCTCTCTCTCTCTCTCTCTCTCTCTCTGTGTGTGTGTGTGTGTGTTTTCTCCTTTGCTCGTTTGTTTTGTTTTTTAAATTCCCACATTCATCTTTCTCAGGCTGACTTATTTCACTTAGCAGTATTCTCTCCAACTCCATCCATGTCCTTGCAAATGTCTCGCCCCTTCTTTATTTATTTATTTACTTACTGATTTATGTTAAGCAAACTCTACGGTCAACGAGGGGCTCGAACTCTTGACCGCCAGATCAAGAGTCGCCTATGCTACCAACTAAGCCAGCCAGGTGCCCCTGTGTGGCATAGTCTTAAGGCCCTCCTGCAGGCAGCAGGACTTTAGCACTTTTTGCCAAGGTCTCTGCCAGCCCACATTTCCTCTCATTATAGTAGGTAAAAGATGGCCATGGTTTTGCCTGGTTTGTTTGTTTGTTTTTTAGTGTTACACACTACAAACTCTCTTTCTCTGTCTCTTTTCTTTTACAATACCCAGTCTCTTTACCAAACTATAGGACTGTCCGTATTATTACCTATCTTTAAATAGGTTTCATTTCTTTAAAGACATAAATGGACCATCTAAAATTTATCTTAATACATCTTAATACAGAAAACACTGCTTAGGATTTTATTGGTGATTAGAAACTTGTCTCTTACATTGTAAAACTGAAGTTAGTTTAGAGGAATATTTAGGGACCACATCGTTGGGTAATTTTTTACAGAGAACATCCATAATGTATACAATGCCCTTAACACACTTTTACTTTTCTCTGAGTACGCCAAATTCTCTTTTCCCTTTACTCGCATTGATGCTTTAATCAATCATGCCTGTCTTCCAAAGGAAGGAGCCAAGTGCTACAGGAGTACAAGTGCACCCACCATGAAGTGGGCGAGCTCAGGCCAGAGTTAGGTCCTGGCTCTGTCTAGCGCTGACTGTGGGATTTAGGGCAAACTAGTGAACCTGGCTAAACCTGTTTCCTCTGTAAAACACAGATGATCATAATACCAGTCTCACGGAGGAGTTGCGAGTCTCAAGTGACTCAGTCTCTGTTTGAAAAGACTTTGAAATTTGTTAATAGATACACGAATTTTTATCTCAGTGTCATTATCTCTAGCAAATTGTACTAATTTGCATATGATCTGTAGCAGGTCGTGATATTGTCACATATACCAATACTGGTACTGATTTTACTACTTTGTGCAATTTTATTTTTTTAATTTTTAAATGTTTATTTTTTATTCTTATTTTTGAGAGAGACAGCGCACAAGCCGGGAGGGGGGTGGGTAGGGAGACTGAGAATCTGAAGCAGGTTCCACACTGACAGCAGAGAGCCTGATGAGAGGCTCAAAGTCACGAACTGTGAGATCATGACCTGAACCCAAGTCAGATGCTTAACCGACTGAGCCACCCAGGTGTCCCGTCCACTTTGTGTAATTTGAGTGCATCATTGACACTTAATGCTTTATGGGTGATAATTGTTTAGTAGTGATTTACTAAGAAATATGTACATCATGAATCTTGAGGATACTCTGACATATCATGATGGCCAGCCTATATCTTTCTACCATGGGACGGATGGGTGTACATGCATATATATCTCAATGAAATTTGAAAAGAAACTATCACTGAGAGACCAGGATTATCTATTTGAAATCTCTAATATTTAAAACTTTTTGGGGGTGCCTGAGTGGCTCAGTCGGTTAAGCGTCCGACTTCGGCTCAGGTCATGATCTCACAGTTCGTGAGTTCGAGTCCCACATTGGGCTCTGGGCTGACAGCTCAGAGCCTGGAACCTGCTTCAGATTCTGTGTCTCCCTCTGTCTGCCCCTCCGCTGCTTGCACTCTGTCTCTCGCATTGTCTCAAAAATAAATAAACATTTAAAAAAAATTAAAACTTTTTAAAAAATATCTTTTGATTCTAGAGGGCAGTTAAATTACACTTCCACTAAGGAGACTTTGGGGTCCTGAATAGGATTAAATGTGCTGTAAAAGCACTTCATGTTAATCAATCGGTGACCAGATCCCTAAGCCATGTTAAACATAGATTCTGAATCATTTTCCTTTCTAAATACAGGTCGAGACACAATGTCAGCACCTATCTTTATTATATCAAAATAACTTAATTCTTTCTTATTAAAATGGCATAAAGTAGTAACCAGAGCTTAAATATTTATATTATGCTCTACTTTCAATCCACTTTGGCTTGCGAACGATATTTTAAAAAAATCGTTGAAAGCCCTTATTTTAAAACCCTTAACACAAAACAACCACAACCCATGCTACTGTTCCTCCATTATGAAGAAATCGCTCAGATTCCATACCTAGCGTTTTCAAAGGAATCCCTGATCTTTATTAGGGACCTACTGTTGAAAAGGTATAACGCTCAGTGGAAAGGTGTGACACGGGGTCAGTATCAAGGGAATTTTCCCAGCCTACTGAAGTGAAGAAGAATCTGGGGAAAAAATAGTTCTCTGCTACATAATGCATGTGGCTCCGCCCCCAATGCCTATGCTCTCTCATCCCTGCTTCCTACCACTGGTTTAAATCACTATGGTTAGACATGAATGATTAAAAAGTCTTATAAGACGTTTTCCCTTACCACCTCCTCCCCCCCCACCCCCCCAGAGGTAGCCAAAAGCCCCAGTAAAGGCAAGCTCCCTATTTTTGGCCTATAGATTGCACAAGCCTCCCAAGTACGGAAACTCTGTTTCTGTTTTATTTTTAAGTCCCTACAGTGCCTGCTTGTAGAGCTCCCAGACAGTGTGCACACACAAGACATTCAGTAACTGCTGGGGATCACGAGGGCTAGCGGTGATAACGCATGTCCTGAATTACTACTGACTTAACAGGCTGCTATTACCACATTACGTTTGTGTGGGCCACATTTGCTGTCTTCTGCACTCTTGGGCCAGGGCAGCCCGTGCCTTAGGTGGTCGATTCCCTTAGAGTTGCTACTGATTGATATATGCTCTCAGGTTGGGCCAGATTGGAAGTGGTAAGCTCATAATTGCGGGACTAACTTTCCTGGGAAACGAGAAAAAAAAAAAACAAAACAAAACCCCACAAAAAACCAAAGCAAAACAAAACAAAAACCCAGAGCAATAAAAGCTACTGTTCAGTTCAACCTGCCCCACCCCCCATTTCCCAAAAGCCAGCTGGGCTCTCTGGCTGTACTCTAGAGGCCACAGGCCTAAACTGGGGAGGTTTCAGAACATAGCCCCGAACTGGGTCCGTCCCTGGTGCCTGGAGACATCAGGATACCTTGGGACCCAAACCGGAGATGTCTTCGTTCCTTAAACCAAAAGCGACTGCACGTCAGTAATATGTGAGGCCCTGTGTTTAGCACAGGGGATGCAAAGTTAAGTCAAACAGGGTCCCTGCCTCCAAAAACCTTACAGCTTATCATCAGGGACACAGACATAAATAATGAGATGTATCGAATGCAGTGTGGTAAGTGCACGCCGGAGCTGAGTGCAGGGATGGGGGATGGGTGAAGGACAAGGATGCATTCCCAGAAGTGATAGTGAGCTGAGTCTTGAGAGAGAGAGAGCTGGCTTAAGCAACCACAGGCATTCCAGGCCGAGGGAACATGAAGCGAGGGAGAGCTTTGAGCCTCTGAAGCGCTGCAAGCAGCTCATTGTAGCTGGAATGAAGAGTAGGAGGCCTTGAGGTGAGCAAACAGCCTGGGAAAGTAGGTTGAGGCAGAGTCTAAGAGGCTTGGTGCGCTGGGCTGAGAGGTTGGAATCATTCCAGAAGGCAAAAGGGAACCACCCTGCAAACAGGGAGGTAGTGTGATTGTATTTACAGTTTAGAAGGATAACTCAGGAGGCATTTTGGAGGATTTATTGATAGGAGTGGGGAAAAGAGTGAAGCAGAAGAGACTGATGTAGGGCAGATTCAAACGCTACAGCATGGAGCCTGCTTGGGATTCTCTCTCTCTCTCTCTCTCTCTCTCTCTCTCTCTCTCCTCTGCCCTCCCCTGCTCGCAGGCTCTCTCTCTCTCTCTCTGAAAATAAATAAATAAACTTAAAGAGAGAGAGAGAGAGAGAGAGAAGCCTCCACAGGTCTTGGAAACCAATTGGATTTTGTGCATGACCGAGAAGGGACGCTCAAGGGTGACAAGGTAAGCTTTCTGGTCCCTGGTATCGCTAGGTGGGAAACATGGGGGAAAGATCAAGTGTGAGAAGTAGGGAGACCAAGTCAGGTTTACAAAGCAGAACAAAACCGGCCTTTAGGTTGTGGCAAGGCATGGGGTTAAGTTCTCTTGGCTTTAGACACCCAGCCGATGTGGAATTTTCATGGAGGGGTACGTGGGTTACTTTAGTCAGGTTTCTCCGAGCCCCGGATTGCATCTTGCACAATGCTTGTCAGCGCTGGAGCCATGTCTCCTGTTCTCCGTGTGTGTTCACCCTGTACTAGCTGGGTGCCATCCCTAGGAGAGACCTCCTGAAAATGGGGAGTCACAAGGGGCGGCAGAGTTAGTGCTGTGCAGTCAGATTGGAGGGCGACCAAATATTAATGCTAGGCGTGGCAAATTTATTTTTCTTCATTGTTAACATTCCAGGAACGAAGGAAATCCAGGGCTTGTTATTTTCTAACACGGTCTACGGTACAAACAGCAGGGTCCTATTACACTAAATTAGGCTATTAAAAGGCTCATCACCTCAAACATTGCATCGTTTATTATTTTTAAAATGATGACTACGATAGGCAGAAAAACGCCCACTTAAAGATGTCCATGCGCTCATCCCTGTGAATATGTTACCTTCTGTGGCAAGAAGGACTTTGCAGGTGCAAATAAATGAAGGAACCTGAGACAGGGAGATTGTCCTGGATTGTCTGAGTGGCCCCATGTAAGGACAAGGGTTCTCGAAAGTGAAAGAGGGAGGAGGAGGGACAGAGGAAGTGGAGTGCGGTGCAAGGAAGACCTGATTGGCCGCTGCTGGCTTTGAACACAGAAAGGGACTGCAAGCCAAGGAATGCCAGTGGCTTCTGGAAACGGGAAAAGGCAAGGAAACGGATCCTTCCCGAGAGCCTCCAAGAAGAGCACAGATCTTCCAACATCTTGATTTTAACCCAGTTAGACCCATTTGGGATTTCCAAGCTCTGTCTAGAGCCATAAGATGATAGATTTCTGTGGTTTTAAGCAACAAAGTTTGTGGTAACTTGTTACAGCAGCAACGGGAAACTAATGACTATCCTTTAAGGTTTCAGAACGCCCCCTAGCCCCCGGCTATAAGCTGCCTCAAAACCAGAAAAAAATCTAATAAACATGACCATGAAATCCTTAAATCTTTACGTGGTGGATCATACGTATTTCTTCTTGGCTCCCTGCCCCACTCTTGAGCCCTGGTAGCATAGGACATTGTGGTCTCCTGCAGCGGGGCACTACCAGTATCTACGATGCTTTTAAAAGACCCCACGTGGAGCATAGCCCCAACGACGTCCCATCACCTGCCTCACAACAGCCTCTCAGACCGCCTTCTAAATGCAAGCATTGAGATCAGAAGGCCATAGCATTCAAAGGAGCAGTCTTGGGGTCTTTGTGTTTTAAAATACGAAAGCGGACGATAGATTTGGTGCAATTGCAGTTCTGAAGATAGGCCTGCGTTTGCCAGGACTTGAGCAAGGCCCCTGGGTGAAGTCTGGTACGAGTCCCACAGAGGAAAGAAGGTGGCAGCTGTGAAAGCCCACACTGACATCTAGTGATACAAAACTGCACTGCCAAAGGCTTGAAACCTGAGCGGGCTGCATGGATGGGCTCCTTGTTTCTAAAGCACAAGTCCTCGCCCCCCCCCCCCCCCCAGGACTCAAGACTCAGTGCAGACCAGGGGATTCCAGCTCCCCCACCGGTGGGGCCAGGGGCAAGGCAGGCTCCTTTAACACTTGTGTGAACCTGTCCAAGTTTAACCACCTGAGAGTCCTAGCTCTTAAGTTTTTGAAATGATTATTTGCACACATTGTAAAGCTAAAACATTTTCCTTCTAAAAACCTTTTCGTGCTTCCGGTGGTTAGACACTTGAATGCCAAATGAGTTTTTAAGAGCATGTATATTTTCTAGGTTCACAGAACAATTGCTTTGGGTGTGATGTCCCGAGCAAGAAATAACCCGCATCGGGGATGGAACGAGGGCGGCAGGTACGTATGCCCTTCTTTGCCCCTAGAACTTGATCCCCATTAGGTTTTCATCAATTCTGAAGCCGAAAGCACAGAAGAAATGGCAAAGAATGCCCCATCCATTTTTTTCCCATTTTTTCCCTATGCACATGGTGAAAATAAGTCAATAGAGGTAAGATTTCTATGTCTTTCCGTAATGGGGGCAAAATTAGAAGCAAGGCTGAATTTTTAACTTTTTTTAAATGTTTATTTACTTTTGAGAGAAAGAGAGAGACAGAGGCATGAGCAGGGGAGGGGCAGAGAGAGGGAGACACAGAATCTGAAGCAGACTCCAGGCTCTGAGCTGTCAGCACAGAGCTCGACATGGGGCTCAAACTCACCAACCGTGAGATCCTGACCTGAGCCAAAGTCAGATGCTTAACTGACTGAGCCACCCAGGCATCCCATAACAAGGCTAGATTTTAAAGGCTAGTGCAGCAACCCAGGTAGAAAATGATTAGCTGTACGATAATGTGAATGTACTTAATGCCACTGAGCTCTATACTTAAAAATGTTTAAAGTGATAAATTTTATGTTGTGTATATCTTACCAGAATAAAAAATTAATGAGAGGCTGACCCACATCAGTAGCAGTGGGCATGAAAGAAGATTCCACAGGTCTAATCAAATGATTGGAGGCAGATACATTTTCCTATCATTCTCATGGGCAAAACGTGCACATTAACTACAGATGAACAAATACTAACCTCTAGCACACTAATGTCCAAAACACTCTTACAACCTTCTCGCTGAAACAAACAGACCTAAACATCATGAAATAATCAGATCTTACGATGTGTTTTTTTCATACCTGTAGAGCATTTTCTTCTGTGACATGTTAATATCAAGCTTCAAGCAATTCATACAAATAGGAAAATAAAATGTGCTGCACTAAAAACACATATTTTGCAGAGACAGGGCAAAATGGGGGGAAAAAGTCCATTAGGCATCTTCTGATTCAGTTTTCACCGTCAAAAATATGAGCGGTAAAAGCATTTCCAGAATTCAGTTACTTCCGTGAGGCGAGGAAAAAAAAGGAAAGATAAATAGGAAGGAACTTCAGATAGGACTTGTGCAAACAACAGACTCATAGGTTTGGAAAAGACAATTTGTTGCTTTTCAGAACTTGTAATACATTGAGACTGTGATTCACTGAACTTCTAGGGAGGAATTAGAGGAGATCTTTAATTTCTTCAGTAAAACATTTCAATTAAATGTTCAAATGTACGTCTATCTGGTTTCTCCAGCATATTTTTTAAACAGATGGCATACTACTAATAAATTTTGTTATCTCTTCATCACCATCTCCCACCAATGATTGGGTGAAGAAGTGAAAAATACTGCCAAGACCAGTACTTTTTTTTTAATGTTTATTTTTGAGAGAGATAGAGACAGGATGTGAGTGGGTTAGGGGCAGAGAGAGAGGGAGACACAGAATCTGAAGCGGGCTCCAGGCTCTGAGCTGTCAGCACAGAGCCCGATGCGGGGCTTGAACTCATGAGTTGTGAGATCATAACCTGAGCCAAAGTCGGACGCTCAACCAACTGAGCCACCCACGCACCCCCTGCCAAGACCAGTAATAATGAGGAGAATGACAGCTACGGTTAGGATTTCATTTTAATACGGTAGGATTTTTGTTCTACTGAATTAAGGTTGTTTGATAATAACTCATGAGTTTCAGTAGGAAAAGAATTTCCTCTGTAGCTCACAAAGAACCTAAAATGTACATACCACTCCAAAAAATTTTTTTTTTTTCAAAGCCCCACCATGCAGAAAATTTAGCTTGATATACACAGACTTCATATAAGGGGAAAAACAAGTGTCTGTTACCTTCAATGCCCAATATTAGAATGACTGTGACTTACAGTCAAATTTGAAATGATGATGACGTGATAAATTGAATAATAGGAACTGTCTTGTTTTTTATATTTAGTGTAATCAAGCTAATGGCTTTTGTATAATTTTCCAAACTACTTAATGGATGTTTTATGATTTAAAAGAATTTGCTTTCTTGTCAGACAAAATATAAAGAATCCAGATTTTCTGGTTTCTTGTATTTATTTGTATGTGTTGGAGCAGTCATTCTAGGCATTGATCTATAAACAAATGCCAGTCTGTGATGAAATATTCATAGTGAAATAAAAAAAGTTAGGACAATGCAGTAGTTGCTTTTTTTTTTAATCTATATAGAGCTCAATGTCTTCAAACAGTATGATGATTCCTAAAAAAATTAAACATACAATTACTATATGACCCCCAAATCCCACCTCTGGGTTTACACCCAAAGGAACTGAAAGCAGGGACTCAAACAAATATTTGTACACCCATGTGCATAGCACTATTATTGACAACAGTCAAGAAGTGGAAACGACCTGTGTCCATCCATGGATGAATGTAACATTGTAACACGATGGAATATTATTCAGACCTCAAAATGAAGGAAATTCTGACACGTGCTACAACAGGGATGAACCTTGAGGACATTACACTAAGTGAAATGAGCCAGTCTCAAAAAGACAAATACTGTATGATTCCACTTATATGAGGTAACTAGAGAGTAGCCACATGCATAGGGCAGAAAGTAGGATGATGGTTCCCAGGGGCTGCGGGGAGGAGGATTTCGTGACTCGTTAACGGATACAGAATTTCAGTTTTGCAAGATGAAGAGCCCTGGAGATTGGTCGCACAGCAATTGAATTTAATTCACGCCATAGAACTGTACCCCTAAAAACAGTTAAGACGATACATTTTGTCTTATGTATAGTTACCATAATTAAACATTTCTTTAAAATTTGTTAAAGGGAGGGGTGCTTGGGTGGCTCCGTCAGCTAAGCGACCAACCCTTGGTTTTGGCTCCGCTCATGATCTCACAGTGTGTGAGTTGGAGCCCCGCATCCGCCCCTGTGCTGACAGCGCAGAGCCTGCTTGGGATTCTGTCTCCCTCTCTCTCTGCCCTTCCCCCTCTCGCTCCCTCTCTCTCTCTCTCTCTCTCTCAAAATAAATGAAAATAAACTCTAAAAAATTTTCTTAAAGCTAAATGTATTCAATTTGCAAGACTTTCCTTTCGTTTAAGATCATGTCCCTTCTATCCTCATGATAGTTGTAGATGGCAGTAGTTTGGGGGGGGGAGATTTGTTTTTTTGTGTATTTGGGTTTTTCTTTTTTACTTCCTTATTTGACACAATAAACGTTTGCACCCTGTTATTGATTCCTAAACTCAGTTTGAATTTTTATGGGCCTGTGAAACCAAAAAGTTGGCGAACCATTGCTCAAGAGATCAGTGGTTCTCACCTTTGTTTTTCCTGCCTGTCCCAATGCACTGGAGTGAATGACAGACCTCCATCAACCTCAGCAGGGCTTGTCAGCTGGAATTTTGGCCTTAAAGGGGCACTGTGCATATCAGAATGGCTGGGAGTCATGAATATTAGATGGGCCCCAGGGGGGTCTAATAGGGCTCTCTCCACAACCCCCTCCCCCCTGCCTTCCAGGTGACATTGACTCCTCCCCAAACCTAGCTAAACTGAGAATTCTTGCTTAGTAATATTCATCCATGTAGGATATTTTAGTGGGGCTAGAAAGTACTTGGACACTTCATTTGTTAATTCACCCTTTTGCCTTCTCTACAGGGCTGTCTTAGCCTCCCAGAAAATTGGTAGGACTTCAAAGAAGGCAAGTCCTTCTGAAATCTGCAACAACTAATCCCCTAGAGAAGGGTTTCTTTATTGCTAAGACTAATTCTTTACACTGGGATTTAAATACACTTTTCCTTACTCTTTCAGGCTAGCTTGTCTAAATATTCTTGGTCATTGTTTCCTCAAGGAAAAAATGGAAGAGATTAAGTCAGGTCTTTCAAACTGCAGGTTATGACCTGTTAGTGGAACAGAAGACCAGTTCAGTTAGGCATGCCCAGGATTTTTTTTTTCCTTAAAAAAAATTTTTTTAATGCTTATTTTTGAGAGAGAGAGAGAGAGAGAGAGAGAGAGAATGAGTGGGGGAGGGAAGAGAGAGATGGAGACACAGAATCCAAAGCAGACTCCTGGCTCTGAGCTGTCAGCACAGAGCCCGACGCGGGGCTTGAACTCATGAACGGTGAGATCATGACCTGAGCCGAAGTTGGACACTTAACTGACTGAGCCACCCAAGGGCCCCAAGGATTTTTTTTTCTAATGAAAGAGAAGTGTGTTGAAAGACTAGAAGATATCAAAGTGCATCATATGTAGTGAAGGTTAATACTATTCCATGAAACTCTGTATATATTCTGGGCCAACACATAAAATGTGTCTCCTAAATCGGGCCATAGTCAAAAATGTTAGGAAACCATTGGATTCATTAAGTGATCTCTGTAATCTGTTCTAGCTTAAAATTCTATAAAGCTCATTTTACTAGTAAACACAGAACCTTCCCTTCACCCACACCAGCTCACCACCCCCCTCAGCAGATCCAAGAGCTCTTATCTGTCCTTGAGAGTCCTGTGAGCAATTTGCCTTGATTCCTTCATGCAGACCCAGACATTGGGCCTTCCTTTGAGTCTCTCCTGGCCCTGGAATAATGATTTCATAGTGCTTCTTCTACTCTATTGTAATTGGGTTTTTTTTTGTCCATCTCCCCAGCAAGCTGTGCGTGCCCTTTAGTGAGGTCTATTGCACATAAAGGAATGAGGGAAGGAAGGAACCAACAGTGTATTTGCTTAAGAGAGTGGTTCTCAGCCCTGGCATCACATCAGAATCCCCTGGAAAGCTTTTTAAAAGCCCAGGACTGGGGCGCCTGGGTGGCGCAGTCAGTTAAGCGTCCGACTTCAGCCAGGTCACGATCTCGCGGTCCGTGAGTTCGAGCCCCACGTCAGGCTCTGGGCTGATGGCTCAGAGCCTGGAGCCTGTTTCCGATTCTGTGTCTCCCTCTCTCTCTGCCCCTCCCCCGTTCATGCTCTGTCTCTCTCTGTCCCAAAAATAAATAAAAAACGTTGAAAAAAAAAAAAAAAGCCCAGGACTCACACCACACCCAGACAATGAAACAGAATCGCTGTCCGTGGAGCCCCAACACCAGGACACTTTCAAGCTCCCCTGGGGAGTCCAGCATGCAGACAAGGTTGAGACCCAAGGGCTTAGACCAAGGACCTCGGGATCTTGTTATGATGCACCTTCTGATTCCCTAGGTCTGCAGTGGAGTTCAAGATTCTTTCTCACGTACTTTCCAGGTGTTGTTGATACTGTTTGTCTGCAGACTACACTTTCAGGAACAAGAGTAGAGTGTCTGATGGAGGCTGGCAACGTAGAATAAGCCGAGGCAGCAAAATCAAACAGACCTGAAAGCCAGCAAAGGTGGTGACCAGGCATGTGGTTTCTGGAGTAAAGTGCCTGGCACAGTTGCTTACTAGCTATGTGACCATGGGCCATCTACTTAAGAGTTTTCCCGTCTGATGATGGTAACTCATGGAGTGGTTGTGAGGACCAAGCAGCACGCTTCCGAAAGACTCAGACACATACATGTGCATTATCAGTAGCATGATTATGTATCCCAACTCCACTTACTAGCCTCGTGCCCTTGGCAAATGAACTTAACCTCTCTGGGCTTCGGCTTCCTCAAATGTGAAATGGGAAATCATAACATCCATCTTACGAGATGGGCTTTACATAAAGAGACAGCATGTAACATTCTTAGCACGGTATTTGACCCGTGCACGTGATCAATAGATGGTTATTCCTCACATTAGTTTCATTTGAATGGGGATAAATCATTTTGACCTCCCATAGGTAATTCTCCATTTAGCCATCTGCCAGCGCTCAGAAACTTCTCCTGCCCCCACCCTCCACAGGCCCCGGGCTGAGGGCCAGATGACAGGAGATGCAAAGCTCATCTCACTCTTTATTTCAACGTATTATACTTCAACAGCAGGACCTGTTTTTATTACCCTACTGAGTTCACATGGGTAGCTTTGGGCAGCAGCAATTATTGTCCTTATTAATTTATAGACGAAGAAACAGACGTGGCTCTGACATGTTGGATTTTCTCGAGCAAGTCCCATATGAAGGATAAAAGCTCCTAATTCTATTCAGAGCCAGAGAAAATACTCCTGACTTCATGCTTCTTTAAATCCTCTCTTGCAAAACCCTTTGAAGACTGCAACATTCCAGGTGTTGGACCGGATTCCAAGAACCCACGGCAGAGGTGTGAACAAATTGAACCTCTGCAGGATCACAGGCTAGGGGTCTGGGAGAGGACGGGGAGCAGCAGGCGCTGACAGGTGGGGATGGGGACAGACCGCATATGAGGTGTCACAGAAGAGGTGCTGTTGTGGCAGTGAAGGTTCAGGAGGAGTTGATAAGTGGGAAAGGGGGGAAAGGCGTTCAGGAAGAGAGAACAGCATGGACAGTGGCGATAAGGTAGGAAACTGCTTGGGATGGTCAGATCAGTATGTTTGGGGAATGGCAGGTGGCCAGAGTGGAAGAAGATAGGGCTAGAAAGTTAGCCTGGGCCAGACTCTAAGGCAGATAAAAGAGCTGGGATTTCATCCTGTTAGCCGTCAGAGGATGACCATGTAATTCATCATCCATCTAGGTCACTTTTGGGAGTAAAAGGGCAGGTAGCCCAGAGGGAATAAGAGAACACCCAACACACAACTGCCCTGGTCCAGGCTAACAGGGACGTCCAGTCACCCTAGCTCTGGAAAAACCTGAAGGCCGGACACTGTTCACGTTTGGGTGTATGAGAGCAGATTCTGGTAGCAGTGCAGATTGGGAAGGAGAGGCCGTGCCTACAGTCGGGCAGATAGCTGGGAAGGCAGCGGGGGGTGGAGAGGAGAGATGTCCAGGAATGGTTTTGTCAGAAATGCAGTGGATTGAATATATGGGGACAGAGGGAGGGGGAGAGAGAATATTTCATGACTCAGAATTATCCAGGCTGGGTGATGTGAGGACTAAGCTAAGGAAGACAAGAAGAGGAGCCGGTTTGGGAGAGAGCTGGTACAGTCCGAGGCACGTCGAGTTGGAGACACTTGCTCAAAACTGTTGTCAGTGTCAGCGTCCTACAGGCGATTAGGGCTCAAGGCGTGGAGCTCACAGGTGGAGACTGGGGACAGAGACTGGGTCACTATAGATAACGGTGCTAGGAGGAAGTTGCTGAAAATCACCAAAGGAGAGGAGCTAGGGAGGGAGAAAATATGAAATATGAAACCTAGGATGCACTTGCAAGAAACGGGAAGGGGCTGGTGGGAGAAGAGGAGCTGGGGAAGAAAGATGGGGTCAGAGCGGGTAGAAGGGCAAACGGGAGAGAGAGTGCCCCAGAAGGTGATAGAAGGAGCAGGTTTGGGGACTGACGACCGATTCGTTCATTCAGGACCCTCAGCTAGCGTGGGATGAAGACTGACACCATTCTTGACGCGAGAGCGTCCATCGTTGTTCAACTTTCTGGAGCGGTGGGAGTGGGACCCTGGCCACACGGCACGTTGAAGGCAGCAGGGGCATGAGTCCTCGAAGCCAACTCTGGACCCTCTTCCCTGGAGGCTCCGATGGATCTGAAGGAGAAGGAGCTTGCAGCGGCTTGAGGGGGAGGCAATTTCCCTGCTTCCTCATGCTGTTTACTTCTGAGTCTAGTGGAAACATGTGGTTAGGAAATTAGAGACAGAGACGCTGAATTTACCCCAGGTCCCCTGGGTCTCACTTTCACAGTCTGGGAGCTGAACTTGAAGCGTTTTTTCCTTGTCCAGAGCGGTAGCGGGTTTAAGCAATTGTGTTGAGAGTGTTTTTCAGCCCCAAATCTTGATGTCTTTGCTTGTATTCGGATGTAACTTGGTAATGGCCCAGTTAGGACATTGCAGTGTCTGATACTTTCGCACACACATCAGTGGTGTAGGCCACGAGCGCTTTGCTGTTATAAACAATGAAAAAAATCAATTGAAAGAAGTTTACTTAATGAATATTCATGGCTCTGTGCGTAAGACCAAAGATGGATGAATCCTGTGCCCTGAGAGCAATTGGGTTATTTGTCTTATTATTGAGTTGTAAGAGTTCTTTATTTATAGATGCCGGAGAGCAAACCTTACAAGACACATGATCTCCAAATATTTTCCCCTATTCTGTGGGTTGTCTTTCTACTGTAATCATGTCCTTTGAAGCACATTTTTTATTTTGAGAAGATCCAGTTGATTTATTTGTTGGCATATGAATGTTCATAGAATTCCCCGTAAGATTGGTAGTAATGTCCCAATTTTAGTACTTTTATTCTTCTCTCGGTGTCAGTCCAACTAAAGCTTTGTAAACTTTATGAGGTTTTCATCAATTGACAAATGGGCAAAGGATTTGAATATACATTTCTCCAAAGAATATTTGCCAATGCCGATGAGCACACAGAGGGACGTTCAACATCATTAGTCTAATCATCATCTACTAGGATGGGTAGAATAAAAAAGACAGAAATAACATGTGTGGGTAAGGATGCGCAGAAATTGAAACCCCTTGTGATTGCTCACAGAAATGGGAAATGGCATGGCCTCTTTGAAAAACAGTCTAATTGTTCCTGAGAAAGTTAAAGAGACCTTGGAGACACCCCTACCCCAGAGCTGCCTGCGCTGCCTAGCCGTGGTGAACCCCATGATGTTCTCCAACATCGCCACGGACAACAAACCCTTGGGCCGCGTGTCCTTTGAGCTGTTTGCGGACAAAGTTCCAAAGACAGCAGAGAACTTTCGTGCTCTGAGCACTGGGCCGAAAGGATTTGGCTCTAAAGATTCCTGCTTTCATAGGACTCTTCTGGGATTTCTGTGCCAGGGCAGTGACTTCCCACACCACAATGGCACTGGCGACAAGTCCATCGATGGGGAGAAATGTGATGATGAGAATTTCATTCTGAAGCACATGGACCCCGGCATCTTGTCCATGGCCAATGCTGGAGCCAACACAAATGCTTCCCAGTTTTTCATCTGCACTGCCGACACTGAGTGGCTGGATGGCAAGCATGTGGTCTTGGCAGGGCGAAAGAGGGTATGTTGTAGAAGCCATGAAACACTTTGGGTCCATGAATGGCAAGACCAGCAGGAAGATCACCATTTGACTTGTGTTTTTATCTTAACTACCAGACCATTCCTTCTGTAGCTCAGAAGAGCCCCCTTCACCCCCATCTGCTCAAATTGTTCGATAATCTTTGTGCTTTCGCTGCAGTTCTATGGGTTCCACATTTTCCTTACTCTCCTCCAAGTCTAGCTGGATTGCAGAGTTAAGTTTATGATTATGCAATAAGAACTAAACAAACAAAAATAGTTAAACAGAGGGTAATCATGAGACCCGGAAATTCTATTTCTAGGTACATACCTAAGAGAATTAAAAACATGTGTCACGCAAAAGGGTGTAAACAAATGTTCATAGCAGCATTATTTGTAATAGCCAAGAGGTGAAAACAACCCAGATGGCCATCAACTGATTAACAAATACAATGGAATATTATTCTACCCTAAAAAGGAATAATGTTACATGCTACAAAATGGATGAAACTTGAAAACACTATGCTCCATGAAAGAAACGAGATGGAAAAAGCCCCATATTCTATGATTCCATGTGTATAAAATGTCCAGAGTAGGTGAATCCATAGAGACAGAGAGTGGCTTAGTGTTTTCCAGAAGCAAGCCAGGGGGAGGGAAAAAGGGGGTGACAGGGTTCCTTTTGGGGTGATGAAAATGCTCTGGAATTAGATAGGGGTGATGGTTGTACAACTTTGTGAATGTACTAAAAACCATTTTTTAAAGGGTACTTTAAAAGGGCAGATCCTATGGTTGTAAACTGTATCTCAATTAAAAATTAAAAAGACTTCATGAACACCATTAGGCTCTTGACCCCACCATTTTCTCCCAATTTGTCTTATCGACTCCTGACCTCACTGCCTTCCCCATACAGATCGGTTGTCTATGCCTTCACCCACAGTATTGCCTCTGTCCCTCTGTCTGGAATGATGTCCTGTTCTCCACCTCGTTTGCAAGACTAACTCCTACTCATCCCGCAAAACTGCAAGCACTTTTTTCCTGCAGAAAGACTTCCTGAACCCTCCAGAGTTCATTTCTTCCTCCCCTGTGTCCCCCCCCTTGTCCCTCGTATATACTTGCAACATTTATCACACAGGTCTAATTACTTTGTTTAGGAAATGAGCTCTTTGAGAGAGAGAATCCCGTTTTAAAGACTGTTCCCTCCTCAGGGCCTAGAACAAATCGTTGCAATTAAGTAAAGGTTTGTTGAATTGTAGTTAAAGTTAAAACTGTATTTCATGCTGCATACTGCATTAAGTAACAGGGTTTTTTTTTGTTTTGTTTCAGAAAGCAAGGAAGAGATGGGCCCTTCATCAGACAGTTTTTGGCTTTAGCGATACAAAACTATTCCAGCTAATTGTTCCCCAAGGTTTTCAAAAGGACTAAAATGCCTTAGCACCAAACCCCAACGTTCCTGGCACACAAGCATGTCTGTACGAAGGGACGACTCTTTCTGGCTGGGCAGTCTCTGTGCCGGGCGAGCAGGCAGAGGCCTCACAGGTGAAGCTTCTTCATAAACGCAGCGACCAAGGAAAAACCAATTGCCGCTTTCACCTTGTGCTCGTGTGATCGAGATGATTCTGCCGAGCTGCTGTTAATACTTCTGCAATTGTCAAACGAGCCAATGAGAAATGCGTCGAAGTCGCTCCACACCAGCGCTCAGACCCATTACTGTAGGTCACAACAGCGATTACTTCTTGCCAGAACATGCGCTTACGGAGAGGTGCCTCCAAGATACAGCAATCTTGTTTGTCCGAGAAGCCCTCGCCGTTTCTAGGGGAACATGGGGCAGATCTGAAAGCCCGGTCTCACTAGTACGTGGCAGGGCTCCTCCTGAGGTCACACATTTGGAATAACAAATGTCACAGATCCCCTATGTTGGCTTGACCCCACGCCCACCCCTTTTTCCCTAGCCATTTTGACCATGAACATGTCTGGATGCGGGGCGCCTGCGTGGCTCAGTCAGTTCAGCACCCAACTCTTGGTTTCAGCTCAGGTCACGATCAGGAAGTTTTGTGGGTTTGAGCCCCACATCGGGGCTCTGCGCTGGGAGCATGGAGCCTCCTGCTGGGATTCTCCCTCTCGCTCTCTCTCTCTGCCCCTCCCCCGTTGGCACTGTCTCCGTCTCTCTCAAAATAAGTAAACTTAAAAAAAAAACAAAACCTGGATGCTTGGAACTTCTCAGCAAACACAACACTTACAAAGCTCACAGAGGCTTGGAAACATAGCCTATCTGCAGGCAATAAGATAGTAGGTGGGGATTGAGGATAAAGGATAAAAGAGGTTTCGGTGTTGAATGAGGGGAAACCACATTGTACCAAGGCACAACAAAAACCCTGATGAACAGATCTGCGCGAGGTGACAGTAGAGGGTGTGTGTGTGTGTGTGTGTGTGTGTGTGCATGCGCGCATGCAATGACACATGTGAGTGAGGTGAAAGGGGGTGGGAGTGTGTGAGGCAGGGTGAGCAAGAAAAGGAAAAGAGAAGTGGGGGAGGGGGATGAGAGAGAATGCTCCGGTAATCTCTGGGAGCTGAGCTGACTTCCCACCATGTTGAGGGGCCATGCCTGCTGGTGACAGTATGTGTCCTGTCCCTATACAAGACAATGTGAAAGGGACAGAGCCAGTGGGGACAGCTCTAGAGGATCTGTAGAATGGAGAGAGTTCGGCTTGAACTTGCTTCATCGCTACTTTTGGACCAGCTAGCAGTCGTGGGAAAGCAGAAATAACAAAATGGGGACCCTTCAGTGGATTTGAGTTGAAATGGAGTCCTGAGCCCATGAGGACTTTCCCGCGGTGGAGTGTCATTGTTCTTTGTGACAAGCAACAGAGCTTTCGAGAAACTGGCAGGCCTGACTGACCAACCTGATGCAGTGGTTGTCTGCAGAGTGGGCTTAATAGTCTGACCTTTCTGAGGGTCTGCTTGCTCAAGGGCAGGGAAGAATGAGAGAAGCAGACCAGACAAGAGGCCTCTTACAATTTCCTTGAACTCCCAATTGTAGGGTCTTCATTACACACGATGATGTCTAGAAAGCCATCTGGCAAATAACTGGCCCCAAGCTGGGATTATTAAAAATGAGGTTTAGGAAGAACGAGGTACAATCAGGGCCATTATGAGAACCAGGTCTAAGGGACTGGACATAACATGACAGAAGGCTCATTTATAAGACAAATCTCCACACCATGAAGAACCTTATTTCTTTTCTGAGTAAAGCTTTTTAGTTCTTTTTAGCCTTCCTGTGTTTTTTAATTTTTTTAATGATTTTTTTTTTTTTTTTTACTGTTTATTCATTTTTTGAGAGAGAGAGACAGACAGAGTGTGAGCAAGGGAGGGACAGAGAGAGAGGAAGACACAGAATCTGAAGCAGGCTCCAGGCTCTGAGCTGACAGCACAGAGCCTGATGCGGGGCTCAAACTCATGAACCTCGAGATCATGACCTGAGCCAAAGCCGGACGCTTAACCGACTGAGCCACCCAGGCACCCCTCAGTGTTTTAAAAATAATCTTAAATGTATGGAAACCAATTTGATGATAAATTTCATATTAAAAAATAATAATCTCAAAGGGGGTAAATCACCCAAAAAAATCACCCAAGAATCTACCACTCAGAGTCAACTACTATTAACATTTCAACATATTTCCAATCTTCCTTCCATTAATTTCTCTTTCTTTCTTCCTTTCCTTTGTTAGTAGGCTCCACACTCAGCATGGAGACCAACATGGGGACTGAACTCAGGACCTTAATAAAGATCAAGAGTCAGACACTTAACTGACTTAGCCACCCAGGCTACCCCTCATTTTTCTTTCAATAACTGAAATCATGATGTGTCTGGATTAGTTGGGCTTTTGTTGAGGTTGATGCAAGGTGGAAGGTTTGCTAAAGTCACCTTAAGTAATCAAGTAATGGAAGTTTACTGTAAGAGCACAGGCCTGATATCATGGGCCCCCAGGACTGAATATCAGGTCTCATGGTGTCTAGAATGTAGCTCTGAGACTTCAGGTCATGCAGGACCCAGCACAGCTTTAGCAAACCAGGTTATTTATTTCCCTCTCACTTCCTTAACCCTATGGACTTGTGGCAGACGGTGTTTTCCAAAGATGGCTGCAACAGTATCTCCTATTCCCCGTGCCGCTCCAGACCGTTGCCACTCCTGTGGCAAGATGGGGAGACTATGACCCCTGCCTTTGATACTAGGATGACCTTGGTGACCTCCTTGACCAACAGAGTCTGGTAAGAACAACGCTCTGACTTCTAAGTCCAGGTCATAAACATGCCATGTGTTAAAGGAAAGGAAAGGAAAGGAAAGGAAAGGAAAGGAAAGGAAAGGAAAGTCATGCTCTTCAACCTTGTCCTTTTGAAACCCAGTCACCATGTTGGGAGGAAGTCCATGAAGAAAACCATGTGGAGGAGAACAGAGGCCCATGGCTCATAGTGAGCCCAAATGTGCCAGCTCTGTGAGTGAGCCATATTGAAACTGGACCCTCTACCCCCAGGTGAACTTCCCTCCCTGACTCTCCTCATGAAACAGAAAATAACTGTCACCACTCAGCTCTGACAAATTATAGACTTGTGAGGGCACCTACAAATGAGTGGCTTAGTCGGTTAAGCCCCCGACTCTTGATCTCGGCTCAGGGTCAAGAGTTTAAGCCCCACATTAGGCGTCACCCTGGACATGAAGCCTACTTAAAAAATGATAATAAATAAAATAAGAAATAGATGTGTTAGCAAGGTAAATTTTTTTTTTACATTTATTTATTTTTGAGAGACAGAGACAGAGCACAAGCGGGAGAGGGGCAGAGAGAGAAGGAGACACAGAATCCAAAGCAGGCTCCAGGCTCTGAGCTGCCAGCACAGAGCCCGATGGAGGGCTCGGACTCACGAACCGTGAGATCATGACCTGAGCCGAAGTCAGACGCCCAACCGACTGAGCCACCCAGGCGCCCCAGCAAGGTAAATTTTTATTGCTGTTTTAAGACACCAAGTTTGGGGATGGTGTGTTATACAACAGTAGATAATGGAGACACTGCTTCATCGCCACCATGTTGGAGACTTGACAACTTTTTAACCTCTCCCCTGTGTCCAATCGCTTTGCTGTCCCTGGGCCTCAACTTCAGGTTCTGCCGAGGAATGTTCTGCACGGTCCAGTTAATCTCTATCTTCCCTGATGCCCATTCTGTAGATAAACGGGCTTTTCCTGGGCAGCGTTCCATCCCTGGCCCAGCTGTGGTCAGCTGGAAAGGTCACCGGATAAAAGACCCATATAAGAGAACCATAAGGAATGGCTGGCATTCTAGGACCTGTACTAGGCAGTTTAGGCCCTGCTTGGCATATAAGTTTAGTATTGATTTTTTTCCTCTTTAACCTTATTATAAGCATTTGCAATGTTACGAACACTTCACGAACACAGTTTTTAAAAACTACTTTATAGGGGCGCCTGGGTGGCGCAGTCGGTTAAGCGTCCGACTTCAGCCAGGTCACGATCTCGCGGTCCGGGAGTTCGAGCCCCGCGTCAGGCTCTGGGCTGATGGCTCAGAGCCTGGACCCTGTTTCCGATTCTGTCTCTCCCTCTCTCTCTGCCCCTCCCCCGTTCATGCTCTGTCTCTCTCTGTCCCAAAAATAAATAAACGTTGAAAAAAAAAATTTAAAAACTACTTTATAGATTACTTCATAGATATGATCTACTGAATCATTACCTTTTGTGAACATTTAAGCTGTCTGTAGCAATTTTCTTTTCTCTTTTCTTTTCTTTTCTGTTCTTTTCTTTTACTGTCCTACGTAATAACACAGTGCACATTGTTTGATATAAAGTTTGTTTCCCTAAGGAAAATATTTCCCTAAGAATTAAATTATAGTGTCGAAAGGATGAGCATTTTCGAGCCTCTTAAAACGTGTTGCCAAATGGTGTCCGGAAAGCTCATATCCAAGTTCATATCCATGAACCTTGTTCATATCCATTTCCCTTCCTGCTAATTTTTTACCACATCCTGACCAGCAGTGAGAATTCACATTGTCGCAAAAACATGGCTATTTCAATGGTTTGAAATTTCTTTCATTAATGAAGTTGAACATTTTTTTTCAAATGTATAGGTACCTCTTATATTTCCTTTCTAGTGACTTGTCAATATATACACATGGAGCTTCCTTCTCTGGGGCCTAGAAATGTTAATATAAGAGGAAGTTTCATTTAAATATATTTGCCCTAAGTTTTTGTCTCTTCTCATTCCTCTATGGGGCTCCCATTCTTCTTTTCCTTAATGTTTCATTGTAGTGTTTTTAACTATGATCTTTCTTGTTTTATAGTTTTCCGTAGCCTATCTTTAGAGATTCTAAGGAGAAACACTTTGTCCAAACCATTGGAATTTAGATTTCAGTTTAAAACTTTATCGCAAAGCAGAATCTCAGGATCCAAATATGCCTGTCTCTCCTTGGATTACATAATGAAATCCAACACTGTGTCGGTTTTGATTATTTCAGGTTACATGTATATAAGAATCCAAGGTTTTACTTTATTTTTTTTTCTTTCCATTTGTGTTAGTCAGCATTCTCTAGAGAAACCCAGAATAGAGGTGTCTTCCTTCCTTCCTTCCTTCCTTCCTTCCTTCCTTCCTTCCTTCCCTCCCTCCCTTCCTTCCTTTCTTCCTCCCTGCCCCTTATCTATCTATCTGTCAGTCTGTCTATCTATCGAGAGATTTATGATAAGGAATCGGGTCACATGATTATGGAGGCTGTAAAGTCCCAAGATCTGCATTTGGCAAGCTGGAGACTCAGGAGAGTGGATGGTAGTTCCAGTCCAAATCTGAAGTCCTGAGAACCAAGAATGCTAATGTAGTTCCCCAGCCCAAAAGCCAGTAGGCTTCAAGACTCAGGAAGAGCCAGTGTTTCAGTTTGAGTCCAAAGGCAACAGAAGACCAATGTCCCAGCTCAAAGTCAGTTAGGCAGGAGAAGTTCCTTCTTACTCAGGGGAGGGTCTGTCTTATGTTTCTAGTCAGTCCTTCAACTGATTGGATGAGGCTCACATTAGGGAGGGCCATCCGCTTTATTCAGTCTACTGATTTAAATGTTAACCTCGTCCAGGAACACCCTCAAAGGCACATGGAGAACGGAGAATAACTTGACCACATATCTGGGCACCCCATGACCTAGTCAAGCTGACACATAAAATTAACTATCACACCTTTGGGGCACCTGGGTGGCTCAGTAGGTTAAGTGTCTGACCTTGGTTTCGGCTCAGGTCACGCTTTCACAGTTTCAGGAGTTCAAGCCCCACGTCGGGCTCTGCACTGGCAGCACAGAGCCTGCTGGTGATTCTCTCTCTCTTTCTCTTCCCCTCTCTCTGGCCCTTCTCCACTCACACTATCTCTGTCTCTCTCAAAATAAATAAACTTAAGAAAAAAACAACTTAAATAGGTATATTAAAAAACACATTGAGATAGCTATTACCAAAAAGGGAGGAGGAGGAAGTGTTGATGAGGATGTGAAGAAACCAGAACTGTGGTATACTGTTGGTGGGAATGTAAAATGGTGCAGCTTTGGTGCTAAACAATATTGTGTTTCCTCAAAAAGGTACCCATAGAATTACCACGTGATCCAGCAATTCCACTTCCAGGGATACACCCAAAAGAACTGAAAGCAGGGACTCAAACAGATACTCATTTACCCATGTCCCTAGCAGCCCTTTTCATGGTAGCTAGAAAATGAAAACAAGGCAAGTGTCTATCAACAGACGAATGAATTTAGTTTATTTCTTAAGTAAACTCTACACCGAGCGTGGGCCTCAAACTCACAACCCCAAGGTCACGAGTCGCACACCTTTCCAACCGAGCCAGCAGGTGCCCCAACAGGTGCATGAATTTTTAAAAAGCCCTGAAAAGGAATGAAACTTTGATACATGCTACAATGCGGGTGAACATTGAAAATGTTACGCTAAGGGAAGTAAGCCAGACACAACACACAAACGGGTGAATACTTAATCTCACTGTGACCCAGTTTCCTCAGTTATAAGTTACGGGTGATAATAACATTAGTACCTTCCTCATAGGGTGGTTGTAGTTGAATACGTGTTAAGGGCCTGGACGTGTGTTTGCTACTGTTGTTGTTACCCTGATTATTAATTTAAGTAAGTTGTTGAGGAAAGGGCTCCTGCTTCCTAATGCTGATAATAAATGATAATAATGATGACTAACACTTAACACACACTTACCGTGTTCCAGACACGGTGCTAGGTTACCTCGCGTATATTCCCATTGGCTTTTCTCATTGAATCCCATGAAGTAAAAACTATTACTATCCCTGTTTCAAAAGTGACAAAACTGAGACTTAGATTTAAAAACTAGCCCAAGGCCACACTGCTAATAGGTGGTGGGTTAGGATCTGAAGTCAGGTGTGGCTCCTAACCTTCTACATCACATTGATAACTCAACAAATGGAACTGTCATTTAACATCACTTAACAGAAAACAGGTTCGATGGCCCAAACTATTTTTCCCCATCCTACTGCTGTTTCTTCTTGGTATTTCTCCACACAATTCCTCAATGGCATTTTTCTACAATTCACATTAGTAATCAAATATCACACTGCTTTTTTTTAAAAAAAAACAACTGACAAATACCATTTCTCTAAATGGTATGATTTCTCTAAATCGTAATGAGTTTTAAGAATCTATGCTCTCAAGCCATATGATGGTTGATTTTATGTGTCGACTTGACTGAGCTAAGGGATGCCCAGTTAGCTGGCAAAACATCATTTCTCTGTGTGTCTGTGAGGGTGTTTCTAGAAGAGATTAGTATTTGAATCAGTAGACTGAGTAAAGAAGATCATCTTTAGCATGTAGGTGGGTATCATCCAGTCCATTGAGGAAGTGAATTGGACAAACAGGTAGAGGAAGGGAGAATTTGCTGTTTTTGCTTGAGCTGGGACATCTGTCTTCTTCTGCCCTGGCCCATCAGTGCTCCTGGTTCCCTAGGTTTCCGACTTGGACTGAATTATACCACTGTCTTTCCTGGCTCTCCAGCTTGCAGACAGCAGATTGTGGGACTTCTCGGCCTCCATATTCCCATGAGCCAATTCCTATAATAAGTCCATATATATATATATATATATATATACACACACATATATGTTTCTCTGGAGAATCCTGACTAATTCAACCCAGTACCATAAGCACACCAACCCCCCAAAAGCCCAAAGCACAAAACTTCCAGATCAAACTGTAAAGCAAACTCTCTGGTGTTAGAAACTTTGGTTACATTATCAAAGACTGGTGCTTTCCAATGAAAACACAAGTTCTAGAAATCTTGTAACAAGATGATTTAATCAAGATTATTTAATATTTAAGGGTATTTAATTTTTGTGGGGCACCTGGGTGGCTCAAGTCGGTTGAGCGTCTGGCTCTTGACTTTGGCTTGGGTTATGATCTCACGGTTTGTGGGTTCAAGCCCTGCATCAGGCTCTATGCTGGCAGTGCGGACCCTCCTTGGGATTCTCTCTTTCTCCCTCTCTCTCTGCTCCCCCCACTTGTGTACTCTGTCTCTTTCTCTCTCTCAAAATAAACTTAAAAACAATTTTTTAAAAAGGATAGTTGATTTTTTAAAGTTTACTTACTTATTTTGAGAGAGAGGAAGCAAGGGAGGGGCAGAGAGAGAGAGAGAGAGAGAGAGAGAGAATCCCAAGTAGGTTCTATGCTCAGTGTGGAGCCTGACATGGGGCTCGATCCCACATGGTAAGATCATGACCCGAACTGAAATCAAGAGTTGGATGCTTAACTGACTGAGTGGTCCAGGTACCCCAAGGATATTTGATTTTTATTAAAAAAAAAAAAAAAAAAAAAAAAGGTCAAAATCCAGGCAGTGGAGTGTGATAAGGAAGGGAGATAAGTGCCCTATTTGGTCCCATTTCCTATCCATTCAGCTGGACACAACTGGGAACATCAGCATGCTCAAGTGGTACAGATGTTTCCAGAGAGCTCAGTTATGGCTGAAAGTGCTGATGAACTCAGTCATATTTCATATTAATCTACCCGGTCTTCTGTGTGAAGCCCGGTGACAGATGTCATAAATCCTACCACAGTCATGATCCACTCCAGGGGATTTGAGGGTGACAGTTGGTTCCAGGGCACAAAAGAACCTGATGCGTTGGACATCTGTTGCAAAGAAAATAAGTGGCTACACAGGGAAAGCTATCTTATAGGGATTTCCCTGTTCATAGTTTTTAGCGACATATGCTGAGTGGCATTTACTGCTCATTAGGCCAGATACCTCTGAGAGAGTCTGCCTAAACTACTATAAATCTCTTATTTGAGCAGCATGTTGATGGCTATGTATATTCATGAGGAGAAAGAAAAAGCTGGTGTGTGTTTCTGAAGGGAGAGATCAGCAAGATGCTGGAGAGTTCAAAATGTAGCTCCACATCAGTTAGAGCCCAGCTAACAAGCATGCCACACATACACTGCCCTTCTTGAGCCCTTGGCAGACATCAGTAATCAATCACTGCAGATGATCACTGCTGAGACTATGATCTCTGAATCAGGTTCAGCTCAGGCCCCAGGAGCCACGCCCTGCCCTTCAGCCCTGACTCCTCTAAAGAGATTGCCACCCCAGTTAATTGGGGACAGCGAACTAAGTATTTCTGCATTCCCTGCCCCTCCTCTTCCCACCCTGCCTGAGGTTCCAGCTCTCCTTTCTCAAGGCACCCTTTACACCCTTCACTCTTTGTGAACCTCCATGGCCAACACTTGCCCAAGAGGTATTGGCACAGTCAGGGATGGCATTCAGTATATTTAACAACTGGTTTGGCTCAGGTGCTGATCAACCAAAATGGCTCCCTGCCCATAAACAACCATGAAGACAGCCCTGCACACGGTACGCGTCACCTTGGAGAAACATGGCAGCCAGCCAGAGCGTTGGCATTTTCAGGCAGCTTTTGAAAGATATGCTGACTCGTATACTCGATAAAAAACAGAACTGTCTGGAAATTCCAAAGGACTTTTGAATTAGTGCGACTGCTTAGTCCAGATTTATGGCCTTCATACTGATTGGGCCAAGCACATTCCTTGTCCTCATGAAGGGTATTCGTGAGGGCGTCCTCTCTTGGATCTTTAGCATTCCTTGGTTACCACCCCTCCCCCACCTCAGCTCTCTGGAATTCTCCACAGCTAACCATTTTTTATATTGAAACATGCCCAGAAAATGAGTTGTTTTGTGGAGGTTCACGTAGTTCCCTCTCAGCATTAGGGTAAAGAGGTGCGGTCCTTTATCTCTGTCAGCTGAAAAGAAAAAAAGAAAGGAAAGAACCTCCATCTAGTAAGTGAAGAATTATATCCTCCTTGGATGAGATGTATCTTAGAACTGTTTCCCAATGTGTGTTCCTTGCAGCTTTTGCTTGTACTTAATCCCCTGGTTTGTTTGTTAAAACGTTGATTCCAGGACCCCACTCCCAACCTACTAAATGGGAACCTTCAGGCAGGCAGGCTAGGACTCTACCTTTTTAACCAAGGCTTGCAAACCTGGGGCTTAGAGATTCTCCGTCTTTCTTCCCAGAGACTTGGCCTTTTCTTGAGCGAATTTCTTCACAATGAAGTCTTTAAAATTCAGAACGTTCAACTTTCTTTGTTATCTTCAGAGCAGAATTTGACCACAGATAAAACAAGGTATCAGATGTAAACACTGGCCCGTGTATCACTGACTAGAAGGGCAATCACTGGTTATGGCCCTGGAGGGCAAATGAATTATTTGTTTTTTGACGTCATGAAATCTAGCCAACACTAATTATTCTTAAGGAGAATAAAAGACAAAGGGACAATCAAGGATAGGTGGTACCAAAGAGGAGATAATCCAGAATGTTTTACACCTAGTTCTGGAGCATACTCAGAGACACATTGTGACTTGGGCATTTGGTCTTACTTGGTGCTTGGCCTTGGGACCTCTTCGGATTCTGTCACACACTCTACAGACAGAAAATAGCCTTCAATTGACATCAAAATTGTATCCCTCCCCTCCCCCCCCCCACGACAGACTCTTAACTATAGAGAACAAACTGATGGTTACTAGAGGGGAGGTGGGTGGGGGGATGGGTGAAACAGGTGAAGGCGATTAAGTGTACAGTTATCGTGATGTGACGAGCACTGAGTAAAGAATTGTTGAATCGCTGTATTGTACACCTGAAACTAATATCACACTGACATTAATTATACTGCAGCATAAAAGAGGCATATTCCAGGTTAAAATATGTATCTAGTGGTTTCATTTGGGGGATTAAGCCAGTGAGGTGAAAAGGCAATGGACGTTGGTCTCAGACAAACTAAGTTCAGATTCAGATTTTGCTGGTTAGCAACTTGGGACCTTGATCAAGTGACTTGTCTTCCTCGAGCTTCAGAGAGCGTAATACTTCCTCATCATGTTACGAAGAAGATTTAATGCAATAATGGGCACGGAATCACCAAAGCAGTTCTGGGCACACAGTTTAGCTCAGTAAATGTTAGCGTCCTTCCACTTAGAAAGCTAGGTGAATTTTCAAACTTTAGCATTATCCCTGCTAGCCAAAGTAAGTTAATCATTGATGGACAAAACCAGGTCATAGAAGATCCAAGAAACAGTAACAAGGTTGTCCTTCAGCTCAGGTTTTTTTTTTTTTTTTCAACATTTATTTATTTTTGAGACCGAGAGATAGAGCATGAACAGGGGAGGGTGGGAGGAAGAGGGAGACATAGAGTCTGAAACAGGCTCCAGGCTCTGAGCTGTCAGCACAGAGCCCGACACGGGGCCCAAACCCACAGACTGCGAGATCATGACCTGAGCCAAAGTCGGCCGCTTAACCGACTGAGCCACCCAGGTGCCCCAGCTCAGGTTTTCTAAGCGGACTTCGGAATCTTATGGATGAGTATATTTTATGGATGTTAAAAACACCAATTTGAGGAAGGAAATTACCTCAGAAGAACAGCCGACAGTAACCTGCACATTCACACACTTGCACACAGACACATATAGCACGCTTATCTGTAATTCGCTTATTGTCTATAGACCAGACCCAATGGGACTTGGTCCTCTGGGAAGGCACTGTTCTAAAAGTAACATCAAATCGGTCTTCTTAGGCCACAGAACTCCACTCCAGAAATCCTCTGTGGCACCCGGTAACAGAAGTGCCACAGATCCCTGACAAGCCTACATCATTGTGCTGCCCTGAGGTCAGACCTCTCCACGGAACTGGCATGGCCACAGCCACTAATTCCGACAGTCTTTGCCAAATCCCTTGGGACAGAAGTAGAGCCAGGTACTCTTTACCTCTGACGTGTGAAAAAACTAACATATAAAGGGGTTGGATGATTTTTCTAATTCGCATTGATTTAACGGTAAAAACAGGATGTGAAACCATATTCTAAAGCTGGAACAAACATTCAAAGATTTGAGGGCAATCCCTCAGTCCTATCTGTTCTTCAGGCAGGACAAATTGAACAAGCAGGACAACTGTAAGCCTGCCAGCATCAATCTGGGCTGCAAAAATGGCACTAATGCTTTTTTGTATTCCCAGAAATATGTGTATTCTCATCAGCCAATTGTTTAAGGAAAAGTTCGCGCGTGAGTGATTTAAAAAAAAAATTTTTTTTTTAACGTTTATTTATTCCTGAGACAGAGAGAGACAGAGCATGAACAGGGGAGGGGCAGAGAGAGAGGGAGACACAGAATCTGAAACAGGCTCCAGGCTCTGAGCGGTCAGCACAGAGCCCGACGCGGGGCTCGAACTCACAGACCGTCAGATCATGACCTGAGCCGAAGTCAGACGCTTAACCAACCGAGCCACCCAGGCGCCCCATGAGTGATTTTTTTAAGATATAAACATGAATATTTAGAGAATATAACAATTTTTAAAGAGCTGACAAAGTCACAAACATCACAACACTTAAAAATTATTTTATGTGTAGTACTTAAATGCCTGACATTCGTCTCTACTCCTTTTTTTTTTTTTTTAAATACAAGGGAGGGATTTGGGCATTACCGATTTCAGAAGAGTTGCATTAAATCATGGTGTTCCAGTGTCCATTGAGGAATGACATGGGGGAAGGGAGGAAATGCATCTATAGAGGAAGAAAACTGAGGCCCAGAGAGGCAGTGACTTGGTGGGCAAAAGTTAGCTTCAGGTCCTCGTTCCCCTAAAGGTTCGCCATGAGATGGGAGCAAGTCGCAACTTTTCTATCTCGATCTGCTGTTCCTACCATCGTGCTCTATATTCTAAGAGCTGTCGTCACCAATACGTTCGCCCCTTTGTAAAATGCTTTGGATTTCTGTAAAGAAATGTTTCACAGTGAGTCAGAGCCTTCCTGTTGACAAATAGTTGTAGGCTAAGCCGGTACCTTTGGAAGTAATGAGGTTTTCTGCTGCTGATGTCTGTCCTTCAAGAGCCAGGTGAGCACTGCAAATATAGGCGAGAGGCAAGTCTGACCTGTTCAAAAATGTCTCTCCCCCGTCAGCGTGGGTTGGGGCCTGAGATTGCCAACATTTGTCTCCTCTTTGGGACAAGAGCTGTCATTCGTTTGCTCGTCCGTGCACTAAATCTCGGGTGGGCCAGGCACTGTGTATATGATGACACAATGCTCTTGTGGAGTTTTATCATCTACCGGGGGAGATGGACAGTCAAGGATTACAAAATTGTCCTTGGTGGTAAGATTCAAGAAGGAGAAGAGGAGAGCAATGGCTCAGATGGGGAGGGACTTTGAGTGAGCCTGAGGGTGGGAAGGAGTTAACCGAGGGCTGAGCGCAGGAAGAGCCCTTCTGGGCAGCCGCAGCGGCACTGGCCATAGGCCAAGGCCCGGGGCAGTTGGGAGCTTGGTGAGTTCCAGGAATTGTCCTTGAGGCTAAAGCAAAGCATGTGAGAGGGCAAGTTGTAGGAACTGAATTGGAGACTTTAGCAGGGTCTGGATCTTCAAAAAGTAACTTCATAATGAAAGAATAGGACCTTGAATGTAGCTAATGAAGCCACTGGATAGGTTGGCGTGAAGGAATGTAGCAGGTTGAGGAATTCAGTGGGGGAGTGACAAAGGACAGTCAGATTTGATGAAAGCAGAAGAGGGTATGGTCTTGGAGGGACACTCAGGAAGGAGCGCCATCCCACTGTGTAGGCCAACGCATTGGGTAGATATGGGTACAATAAGGGACAGGAAGACTGATAGGGTGTCAGACCTCACCCAGTGGCACAGCTGAGTCACTCCCTAGCCTGTGGGCCTTGCTAAGGCTGCCTAATCAACTACATACCTCCATCAGGCCGGGCTCTGAAACGGAATTACAGGAATGGCATCACGGAGCTAAAAGGACCAGAGCGATAGTCTAATTCAAGTCGTTCATTTTATAGGTTACGATCCTACAGCCCAATTCAGTTGAAGTGAAAGCCCAGAGCCGGTGGTGAAATCCAGGACGGGTCCCCTGACACACACACACACTGTGCTGCCCGGCCAGCTTGAAAGTTGTCCCTGAGATTCTCCACATAGTCAGAATCAGCTCTCAAGGGAACTGGGTCATTTACGGTCAGAGAGTAGGTGCCCAAGAAAGACCTGCTGAAATAAATTACTCCTCTGCATCAGAGATTCGCTTAGTTTCTTTTCAAGTTTATATAGATTGAAAATGAAACCAGACAACATCAGTCCCACACTCAAACTTGTGACTCATCACCACTCCTCTGAAGAATCGCTGTGTTGCCAGTTAAAAATATTTTGGACAAAGAATAGTTAAGGGAATGAAGTACCTAAAATGCATCATTTACCCATCAGAGAGGTTGAGTAAAATCTGGACTAGGTTTCTTTCTTTTTTCTAATGTTTTCTTTATTTTGTGAGAGAGTGAGCAGGGGAGGGACGGAGAGAGGGAGAGAGAGACTCCCAAGCAGGCTCCGGCTGTCAGAGTGAAGCCGGACTTGGGGCTCAGTCTCATGAAAGGTGAGATCATGACCTGAGCTGAGATCAAGAGTTGGATGCTTAACCCACTGAGCCACCTGGGCACCCCTAGGTTTCTTTTCTCTTTTCTTTTCTTTTTTAAAATTTTTTAGTGTTTATTTTTGAGAGAGAGAGAGAGAGACAGAACATGAACAGGGGAGGGCAGAGAGAGAGGGAGACACAAAATCTGAAGCAGGCTCCAGGCTCTGAGCGGTCAGCACAGAGCCCGACATGGGGCTCAAAGCCACGAACTAGGAGATCATGACCTGAGCAGAAGTCAGATGCTTAACCGACTGAGCCACCCAGGTACCCCTCTTTTTTTTATGCTTATTTATTTTTGAGAGAGAGTCAGAGCACAAGTGGGGAAGAGGCAGAGAGAGAGGGAAACACAGAATCCAAAGGAGCCTCCAGGCTCTGAGCTATCAGCACAGAGCCTGATGTGGGGCTCAAACTCATGAACCAGGAGATCATGACCTGAGCCAGTCGGACACCTAACCGACTGAATCACCCAGGTGCCCCTAGGTTTCTTTTTTAATTAATAAACTAGATGTATTGAGATCTACAGTATGTTCATTTAAGAAGTGGAAGAAAAGTTGGAGGTAGATGAAGGGGCAAATAATAGATTATTTCACCTCCAGGAGAGACTATGTCGAAGAAAAACCTAACATCAGAATTTTTTTTTTAATTTTTTTAACCTTTATTTATTTTTGAGACAGAGAGAGACAGAGCATGAATGGGGGAGGGTCAGAGAGACAGAGAGAGACACACAGAATCTGAAACAGGCTCCAGGCTCTGAGCTGTCAGCACAGAGCCCGACGCGGGGCTCGAACTCACAGACTGCGAGATCATGACCTGAGCCGAAGTCGGACGCTTAACCGACGGAGCCACCCAGGCGCCCCCTAACATCAGAATTTTTAATGAAAAGCTAAGGGGATAATAACAATTGGGTGGCAATAATTAGTAAAATTATAATTTCTGGCTCTGGATGTATCTTTTAAAATTCTAGAGAACACCAGAAGGAGAAGGCATAAAAGGCATCTCCCTGAGAACATATGAATATACAGTGCGTGTATGTGCACATACACTGCTGAGACACGAGCACTGTGCCGTTTCCATGGCAACAAGGGGAAAAGTATGCCTTGCCATGAAACAGCCTTCTTAGATTCAGACACACTTAGAAAGATCCATGTACTGAAAGCCATGGAGAAGATATTTTGAAACCAAAAGAAAAATTATTCTAATATTCTTTGAGGTCGCCCCCCAGAGGTCAAGTGACCATCCCTGTCTCCCCCAGCCATTCTCATGGGCTGGACCTGTCCGCCACATCCAAGCAGAATTTTGGATTCTCCACTTTTAAACACCTGGCACTCCATTCCCCCAACTCCAGCCTAACTGCAACCTCAGTCATTGCTACCACCTACTGCATCACTTTTGGGTTTCTCAAACCTGCCTGTGGGATAGGACAACAATCTTACGGTCATTGTTCCTGAAAACAGACTTGTAGGCTCTTGTCTTATTAAAGGTGTATCACTAATCCCTGTGTGAGTGTGTGTGTGTACGTGTGTGTTTAGTGATAGGGACAGGCATATAAAGGATCATCATGTATCATGGAGTTTCAAAAAATGTGAGAAATTTGGCTGTCTACCCGAAGTTCTTGCAGCCATAGTCCTTGGTCTGGAATGTCCGACTTCCTTTTTTAGATGGTTAAAGAATAAGGAAGCCTTCGTTTTCAGCCCTCTGTTTTCTTCTTGGACATAGGGTTCACAAACTTTTCTCTTTCTTCTGATCTTACATCGAGTGTGGACAAAGTTCAATGTAAGAATAAACGTCCTGTCTACCATAAGTCAGCAAGTTGATGTCTGAGGCTCTGCTGAGCCAGGGCTGGTCTCTTAGCTTTCCCTCAAAGCGGATTTCTAGCAGTGGCTCCTTACTGAGCCTTTTTTTTTTTTTTTTTTTTAACCCTCCCCTCCCTGATTAAGTCTCACAAAGAATAATCACGCTGTTTACTTATTTCCTTTTCTTGTCTGTTGGTGGCTAGAATTTCCAGAAATAGTGATCCTGATTAGTAAGAATGCTTTGAGTATTTAAGCGTATTTGGCAGAGAAGAAGCTGAGACATTTATCCATAGTAGTCTCCTCAGGGGAAAGTTGGGTCATACTTTCTCACCCCACAGTCTGATATTGGCTGTACGATTTGCTCCCCGACCCAACCCTGGCAAGCAGGACCCTATGGATCTTCCAGGCTAGTTCCTGATTCTAAAAGCCCACTTTTAGGAGGGAGTTCCATTATTCCATTAAGAATAATGTCCCCTTAATAGAAGAGCATTGAGGATATAGTTGAGCAGAAAGCAAGATCTTCATTCAACTGTGACTATTAAAGATGGTGTTGGGGCGCCTGGGTGGCGCAGTCGGTTAGGCGTCCGAATTCAGCCAGGTCACGATCTCGCGGTCCGTGAGTTCGAGCCCCGCGTCAGGCTCTGGGCTGATGGCTCGGAGCCTGGAGCCTGTTTCCGATTCTGTGTCTCCCTCTCTCTCTGCCCCTCCCCCGTTCATGCTCTGTCTCTCTCTGTCCCAAAAATGAATAAACGTTGAAAAAAAAAAAAAAGATGGTGTGCACCTTAATGAGGAACAACATCGGGCTGATTTAAAAGACCGGACACTGGGTAAGCAAAGGTGAAGGAGACAGCAGAGGGCTGGCACACAGGAGTCAATCAGAAAACATTGCTGGTGCTCATTCCCCGCCCACACGGACTTGTGATACAAGACCAAGTGATGATCCAATCTGTGTTCCCAGCAAAACACTTCCTTTGCTACATTCAGAGAGGATGAAAACACCACGCCAGGGATGATTGCCTTCCACGCTGCGTACAACTCACCTTCCTCTCATGAGATAGGGATGGGAAGTCCATCTGGCCACTTTTGTTTTCCAAATTAGTATCTGAGAGATGGAATCTATAAGACAAGAAAGACCCAATCTCCTCTGAATCCTCAAAATCACAAGATGTCATCGTCCTAGGGATCAGGAACAGTTCCATAATACATGCATTCTTTTCCTTCCTATTCTCCTTTTATTTGCATTTCCCAGTGGATTAAAATAGTTACGAGTTCAGCTTGGAAGACAAAGAAGCAATGGTTCCTAAAATACCGTCACTCTTTCTCTGGACTGCACTCACAGCACAATCACGAGGATAAAGTTATAAATGACGTGGCTTTGCTCGCCAGGCTCGCTAATTTGCATGAATACATTGAATTTAATGATATAAAGAATAAAAACAAAGACTCTATTATGTTTTCTGGTTTTACAGTTTGGTGCTTTCTGTTGGGTCATTATAAGTATAGTTCATTCCTAGCTGGCACTGTTTCTCAGTTGTTGTTGTTGTTGTTTTTTTAATCACCACTCACGAGTTCCTATGTTCTATTCTCCTCTTTGACGAAAACAACTTTCTTTTCACCGGGTTTTAGCAGGTCTAATGACCTGGTGAGGAATCTATGGTCAAAAAACATGCAGAATCCGACCTCTGTTCACCATCGCAGGCCGAATCGCCTCTTATCTAGATCACTGCAGCAGCCTCCTGGCTGGCCTCCCTGCCCCCACCCTTGCCCCCTTGGAGGCCATTTTCAAAATAGCAACCAGTGTGGTCCAGAGGTCAGAAGAGGCTGTTCTGCTGCTCAGGGCCTGGCAGGGTTTTCCATTTCACTCAGAGGGAAAGTCAAGAGCTCACGAGGCCCGCCATGGCCTGGTCCCCCATTACACATCTTCCATTGCCCTCCGCTCTCCTCGCCGTTCTGGCCACACCACACATTTCCTGTTCCTTCTGCCTGAAGTGCTCTTCGCTATGTGAGGGCATGATTACTTCCCCCGCTTCTGTCAATGTTTATACTTGAATGTCACCTTCTCAATGAGACCTCCCTGACCATCTTATTTACAATCATATCCGGTCTCTTTTACCCCTAACTCTAGCGCTCCTGGTCCCCTTTCCTGTGCCCTGAAGTTTCTTTTTTTCCATAGAGCTTATCACTTTCTAATATACCACGCTGTTTCCTTAACCATATCATGTTTACATCGGCCCGCCCCAAGAGAATGTAAGCTCCTGGAAGGCAGAGAGCTTTGCTCCTTGATGTACTCCAAGCACAAAACAGTGCCTGGCACACAGTGGGCACTCAGGAAATATGTGTTGAATGGCATCTAGAGCTATTTTTGACACCCAGTAGGCTCTTTTTAAATGTGTATTAATTTTGAGAGAGAGAGAGAGAGAGAGAGAGAGAGAGGCAGGGGGAGGGGCAGAGGGAGAGGGGGAGAGAGAATCCTAAGCAGGCTCTGTGCTGTCAGCAAGGAGCCCGACACAGGGCTCAAACCCACGAACCACGAGATCATGACGTGAGCTGAAACCAAGAGTCAGATGCTTAACTGACTGAGACACCCAGGCACCCCACGCAGTAGGTTCTTAATGCTTGTTGAAGCTCTCTCCCTGGGGGGAAGAACAGGACCCAATGTCCAAACGGGGAGGCGGCCCGTCCAGGCAGCACAGCTGGCTGAGAGCCTCACTCTGCCATGTCCCAGCGGTAGGACCTGCGTATTCACTTCTCTGAGCCTCTGTCTTCTCATCTGCAAGTTGGAGATGATGGTGCTTGTGGAAACTCAATGTGAAAATTCAGCAGGTAATTCCGGCAAATGCTCAATACATCTGAGTTATTAGTATTATGAAGTCTGACTGCTTTACTCCTCTTCCCTGGGAAATAACTTCCAAATCCCTTCTTACCCCTTAGGATTATTGGGAGGCAAAAAGCTACAACTCCTTAAGTGCAAACCACTTTGTAAGCCATCCAGCGCTCTACAGACGCTAGGGATTACGGTGAGGTCTTCTGACTCCCCCAGAGGACCTCGCACCGAGCTGGACACACTAGAGGTGATCAGTGACCACTACGACCAGGCTCCGTGAGCTTTGTCAGCAACTGCAGATCAGTCTTAAGTCTGGGGGAGAAATTACGCTGGCTCTCATCACCAGCTAGGATCCCCCCTGCAGTAGAGCCCCTTCGCTGCGGCACCAGGGAGCAGATGACAGCTACAGCTATAGTTCAAAGCCTTCCTTCTTGTCCCTCTTCCTCCCCAGGCTGCCAGAACTTCAGCTCGCAGCGAAAGCACATCCGTATCGCTAGAAGTGCAATTTGCAGTGTGCCCTATCAGGTGGTTTCTGCACATGGGCTGCTACTATTCTCCAAGCATTAAAACTGTCTGCAAGTGGATTATTTACAGAGCTTCTCCCTTCCCAGAGCTGCTGCTGCGCGGCAACTCTGAACCTCCTCGCCCTAATGCACACGTTCTCTCACACGTCCCACCGAGCCCCTTTGTTTGCCGACAGCCGCTGGCTCTACGGGGTTCTTACCTCACCTAGCACAATCCCCTCCAAGCCCTAGAAGAAACAGCCCTCCCTGACACGCCAGGGATGAAAGGCGATTTCTGCTCCGAGCTAGCAGCCTTTCTCTGAGGTGGCATCGTACCAAGGCAGAAAAATAAATTGTGCCGTTTCTTTTTCTAAGTGGCTTTGTCTGATGAGAAGTCAGTCTTTCAGACAGACTTTGGACACATGGAGGGTCAGGTAGGCTTGCCATGGAGTATTCCTCGCAGAGAAAGCGCCTCCTAATTGGACAAAAGAGAGGAAGGAGCCAGCTGCTGCTTTCATGATTATTTAAATACTACCCACAGTCAAAAACGTCTCTTTGTTTCATTACCATTGAAATTTGATTGCCACTACATTTTCTACTGGCCTCCCCTCCGCGCAAACTGGGGAGAGGAAAGAAATTCATAAGGCACCCATTTGGTTTCTGAATGTATTGTTTGCATATAGACATCAGCAGCCTGGAAATATCCCAGCCAGGAATGTCAAACTGACAACACTGTCTGTTTTTCTCCCTGAAAATATCATTTTTAACACATCCGTAAAGGCGAGCCAGATTGTGTGGGACCCGTGCTTTAGTAAGAGACAGGAGGCTTGGTGGTTCAGCTGTGGGCATCGGACATTAACAAAAAACCATTTCTGGGAGGGTTCAGTTTCTAAAAGATTAAAAGAATTCGTCAACTTGAACAGAATTCTGTTCTAACCCTCTCTGCTGACAGTTGATGTTTGTGCTGGAGGCTGAGTATTAGATAACGATTCGTGCAGCACTTTTTAGTTTGCAAACATTTCTGCCCCCTGGTATGTTGTAGGACACTCCCAAGGACCAAGCGAGGGAGGCGAGGGCAGTTGTCTTATCCTCGTTCTACAGATGAAAAAAAGTGGGTTTCACAATGAAGGAAATTCACAAATGGTCACAGAACGAGCCCCGCCCTGGACACTCACTGCTCAGTGCCTATTTCTACCTCGCTTTGTTGGCAGATCGCTTCTTATCTCTTGAAGCCTGAATAAAACACCTCACCCTCTCTGTAGCTTTTCTGTTCCCCTCTGCCTGCGCCTCCCTCCAGCCCCCCGCACCTAAACCACTAAGTGATTTAACCAGTATCAGTGAGCAACCGTCAATGGTGTCCTAGCCAGAGATGCCACTCTGTGAACACGCCCCTGGGTCCTGCGGCAAGGAGCTTGCGGTCCGTCTAGTGACATGTTATGCCTAACTCCTGGGGTCCCCCAGGGGCGCAGGAAATGACATCGCTCTCTCTTGACCAAATTCCAAACTTATTGAGAAATAAATCAAAGAATATCTGCAGGTGATGCCCAACATGTATCATCTTTTCTTTTTTTAAATTTATTTTGAGAGAAAAAGAGTAGGGGAGGGGCAAAGAGACAGGGAGAGAGAGGGAATCCCGAGCAGGCTCTGCAATGCCAGCACAGAGCCTGATGTGGGGCTTGAACTCACGAACCGTGAGATCGTGACCCGAGCCAAAGTCAGATGCTTAACCGACTGAGCCACCCAGGCGCCCCCGTGTATCATCTTTTCTTGCTGATCGAAGTGAAGCAGGAGAATGTGGCTCAGTAGGTCTGTGAGCTGAACCCCCAAATGGGCCAACCCTTCACCCATTCGCAGGCAGAGCTGGCCTGTGCGGGTCTCCCCACAGGTCCTCAGGATGGGCAGGGGCCTGCCCTGGAACTCAGCACAGGGGGCCGGCTTCCTGGGAGAGGAGGCTCCCAAGGGACCACATGGGGGAGCAGCCAAGCAAAGAATCCAGCACCCAGTTGTTCTCCCAGATTTACCACTCAGATCAGATCGGGTCGGGAGGTGGAGGGGGGGTAACGGGTACACTTAGGGCAAAATCTCTCCTCAAGGGAGGCAGAGAAGGGGAAGGCGTCCCTCTCTAACGTGAGTCTAACTCATGCTCACTCTGTGGGCTCGAACTCAGAACTATAGACGGAGAGGCTCATTTACTCCCACCAGAGCTGGCTGGGGCTCCTCTGTGAGGGACTGCAACTTCTGGATGTGCACCTACTATGTGCCGTCAGTGTCTCTGTCTCTTCCATAACGTGAGAGATTCCAGGTGAGAGGCCCTTTCTCAACCAGCGCCCAGCGCAAGGCCTGGCACCAGACAAAGCCGCATTATTGCTTATTGAATGTGCATCAACATGGTGACACAGGCCGGGTCACCAGAGAACATGGCGGGAGCCACAACCCTGACTCCTGGCCTAGTGCTCTCCTTGTCCTACGCTACGTCCATGGTAGCTGCACGATGACACATACCACAACCCCAACTCCCCCCTCCCCCCCCAAAAAAGGTAAGTATTGGCTCACGACCCTCTCAGGATCCTCCTTGGTGTAATCTAAAATTGGCCCTGTACACGGAGGGCAAGGAGGGACCAAAGAAAGAGGCAGGCCGCTCCAGATCGTAGGTGGCAATGCTAATAAGCAAAGGGAACTTACATAGGAGGCTTGTCTTGGTCAGGAGCGGGACGAATGGGTGGCCACACCTGCCCTCGCCAGATCTTAGAAGTTTATGTAGAGGCTTTAACTAGGCGCACATATACCGTGCAGGTGTTGTTAAACCGCATCATTATCTCACATCTACGATCTTGAGCAGCCTCTGGGAGCGGGAAAGGCGAGCGGAGCCCAACTTCCCAAGACAGGGGTGGGGGTGAGGAGCCTCTAATTGCCCGGGTCCAACTCACGGGTCAGTTGGCCGTCAGGTGTTTCTGATGACCTTCCCCATTAGTAGGCGAGGGTTAATAACACTAATAATAGCTAATGCTTACGAGGGCCTGCTGCGTAGCAGGCCCCCTGGCGTTTGCACACGCATCCCTCGAGCTGGCTACTCACGTGCCCTGATTCCACGGGTGAGAAAACGCATGCTCAGAGAGGTTGAGGCACCAGCCCAAGGCCACACAGCTAGTCGTGATTCTCATTCAAACCTGTGCTCCTAACCCTCACAGACCACGCCCGGGGAACGAAATGAAAACAAAACAACGCAGAGACTTAAGCTTTTGCTTACGGAGATATCCAGGGATGTTCTCTGTCATCAGTCTGCTACAGACTTTGTACGATGGTGGGACGGAGCTACTCAGGGCCGGTCTGAGAACCGGTACCAGCCATGACAAAGAGCGGAATTGAGAGAAAACGTCGAAACCTCCGTGGCGACTTGGCGTGGCAGCTAGTCCACGTGATTGGCACTTGCCTCGCCGAGCATACTTGTTTCCCTGAGCAGGGTGAGGCCGGGTGGATATGAACTTGCACGATGAGTCACAAAAGAGGCCTGCACTGTGTGCTAGGATTTGACTGTAAGTTTCTAAACACTTGCTTCTTTATCACAGTTTACAAAGCACCAACACTGTGGTGCTACTTTCCTTAGCTTGGGAGCGGATGAAGGAGAAGGTGGTCCAGCAATAGCCAGGAGACTTTTGTCTAGTTGTCTTCGCTGACCATCAGGGTGACCTCGGACAATTCTCTTTGGGGCGGCTGTAAAATGAGGGGCTTGGGCTAGGTTCTCTCTGAGACCCCTCCTATGTGGCCACGTTTGCTACCAGAGTAGCTCCTTTTTTTTTTTTTTTTTTTTTTTTTTTAGAATTTAAAAACTTTGTATTTATGGAGAGAGCATCCTTGTACCCACACATTTATCTTCTATCACTCTTGTGCATTCATACATCAAAAGAAGAAAGAGGGGCGCCTGGGTGGCTCACTCAGGGAAGCGCCAGGTCGTGATCTCACAGTTCGTGAGTTCGAGCCCCACATCGGGCTCTGTGCTGACAGCCCAGAGCCTGGATCCTGCTTCGGATTCTGTGTCTCCCTCTCTGTCTCTGCCCCTCCCCTGCTCCCACTTGCACTCTCCCTCTCTCTCTCTCTCTCAAAAATAAACATCAAACACAAATTTTTTTAAAAGACGTAGAACTCTTTTAAGCCATGCCCAGTTCAGTGTCCCTCTGTCCCACCTGCCCCATCTTGCTGTTCCTTGGTCCAGCAAGGCAGTGGTTCCTGCAGCATTGCTTGAAGAGTGACTCGTTATTATCCCTGGGATTTTCTTCCACACGGACGCTGGTGTTGATGCACGGGCTCTGGTGGTGACGATACGTCACGACTACCACCCATCTAGGGGCAACAGTGACACACATTGTGATTTCAGATAGGTTGAAGTGTGAATAAAAACGTACAGGTGTTTGCTCGCCTTCCTCCGCCTTCTCCCATCTTTGCGGATCGCAGCACCCAGGTGGCAACATTAATCTAATCAGGGCGAATCATGCCTCACATCTTCCTCTCTGATACAAAATTGTTTTCAGGAATGATCGTGAAGCAATCAGCAATGAGCACCAGCTCCTTGATTTGCTCTTTAATTTTAAAAACAAAGACATAATTTCAAAGAAGGCGTTTACTTTAAAAGTTCACTCAACTGGGGTACGATATACCATGTATGAAATAAAATTTGCATCTGCCAAACGAAAATATCACACCTTGCAGTTCACCGTCTGGTAGCTGTTTTAACTTTCGATACACATCAAATTCCCCGAAGCCGCACAGAATTGAAGTGACTCGAGTTTCCTCTCTTTGTCTCTAGGGGCCCTGCGTTCTCATGGTCAATCCAGAGGCTGTGGTTTACATGCAGGAGAGTGAAGGACTAGGGAATTGCAGACAATCTGAAGGGGGCTCTTGTGATTCCAAACAGTTAGGGCCAGACTCTGCGGGTGTCAGAGGCTGACTGCAGAACTTGGACTTCTCCAGTAGAATGCGATATTTATTAAAGGCTAATAAAAATGTGCTAATGCGAAGCTTGCCTATCATTAAAACTCAACAGTAATTGTAGCAATCCTTTAGAACTTGGGCAAACGTGATGGGGTTTGGGGAGTCTATTTGATCACTTACATTGTTTAGAAATCTTGGCACATGGTGGTAATGAAAAGCAAATAAATTTTTTATCTTACTTGGGGGTTTTAAAGTAGTTATTGGGGCACCTGGGTGGCTCAGTCAGTTAAGCATCGGATTTCAGCTCGGGTCACGAGCTCATGGCCGCGAGATCAAGCCCTGTGTCAAAAAAAATTATTATTAAAAGAGTTCTCCGCAGACAATGTACCTTCTTATTGCCTGAATCCAGGGCAGACCACCCCACCCCACCTGCTCCGACACTCCCCGTCTCTTGGTGCGCTGCTGCTTCTGGTTCCAATAGTTTGTGTATTTTAGGGCATTGAAGACCACTTGGTTTTAAAAGTTTCAACAGCAAGGTACTTGCTCTTCTGGTTCAATAGGTTTTAGTTCTGGGCCAAGGGAGAAAAAAATGCAATTAATATATATATATTTTAATATTTTTTAAACATTTATTCATTTTTGAGAGACAGAGCATGAGTGGGGGAGGGGCAGAGAGAGAGGGAGATGCAGAATCCGAAGCAGGCTCCGGGTTCTGAGCCGTCAGCACACAGCCCGACTCGGGGCTCGAACTCATGAGCCGTGAGATCGTGAGCTGAGCCAAAGTCTCCGAGCTGAATTCGACCGACTGAGCCACCCAGGCACCCCGGCAATTAATAATAATAGCCAACATTTACCGCATGTGTGCTTTGTGGCCCAGGCCCAGTGCTTTAAAAGGGACATTATCTCTTCTTTTCTTCCAAGTGTACCCCTATGAGCTATGTTCTATTACCTCTAGTCTCCAAGAGGGGAACTGAAGCTCAGAGAGACTGCAAACTTCTCCAAGGTCACACAGCTAGTAAGTGGTGGAGAATGAGACTGGACCCAACCGCCTGACTTTGGGGCCTGTGCTCTTGACCGTCAAGCTCTACTGCCTTCCACCATGTGTCCACCCACCGTGTGCCCATCAGACAGAAGACAACAGACCATGGTAGAACAGTAATCACTTGGGGGTATCTCTTCCTGGCCAAGGATTGTAAACACACTATCTTATTTAATTCTCACAACAGCCCTGCAAGGAAGTATTTGGTACCCCTTTTTGTTTAGCTTGAGGATGACTTTCAGCAAGTTCATTGCTTTTGATTACAGAGGAAATCATGGAGCTGGTGTCTAAACCTATCCTTTTTTCTGTACTTTTTTTTTACTTCATACTTCCTTCCTAAGGTGCCCAATGCTGTATGGTGCATTGAACACACAACGCGAGAAAATCCCTATGCATAAGAAACAAGGTGCTATCAATCTCACTAGAGAGCGAGGCACTCGATTTCCCAGCCTGCCTACAACGAGGGCGCCACAGCCCAGGCCAGAGGGATGTTAAGGGAAAGTGGACTGGTGAAGGTGGGTGGGTTCTAGGAAGGCTTTAGCTCTCCTGATAAAAGGGACCAACTCAGCTGGTAAGAACCTTCTCTCATTCTTTTTTTTTTTTTTTTAATGTTTATTTTTAAGAGTGCGTGTGAGTGGGGGAGGGGCAGAGAGAGAGGGGGACACAGAATCCGAAGCAGGCTCCAGGCTCTGAGCTGTCAGCACAGAGCCCGATGCGGGGCTCGAACCCACAAGCTGTGAGATCATGACCTGAGCCAAAGTCAGACGCTTAACCGACTGAGCCACCCAGGTGCCCCGAACCTTCCTTTGTTCTTGAACACAGATCTGCAGCAGCAATTTTGTAACCAGGAGGTATAAGCCAAAGGAATCTCAGAGATGGTTGTCCTAATATCATAGAGTGGCTGAACCAATACCAATAACCGCCTATCTCTACTTCTAGCGGGAGAAGAGTCCATAGTTATTTAAGCTGCTCTGAACTGGGTATTCTGTCACTTTATCTGAGAGGTAAGCCTTTGATTTCCATGTCTATTCGAACTGACTTTTCCCCCTGCCTTCACAAAGAGAGTATGCTGAATGTAGCTTAAGACATCTTAGGGGAGCCTGGCTGGCTCGGTCGGTAGAGCATGAGACTCTCTGTCTTGGGGGTTGTGAGTTTGATCCTCACATTGTGGGTAGTAGAAATTACTTAAAAAAAATTATATATATATCTTAGTGTTGTGGGCACGACGCTCCAAGTATCTGCTATGCTCACTGCCCCTTCTGAGAGCAAGAATCAGCAGCTCTTTATAAATGAGTCCCATGCTTTGTGCCAAGGACCGTGTTTCTCTGGCCAAAGTTGACTCTGACTCTTGGAACTTCACTGAAAGCACCCATCTGTAGGTTAGTGAGTAGCCTACGAGGCCATGGTCACGCAAGGAGAGGCAGACGCCACAAGGCAAGACAAGTCACGAATAAGCAGTTGCTAAGAAGCAATGTTAAGTCAGGGACAAGTAGAAGCCAAGAGGCAGAGAGAGGGGAAAGTCGAAGAGTTACGGGGTAACAGCAGGAGAATTGTAACTATGGCCGAGCCGCCTTTAAGGCAGGAAGCCACAAATGACTGCTACTGAGGGAACAGTAAGATTCCAAGCCTCTCCCCCGTTGACTTTCTAAAGTTCTGTGGGGGGCCTGGGGGGCTCAGTCGGTTAAGCGTCCTACTCTTGACTTTGGCTCAGGTCATGATCTCATGGTTCATGAGATCGAGCCCCTGCGATGGGCTCTGTGCTGACAACGTGGAGCCTGCTTGGGATTCTCGTTCTCCCTCTCTCTCTCTCTCTCTCTGCCCCTCCCTCCCCCCCTCTCAAAATAAATAAATATTTTTAAAAAAAAACAATAATAAAGTTCTGTGCAGCCACAGGAGCTGCTAGGATCCCTGACTGCTCACTGAGCATACACTGTGGCTGGTGAAGCCGTGTCATCCAGCTGAGCACCCCCCCCCCAGATCCAGGGAAGATAACCGCATCGGACCACATCCGTACTGGCAGTTTGAGAGAGCTTCACCAACGTGTTGGCAACTCAGGGTCACCCCTGCCATCATCAGTCCTTGTAGTGTGCTGCACACGCACCTGCGGAGCCCAGAGACAATAGGCGGGGTGTCTGTGGGCCACATGTGGGCCAAACCCATGTTTGTTTCGCCTGCACGCTATCTTAAGACGATGCGCATTCGGATGCTTTTTGATGGCGTGTGTGCTCTTCCATTCGTCACGGTCCCTACCCCTCTCTGTTCCTGATACCTGCCCCACCTTGCACACGCGCATTCCCTGCTTGGTCCCTGGGGGCACTTGAGTGGTAGCCTCTGGCAGGCGATGCAGAGGGGTCACACACACTGCCAGGGGTTTCACGCGGCTGGCCACCCCCACCCCTCCACCCGCGGCAGCAGAACCATGCCTTCTAGGCAGGACAGGAAGCTGCTGCGTTTCCAGAATCTTCCTCGTTTCCAAGGGCTGTTGCACAGAGAGAGAGAGAGCACACGAGTTGAGCGTGGGCCTGTTGCCACCCCCGCAGACCCCAGAGCTGGCGTCTTCTGTCGCCTCGTCATCAACTTGCTTCTCCACCGCAGTCCACAGCGCCTGTTGCCACTTCTAATCACACCCAGCCCCGCTCACCACAGCTGCTTTCTTCTCTCCCGGCTTGTATGGCTTTCATCGTGCCTGTCTTACCGGATGCTCGTGGGGTTGACCTTTGTGGTCTGAACCAATTAGTGGGTGCTTCTCCTTCAGCCCAGCAAGCCACGGATCTCAGCACCGTGCGGTCCCTGGACAGTGGCTCTGCCTCGCAGTGCTGGTGAGCTGGCCCTCAGCCGCGGTGCTCTACCGTCCATCGGTTCTACTTTTGTTTTCTCGAAGGCTTTTTGAGTCCAGGGGGATTCCAGAAGCCTGAGGGATCAGGAAAACGGGGGTAAGTGCAGAGGTGTGGCTTGTCGCTGAAAATCACAGCCTGTGGAGGTGGTCGAAGGAGAGATTACGGTAGACTGGTGCTGGAGGTGGTAAACACCCTCCCGGGGTGCGTTCCGACAGACAAAGCCAGGATTACAGAGACCATCCAAAAGTGTGCAGGAGGAGGCAGCCCGAGGGAAAGGTGGGTGATGGTGGAAGGCATGTACACCCACGGGAGTGTGGATGTGTCTATGTGCATGTCTGTGTAGACGGATTAGCATTGAGAGCCGTGGAAAATAAAATCAGGTAGGAGAAAATTATGCAGGGTCTTGAAAGGTAGACAAACAAACTTAGGATCATTGCAGTAGGTAGTTTAGAGCCGTTGAAGGGAAGGGGAATTTAGGCCCAGGTATCCAACTATGTAACGACCCAAAGGCCAAGCAGGAATGGAAAGAAATCATCCTAGGAGAGTTTGAAGGCGCACTTGAGAAGCCTGGATGGCTGGCTCCATTTGAAGGGCCGAACGGAGGAAACTGTCAATGTTGATGCCAAAATTTTGAGCTCAGGGGCATATTGGCACCACTCGTAGGACGGAAAGTTTGAGAGAGCTGAAAAGAGAGAATGAGTTCTGTTTTAGAAGTGACATTTCATCCTTCAGAAAGAGACCTTCCTCCCTCATTTACTGGACTGCTTATGTGGTTGCCAGAGCAGATTTGTGTCTGGAGTGCAACAGAGAAGCCTGGGCAATGAGGACAGACCTCGTACGTACCCACATCCTCGGGTTTCTTAGTCAACAGGACGGCAGGACCAGAAGTTTCCACTAGACATCAAGTGACTGCCGGTCTCTCAGTGAGGGCTCTGGCCAGAATGAGACACACATGAACCAGTTAGTTCCAACGAGGAGCTCAGAAGCCCATTTCTTTTTTTTTTTTTAAATTTTTTTTTTTCAATGTTTTTTTTATTTATTTTTGGGACAGAGAGAGACAGAGCATGAACGGGGGAGGTGCAGAGAGAGAGGGAGACACAGAATCGGAAACAGGCTCCAGGCTCCGAGCCATCAGCTCCGAGCCTGACGTGGGGCTCAAACTCACGGACCGCGAGATCGTGACCTGGCTGAAGTCAGACGCTTAACCGACTGCGCCACCCAGGCGCCCCAGAAGCCCATTTCTTGATGTGCCTTCAGAGGAACGTTCACATCCTTTTGCTGACAAGGAGGCACAGACTGAATTTGGCCCCATCAGCACACTGGCAGGCAGCCATGTTGTTAAATGGAAACTGACCCACCATAGGAAAAAAGTGAAGGGCAAATGATCATTGCACTCCACGTTCCTGGCCAGAGACCCCATCCCGGCCCTCTGTATTCAGAAAACTTTAAAACTTGATCTAGTGAGACCTCATGCGAGACAACTGTCCAGAGGCTGTTTAAACCTCTGCTGTGACTTCAGGAACATTTCTGCATCCCAAGGGCCTAAATGGGGCTCCCACGGCAGGCAGTGCCTGATGTTTCACAGCATGACTGTGCCCTTGAGTTTCACGCTGGCTGTGGATTTTAGGCCACAGACCCACAACTGTCTATTGGGCCTGCATAATCCCAGATGTTAGCAGGTAAACCTCACCGTAACAGGACCACTCAGTTCATTCGGGAGCATTTAGCTCTGTTTCCAGGCATTGTGGAAGTCCTAGATGGGTCCCCACGGTCTCTAGCACAGCGAGCAGCTGTTCAGTGCACAGGTTTTGTGCGGGCAGAGCTAACCTGGAGTGCCAGCTTGGCCTCACCAGCTGCTCTGACTGGGGAAAACAAACTAACCTTTCCAGGCCTTGGTCTCCCTGTCAGTAAAATGGGGGTCATAATGCCTAGTTCAGAGTGTTGTGGTGATAAATACGTTATATATAAAGGACGTGTTAGTTATCTACTGCCGCATGACAAATTACCCCCCAACATAGTGGCTTAAAGCAACAATAAGTCTTTTTAGTATCTCATGGTTTTTGAGGGTCAGGAATTTAGGAGTGGCTCAGCTAGATGGTTCTGGATGGAATTTCTTTTTTAAAAAATCATCTGTTTTTAAGTTTATTCACTTGAGAGAGACAAACAGACAGAGGATGGGTGGGGGAGCGGGTAGAGAGAGAGAGACACACACACACACACACACAGTATCTGAAACAGGCTCCAGGCTCCAAGCTGTCAGCACAGAGCCCGACACGGGACTTGAACCCACTTGAACCCATGAGATCATGACCTGAGCCGAAGGTGGATGCTTAACCGACTGAGCCACCCAGACGCCCCTGGATGGAACTTCTCATCCAGTTCAGCCCAATGGCAGCCTGGGCTGCAGTTCATCTGATGGATAGACAGGAGCTGGAGGAACCACATCTAGTGTTGGTCACTATGTTCGGTCGAGAAGTTGGTGCTTAGCAGGATATCTTGGTTCCTCTCCACACAGGCCTGTCTACAGGACTTGTAGTGTCTTTAGTGCATGGTGACTGGCTTCCCCGAGTGCAATCCATCCAAGGACAAGGCAGAAGTTGCAATACCTTTTACCACTTAGCCCCAGGAGTCGCACGTCACCACCTCCACTGCATTCTGTTGGTCGTACAGGTCAATCCTGATTCCACACAGAAGGGGACCATGTAAGCACATGCACGCTGGGAAGTGAGGATCGTGACGGGCTGCCTTGGATGTTGGCAACCAAAGGGCTTGCCCAACACCTAACTAAATGGCAGCTGCTAAGAGGATTATGATCCTCTGCTTTGTATCATTTCCACAAAGAAAGAACGCTTCCTTGTCTTTTGCTCTAAGGGCCAACCATTTCTTCTCTCCTCTCACGTCTAGTGGCCCGCCAGACCCATGGTGATGTCAGGAAGGGCAGCACCCCGTGGCCTCACTCCAATACCTTAAAGATAAACTCTGAGACTTTTAGCCTCCTCTGTTTCTTTCCTCATTTATGTAATGAGACTCCCTCACAGCACTTCTGGATTTCTCTGATGATTTGAATGCTGTAGCCAGTCATGATCGGCAGGGCATAAGCGATTGCTGAAGCAGGAAAGATGCTGACTTCTGGTTTATGGTCCAGCTCTGCTAGGGAGAAAGCAGTGACCCCGATCACCCCTGTGGCAGCGGCAGAGATTGTGCTAGAAATGGAAATGTGTCGTTAAAAGGCAACTAAAGAGCAGTGTTTGTCAGCAGCAGCCCCAAGTACCCGGTGACTTTCCTTTGCAGGTGCTATGCATTCGATGAGACTCTGGTTGGCTAGTGATAGGATGGTCAATGACACCTCGGTGACAGAAGCTGCCAGTTGTTTTCCAATATCAGTTTTTCTTTTCTTCCACGGTTAGAGAACCGCCAATCATGAACTGGGAACAAGATATCCCAGAATAAAAATTACATTCATCAGGCTCCCTTGACAAAGCTCTGGTCAATGGGATATAGTGGAGGTCATGTATGCAACTTCTGGAGAGGGAGCAGGTATCTCTTCTCTTATTCTTTTCTTCTTGCTGGAATTCTGATGAAATGATTGGAGCTCCAGGAGCCATTTTGGACCATGAGTTGACTTTGGGAATGGAAGCCATTGTGGCAGAGCAAAAAAGAGAATAAAACTGGGTCCCTAACACCACAGAACTCTCTTCTAACTCTGGGCTGCCTGCCTCTAGATCTCTTAAACATTAGAAAGAAATGAACTTTTCATTTAAAAAAATCATTCTTTGTTTTTTTTTTTTTTCTGTTACTTTACAACAAACCTAACCCCAACTGCCACAGCTTCCTGTTGCCATGGCCATTATTACAGTTCTTGCACATGACCTGCCACCAGGCATGCGTTTACATGTTACTGGAAAGTCTGCAGAAATGATGCCAGGAGGAAAAAGATAAACCATTGTTTATATTTTCATGCAACATTTATTGAGCACCCCCTGCTATATGCAAGGCACCGTGAGGGGTTCCAAGATGAACTAAGCCGGGGTGGCTTAGTCGGTTAAGCATCCAACTCTTGATTTCAGCTCAGGTCATGACCTCATGGTCGTGAGATCAAGCCCCATGTCGGGCTCTGAGCTGAGTGCGGAGTCTGCTTGGGATTCTCTTTCTCCTTCTCTCTCTGCTCTTCCCCCATTCACCCGTGAACTCTCTCTAAATAAATAAATAAATAAATAAGCATTAAAAAAAAAAGATGCCTGGGTCTCATCCTACAGAGCTCACCTACCAAATTACACGGAGGAGGTCAAGCAGCTGTATGTTGAGTTTGTTTTGAGTTTCTCTTCTATCTGGGCCCCCTGTTGCCATCACTTTGTTTCTTCATACATTTCATTCATTCATTCGACAAATATATATGAAGAACTTTACCATGTCAGGCATCGTGACAGGTGCTGGCATCATAATGACGGACTAAAGCAGGGGTGGTACATGTCCTCGTGAAGTTAGCGGCCTAGGGTGATGCAGAGCAGTGTGGCTATACTTTGGGTTCCTTTGCCTTAAAAAAAAATTATAATAACATTACTTATTTATTCCCCAAATGATATATATTCAATAAGTGAACAGAAGAAAATAATCTCATACAGTTCAGAAACAAATACTGCTAACAGTTTGCTATGTTTCAAAAGCCTTAGTGTAAATATCCTTTTTTCACCTTGGGAATACTTTGTTTTGGGCCTGGCTTTTTTTACTTAATATCATATCGTGAACGTTTCACCATGACAATAAATATACTCCTACAACAGCACTTTGAGAGGGGCCTATGTTTTACACTGAACAGAGCTATGTAATTTATGCAATCCCCTATTGGACGTGTAGTCAGGACTTAATTTTCACAATTATAAAGGGGTATTATAATGAATATTCCTATAGCTACACATTTTGTATACTTATGATTATTTCCTTGGGGTAAATTCTTAAAAGTAGAATTGCTAGATCAAAATGTATGTATAGTTCTGGGACTCCTGGGTGGCTCAGTTGGGTAAACATCCAACGTCGGCTCGGGTCATGATCTCGCGGTTCACAGGTTCGAGCCCCGCGTTGGGTCCTGTGCTGACAGCTCAGAGCCTGGAGCCCGCTTCGGATTCTGTGTCTCCCTCTCTCTTTGCCCCTCCCCCATTCACACTCTGTCTCTCTCAAAAATGAATAAACATTAAAAAAAGATTTTAAAAACTGTATAATTCTAAGAGTTTGGTACAAATCTAAATTAACTTTAAGTGGTTAGACAAATATAGTCTCTCCCTCAGAGGCCAAGAGTTCCACTGAATTCTTTTTTTTTTTTAATTTTATTTATTTATTTTGAGGGAGAGAGAGAGAACCCTAGCAGGGGAAGGGCCGAGAGAGAGAGGGAGAGAGAGAATCCTAAGCAGGCTCTGCACTCACAGGGTGGGGCTTGAACCCACTAACCCTGAGATCATGACCAGAGCTGAAACGGAGTCAGACGCTTAACCGACTGAGCCACCCAGGTGCCCCTCTTTTTTTTTTTTTTTAATTAATATACTGACTTAGAGAGGACTCCCATAACTTGACGAGTCCCTTATATCTTCACACGATTCCTTTTTCAGACTGATTTCCTTCCCAGAGGAAAGAGCAGAGCTTCTGGAGAAGTCAGGAATCTGGCCAAGGGCACAGAGACATGGGCCAGGCCTGGTAACAGCAGCCCTAGCAAAAGTCCTCCTCTACAATCAGACCTGTATGACTCCTACCGAATGTTCTTTGAGCTGATGAAAATGCACATTATGCTCATTCATGAGGCAGAACGCTCTGATTCAAGCTCTCAACCCCCCTGGCAGCAGTTTAGCAAGGATGCTGCCACATCCCCTTCACTGAATTCATCTTCTCTCCCTTTTCCTCCTCACCCCCATTCTTTGCCACCTGATTATTATTTTCCAAAACAAACAAACAAAAAAAAAAAGCTTTCCTGGATTTCCTGTCTTGAAAACGATACGAAGACACGCAGAAAAAAATAAAATAAAAATCACCTCCAAATATTGCTCCTTAGTGATACGACCTCTGTTTGTACACAGGTGAACAGCTTTCCAGATGTCTCTTTGCATTATATGATAGCTCCCAATTAGTGTTTAATCTTATAACAAATTCATGAGATGGGCCACATTGCCTTTCTTTTATAATTACGAGAACCGAAGTGCTAGAGATGTCCAGTTACTTGATCGAGGTTATGTGGGGAGCTGGGATTTGATCTCACTCTTACTCCAAAGCCTGTAGGTCTCACCCATTGGGTGATTTCTCCAACTCTCCTGCTTTCCTGTTTCTGTATATGGACTTGTGTAAATGGAGTCCCTTTATTACCTTAATCATTTCATCCAAAAAGGTGCTGTGAGAAGCACCTGGGTGTCTCAGTTGGTCCAGCATCCGACTCTCGATTTCAGCGCAGGTCATCATCCCAGGGCTGTGGATCTGGTTCCTCGCTGAGCATGGAGCCTGCTTAAGATTCTCTCTCTCTTCTTCTGCCCCTCTCCCTGGCTTGTGCTCTCTCTCTCTCTCAGTCTCGAAAATTAAAAAAAAAAAAAAAGTGCTATGGGCAAAGATGTTTCAGCAGTGGGCTGTAAAGTTTAAATCTTAACCGACTGCTTCCTGAATCTGTGATTTGGTCCTACTTAACCTCAGGCCATTTTCCTCATCGGTGAAATGAGGATTATCATCCCTTAAACTTGGTTATGAGCATTGAGTAACACCATATATGTAAAACACCTGCCACACGGTCAACACTCATTAAATAGCACTTCTCATTATCTCTCCGGGCAAGAAATATGGATCACCATTTGAATGGCAGTTCATTGTGATATATGGGGGTATAGCATGATACATTTACCACACATTAAATAATGTCTTGCCTTGACAGACGTTACGTTGTCTTTAATTGTCTCGCTTGTCACTAATGTGCATCCCAACATATTCATCTTTGCACATTTGTTCCATTGCCTCTCAAGGATAATTTCTGCAACAAGAATGGGATCCAAATGGATGGATAAGACAAATATACCCTGCAGATGGGTTGTACCAACTCACTTTAAGAGGGAGTTTCTTCGTGCAGGAAATGGGAGCAGGAAAGTCTCCCCTCCAGTTTCTCGTTCTTCCTTCTCTGCTACCTGTGAGAGGCAAGGTGCTTTCGAGAGGCCTCTACCACCCAACTAATTCTGCTAAAACTCCTCCTTTCTTCCTTCCTTCCTTTCTCAGATTAAAAAAAAAAAAAAACTTGTTTGGTGGGGCGCCTGGGTGGTTCAGTTGGTTAAGCATCAGACTCTTGGTTTCAGCTCAGGTCATGATCTCACGGTTCATGGGATCAAACCCCGCATGGGGCTCGGCGCTGACAACGTGGAGCCTGCTTGGGATTCACTCTCTCCCTCTCTCTCTCTGCCCTTCCTCCCCCCCCCCCAATAAATAAATAAACTTAAGGGAAGAAAACACTGTTCAGTGTCATAGCCAGGAGCCCCAGACCTTCTGTTACAAAAGGGTAAGATTAAAGGTGCCATCATCAGTAGATAACAAAACAAAACAAATATTGCTGGAACTCAGTTCTGTGGGTTCTGGTGTGTGTGTGTGTGTGTGTGTGTGTGTGTGCGCGTGTGTGTGTGTTGGATCTGTATGGTATGTTTGCACACAGGCAAATACAGATTTGGATGATTTATCTGGAAGAGGGTGTGTGTCTAAGGGATTCATACACACATGCAAATATGTGCGTGTCTACATAGGTGTGTGTGTATATGTATCTATGTATGTGTGTGTATATTATATATATAATATATGTAGACACACACATATACATATATATATATATATATAATATATATAATATACGTAGCCAAAATTTAAAGCAGAAAAATCTAGCCCCTTCTTCTCAAGTCCCAGAGTGGTATTTCCTATAGAAGAATTAAAAAGGTCTTTGTTTTTTTCATGTTTACAAATACTATGGAATATCAAATGTTTATTTTTCTGATTTTCACAGACATTGCTGATCTCCATGTGACGTTTTTGTAACAAGCCTGTACCTTAAAACGAGACTAGGTGAGGGCTGCGGTCGGAGGTGGTGGGCAGCCAGAAAGGCATTTGCAATTGATTCGAAGGTGAATACTTGCAGCCAGCCCATTTCCAGGATTCCACGTTAGGTCTACACCCCACCTGTCACTTCCCTGGGAAAACCCTCTGAACACAGAAACTCAGCTCCACCCTTCTTTGACTTCAGATCCATAGGAGAGATATAGAGTGGTTTTCATTATTTTTGAAAATTCAGTTTTACTCTCGATTTCTTAAGGAAAGCAGCCATGCAGGACTGAGTCGGGCCGATGAAGCCGTAACCAAATCATCTGGTTTATCTGCCTGGAGCGAGACTGGGCTCTTTGCAGCAATGCTGTACCCCAGAGTTTTCTGGTTTGGCGTCAAGCCCCTGGGACAAAGCCTCACAGGGAAGCAGACCGTGCAATTGGGCAGAGGACAGCAACCCCCCGCCCCCACCTTGTTTTTTTCAATGTAGTGGCATCTGTGGTTCGTGTCAATTCTAATAACGCTCAAGCCACCCCACCCTCCAGCCAAACATTAACAAGGAGGTAAGGTGAGAAGTCCACATTATTTTCATTTTTAAACACATTGAAGATTTTCAGAAATGCCATGTAAGCTATCGCGGAATCCCCACCACCCCTAATACTTCACCGGATTCAGTGTTCAACCTTCAGTGGACAAGAGCAACGCATCCGGAGCCCAGTGGTAGTCCCGGCCCTGGTGCTAACCAGCTGTGCGAGGGGGAGCAGCTCCCCACACTCTGCTGTCCCCTCCCCATGGCCATAATACAAGCGTTTTCCAGCTAACTCGTGGAGCAGCCACTGTAAGAACCAACGGAAAACATGAAAGCGTTTGAGAAATCTACAATGCAAGGTACTTATCACAGCTGGCCTGGTTTATGTGAATTGCCTGAGAAGACCTAGAAGGGAGGGGAGAGACGGATTTTATTCAGCTAGCTGCCCTCATCGTCCTCCTGAGCAGACACAGGGCTAATTCTTCTCCGTCCACGCAAGCCGATCGGCACTTACGTACCGCCTGGCTCTTGCTCCACCTCCTAAGTACCTCCAGGGAAGAAGATTCTATCCCACCCAGGTAATTCATTCCCCAGTTCAGAAATCCTCATTATCTGGGAGTTCTTTCAATGTCTACCCAGAGCCCCTTGCGCAGCCAAGTGAATTAATTGCCTCTTATTTTGATCTCGGAGGAGATAAGGATTAGCTCCTTCACCCTGGCCTGACCTTGCAGGCCGTTTAGATTCTTGCTCTGCTGCTGTGTTTTCTTCTTCCTCTCCCCAGTGAAGGAAAGCCAAGAATTTATTTTAGATGCTGTTAAGCGCAATATTAAGAATTTATCTTACGTGCAGTTCAAAAGATAATCCGGCAAGAAAGGAAGCGTCAGAAGGAGGCTGAGGATAGGCTTCTAGATAAGGGGAATATTTGCATGTTGCTAACAAAGCCGCCTATGGCGAGGGCTTCTCCTGAGGTTGATCACTGAATTCCCATCTAATGCCCAGGAAAGAACCGCCTGGAAGGCAGACAAAAGAAAACAATGTTTCACAGCGAGGGCTGGAGCCCTGAAAAGTCTCTTGCCACCGGCCCAGCAAGGGTAGGGGTCCACAGTGCTCTGTTTTCCAGAATCTTCCTTTGTAAGACTTGAGAAGGCTCTAATGGCACTCAGCACAAAAGATTCAGGGGTACATATAACCACCCTCTGTATGTTACAGAAAGAAAAATGCAAAGATATTCTCGTTCTTCCCTTTTGCACCTACAAGAACGAACTCTCTATCAAAGCTCAGGGTGTTTTGTTTTGTTTTGTTTTCCTCTGGTAGTACTAAACTATTGAAATACATTCCAGCACTGTGATTTCGACAGTGAGGCTCTTATTTTTATTTATTTATTTATTTATTTATTTATTTATTTATTTATTTATTTTGCTTTCTAGAACAAAAGGGCTGCTGTCCATAAGGGGGGCCATTTTGAATTTGAGGAGAAAATGGGAAGGGGCAGGCATGGAAACTGCCACCGTCAGAGTCCACGTTGGCTTATATACCAAGGCAGAAACAGGACTTCTGAAGGTCACCGCTGGCCTCTAATCACTGCCGTAGTAAGGCTTTCCTTGTGGCCGTTGTACGTGAGGGTGAGTCTCCAGGCCCAGAGTCACCTGCAAAGCCGTGGAAGCCAACCATCTTCAGCTATGTCAGCCCCTCAGCCTGTAGATCTGGGCACTAGGCCTGCTCTTGACATTAGTGGGGTCCAGAGCAGCAGCACGACTGGAAGCCCCCATCACCCAGCCTGCCCTACCTCTCTTTCCAACCCTGGTTCCATCTCGCAGTGAAGCTCTATCCATGCCTCCTGCCCCCTGCAAAAGGCTGACCTCAGCCACAACCCAGATCCGTCAGGAACAATCCAACCTTAGGAGGATGGATCCACAAAGGCCTTGCAAATTACCTTCTAACTCTGTGGGCAGGGAACTCCGAGATTCTGGGTAACCAGAGCATGTTCTAGAATAGGGATGGGAGTACGAGTTCCAGGAGGCACATCCTCTTGGCCCCCTGGTCTGTTTGCTCTGTGGAGGAAGGACGTACATAGGTAGACAGGGTCTACAGCAGGGGCTTCTAAAACTCACTACACTTGCTGAGTGTAGGCAAGTTGCTTATTCTATCTCTGACTCAAAGTCCCCAATCTGTTAAGTGGAAATTATAGTAACACTTATCTCACCGGCTGTTGTGAGTGAATTCCTACAAAGCACTTAGAACAGTGAGAGCTCTCGGTGAGCACCCAGTGAGTGACAGTCTGTGTTCCAAGCAGGAAACCAGCCACCCACAACTGCGTTCACATCCAGTCCCCTTTAAATACTCTCACCACCGCGCAGTTGCTGTGAACAGTATTCTAGACCAACACTGTCCAAAAGAAATATGATGCAATTAGTAAGTAATTTTAAATTTCCTAGTGGTTACATTAAAATTTTTTTAATGTTTATTTATTTTTGAGAGAGAGACAGACAGAGTGCAAGCGGGGAGGGACAGAGAGAGAGGGAGGCACAGAATCCGAAGCAGGCTCCAGGCTCTGAGGTGTCAGCACAGAGCCCGATGCAGGGCTTGAACCCATGAACCGTGATATCATGACCTGAACCCAAGTCAGATGCCTAACTGACTGAGCCACCCAGGCGCCCGGACCTAGTAGTTACATTTTTTTTTTAAAGTAAGAAGAAAGTGCCTGGGTGGCTCTGTGGGTTAAACATCCGACTTCGGCTCAGGTCATGATCTCACAGCTTGTGAGTTCAAGCCCCGCATTGGGCTCTATGCCGACAGCTTGGAACCTGGAGCCTGCTTCAGATGCTGTGCCTCCCTCTCTCTCTGCCCCTCCCCTGCTCTCTCTCTCTCTCTCTCAAAAATGAATAAACATTAAAATAAATTTAAAAATGAGAAGAAACAGGTAAAATTAATCTCATAATACATTTAATTTAACCCACTATATTTAAGGTATTGTCATTTCAACATGCAATCACCACAAAAGTTACTACTGACATATTTTACATTCTTTTTTTGTAATAAAGCTTCCAACTTGTGTTTATTTTGTACTTACAGCACATTGCAACGTGGACTGGCCACGTTTCACCTGCCCAGTAGCCACAGGTGGCTCATGGTCAGTTTACTGGACTTTGCAACTCTGGATCGTTGCTACTCCAAGGGTGGCCTGCCACCCAGCCACCCCTGTACCGTCTGGCGGTTCACTAGAAATGCGGAATCTCAAGCCCTGAATCAGAATCTGCATTTCAGCCAGACCCCCAGGTGGTCTACGTACATATTAAAGTTTGAGCAGCACTATTGGCTGAAGGCAAACTGGGAGCTTGCAGAAAGCAGAAAGGAATGCTCTCCTCTTACCTTTCCTTCTTTGTGCCTCTTCCTCCCTCTGGCTTTCCAGAAGGTGCCAGCCCTGGCTCCATTTGAGACTCCTCTAGAGAGCCTGAAAAATATGATACCTGGACTCAGCTCCAGAGATCTTGATTTAATCGGTCCTGGGAGGAGCCCGGGCAACAGGTGTTGTTCAAGAAGTTCCACAGGTGACAGTGACGTACACCTGGGCAGAGAGTCACAGGCTAGCCCAACACCCAACGCTGTAGCCTCGTTCGGTCCTGCCGTGCGACGGGGTGAATACACCTGAACTCACATCCTAGAGGGCTTTGGAGTAAGACAGGTCGAGCAAAGCAGCTCACGTAAGCAGTCACAGCTCTGTAAAATTGCACAAATACTCCTAATTGTCCCACAGACTCCTAGTAATCGATGCCATACGTGAAAATAGTATCCCTCGGAGCAGCTAAGGCATTCTTAATTTGGCGGCTGCTGTGCATTCCTAGCTCAGCTGATTCCCCTGGTGTGATGAAATATGGAGGGAATAGACAATTCATACATTTATTAAATAACTAATTGTCCTAATAAAAGTACCCCTGTTCAACATATGGATATTGTTGGTCCTTTTCAGGAAACAGTTGTCTATTAATAAATAAACAGATAGTTACTGACTCCCTCCTGCGCCAGACCTAGTGCAGCTGCAAAAATGTTTCCACATGACACAGTCTACCTTCAAGGACTTCATCACCTCCTGGGGACTGACAAGGGTCTGCAGTTCAGGACAGTCAAGTCGTATCTGTCCGTCAAGTGTCTCAATCCGCCAAAAGTGGAGATCAAATCTAAAATCTTCATTACCAGGGCCGCCTGGGTGGCACAGTCGGTTAAGCGTCCGACTTCAGCCAGGTCACGATCTCGCGGTCCGTGAGTTCGAGCCCCGCGTCAGGCTCTGGGCTGATGGCTCGGAGCCTGGAGCCTGTTTCCGATTCTGTGTCTTCCTCTCTCTCTGCCCCTCCCCCGTTCATGCTCTGTCTCTCTCTGTCCCAAAAATAAATAAAAACGTTGAAAAAAAAAATTAAAAAAAAAATAAATAAAATCTTCGTTACCAGTACTTAGGATGTCCGAGGGATTTCCAACACCATCCCTTTTTTATATTATAGTTAGCATTTTTTTTTTAGTTTTATTTTTTAAAATTTACATCCAAATTAGTTAGCATATAGCGCCACAACGATTTCAGGAGTAGATTCCCTAGTGCCCCTGACCGATTTAGCCCATCCCCCCCCCCACAACCCCTCCAGCAACCCTCAGTTTGTTCTCCATATTTATGAGTCTCTTCTGTTTTGTCCCCCTCCCTGTTTTTAGATTATTTTTGCTTCCCTTCCCTTATGTTCATCTGTTTTGTCTCTTAAAGTCCTCATATGGGTGAAGTCATATGATTTTTGTCTTTCTCTAATTTCACCTAGCATCATACCCTCTGGTTCCATCCACGTAGTTGCAAATGGCAAGATTTCATTCTTTTTGATTGCCGAGTAATACTCCATTATATATATATATATATATATATACACACACACACACACACACACCACATTTTCTTTATCCATTCATCCATCAATGGACATTTGGGCTCTTTCCATGTTTTGGCTATTGTCAATAGTGCTGCTATAAACATGGGGGTGCATGTGTCCCTGCGAAACAGCACCCCTGTATCCCGTGGATAAATGCCTAGTAGTGCAATTGCTGGGTCGTGGGGTGGTTCTATTTTTAGTTTTTTGAGGAACCTTCATACCGTTCTCCAGAGTGGCTGCACCAGCTTGCATTCCCAACAACAACGCAAAAGAGATCCTCTGTCTCTTCATCCTCGCCAACATCTGTCATTGCCTGAGTTGTTCATGTTAGCCATTCTGACAGGTGTGAGGTTGGTATCTCCTTGTGGTTTTGAATAAATGTAATTTTAAATCATTGAGGGTTCAACTTGATAACTCTTCCCCACTGTTTTGGAATACTGTCTATTTACCATAATAATGAAATGGGCACAGACAGGAAGCATTTTTCATTATGTAAATCACAAACACTGGGAAGGAAGACTTCTTGGTACTGTACTGCCTTCCAGAATGTGGAGGAGGGGAAAGGAGATGCGCACCTGTTCCCATGCTTGCATTCTCTTGCCCAGTAGGGGATTCGGGAAAGGCAGAAGAGGAGAGAGAAAGGGTGAAGGATCCCAGCTGCAACAGAGCACATCATCATACGTTGCTTGACGTCTCTCCCACTCAGATGGCACCTGGCATTCTTACTGTGACTATAGCTTGCAAAATGTATTTCTTTTTTTTTTTTAATTTTTTTTTTAACATTTATTTATTTTTGAGACAGAGAGAGAGCATGAACAGGGAAGGGTCAGAGAAAGAGGGAGACACAGAATCTGAAACAGGCTCCAGGCTCTGAGCGGTCAGCACAGAGCCCGACGCGGGGCTCGAACCCACGGACCGCGAGATCATGACCTGAGCCGAAGTCGGCCGCTTAACCGACTAAGCCACCCAGGCGCCCCCAAAATGTATTTCTGCCAAAGGTTTTGTGCAGATGTAAAACAGTGTCAAAAAGAGAGTGAGGAAGGCTAAGGGTAAGGGAGGAAATGTAAGAGAGAAGACAGCTCTGAAAGACTGCTTTGAGGTAGACACAAGAATCAGTGGGCCCAAAATGACAGCCGTTGGAGGCCACATAGATGCCCCACGCGCTGCCGAGCACCTACATTTTTTTCCGGCACTGCCTAGGCTGCCCTCACTGGAAACTGGCCTTCTTCCCAAAGCAAAAAGTCTCATTTGAAGAACCAATCAACTGGACAGCATACTGGTCATTCTACTGTGTTGCATTGAGCCTTAGCGTGGCCACCTTGGGGAACAGTGTAACAGACATCAGGTTGGCTGCTTACAGCCAAAGGGCCTGCCCAGCAGAACCCACGGCTGGAGCTGCACCTGTACCCTTGGCACGCTGGCTGTCCGCCCCACCCCTCTGGCTCCTGCATGCAGCCAGGTGACAGGGACTTGGCAGGCGCCTCTCTGGCTCTGACTTGCAAGCCTTTATCAGGGACCTGCTGCCCCCACTTGACTCTGGGAATGCAGACAGCATGGCCCACGAGACTGTAAATGTCAGGCTGCCATCGGCTGTCTTTCTGTGTGTATCATCGGGAGGGGCAGGGCTGACCTTAAGCAGACAGCGAGCACCATCATGGCAAGCAAAATGGGGACTTGGAGCCAATGGGGTATGATGAAAAGGCCTAACTCCCTTCTGTCCCCATTTTGGGGCACTGGCCTGCTGAGCCCATCTCCCTGGAAAATTGCCTTTGTAACTGCGTGACACCTAGGAGAGCATAATAGCATGTTTCCCCAAGTAGCTTCTCTGTGAAAAGAGACTAAGTCAGGAGCGAGGGAGAGAGAGGGAGGGGCAGGCGGGACACTTTGCCGCTGACACAGGTAGTAGCTGTTTCTCCATCTTCAGATGCTGCCAAGGTAAGTGAAGCCTTGTCTCGTTTGCTAAACGAAGGGCGAGCAGCTGGGGCGGGCAGACGGGGAGCGGGAAGCCTGGCCGTGATTCAGGCACGCGGGGCTTGCTAAACCAGTGTGTTTTCGAAGGTGGCAGAAAGGGGAAGTGGGAAGAGAATGACTAATAAGGAAGTGATTATGAAATAGAACCTGTCTGCGCCTGGAAGCCCGTGTGACAGCCCCAGGCAGGAGAGGGAGCAAGCCTGTTATTAGGACTGACGAACACACAAGCGCTGCGTCACTCCAGGCCGCGCCACTGCCCCCATCTAAAGCCCAGTGCAAGTGTCCCTGCTGCCTCGGGAGTGGGCCACACAGGAACAAAGTACTGTAGACCGACACAGGACCTGCTCTGTCAGAGCACGTGCGGAAGAGGCCTGACACGAACAGAACCGAAGGGACGCAAAACGAAAGGACCAGGAGCCTAATTAGAAAGAAAATACAGGGGCGCCTGGGTGGCGCAGTCGGTTAAGCGTCCGACTTCGGCCAGGTCACGATCTCGCTGTCCGTGAGTTCGAGCCCCGCGTCGGGCTCTGGGCTGATGGCTCAGAGCCTGGAGCCTGTTTCCGATTCTGTGTCTCCCTCTCTCTCTGCCCCTCCCCCGTTCATGCTCCGTCTCTCTCTGTCCCAAAAATAAATAAACGTTGAAAAAAAAAAATTTAAAAAAAAAAAAGAAAGAAAATACAGCAACATCGCAGAAAACGCCAATTAAAGGGGGAAAATCCACGGTGTTCTACCTCCCCAACGAAGGTATTTTCCTCTTGCAGAAGCTCTTCTAGCCTTGCCCGCACACACACATTTCTACAAAATTTTCAGCGTGCTCAGAACTTCCTGCTGCCTTTTCCATTTGTCCCCCTTTATAAACAGTTCCCAGTGTTACTTTATACTCTTCTTATCGCTGGTAATTGCTCTAAAAGAGTCCACCTACTGAATATACCACAATTTGCTGAAATAGTCCTCTATTCTGTAGTAGGTTGCTTTCTTTGTAACAACAGCTTTATTGAGATGTAACACGGTTGAAGGGCACAGTAGTTTGGAGTAACTTTTACACAATCATCAGTAAGTAAAACAGGCTGGGAACATTCGCCATTACTGTTAGGAGAGGTTCCTGTTCTCCGAGAACGCCATGGAAGAGTGCAAGGGAGGAGAGGCAGGATTTTTCTCCGACCCCGCGTCGCTCTCCAGTTATTACCTAGTTATTGCCTCCTTTATGGCGAAACTTGGCAGCGTGCTTACATTTACTGTCCATCCTTCCTCACTTGGAGTTGACTCTTAGAACTGAGCTTCTGATCTTATCCCCCCTTGAAAACACTCTCCCCGGGGTCACCAGCTCTTCGGCCCCCACCTTATTTGACCTATCGGCTGCATTTCTCTCTTAACCACTCCCTTCTTTAACCCGTCTTTTCCCTACATGCATTGAGTAGGATAGATATTGATTCGCCACATTTAAGAGACCCAAAGAAAAATCGTTGCCTGAAAAGTGTAGGATTTCACTTCCCTTTCATGCAAACACTGGAGTCGGTAATTTGGCTCTGCTCTGTGACATGGTCAGAGGCCCCGGTTTTTTACATCTTCTTGCTCCAACATTCCTGGCTCTTTCCCCTGTGTGCATGGTCCATGATGGCTCTTCACCGCTGCTTCATTCCGCCATTGGAAAAGGTGGAAAGACCGGGGAGAACGTGCCCCTTCCCTTTCAGAGAAATCACCTGTAGTCGCGAACACTTCTGTTCCGATCCCATTAGCTTGAACATAGTCATATGCAGCTGCCACAGAGGCTGGGAAATGTAGCCTTCAGCTGGATGAACATGAACCCTGTCAAACATTCTACCACCATGGAAGAGAGAACAGATGTTGGATCTACCCATGTGGATGTCATACCCACCCATGTGACTACTACCACCCAGACTTCTTCTATGTATTTAGGGACATAATGATATTTTTTAAAGATGGGATCATACCGTATATGTGTGTTGGTAAACAGACTCCCCCTTCCCCTCGTTAGTGTATTGTAAAAGTCTGTGTCAATAAATACCCTTAAATAACATGACTTTTCATGTTAGATAATGGAATAGCATATGTGTATGCCATAATGCCCTTTATTAACCGTTAGGTCATTTCAGTTTGTCCTTTATGAGTAATATGAGGATGGACATTCTTGTGATTTCTTTAAAATCAATTTCCTGATGTGGAAACGCTGGACCAAAAATCATTTTGATAGCTTTTACTACATATTCTCCTCCAGATCCGGCTTTTCTTTAGTCCTAATGCTCAATTTTTCAACAAACCTGATTCAAGTGAAAGCCCTTTGTTAATTTAAGTGATTAGATTTTTTCTACTGGATTGAGATGTAATTACATATAATGAACTACACCCTTTTAAAGTGTGCGCTTTGGTGACTTTTAATAGGAATACACATGTGTAGAAATCACAGCCACGATTAAGATATAGAACATTTCCATTGCCCCCCAAAGTCTCCTTATGCCCCATGTGGTAATTTCCTCCTCCACCCCTGGGCTCCACATTGCTGATCTGTCTTGTCACCGCACAGATTAATTTACATTTTCTCGAATTTTATATGAATGGCATTATATAATATGTACCCTTTTGCTTCTGGCTTCTTTGACTCAGTGTAATGACAGATATCAGCAGCGTGTTCCTTTTTATTGCTAGCAGTGTTCTGGTTCATAGATATGTCCTATTTATCCACTCACCCACTGATGGACATTTGTGTTGTTTCCAGTTTTTAGCTCATATGAATAAGACTGCTCTGAACATTTGTGTACTGGTCCTTGTGTGGGCATTCGTTTTCATTTCTCTTGTGTAAATACCTAGGAGTGGAAGGACAAGGTCCACAATATTCACAGTAAGTGAATATTGAATTATCTAAAATATTTATTTATTAAATAGACATTTTTAGAGCAGTGTCAGCAACACTGAGTAGAAAGAACAGAGCTCCCATATAACTCTATGGCCACGCACCACAGCCCACCCCTTATCAACATCCCTCACCAGGGTGGTATATTTGTTGCAATCTATGAGCCTACATTTACACATCATTACCAACCAAAGTCCATGGTTCACATTAGGGCTCACTCTCGGTGTTGTACATCCTATGGATTTCGACAAATGTATAATCACACATATCTACCATTATAGTGTCATACAGAATAATTTCACTGCCCTAAAAATCCTCTGTGCTCCTACTATTCATCCCTCCTTTCCCACTGGCCCCTGATGATCATTGATCTTTTCACCATCTCCATGGTTTTGCCTTTTCCAGAATCTCACATAGTTGGAATCGTACAGTATAGAGCCTACTCATATTGGCTTCTTTCACTTAATCTGTCGTGAAGTCTTCATAGCTTGATGGCTCCATTCTTTTCAGCACTGAATACTATTCCATTGTCTGGATGTACCGCAGTTTATACATCCATTTACCTACTAAAAGACCTTGATTGCTTCCGAGTTTGGGCTATTATGAGTAACGATGCCAGACGACTTTTCAGCTCATTTGACTTACAACCAAAGAACACAATTTCTGGGTCATATGTTAAGAGTATGTTTAGTTTTATAGGAAACTTCCAAGTGATCTTCCACGTAGGTCTACCATTTGGCATCATCAACAGCAGAGAATGAGAATTCTGTCTCTCCACATCCTCCCAAACATTTGGTGTTGTCGGTGTTCTGGATTTTGGCCATTCTCATAGGTGTGAGGTGGTATCTTAAGTTGCATCTCCCTAATGAAGATGTGGAGTATCTTTTCATATGTTTCTTTGCCATCTGTATGTATTCTCTCTCTTTTTTAAAAAAAAATATTTATTTTGAGAGAGAAAGAGAGAGTGGGGGAGGGGCAGAGAGAGAGAGAGGGAGAGGGAGAGAATCCCAAGCAGGCTCTACGCCGTGAGTGCTCAACTGACTGACCACCCACAGGCACCCCGTATTTGTATGTATTCTTTGGTGAGGTGTCTTTTCAGGTTTTTCTGCTGAGATTTTAATCAGGTTGTTGGTTTTCTTATTTTTGAGCTTTAAGAGTTCTTTGCATATTTTGCATAATAGTCCCTTATCAGATATGTCTTTTGCAAATATTTTCTCCCAGTTCTGTGGCTTTTCTCTCATTCTCTCAACACTGTCTTTTGCACAGCATGCATTTTTAATTTCCATAAAGTCCAGCTTACCAATGACTTCTTTCATGTACCTTTGGTGTCGTATTTAAGAAATCATCGTCATACCCGAGGTCATCTAGATTTTCTCCTATATTATCTCCTAGGAGTTTCATAGGTTTGCATCCTACATTCAGGTCTCTGATCCATTTTGAATTAATTTTGGTGAAGAATATAAGGCCTGTGTCTAGATTCGTCTTTTTGCATGTGGATGTCCAGTCATTCCAGGACCATTTGTTGAAAAGACTATCTTTTGCATATTGTATTTGCTTCCATTCCTTTGTCAAATATCAGTTCATTGTGTTTATGTGAGTCCGCTTCGGAGCTCTCGGTTCTGTTCTATTGATTTATTTGTCTGTTCTTTCAGCAATACCACACTTACTGTAGCTTTATTAAAAAACTAGGGGCGCCTGGGTGGCTCAGTCGGTTGAGCGTCCGACTTCGGTTCAGGTCATGATCTCACAGCTCATGAGTTTGAGCCCCGTGTCAGGCTCTGTGCTGATGGCTCAGAGCCTGAAGCCTGCTTCGGATTCTGTGTCTCCCTCTCTCTCTGCCCCTAACCCACTCGCATTCTGTCTCTGTCTCTCTCAACAATAAATAAACATCAAAAAAAAACCTTTTTTAAATAAATGAATAAAAGTCTTGAAGCTGGGGAGTGTCAGTTCCCCAACTTTGTTCTTCTCCTTTAATATACTATTGGCTATTCTGTTTTCTTTGGCCTTTCTGCATAAACTTTAGAATCAGTTTATCGAAATCTACAAAATTAACTTGCTAGCAAATGTATTTAATGCCACCGAACCGTATCTTTAAAAACGGTTAAAATGGTAACTTTTATGTTACATATATTTTACCATCACAAAAGAAATAAAGGAAAGAAGAAATAGAGCGTATAGGAGATGAAAACATTTTCCTTGCCCTTCTTAGGGTCCCTGGAATTACAGTAACAAGGACAGGTTACAGAAGAAATGCACATAAATTTATTTAAGTTTTACGTGACATGGGAGCCTTCATAAGGAAATGAAGACCCAGAGGAACAGTTAGACCTGAGTATTTTTATGCTAGGTTTGATGACGAGTGGACAATCGCGGAGGAATATGATAGGTTAATATGTTGAGGTAAGTATAGTAAACTGGGGAAAAATTAACGAGACCTGTTTGGGGGGATTCTTTTTATAAGGTTGTTCCTTTCCTCCAGGTGTAGGGAGGGTACCTCTCACATGCGAGTTTTACGACCAGTTTCAAGGAAGAAGGGTGGCGGAGGGGAGGGGAGTCAGAGTGACCTTCCTGCTTTTGCCAGTTTCTCAAACTCTTTCGGCTTAAAATATATTCAAAATGCCAATATTTTGGCATTCTATATTTTGGGATAGCATGTCCTGATCCCCAGCAAGGGCAAGAGAGAGAAAGGGGAAGGAAGAGAATAAGGAAAGCAGGCAGGCACACATCTGGGAGCGGTCCTACGTTCCAACACAGCAGCAGAACGTGGTGTCACAAAAGTCTATGAAAAACTAAAGCAGCCCGTCTTCAGCCCTAAAACTGCGAATTCTCAACCCAAGAGGAAGTGTTTCATTTCGTTTCATTTGCATATTAATGCAATGCAAATAGCAGGAGGGTAGGACGGGAATGGGGGAGAAAGCGCCACCAGCCAGTGAACACTTGGTTGCAAAGTTGAGCACAGCACGTCAGTGTGAAGGGCGTGAAGGTAACAGACGAGGAGCCATAAGGTCTGGTGAAATACAGTCAGCTTATTCCAAAGATCTGAGGACAGACAGAAATGTTACAACAGACAGACAGCAGCAGGCTCGGTGGGCGTCAGGACGAGACAGGTCAGAGTTCAACTGAGGTGCTGTCCGTGACCGTGGCAGGCAGCGATGTGCGAGGGGGGAACACACTGGCTGGGAAAGCCCCCACGCGCTGCCCGGAAAGGAGCGCTGGAGTGAACACGAGGTTTCACATCTGCCCTGGAAGAGGGCGCAGAAAATTGGAACATACCCTTAAAAACTCACACTGCGTGAACTGGTGGTTTGTTTCTGCACCCAGCTCTGTTGAAGACTGGAGTGCTATTTAGGTGTCTTTTTGCCTGAAAAGAAAAAAAAAAAAAAAAAGTTTTGTTTTGTATTGGCGAGGCCAGAACAAAGACTTCTCTCTGAGATACTTCCGGCATTGTCTTCAGATGCTGTCTCTCGGGGTCTGCCTGGTTCCAATTGTGGACAGAATGTGTATTAGATGCTGTGCGCTTCCTGGCTGCGTTGGCCTTCCTCTTTCCCAGCAGCCGTCTCCCACCCCCACCCCCGACCCCCGAGCTGGACCCTGCTTCTCATCCGTCTCTCCCTGCCATGCACCTGTTCTGGTGTTCTGTTCCACCCAGCCCTCACCACAAACATAGAGAGAGAAGACTGGAGATTAAGGAGGTGCAAGGCAGTGGAAAGTATACCTTGAAGAAGCCGCAGACAGAAGAGGGCAGGGGTCTGATGATGGTGGCGGCGTGGGGGAGAATGGGCCATGTCCGCCAGAGGCGAGGGATGGGGAACCACCTACTGCATTTTTGGACTGGTACTATTCCCTCTCTTCAGTTTCTTTCCCTTCAATGATAGTCACGTCCGGTTCATTCTCTCCTGGGGTCCAATTCTATGCAAGGTGACTATCTTAGCTCCCTAAGGCTGTCCTAACAAACTACTCCAGACTGGGTGGCTTAAAACAACCGAAATGTATGCTCTCATGGTGCTGGAGGCTGGAAGTCTGAAATCAAGGTGTCGGCAGCGTTGGTTCCTCCTGCAGACTCTGAGAGGGAATCGGCGCTCAAACTGGGGGTTCGGGGATCCTGGAGGAACGAAGGATAGCTTAGGAGGATTTCAACATTTTGTCTTTGCGCTTCAATAAAAACCTTCAAGCACATGTACGCAAACAAACTCGTCCGGGTCACCTGGATGGACACGGGAGAACTGAATGCTGCTCACAATTTCAGCAGAAGTTTTTTTGCTCTTGAGTTTCTTACCTTTTGGGGGTGTCTTGAAATGCTGTTTGGCCGTCACGGGGTGCTGAGGAACAGGTGTAAGTCACAGAGGAAGAGGTCCCAGAGCAAATCCCACAGAGGCTGGCAGCTTACGCACATGAGAAGAGCCAGGAGAGTGGAGTTGGGAAGCCCAGCTCAGGTGACAGGGGACTGCCATTCACCCCCTGACCCTGCGGTCCTGCGGGGCTGGCTCTTCCAGCCTTTCAAGAGGAGTGGGAACAGAGCATTTTAGGTGTAATGTCTTCATTCTTTTATAACGGCAGCTAATTGGAAAAAATGAATCCTATGAGGGTCAGGTGAAACACGTCCATCCACGGGCCACACGTAGCCTACAGCCCTCCAGGTTACAATGTCCAGACCCGAGAAAGGTTGTCGGCAAGTTGAACCATCGCGCGGCACATGGTGGGTTCGGGATGCGCAGCTCAAAAGAACCCCGTCCTAGAAACTGGTGTTTCAAGAAGCCGAATTAATTTCAGCAAAATAACAGCATTAATCACAAGAGCCAACTTTAGTTCTGTTGGTTTTTCTCGACTTGTACTCTTGCCTTTGGTCGTATAGTTGTAAAGAGTGTATTTATCGATATTTAAGAAAGGTCCTCATTTCAGTAATTTAAATCAATGGTGGGAATCTGTGGGATATTGTCATTTTTGAGTCCAAGAAATCACGTCCTATCTTCTCTAACCTTCACAGAAATCCTTAGGAATATGCATTATGATTCCCACTTTATAGGCGAGAAAATAGACTCAGAGGTTAAGCGAGCGTCCCAGACTCACATAACTAATTCCAGGCAGCGCTGGGATTTGAACCCAGGCAGGGCTGTCTCCAAAGCCCACGGTTTCAATACCGACTCCCTAATTAGCAGTGCTGGACTTGTGAATGACGCTGTGACTCTCCCACCTGAGTCCTCCTACCCTCTGAAGATTTAGGGTAGACAAGGGGACTGGTCAAGACGCGGACATCCGGGATTCAGGTCTCCGAGGGACGATTTCAGAAGGGCTTAAGAGGAATCTGTGATCAGAACAGTTATCAACGATCTCTCAGTTCCACCGCTGGTCATCTTGAGCTTTATGGCCTGCAAATCCAACCACCATTTATAATTTTGTTTTTATGGATAAATATCACACCAGTTCCAACAAACATTTGGAACCAGCGGAATGTAATCTAAACTGCTTATGGTCAGATCAGGTCTGTGGCTGATCAGGAATATGCTGAGAAGATGGTATTTAAGTCCCTTATGGGTGGATTAGTGTTCTCTCTGACTCATGTCCCACACTGTCCCCCCCCCCCCAGCTTTGTCTGCTACTGCATGAAGGGCCTGCAATCAGAAAAGTTTAGTATAGGCTCATCAGCACACCTGGGCAGCAGGACCTGAAAGACGTACGTACTTGGCCAAAGACACTAACCCATGCACGGGGGAGAAACCGGGCAGGAAGTGCAGTAAAATTTTTAGCAGTGGTTGTCTCTGGGCTGGTAGCATTATGGGAGATTTAAATTTTCTTCTTTATGCTTTTCTACGATATCAAAACAATGTATTGCTTTTGATATGAAGAAAAATTATTTTTGGATGAAAGAGAAAGGTATCGATGAAAAAAAAAAAAACAACTCACTCCTGGCAGTGGGGAAGGAACACTATTGCCACACACAGCCATCTGTTACGTCTTTCTAAGTGTCCCCCAGTGGAAGAAGACAATAGGAGTCACAGATTGGATTTGGAGTAAAATTTGGACAATTGTGACGGCTGGATGCGTTCCAAGGCACTTGTTAAAGACGTAGGCAGCGACACACGTCTTTGTTTCTTCCCCATCGACTCCTATCTAGCTGAGCACTTACTCCTCCCTCCTTCCCCCCACCCAAGCCTGGGCTCTTTCCCCCCCTTCAAGGGACTGGCACTTGAAAGGGAAGTGTGTGTGGTCCCCCAAAATAAAGGTGGTGCCTGCTCCTTAATCCACTGTGGTTGTCCTGGGCGGAAGGCCCCTTCTGCCACCTGCTGCTGCCACGGGCATTGGTTCTGTACCCTTGGTGGGCACCTCTCCACACTGTAGGTGGCCGTCGTGTGAGCGTATGGGCACCTCCTCACTGACACGGGCCCTGCCTTGAACCCTTCTGCAGCCATCAGTGGCTCTTTCTCGCAGGTACTAACATAACTTTCTGCTGGGGACCCATGCCCCCCACATCCACATCCTCCTTTTAGTATTGAGTCTGCAACCCCTCCCAGCCCTTCAAAATCCCCCCACCTCCCATCTCAAATTCCCAGTCTCCACCTCCCTGCTCCAACCCTTCCCCATTTCGGGTAACTCCCAGCCCTCCTTAGAAGGGCCCCCAATGACCAAATTGACCAAATAGAGACCTGCGTGGGGGTTGCCTTTTCAGCAGCCTTTAAACCACAGAAAAGCCAATCATTCTCCACGGGAGAAGTGGGCCCAGAACTGAAGAACACAAAATCCTGGCTCTTTGCCGTGAAGGAGGGAAAGGAGGAAATTGCTTTACTCTTCTTTGCTCAGGGGTCGAAAGCAGCAAAATGAATCACTAACTGGGTGCTTACGTGCAAACAAAATCTGTAACTACAGAAATGACTCCAATTGCCCAGGTTATCTGGGCATAGGGGAGGGGCAAGGGGACCGTCTCCTCCTCCCAACGTATTCTCCAATGTCGCTTGCCTTCCACATGTTATGTGGTAGAAAGCACGGAATGTCAAATTTACCGTCTTCACCGTGTTAAAACGTACAGTTCAGTGGTATTAAGTACGTCCACACTGTTGGGCAACCATCCCCGCCGTTTATCACCAAAGCTTTTTCATCTTCCCAAACTGAAACTCTTGACCCATTAGACACGAACTCCCTCCCCCCTGCCTTCCCACAGCCCGTGGCAACCACCCTTCTCCTTTCTGTCTCTAGAAATTCAACTACTCTAAGTACTTCATACACAAGGAATTGAACAGTATTTGGTTTTTTGGTGACTGGCTTATTTCATTTAGCACAATGTTCTCCAGGTTCATCCATGTGGCAACATGGGTCAGAATTGCCTCCCTTTTTTTTTTTTTTAATGTTTATTTTTTTTTGAGAGAGAGAGAGAGAGACGGAGACAGAGAGTGAGCGGGGGAGGGGCAGAGAGAGAAGGAGACACGGAATCCGAAGCAGGCTCCAGGCTCCGAGCTGTCAGCACAGAGCCCGACGCAGAGCTCGAACCCACAACCCATGAGATCATGACCTGAGCCGACGTCAGATGCTTAACCGACTGAGCCACCCAGGCACCCCAGAATTTCCTCCTTTTTAAAGGGGTGGGTAGTTCCACTGTTTGTGTGTGTATCACATTTTGTTCATCCATGGAGCCAACAATGGGCATGGACGCTTCCTACCTTTCGGTCTTGTGAATGATGCTGCTACGAATATTGAAATATAAATATCGCTTCAAGTTCCTGTTTTCCGTTCTTTGTGTTTCAGCAGCTTTTTTCACGGTCCTGTATCGACAAAATGGTGGTTAAGTCTATGTCGAAGACCATAGGATAAAATTAAGTCCATGACGTAGGGAGAAGCCGGTCCAACCAAGACTCTTTTGATGCTCCTACCTCTGCCACTGGCAGTGAATTTCTCAGTGATTCCCCCACATAAATCACTTGAAGATAAGCAAATAAGAACCCTGAGAAAAGACAAAGAGATTTGGGGGGGTTTCAGTGTGCCCAGGAGTGGACTCAGGTGACTTCCCCTGATCTAAGGTAATCTTGATGGATTCCTTTTTGAAAATCAAGTGTTGACTAGGTGACGCTCCAGGACCCAGGCTACATTTCTGGCTTGTCATCCATCATCTGGGCCGTGTGACCCCAATCAGAGCAGGAGGAAAACCCACTGAGGCAGGAGCAAAAACATTAGCTGTCTCTACATCTTGCCTCTCCCACCTCAGAGAGGGACATGGCCTCAGGAAACGTCTCCAGTCTTCTTTTACTTCTTTACCTTTTTTTTTTTTAACGTTTATTTATTTTTGAGACAGAGAGAGACAGAGCATGAACGGGGGAGGGTCAGAGAGAGGGAGACACAGAATCTGAAACAGGCTCCAGGCTCCGAGCTGTCAGCACAGAGCCCGATGCGGGGCTCGAACTCACGGATCGTGAGATCATGACCTGAGCCGAAGTCGGCCGCTTAACCGACGGAGCCACCCAGGCGCCCCTACATTTTTTTTTTTTATTCAGCTCTGTCTTTTTTGTGAAGCCAAGTGGTGAAAACATTTTGAACAGCCTCAGCATTAACACCAAATGAGACCAACTTTGCTTTCATTTTTGTTTTTAAAGAATTAAGTCAGGCATCTGAAATCTGAAGGGTGTTAACTCACTGAAACCCTGCAAGGGGTTTCCTGACATAGCTTTGCTTTTCACCAACAACCAGGGCAGAGAGGTCGGGGGCGGGTGCAGGGGGGGAGGCAACGGAAGGGATCTTTGGAGACAAACTGTAACAGGGCTGCTACTTGGGATGCTAGGTTAAAAGTCAATTCAACTTGAGGGCTAAATCTCAGCAAATATTATTTTTACATGAAGATAAACGTGAATATATTCTAGAAAGGAAGACAAATTTTCCATTCAGAAGACTAAGAGGGAACGGAAACTTAAAGCAAACCAGCTGGGTCATGAGCCCCAGGACCCGGGGATATGCATGTACTCTTATCTGCGTATCTGGAAACGTCACTGAAAAACACTTGAGAAGGTACTAGTAAGTAGCCTTGGCCCCTCTCTCCACGTCATGACTTTTCACCATCAGTTCAGTATTAGCCAGTGTGGTAGTCACTATAACAAGTGAGCTCCAAATCTCAGTGGTTTAACACACACAAAAAAGTTTAAATTTTCACTCACTTCATAGTCTGGGAAAGAGGGGGGTGTGGTATGAGACACTGCTCCATGCCATCATTCAGCGCCCCAGGCTCCTTCCATCTTGTGGCCCTGTTATCACCTAGGGTTCTAGAATCCTCTACTGGGTCCTCTACATTCAGCCAGCAGCTCAGTGAAGAGAGAGGGGGTCGAGGATCTCACAGAAAGATTGAAGAAGCCAGTGATTTCCTCAGAGTGGCTTCCATCCCTCCACTAGTCTCTGGACAGGACTAGTTACACGGTCCCTACAGTGCAAGGTGGCGGGGAGATGCCCGGTGCCCACGGGAGGAGCAGCGCACACAGGTATGGGTGGGCACCGGCAGCTTCTAGCTCAAGGGAGCTGGCTTATTCTTTTTAACGTTTTAGTTTACTCTCCCTGGGTAGCAGAGAATGGCCCACTCATAAATCCACACCAGGTTCTCGGCCAGCCTCTGGTCGTTTATCACAGCCTTCTGTTCTCGAAGCTGCCAGGTCTCATGGGGCCAGACAGGGGCTGAATTTTCTGCAGCAGTGGGGAAAGTGGCCCTTTCCCGGTTCTGCAACAGATCATCACGTGGTACAGTGGCGACACAGCTTAGCAGCTTTGTTTGGGCACCCCGCCTTCACCCTCCACCTTACAATCTCACCCCAATATCATAGATCACTGTACAAGAACAGCTTCTCCAGCTTTTGTTGTGAACCTTTCTCTCTTAGAAGGGCCTCCAAACTGTCCACAGAACCACGGAGAGGCACAGCCACCTACACCCTGTCCCCTGGCCAGGAAACATCCAACACTAGGTACCACCTCTCCCTTGTAGCCAACTGCAAGGATTCCAAGCCGCTGAAATAAACCAAAGAGTTGGATCCCATCTGCCTCTGCAGGGCACCAAACAAACCAGGACAAGTCTGAAGTGCCTGGTTGAGGCTCAATTAGCCATCTAACCAATTATCTGTTATTTCCTCAGTTACAGATGGAGGGAAAAAAATGAACGACGGGGTGCATGTGGGAAAATCAGATAAGGTGGATTATAACTCAGAGGCAGCATACACAGCAGCCGGACTGAGCTTCACGGCCACGCAATGATGGTTACAGCGTTGGGAGAACAAGATGGGCTCTGGCACAGAGGACGAGAGGGAAAGGGCTGATCTTAGGGACATCCCTTAGGAAATGGTGGCCAGTCTGCTGATGGATGAAATGTGTCAGAGTCCTTGGCAAAAGGACTTCTATTGAATCTGAAGCTGTGCGGGCATCTTTGAAAATACTGGTGTTATGTCACGATCTCGCGGTCCGTGGGTTCGAGCCCCGCGTCGGGCTCTGGGCTGATGGCTCAGAGCCTGGAGCCTGTTTCCGATTCTGTGTCTCCCTCTCTCTCTACCCCTCCCCCGTTCATGCTCTGTCTCTCTCTGTCCCAAAAATAAAAAAATAAAAACGTTGAAAAAAAAAATTAAAAAAAAAAAAAAAAAGAAAATACTGGTGTTAATCCAAGCCTATTAGTGCCACTGCATTTTTATTTCCTTTTCTCTCTTCTGTTTATTATTTCTTATTGCCCACACTAGTCCTGAATGGGTTACCCGCCATTTTACATTCAAGCAACGCAAATATTTTTTAAAATTATTTTTCCACGTTTTTTTTTTAATTTTTTTTAACCTTTATTTATTTTTGAGACAGAGAGAGACAGAGCATGAACGGGGGAGGGGCAGAGAGAGAGGGAGACACAGAATCGGAAGCAGGCTCCGGGCTCTGAGCCGTCAGCCCAGAGCCCGACGCGGGGCTCGAACTCACGGACCGCGAGATCGTGACCTGAGCTGAAGTCGGCTGCTTAACCGACTGAGCCACCCAGGCGCCCCAATTTTTCCATGTTTATTTATTCTTGAAAGACAGAGAGAGGCAGAGCGTGAGCGGGGGAGGGGCAGAGAGAGAGGGAGACACAGAATCTGAAGCAGGCTCCAGGCTCTGAGCTGTCAGCACGGAGCCCAGTGCGGGGCTCGAACCCACGAACTGTGAGATCATGCCCTGAGCCGAAGTCAGGCGTTTAACCAACTGAGCCACCCAGGCGTCCCACAACATAAATATTTTTAACCACAGTGAGGTCACATCCTAACATTATTAATTGGCCTTTTGTTCATTTTGGGTGAGAGGAGAAATTATCCAGGTCTTCATGTAGATCTTAATTGGGCTTGAATAGAAAAATCATTTTATTTTCCCCTTTAAAATTTGTTAAGCATCATACCATGCTAACATTTCCCTGGGGGGCTCAAATGATGCTTGAGGGAGTAGTGGATGGAGGGAACATTTTCCATTTACGGTCCTCCTTCCACACCACTTCCTCCAAAAGTAAGTCATCTCGTGGGTCAGTCAGAGTTCACAATTTCTGAAACACCGCATGGGGTCTGCCCTCTTGCTCCACGGCAAATCTGTCATGCAGCAGCTGGTCCCTTTTCCTCACCTGTATAATGAAGCGTACGATCTATTACAACCTTGGTCCAAGGCCGAATTTCTGTTCACAAGACCCTGTCGTCTTTGGATGAACTGTACTGTTTAAGAGCCAAGATTATAATGAAACACTGGCTTGGCAGTCCACAACGGTGGGAATTAGGAAACATAGAAAAACTTTCTTCGACAGTGAACAAAGACATTTAGAATACCCAGCGTTACTGCTTCTGAGCTGTCAGTGGAGGTGGCCTCCTTTCGTTCACAATACTGACTTTCCAAGCCTGGATCCTCATACATTTATTGAACGACTCGTCTTGAGATCGGTCCAATGCTCTTCTTTCAGATCTGTCAAAACACCACCTCTTCCAAGAAGTTCACTAAAATTAAGTGGAAGTGAAGTAATGATCTTCCTTCCTTATTCTGCTGCCTTGGAACAGCCTCTCATCTCACAGCACCAAAACTGGAACCAGCTATTTACTTCATCTCCAGATGGGTTCCTTTATCTATAAATGCATTACTGTAACATTTTTCTAGAACATAAGAGGCTGGCACAGGAGATATTTAAGAATAGAGGCTTTACCTTAGTCAACCTTGCACGTTCTGTAGGGCCTAATACATAGGAGGTGCTAACCAGTACTTGGATGAATGAATTTCATAAGAAATAGGCCACGGACTCATCACCCGAAAAGACTCTTGAGATGCTTTGTGTGATCCTTGCTGTGTTTCAGGGTTATTCGAGACCGTGCTTGTGTCTCAGAAAAGAAAGTATAAAGAAGAGAAACAACTTGGACCTCGGACACGTAGAAACAAAGCCAGACAAGCCCGGCCCTGGAATGGGCAGTGGCAATGATCCAGCCATTGATTTCTTGGTATCTGGACATTTACAGGAATGATGAGATGCTGCTTTGATAGTAACTCCAAATTGCTGCTTCTTAGTCACTTAGCGTCTACAAAATAATATTTTCTTCTAACCCCAAGCCACGATGGTCAGGACCACAGGGCAATATCCTGTAACAAGAGACGTGTGCGCTGTCACAGCAGTTCTCAAAGTGTGTCCTGCCCAGCCACGGTCCCAGGAGCTATCTGTGCCAGAAAGTCCACAAGGGCCACGTGAGTGGGTCAACATCACACATTGCACCACCATCTTTCATCGTCAACAGACTCTTCAACTTCAACAGAAGGTGATGTGCTAAATAGATCTGATCATACAATCCCATTTTCCTATAGTGTCTGACACGTTGCACAGAACACACTTTAAGAGAGACACCTCTGGGGCCCCTGGATGGCTCCGTCCGTTGGGCGTCCGACTCCGGCTCGGGTCGTGATCTCACGGTTTGTGAGTCCGAGCCCCGCATCGGGCTCTGTGCTGACAGCTCGGAGCCTGGAGCCTGCTTCGGATTCTGTGTCTCCCTCTCTCTCTTCCCGTCTCCCACGTGCACTCTCTCTCTCTCTCAAAAATAAATGAACGTTAAAAAAAAGAAAAAAAGAAAAAAGAAAGACATCTCTGTCTGTAGTCCATTGACGGCATTTTTACGCAGGTAGAGCAGGGATTTGCAACCTGCAATATGTTTGTGCCAGAAATGGCGTGCAGGTCCTTGGCTGCCATTTTCCCTTATTTTACTGAAAGGTGACCTGACCATCTGCCACAGGAGTTACATTTAGCTTCATACCCTGCAAGTGAGGCTTGGCGGGTAGACCAGAAAGACCTGAAAGCGGGAAACTTGGTTCATAGCCTTGCAAAGGCTGGCGCCGTGGGGGTAGAGCTGGCAATCACCAGCTTGGGTCTCATTCCTAGAGACACAACAATGTGTTTTTTTTTTGTTTTTTTTTTTTGTTTTTTTTGTCAGGGATAGACTCTTGGCTGGTCACAGGGACGGGTGGCTGCCATGGAAACATATTTGACTTATACGTCAGTGGCAGATCAGAGCCTGGCATATTTCCGATGAATATTGGATTTGAGGGCACAGTCACGGTATTTGCTGTTACTTTGAAATTGGGCCACAACCTAGCAGCCTCGTTAGGGAAATATGCATGATTTTCTTCGCAAAATTAAAATATTCTCAGGGGTTATTCGGGCTTCCAGGACAAAAAAAATGTACCAGACACGAGTGTGCGAGCCAGGTTTCCAAGTCTTGGTAGCAGGAAGCTACAGTGTCCTATTCAGTCACAGCCTTGTGGTTTTCCTGGTGCTCAGGTGCTAGACTGATGTGTTCTCTGATGTGTTTCCCCTCCCTCTGTCCTTCTACACTGTCCTTTCCCCATCAGTCAGCCTGACACCCAAGTTGCCTCAGAGATGAGGAGACGGTGCTAAAAGCTGAGAAATACATTAAGAAGTCAGTTCTTTGCCTTTGATTTCAAAAGCTTAAGTCTCAGGGACAGCAAGGAAAACCCAGAGCATGAAAAAATACATTTGGAAGAAAAACCTGATGAAGGGACATAGCTATCCTGATCCCCTTTCTCTCACCCAAACTGGAGTTTTCCCAGTGGGAGAAGGAGAGCAGATTGAAGAAGCAGGAGGCCACTGACGGGTCCTGAAGGCATGCCCCGCCCTGCTCTCCACTCCACACTGAGATTTAGAGGAGGCAGGGGATGATGGAAGGACCTGGAAGGTGGGAGGGATTGGAGTGTGTCGATTTATGGAAGTGGCAAGATGGCAGCCAAGATGTCTTCCGCCTTTCCCAAGTTCTCTGCGAGAGCCACCAGGTCACCAGGTGCCTATGGGTGGCACTAAAAAGTGGTCATAGGAGGGAACAAGGGGTCACTCGGCAGTGAATCAACAAGCAAAACAACAGACACGTGGACATAGGCACAGCTGGGACCCCTTAGGACCAGGTCAGCACCCTACGAATGAGAAGAAAATATGGAAGGAGCTTGAAGCCCTGACAACTTCACCGGACCAGGCTGCTATTCCGTGAAGAAGAAATCAACTCTCTCATTTAAGATATTGTTACTCAGTCTGTCCCGTGCTGGGGCCAAGCACATTCCTCCAGGCAGACAGACACGCTCGGGTACTAAGGAGGAAGCTGATGACGGTATGGAAAGGGCCCCCGAAGCCACAGGAGATGTCCACGGTAGGCCAAGGAGATAGGCAGGGCACCAACAGCATCTGCCGCACAGCCACTCACCCACGCCTCCCTTCTTCTGTCTATTATAATGGCATTCGTCACGTCACTGTGAAGTAGATTTTCTGCCCGTCTGCTCTATGAATCAAGGCTCATGTTTGTAAGTGAAGAAAACCCCAATTTCAATGAACTTAAACAAAAAAGAGAGCCTGTTGGTTTGTGGGACTGCAAAGTGAGATATCCAGCCATTTCAGATGACATCCAGGGGCTCAAGTCCCATAATCACACCCTTGCTCTGAGTCTCTCTCACCTGTCTCAAGAGTTTGTGTGGAGTTCACTCTCCAGCAACCCGTCCTCCCACCCATGGCGGACGGGGCTGAAACCTCGAACCTTCCAAACGTTGGGTCTTTCTGAGGCGACCGCCAGACCAGCGGCTGGCACAGTGGGCAAGCAGTCAACATTTGCTCAGTGAGTGAGTGAGCTGATGCATGAACGAATACGTATTTCCTCCGGAGTGCGGGAGAAGCTCCCCCAAGTGCCGGGGTGCCAGAGTTGAGCGCTGGCCTTGGAGCCACTTGGATACTCAACAAGGGCGTGTGCCAGTTTTCCAGGAGAGCCGTGGGTGGATTTGGAAGTATGTCTCTCCCCACCACAGGAGAAGTAGGCTTTTGGTTGGCTCCCTGAGTGGCTGGCTGGTCCCGAGGCACCCCTGGAGAAGCGGCCGTCTATGGGACAAAAGGGGCTAAGGCCACCTCGTTTCTAGTTTCCAGGCCAGCCCAGCAGCCCCTTCCTGCTCCTCCTGGGCAAGACAACCGCAGATGGGCTTCAAGGAACTTGGTGCTGGCAGCTGCAGGAACCTCCGAGAAGCAGCCTCCTAGTAATTAGTCACTGGAAAAAGAGACCCGAACCCTCCAGAAAGCAGTCACATGGGATTGTGTAGCCCTAATCCTGAAGAGAACTTTTCTCCCCCCCTAAGAAATAGATTCCCAGAAATATTGAGGTAACAGGTAATGCATGTAACTGAGAATTCCTTTCAGGCGGTTGGGGGATGGGGAAAAATAACCATGTTAATGATTCCATTCAGTCGCTTTCCCATCTGTTGTCTTAAAGAAAAAAAAAAATCAAAGATAGGCATATCATTTCTGCTATTGCCAAAACCAAAGAAGAGTGACTACCATCATAAATAAGAAACCCGGGTCTTATTTCATTGACATTAATGCTCAAAGGACTATAAAAATAAGTCAAAAGAGTATTCAGAGTATATGAAATCTGCATATATTTTCATCAAATAATGCAAATTAAAATAAAGGTGAAAAAATTAACCATTTTCAATGTTCATGTTCCCAAAGATGTCTTCTAAAAATTAGAAATTTGTCCTTAAAATTGAAAGGCAAAACACAACGCACAGTATGCGAATGCCAAAAGTTTAAATCAAAATTATTTAGGGGGCGCCTGGGTGGCTCAGTCGGTTGAGAGTCTGACCTCGGCTCAGGTCACGATCTCACAGCTCGTGAGTTCGAGCCCCGCGTCGGGCTCTGTGCTGACCGCTCAGAGCCTGGAGCCTGCTTCAGCTTCTGCGTCTCCCTCTCTCTCTCCGCCCCTAACCCACTCGCATTCTGTCTCTGTCTCTCTCAAAAATAAATAAACATCAAAAATTTTTTAAAATGATTTAGATAAAATCATTTTCGAAAAATAAAACCACTCGTGGTTCTAGTGTTCAACATCTGTCAAGCTGCCAGTTGAATCTCATCTTGAGATCCCCATAAAAAAATTTTTAAATGTAATATGCGCTAATACTGCAAACCGTTCCCCAGTTACCGTGTGCATCTGTTGTAAATACCACGCCAGTCTCTGAGCACCCCTAGAACCAGAACCAGGAATCGAAACTCAAAGAGAAGCAAGGATGCCTGACTCCATTGGGAACCGATACTTGGTTATGCAACAATCCAGTCCCGTTATGCTGGCCGAGAGGAAGGGTTTGACAAATTAATCGATGTGTCCTTTCTGATCCAAGTAACACAAGTCTAAGTGCACCTCAAATCCTCCTCGTACCCCAAAGCCATCTGTACCCACCAGAGTCAGGAACAGTGGAAGCCCTAAACCCTATCGGCATCCAGAGGTGGTCTCTTTTGTGGACACGATGCGGACGTGGAGGTCTGGGTAACGACAGTGGCTGTTTGGGGGCATGGGTCACACTCTGCCAAGTGCTGATCAGATCCCCAGGGAGAGAGTGCCCGTGTGCTCTTCGATACACTTATTTGTGTGTGGTTGGCGATACTGGGGCCCTCGAACCCAGGAGTGGGTACACTTCGTGGGTCCTGGGCCAGAGAGTAAATAGTTTTGGCTTTGGTCACGACTGCCATTGCTCAACTGCACCACTATAATACAAAAGCAGCCGCAGACAATTCGTAAATGAATGAGCGCAACTGTGTTCTAATAAAACGTTACTTACCCAAACAGGCTGGATCTGGTCCAGTTTGCAGGCCCTTCTAACTAACACACGGGGCCCTCTTGCCTGGATCCGAAGGCAGTCTGGCTGTTCCAGTCCCACAACCCCATGAGTTTAAGCATTTCTTAAAGCAAAGCATTCAAAAGAAATAGGAACCTTCTGTGTCCATCGGCTAACGCCCGCCCAGTGTTTCGTAGCGCCATCACAGAGCTGGCAGCCCATGACCTTGGGCAAGTCATGGAACCCCGCCCTCTCAGCTTCGTCCCTTCATCTGTAAAACGGTCAGCTGTGCTGTTCCCCCTCTCGGAGCATTACCGAGAAAGTCAAAACAACAGTGGCAATGATCACACTTCCCGTCTGCAAAGTGCATTACAGTTTTCCAAATTGTTTTCTACTTGACCCTTGTGAGAATCTTATGAGGCAGTCAGTCCCAACCCCATTTTTACACGTGTGGAAACTGTGGGGCACAGAGCATGTAAATAACTAGCTGAAGGGCCCCAAACTGGCAACCAGCGGAAACCAGGTCTCATCCATACATGGTATCCAGGAAGGCACTGTGTCTCTTCATTCCCAAGGTAAAGCCACTTTTACCCCAACTATGCGGGATCTCTGTGTAAATATGTCTTGCTCTGTAAATAAAACCAGTGCTGTTTGAGCCTTTTTTTTCATCTTAGACCCCTGACCCTCTGGATTATAATTCTTTTAATATGGAAACTTATTGTAGACCCTAGACATTCTGTCACAATATCAGTGACACATTTGAGTTATTACTGAACAAACACCATTTATACCTGTATCTTGGGTTGTGCCGGTAGGAACAGAAAACATGCCAACTTTATTTTCTCCCCATCTGGGCTTTTCCATCAGGCTGCCAAAGAGCGAGCTCGTTGCCAATTCAGCGGTGATCACGTAAACATTGCTTCCTCTATTATCTTTCCCCCAAAATGATTCTCACCTGTCCAAGTTCAACGTGCACCGTGAGAAGGGCATTCAGGAAACTCCTCTCTGCCTGATGGGATTCACGATTAGGTCTGATGCTGCCTCATTTATTCATCAGGGCTGTTGACCAAGTGGTGCACGTTTTGCGACTCTAAATTCCAAGTCAAAGTTCAATCTCTTGCATTTCAGTGGAATTAGAATTTGTCAAACAGCTCTTGAAACTGGACTGTTTGACTTCTAATGTTTACAGATGTTTCATATTTTACTGGTGTTTGTGCTAAGGGGCTGTAATCAGAATCATGTCCATCACTCATTAAACATTTGATTCTTTCTGATGTTTTCAATCCTCTGAGCTCTACGCTTCCTTCAACTCACATTTAACTTTTCCCTCACAATGTCTGCCCTTTCTCGTGCAGATTTGACAACTTTAATCTTATGAAGTTCTGCTGACCAACGTGGTAGTCACAGATCACCTATGGCTACTTACGGTTAAGTTAATTACATTTGAAAATCGACTTTCTCTAGTCAGATTTCACGTGCTCAGTAGCTCATGTGCCAATGGCTAAACTATACTGGGCAGCCCAGATATAGGGCTTTTTAATTTTTGTAGAATGTTCTTTAGAAGGCACTGTATAATGGATTTAGAGACTAATTTGGACCAACTTCATAGCTGGTACAAATTCATCTGAGAACTGCTCTTGACCCACCTACTTTATTCTTTTAAACCACCCATACAAATACTAAGACCAAGACTCCAGTAACCACAGGGATCATTTGCTGATTATATATCATGTGCCATGCAATGCACTAAACCCTGAGTGTATACTATCTCACTGAATCTCTGTAATGAGTCAACGTTATTATCAAGACTTATCAGGAACCTGAGGCCCGGGGCCACATAGTAAGAGGCAGATTTGAGATCAAAACCTATGTTTTTCTGGCTCTAGAGCCTGAGCTCTTAAACACTCAGTGATACCCAACTCCTCACCCTCGTCTTCCCCTGTCCCCTATTCTGCTGTGGCCCTGGCTAGACAAGGATAGGACCTAGGCTGAATGTCATGCTGGAGGGGCACTCTGCCCAAATCAAGGGCAGAGTAGGCAGCATGAGGGTATCTAGGTGGGCACAAGAGCCCAGGCTAATGTTGTGTCAAAATGAAAATAGTGTCCTTCGTAACACAACTACTGAAGCTTTTTACCGACTGGATACTTTTCCACTGAAAACGCCCCAGTAAGAATAATCACGAGTGGGTCTGTTGGGATTGGTTAGTAAAATCTGACGTTAACCCAAAGTTAATGTCAATGTTAACGTACGTTCATGAACATTAATGTGTGGGCTGCTGTTTCTTTGTATTGTTTTTCATTGTTTCCTTTTTTGGAAGCACTGACTTCATTCCACAGGTCCCATGTGCCAGCTATCATTATAGTCTGGGTTTCAAACTCTTTCTCTGGGACAACTCTCGGAGATGACTGGTCACTGCCGCTTGTTCACAACAAACAGTCCCTCTGTCTGCCCTGAATGCTGACTTCTTACTTTGAAGTTTAAGTTGAGCTTTGTTTTTAATGCAAACCCATCTACAGATTAGAGAGCCAGAAATTGGGTCTCTGGGAGGCAGCCTGGAGGGTTCCTTGAGCTCATGGTAAAAACTCCATATTTCACATCAGTCACAGATCTCTCACTAGCCTTTCTTTCCTAGCCTTCCTTTCTTCCCTTTTAATTTTCTTTCTTTCACAGGATTCTTTAAAACTTGACGTGCTAGCTGTCAAGACTACTAAATTAATACTTTTTTTTTTTTATAGGTCATAACCTTGCTGGAGTGAGCAAATCCAAATCGGAACAAGTAACACAGAGCGTTCATCCAAATAAGTTTTCACACATAGCAGGCGAGGTCCAGGATGCAGGGGACCTTTCCTTGCAATCGAACAGTGCTATACGATCTCTAGAATCTGACGTGGCCGCCTCAAACCCACTCTAACAGGAAAGGTGCTAGGGGGCAGAATGAAGAACCACATGAACCTGCCTCCCAGGACCATGATATCTTGGATCTGAATATGGTGTTCCAGCTCGTCATTAGACCAGTCATTAGGCATCCACCTGGCATATCCAACACACTGGGTAATTAGCAGTAATGAGTAAGAATACAAGAACAGACCAATTAAACACCATCTACCTATTAGTCATATTTGAAAGCTACCAGTCATCAAAGACCAGCCAAATCCTGTCCGTAATCAAGAATTTGAAAAAGATCTATTGAGAAGACAGACTTTTGAGATGATGATGTCAGACGGGGTTGAACTGCATGAGTCAGAATGGAAATTCACTAGGTCAACAGACAGCGCGGATACTATAAGATAATACGATTTGGAAGAGCCAGAACCAGCCGGCTGGGGCACAAAAGAATCCTGTGGCCAAAGCTGAATTTCAAGATATCAAGACTCGGGCAAAATTGTTACCAGACTTAATAATGTTGAGTGTACTGTAGGGCCTGAGAATCACGGACCATGCCTATTTTTACTTCCCATTGTATTCCCAGCACCAAACAGCACCCAGCATATTCGGTAGGTTCGTTCAGTAAGTTTTTGCAAATGAACGAAGTAATAAATCAATGAAGTGCCATTTTGTTTTCTATCCTTTGTCACAAGGACCGCCCCTTCTTGGTCAAATGTCTCCAGGGTATCCTGAGAAGTCGTGTGGCTTCCCAGGTGTTCCAAATGGGCACACCTCGGTAAGCACAGTTCTTCAAGCATTGCTGTTGCGTCTGGTTTTCCGGCTCTCCGTTAAACCTCAACTGGGCTGGAACCCTCTCTCTCGGAGCCAGTTCATTTCATTAACTTGTTTGCCCTGGGTCAGTGAATGAAAGTAAGTATAGGGCAATAAGTGTGCCCATCCCCTCCTTCCAAAATGTTTTAATTTGAACGTTACGGTGCAGCGTGGGGACTGGACTGGAATCTTCCACTCAGTAGCTGTAAGACCTTGAGCAAGTTATCTGACTCTCTCAGCCTTCGTTTCCTCATCTGCAAATAAGGGTTATAAATAGCACAATCCCTCCCTCAAAGCGCACTTGTGCGCATGAAATAAAACAACCCAGGTGAAGAGTCCAGCACAGTGCCCGTCACACGGAAAGCACACGTGAAATCGGCAGCTGTCACAGGGTTCCCAGACGCCAGCAGCAGCAGCCCTACGAATTAGTTAGAAGTGCAAATTCTCGGGGCACCTGGGTGGCTCAGTCGGTTAAGCGGCCGACTTCGGCTCAGGTCATGATCTCGCGGTCCGTGAGTTCGAGCCCCGTGTCGGGCTCTGTGCTGACAGCTCAGAGCCTGGAGCCTGTTTCAGATTTTGTGTCTCCCTCTCTCTCTGCCCCTCCCCTGTTCATGCTCTGTCTCTCTGTCTCAAAAATAAATAAACGTTAAAAAAAATTAAAAAAAAAAAAAAGAAGTGCAAATTCTCTCTCAGTCCCTCCCCAAAACAATGGAATCAGAAACTCTGGGTGTGGAGCCCAATAACCTGTGTTTTAACAAGAGGTCCAGGTGATTCTGACGCAGGCTGAAGTCTGAGAACCAGTGCTGTAAATGTCAGCAATAAATAATAATAATGCATTATAATAACATGTTGATACGACTCTTACTCTGACAGCGGCCATGTAAAATACTTTAGTTGGGTCGTTTTCAAACCAAGTTCCGGGAAGCCCTGGGGCCCAGGGGGATACGTGGGAGGCCACCTCAGAAGGTCGAGGGGCAGGTCACAGGTCCCCGGCTCTGCTCTGATGAGTGGAGACTCCACTGGCTTCATACACTTCGGTTCCAATCCCATGTCAAGTTTTGGATGGAACTTAGACAAAACGATACAAACGAGTTCTGTTCTGAAATCAGTCTTGAAAATCACCACCGGGCCCCGCGTGCCAGAGGGAATCAGGCCAGCCACGAGGGAGATTCAGGGGACCGGGAGATTTCCTGGGCCTGTCACCACAGGGGATGATGAATGCCGGCCCTGCATTCGGATCCCATTCCACAAGCTTGCTCTAGCAACTGTGCTGGGTACCTTCTGTCACGCATCGTATCATTAAATCCTTACCAGGTGCTACTTTGCCTCCCTTTCAGAGGAGAAAATGAAAATACAGGGACATTAAGTAAACGTGTCCAAGGTCACCCAGCTAGTGCAGCTGGACTAGAAGCCAGATCACCCGACACTGAGATTTGTTCTTGATCTCCAAGAATGGCCGCTGGTCACGCTTGAGCGGATAGGCTCGCCATGCAGGAAAATGACCCACGGGGGTACCGGATGAAGTCTGCAGAGACCTTCGGATCACACCCTTGGACCGACAAGAACAAGGCAGCTGGCTTTCCCTCTGCCACTTGCTCAGCACCACGCCTGGGATAACTGAATGGTTTCTTTCAAAATGAGTCACGGTCACCACAAATCAGAAAGTCCCTATCGGAGGGGCTTTTCCCTACTTGCCACATCAGTCAGGCTGGGAAGATGATGTCAGCATACTGGGTATGCTGGACGCAGTGAGCTGAGAGTCTGAATCCTGAGTCCCAGCCTACGCCATCAGACCCTGGTCAACTGTTTAACTGGGTGGCCGAACTTGCCACTTACCACCCAAGGCGGACTTTGAATTAGATGATATTCAGAGGCCTCCGCGCTCCCTGGAAAGCGGAACTAGGTAAGTATTTTGTCTCTCACGGCAGTATTATTTATTTATTTATAAGCCCTTTCCACAAAGGTCTAGGGAGCCCTTACCGCGTGCCAGGCATTGTGCCAGGTACTGAGGCCGCAGCCGCAAAGGCGAGAGATGTGGTCCCAGCCTCCACGGAGCCTACGGTCTGGTGGGGACGGGAAATTGCTGCTAAGGGTCTGTCCTGTGCTGATCACTGTTCAGTACTGTCAAGTGCTTCGTGTGTGGTAGGCATAGTCCTAAGTGCTGCACAAGTATGATTTCACTTAATTCTCACAACAGTCCTACAAGGTAGGACTACTGATCTCCACGTTACAGAAGAGGAAACCGGGGCTCAGAAAGTTTAAGGAACTTGCCAAGTAGAGTCGACTGCCACTAAACAGCAGGATCTATCTGACTTCTTTTTTTTAAAGCTTTTATTTAAAAAAAAAAAATTTTTTTTTTTTTTTTTACATTTATTTGTTTTTGAGAGACAGAGCACGAATAGGGGAAGGGCAGAGAGAGAGGGAGACACAGAATCCGAAGCAGGCTCCAGGCTCCGAGCTGTCAGCACAGAGCCCGACGCGGGGCTTGAACCCGCGAACCGTGAGATCATGACCTGAGCCGAAGTCGGACGCTTAACCGACTGAGCCACCCAGGCGCCCCTTTAAAGCTTTTATTTAGAAAAAATTATTTTATTTTTAAGTAATCTCTATACCCAGTGTGGGGCTCGAAATCATAACTCCGAGATTAAGAGTCACATGCTTTACCGACTGAGCCAGCCAGGAGCAGCAGGATTTATCTGACTTCTAAGCTATGCCCTTAACCTTAACCTCTACGTCATAGGTATCTGTGTATGTATGTCCACATACAAGGAATCTCTCTTTTTCAGTGCCTGGAAGAACATCTACCTATAGTGAATTGTTTTTCCTCCCTCTTTCTTTTCCTTCCTTCCTTCCTTCCTTCCTTCCTTCCTTCCTTTTCTTTCTTTCTCTTTCTTTCTTCTTTCTTTCTCTTTCTTTCTTTTTCTTTCTTTCTTTCTTTCTTTCTTTCTTTCTTTCTTTCTTTCTTTCTTTCTTTCTTTCTTTCTTTCTTTCTTTCTTTCTTTCTTTCTTTCTTTCTTATCTCTACACCCAATGTGGGGCTTGAACTCACAACTCTGAGATCAAGAGTTACATGCTGTACTGACTAAGCCAGCCAGATGTCCCTATGGTGAGTTCTTAATAAATAGTTACTAATTAAATATACCCATCGGGGTCAAGCTAGCGACAGAAGGTCCCAGATGATGAGATGAATGGGAATCATGGAAACCGAGTGACCATTCTGGTGAGTGGGGGCAGGAAGGGGAGAGCCCAACCCAGCAGTGGTCTGAAAAACAGACGTGGGAGCAGAGGGATGTCAGATTGTCATACAGGTTGCCAAGAAGCCACCGTGCTGGCAACTGTCCCTGTCAGAAGTTTTCAGGGGGAGTTTTGGTGGGGGACATGGGCCGAGAGGGCAGACACTAACCATCTCTCCCAGCTGTCACCACAGAAGGACATTCTGTCAGTCAGGGGTTGGTTCATCACCCAGACTGAAATCTGTGTCCACCCGAGTGGCCTGGAGGAAGACGGCTCACAGAGAAGCCTGAGGTGATAATGTCATGCCTGGCTTTCTTTCTCCTGCTCCGCTGACCCACCTCTCTCTCCAGAGTGGCGGCATTCAATGAAAGGCCAATTTGCTGGGTTGGGCATACGGAGATTCTTTACCAGTGGTCTGCGGGTTCAAGACTGGTTTGGAAAGGGCCAACAGTTGTATCAGCTGCCTTTATAACACGGTACCATGTGCTGTCCTCTGCATCACTTAAGCTACTCAGCTTTAAATAATCCTTTGTTGGGGCGCCTGGGTGGCTCAGTCGGTTGAGCGTCCAACTTCAGCTCAGGTCGTGATCTCGCTGTTTGTGAGTTCGAGCCCCGCGTCGGGCTCTGTGCTGACGGTTCAGAGCCTGGAGCCTGCTTCCGGTTCTGTGTCTCCTTCTCTCTCTGCTCCTCCCCAGTCATACTCTGTCTCTCTTTCTCTCTCAAAAATAAAGAAACATTAAAAACATTAAAATAAATAACACTTTGTTTTGGATTTTGAAACTCCCATTTCTTGCTTATTAAAATCAGGCTACTCAATATCACTGGCTAAGAGTTTTCAACTGGTGGAGTCACATAGGGAAAGTGATGTTACTGTTATCTTTCTGTTCAGACTGTAGCAGGGAACAACCATGAGGATCCAGGCGTGCAGAGAAAGAAGATCTCAAAGACGGGAGGCTCACATAACTGAGTTAACACCTCAGCTGTTACTTTCTGTGGCAGCCTGACTCCAATGTCCCCCAGTGATCCCCCTCCTAGTATGGTCCCTCCCCTTGAGCGTGGGCTGGCCTGGCAACTTCCTTCTAGCCAACAGAATATAGCAAAGGCGACAGGACGGCACTTCCGAGATTAGGTTAGAAGAGATGATGGGCTCTGTCTTGCCAGCAGACTCCATTGCTCTCTCAGCTCACACACGGATGAAGCAAGCGGCCGTCTCTCCCAGCTGTCACCACAGAAGGACATTCTGTCAGTCAGGGGTTGGTTCATCACCCAGACTGAAATCTGGGCCCCCACAGCAAGCTGCAGAGAGTGGCCTCCGGTTCAACAGTTGGCAAGGATGTGAGGCCCTCAGACCAACAGCTCAAAGGAACTGAATTCTGTCAACAACCACTGAGAACCTTGGAAGCGGATCCTTGCCCCGTTGAGCTTTCGGATGAAACCCCAGCCCTGGCTGACACTCTGCCGGCAGCCCGTGACAGACTCAGAAGCAGAGCGCCCGGCTAAGCTACCCCCAGGCTCCTGAAGCACGGGGGCCGTGAAACAATCCATGTGTGCTGTTTTAAGGTGCTGAGTTTGTAGCAATTTATCACGCGGCAATAGAATGTTAAGACACTTCCCATCTGGGTGGGTTTGGCAGGTTATTCCCCGCCTGCCCTTGAAACCTCCATTTTCTCATCTGTCAACGTGGCCTGGATAATAATAGAAATGATGATATTAATGGCTGTCTTTGGGGATTTACGTGAGAAACTGCAAACACACACACACACACACACACACACAAAAGTGTGCGATTGTTGACATCTGAGTGAGCAAGCGGTCTGGGCTCTGCCTAGGCTGGGTCTTGAAGACAGCGGGGGAGAGCAGTGGGCAGAGGTACTCAGTGGGAAGAGCAGGAAGGGCTTCCCTGAATCAGCTACGAAGCTTGGAGTTTGGGGAGCTAAAGACGGGATGTCGAGTGAAGGCAAAGCTGGGAACTCCAGAAACCACCAAAAGAGTTCAGCCAGACAGGGCTGTAGGTTCAAAGGAAAAGTAGGAAACAGTGCTAACAATGAGATGGAGGGAGACTTTTATAAGGTGCCAATGATGCCAATAGGTGGGAAGGATTGATTAAGACACTACGAGTGTTTAAATGCATAGTGGAAGTCAATTCGTGCCAAAGGCACTGGAATCCAGGGCTTGGGTGCCCACTATGGTTGGCTCTGGGTACCCACCCTCTCTTTTTGACGGAACTTCTCTCCACACCACCCATAAACCCTAGGGGACTCCTCATCAAATGCGATTCCCAACCCCCACATCAGACTCCTCTAACATCGCCACTGGGATGTCTAAGGGGCATCTGAGATTTCAGGTGCCCAGATCCGAACTTCTGATTTCACACTCTCCCTCTAAGCTCTGCTGCGGCTGCAGCCTTCACATCTCAGTGTTGCCCTGACGGCTCGATATGGAACAGGGATGACCTTACAGGGCATACTGTTGAAGATGAGAAACGATAGTTCTTTGGAGAGGAGTTAAGATGGCGGAGGAGCATGGAGACCCTGAGTTTGTCTCATCCCTGAAACGCAGCTAGATCAGCCCCAAGCCATGTTTGAACACCTAGGGAATCGATCTGGGGATTACCACAACAATCTGCGTAACTTGAGCCACGGAACTCGGCAGGTATGCGGTGCAGAGAGGTGAACTGGGACAGAAAAGATGCAAAAGCATAGATTTAAGTAAAAAGAGTAAAGCGTGAACATCTTCCTTCCTCCCTCCTGCTGTCGTCACCCCTCTCCCGCCACATTATGTTCCAATTGCTGGTATCAGAAACTATAGGGCCACCTGCAGTCACCCGCCTGGGACTTACTACCTCTCTGCTGAGAAACAGATCATCTCCATTCCTTTTGGAAAAAAAAGAATACTCCAAGCAATACCATAATGAACACCCATATCCATATGCACAATTATTTCTTTGGGATAGGTTCCTAGCAGCGGGACTGTGAAGTCAAAGGACTTGCACAGAAAACGTATGGTAAGAGACTGACAAATGATCCTTTAAGGTGGTTGAACCAATTCACTTTCCCACCAACGGGCGTGACGTCCGTGCCAATGCTGGACGTTATCGATCTTTCTAAGAATTTCCAAGAATGAGGTCCCGTCTTAATTTACAGTTTCCCGACAACCAGGGCTTGAATACATTTTCATGTATTTATTGGCCATTTGCATTTGTTCCTCAGTGGGTCGCCTCTCTGTTTTCTTGGTTTGTTTTTCTATTGGGTTATCTATCCCAAATTACCAACGGAAAATCTGAGGACTGGGGAAATTGACTGGCTTCAAGTCCCAGCACGAGTAAGTGGCCGGGCTGGACTGGAGCGTGACTGTATTTCTCAAAAGCGCCCAGTCTCAACCACAAGGCCGGTTACTCTGCATCCCAGGTACGGTCCAGGTGAACCGATGAATGAAAACGTGAAGGCTGCATAAGGACACGGATAGCGCTCACTTGCAGAGGTGTGGTCCTTTCTGCTTTTACCTGAAACAGCCCGGCTGTCTACCGCAGTTCCCTCCAGGACGGCCACCCGGCTGACCACCGTGACTCTTGCCCTGCGCCGGCCCTGGCTGCCCGTTCGACTGCATTTAGCAATTACATTGCCCCTGAAGACACAGGCAGCCAGAACTAAATAACAACCTATGGCTTATGGCCATTTCCTTAGTTAAGCCAACTGGAGCTAGACCATCCCTGGCTTCCGGTGTGATTCATTCTCCAAAACCCAAATCCAAGACTGCTCTGGACCTGGCAGGGCTCAGCTGTCAACGCAGAGAGGGAACGCATAACCAGCTGCCATCGACTCATCTGACATCGTGCCAGGGCCACCCTACCATTGTTTGTGGCAGAACAACGCCTTTCTGCGGCAGAGGAGGTTTGCAGCCTTGCCCTTTGGGAAGGGCAGCCGACTTCTCAGCAGGCCGGAGAGCGCCTGAGCGCCAGAGGAATGCCTTCTCTAAAAATAGAAGTCCTTTGCAGGGCTTCCTGACTAGCAGTCTTAGCGGCATCCACACCACGTCTATGCGTTCTGCGCAGGACCAGCTGCAGGCGCGGTGGGGAAAGATAATCTGGGCAGAGGAGCCGCTGCTGGGCAGAGAACCCCATAGCCTGGGGCCGTCACCAACCAGCACTGGGGCGGACCCCTCCTGAAGGCGGCTGCGGTTAGTGTTACGGGGAAACCAGGCAGCTTGGAGGTTTTGTTTGACTGGCAGGTAAATGAACCCGACTCTCGAATCACTCCAGACTCACCGATCCTCTTGAACAGTGATTCGTGTCTTTTGTGAACATGTTAATTAGCACGACTTGGTGCTCCCTGAGGTCAACACAGACACGACTGGAAGATACTGCAGGGCGACCCGGTCCCAATCAGAACTCAGTTCTACCCCCTAGTGGCCCGGCTTCGAGAAGGTGTCAGAGCCCTCATGCAGCTCTCTCAAGTCAAAAATCCCAGTTCCTATCTTTGGAAATAGCGGGGAAACGCCACTCCGTCTTCTGTGGGGTCCGAAGCAGAAGGGTCAAGGCTATCGTTTGGTTACCACACCTGGGAGTCAAAGCCTGCTCGAAGGTCACCAGGGAGAAAGGCGGGCCCGTAATGGGAAATATGTGAGTGCAGTAATGAGAAGGGAGGTGGAAGAGGGGTAGGAAAGGAACAACCAGTTGGAATGAAGTGACCAGAAAAGAAAAGAGGAAGCAAGACAAAAACAGGGTTCTGAGGACACTGAGTCTCAAAGGCCAGCTGTGCCAACAGCTTTCACAGAATCGGTGGCCCAGCACTGGTGGACCGGGCCTGTGAGGCCTTCAGGGACCCACCCCACTTCCTTCCTTGGTGATCATGAAATTCTGGGGCCTGACGGGGGGTGGGGGGGGGTGGTGAGTATTTCGGAAGATTTTTTTTAAAGAGAGAATTGGGAAAAAGAAGCCCGAGAGTTCCTGTGACTGAGCACAGGTGATGAGGGGGCCCATGGACACTATTCTAGATGCAGAAACCTAGGTGACTTTATGCTATAAACTGAACGTGTTCCCCCAAGACTCATACGTAGAAACCTAATCTCCAACGTGATGGTATTTGGAGGTAAGACTTTTGGAAGGTGATGAGGTCACAGGAGCAGTGCCCTCGTGAATGGGATCCGTGCCCTTACAGAAGGAGCTCCAGAAAGCTCCCTCAACCCATCCTGCCATGTGAGGACACATGAACCAAGAGGAAGATCCTCATTAGACACTGAATCTGCTGGTGCCTTGATCTTGGACGTCCAGAACTGTTAAGAAATAAATTGCTGTTTTTTATAAGCCACTCAGTCTGTGGTGTTCTATTATAGCAGCCCAAGCTGATTAAGACATTATGTTCTTTCCAGATTTTTTTCTTCTGATTGATTTGGAGTTTCATACCATGGCGGCTGGAAAAGAGGCACCAAAAGATTCCATCTTCTTGAAGGTAACGATTAAGACAGTTTGATAGAGCAAATGTCATACTGATTTCTCACCATGCCTAGAAGGCATCTAGGGCATTTTTCTGCTCCTGGGCTGTCCTGCTGGGATGGGGCAGTTTCTGAGTCTTCTCCGAGATGGTGTAGACGCAGGCAGCCTTGGAGAGCAGCAGAAAGTGGGTGTCTTGTGTCTCGGGCAGCCTCTATCCTAGGTCAGCTATCGCGCAGAAAGCAGGAAGGGCCACGGCACATTTCTTGCTTTCCCACCAGGGAAAGGATGTGTCTTTCCCACCAGGGAAAGGATGTGTCCCAGGATGCGTCTAGAGCTGCATCTGGCTTTATGACTTTCCTATCTCCTGCTGGCACGTCCTTCACGGTCACTCAGGGATCACGAGGTCACGGGCACAGAGACCTGGGACATCCACCCGCTGCTGTTCCCATTCCCTGGTAAAACGCAAAAGTCTTGGAGACTTGCCAACAACATTACCAACTCTTGGACACAGTTTCTCTGAGATGTAGGGATAAAGGCAGGTCCCTGAAGGTTGTGTCTCGGGGTCTGTGTGCTTCCATGCATGAGTAAGCGACAGCAGGTGAATCTCAGAGCAAAGCAGTCTCCCCACGTTCCTGAGAGAAAGAGGAACATTTCTTTCTTCTCCCCATACCTCACTCATTCATTCACTCATTCATTCCACAAAGGTTTCGTGACCGCCTACCCCATGCCAGGACTGTGCTAAGCACAGGGGATACGTGGAGAGCGGAAGAGACAGCACCTCTACCCGCGTGTAGCTTATTATCTGGCGGGAAATGTCATCTTCAGTTGGCCCGCTGGATGGTACATTTATATTGTGGAGAGTGTAGTGAATTTCAGGGGGTCCTCGGTTCTTTAGCCTTCCGGTCTCTTTACGATCTTCTCATTTCTTTGCCGTGTACTGAGGGTGGTGTTAATAGTTTTTAGCCGTAAAAAAGCACCGCCGACAAATACAACTTGGCCTCTGCCCATTATTGTTCCCCAAATGCCGCAAGAGCAGCGTGACGTCTTGTGACAAGAGACTAAGGCTTTGCAATTAGACAAAACTGGCTTTTATTCCCGGTTCTGCCACCACGTGAGCTTAGAGGAGTGGCTTTTTTTTTTTTTTTTCTCCAAGTCATGAGATTTTAATGGAGACAAAACTGTGGCATCTCTATAAGGATTTTCTCTTTGTGGAAAAAGATGCGTTAGGACCATGAAGGCATTTTGCCCAGCGCCTGGCACACAGGGACTTCCTGGTGAGTCCTTGGCTCCCTCCCAACACAGTGAATGATTCCTAGCCTGGAGGCCAGCTCAACCGCAGGGTTTCTCCGAGTGTGGACCACCTGAGGCAGCACCGCCTGGAATATCTGTAAGCACACAGCTGCCCGTGTTCACCAGGCCCTGGGGGCACCAGAACCTGCCCGTTTCACAGGCTCCCCACTTAAAAGCCTGATTGGTGGCCTAGGCTTTTGTTAGTCTGAGGATCTAGAAATCACTTTTTTTTTTAAATGTGTATTTCTTATTTTGAGAGAGAGAGAGAGAGAGAGAGAGAGACAGAGCGTGAGCGGGGGAGGGGGAGAGAGAAAGGGAGACACAGAATCTGAAGCAGGCACCAGGCTCTGAGCTGTCAGCACACAGCCCAACGAGGGGGCTTGAACTCATGGACCAGGAGATCATGACCTGAGCAGAAGTCAGACACGTAACTGACTGAGCCACCCAGGCGCCCCCAAGAAATCACTTTTTAATGGTCAACTCTATGCATAATAGCTTTTACAGTGTGGAGTCACCTGACTCATGTCTTTACTAAAGTACTTCCTGTATGGCACAGGATACTTCGAATCACGGGACCTTGAGCCTTCCAGTCCTGGCTAAACCCTGCCCCCCCCCACTCAGCATGGTGGGGGTCACCCGAGGCACCTACCCACCCTAATACAGGAGGATGGCGAGTTCCAGCTTCTGCCATTTCTGGACAGATTGACCAGGTCTAGGACAGGTAGACCTTTCAAGAGCCTGTTCCAGGAGGGGCTGATGAGCCTCCGTGGGCAGAACTCACAAGAAACATGCCAGGCTCACTAACGTTGGAAGGTGACCTTGGGAAAGGCTGGATAAAAGCTTTTTCTGAGCCCGTCATGCAGAAGCACGTTGAACTTTCGGGACTCAGACTCCTCTGGTGAGTGGCTGGATTAACAGATAAATACAAACTGAGAGCAGACTGTCACCAGGGCAGCACCTGCATGGTTGCCAGCACCCTGGGCCACACGGCCAGGGCCTGAAGGCCTTGGACCTGTGGCCGCGGGGCCCACACTGGCAGGCAGTGGCACAAGGAGGGTACCTTTGGTGGACAGTGACTGAGCCTGTCCCAGCCCAGCTACGCTTTGGAGCTGTGCAGCATTAGCAGAAAAGGCCGTGAGTTAAAGCCAGAAAGGAGAACACCGGGTACCAGTGAAGGCGAGCCTGTGAAACATACAAGAGACATCTCAAGGAACAGCCCGGGCCATTTGGGAGGAACGGGAGAGAGAAGGGCTGGGAATCCCCAGAGTAAGTTTCAGAGCCACAGACATGAGAATCTGCCTTTCGTTGTGATTCTCTCCACCCCCCGAGGCCGCTGTGGTTTGGGGGAAATGGGTGACATCAGTAAATGTGCGGAGATCGGGAAACAGTGTCAGTCACCCTGCCTAGGAGGATGAATCCCCTAGTCTCTGCCTTCTTGTGACATCACTGCTCCAGAATGTAGCACGCTGTGGTGCCAGATGAAAAGTTCTATTTCTAGAGGATGCACAAAAGTGCCATTGTCTTGATGACAGACCAAGAGACCGAGGTCATTGTGTTTCCCAGCAGCCGCTGCGCCCCGCTCCACATCTGTAGCCCTCTCCCTCAGCAGCAGGCAGGGCCGTCCCTAGGCGGGGGTGGACTCCAAGCGGCAAGTAGAATACCCGATCCCGCGTCCGTTGGGTCAAAATCCCATCCAGACTCACCAACACGAGCTTCCAAATGAGATCTTCCAGAGCGCGTGGCCAATTTTGTCGGCACTCTTCCAGAGCTGAACAGTTGCGGGGTCAGAGCAAGGTTTGAAGTGCACTTTGGGGAATACTCTCTCACGCATGACGCAGAGGGCTGGCCCCAGTTCTGAAGAGAACACACCATGTGGGTGGGTTTGATGAGTTCATGAGCACGGAGTTAGATGACATTTTTGGCCTGCTTCCGGATGAGAGATCTTTTCCAAAAGCTCGCGAGCTGCATGGGGAGACGCTTCCCACCCACCTCTCTCATGAGGAGGGCACCGGATTATGTTTCCAGCCCGGCAAGAGCTTCACCCCAGGGGTGCTTGGGTGGCTCAGTTGGCTAAGTGTCTGACTCTCAGTTTCGGCTCAGGTCCTGACCTCACTTTTCGTGAGTTCGAGCCCTGTGTCAGGCTCTGTGCTGATGGTGCGGAGCCTGCTTGAGATTGACTCTCTCTGTCTCTCTCTCTCTGCCCCTCCCCTACTCATGTTGGCTCAGTCTCTCTCAAAATAAATAAATAAACTTAAAAAATTAAAAAAAAAAAAAAGAGCTTCACCCCAAATCAGTCCTATCATCCCACTTAGCCCTTCTTGTAACCAGTTACAGGAGCCATTTGGGAGCTGGCAAGAGTCAGAAATAGTCTTCGAAGGAAGGGGGAATCAAAAGAGATCAGGACAGTCCAGCTCTATCACGAAGTATGACCCAACTCCTCCGCCAAAGCACGGGTTTTAGTGACACCGCACAAGCCAGCTCACAAGTGGCCTGGGTTACCCAACAGTTGTTTTGCATCCTGGGACTTTCCTCTGAGTACACTTTGGAAGCTAAGGCCACTCGCAAATACAAAGCACCTGCTTCTGAAGACATAGCGTTGTCTAGTAAAGGACGTAATTATATCCCCGTTTTAAACGCAGATGAACTGGGGCGCCTGGGTGGCGCAGTCAGTTAAGCGTCCGACTTCAGCCAGGTCACGATCTCGCGGTCCGGGAGTTCGAGCCCCGCGTCAGGCTCTGGGCTGATGGCTCAGAGCCTGGAGCCTGTTTCTGATTCTGTGTCTCCCTCTCTCTCTGCCCCTCCCCCGTTCATGCTCTGTCTCTCTCTGTCCCAAAAATAAATAAACGTTGAAAAAAAAAAATTAAAAAAAAAGAAATAAACGCAGATGAACTGTAACGTACAGAGTGCTCGATGTCAGGCAAGGTTGGGGAGGAGAGAAAGGAGGGGTGCGGTCAGGGGAGAGGCAGACCCTGACACAGCCCTCAAGGGTGCATGCGACTTGAAATCCTATCGCAGAGTGAGATTTGGGGTGAGACTGTAGCTGAAGTCCTCTCTAGCTATGAGATTTCTATTTCTGATGACAGGGAATATTGCAGTCAGAAACTGTTAAACCCTGACACTCCCCAGACCCATGTTAAAGTTGATCCTCCACAACGGTTTGTATTTTTACTGCCCCTTGCCGCCTAAGGCTCCAAGTGGCCCTTCACACATCTAAGCAGAAGAAACTACAGATTTAAAAGACCAAGGCCCTATGGGAAGGAAGAGCCGGATCCAGAAAACCAACTTTGTCTTCGTTACCACGTAACACTGTGCCCTTCTCTTTCCAAACCTGCGCAGCCTCGTGATCCCTGGAGAACTGCCGTTTTCAAAGGAGTGTTTTTGACTCACCTTTTCTGCTTTTCTTCCCTTCAGCTGCACATCATTTGGCAAACGGGAAAGCGCTGCTCCCGGGGTGCCGCACACTCTCCCTGCAGCCACGAGCCCACGAGCCCACGCCGGCGTGCCAAGACCACAAGGTCCCAATCACGGAGGATCTGCGTGAGGCCACCTGAGACCTCAGAACCCAGGAAGGCCGGGTTGGGACGCCAACATTTCTTACGGGCTATGACCTGGCCGGCTCTTTTGTCCCCTGCATTTGCAGAGGAAACAACGGTGGAGGTCATCCAAACAAGAACACGAGCTCCAAATCAAACTTGACTCTGTCTTTGCAACGCGTCCTTCGATTTCCAGGCAGTCTGCACAAAGCCGTGCTAAGACAAGCAGCATTGCTGGGGGCATTGACGGGGTGCACGCTGCTGTCTTGGCACAGAGGCGGAAGGCAAGGGCTGGAGGGCGGGGGGGGGGGCTGGAAGCGTGTTGGGACGACCCAGGGAGATACACGGAGACAGAAGTCTCCAGTGTGTGGTGGTGACTGGTATGAGGGATAAGCGGACAAGGAGAGATTTCTCCCTGCTCTCAGGTCCTGGCCTGACCACAGAGCGAATTACGCGCCTGGCTACTTCAGGGCAAACTTGGGTAAAAGCCGCTTCATGACCAGGTGTCTGTAATAGCCTCTTCTGTTATTAGAAGAGTCTGTAACAGCCCCGGAAAGGGCCGTTCAGGGGGCGAGGCCTAGAAAGAAGGGAACAGAAAGGACAGCGTACTGGTTGTCCCCACAGCCTCACACCTGCCTAGAGATCCTCTTGTCTTACCAATTTACTAAATTATTTCAACAAACCTGTTGTTCCAATTCTTCCAATCACTTTTAAATCTTTGCCACTACATGGATATTAGAAAAAAAAAAAAAAAGAATGTCTCAGTTAGCACCCTAATCCACCAGGCATGGCCAACCTGGTCCTGGGCAAGGCAAAGACTTAAAGTAACGTTCCCTTTAGTCCATCCTGTGCACAGCAACCAAGCAGACTAATAGTGTTTAGCGTTCTCTGCGTGAAGCTTACGGGCAGGGCCTCCGCGGTGCTGAGCAAAGAGCCAGAGGTTTCATTAAACGTTAAGACCAACCCCGATGACCCTATTCAGAGCAGAGCAGTTAAAAGGGCTCTGAAGGCAAACTGCCTTGGTTCGAATCCCAGCTCCAGAACTTACTAGCTGTGTGATTTTGTGAGATTTGCTTAACTTCTGTGTGCCTCAGTTTCCTTATCTGTCAAAGGGGGCTAGCAAATGACATCTACCTTATGCTGGAAGGATACGAGGAGTTAAAAGGAGCTTTGTGCTTGCTTGCTACTTAATCTGGTACTCAGAAGGAGCTTTATAAAAGTTTGTTAAAATAGAGTTTTGTATGTAATGCCGTACACAGCTTGGATTTATTCACTCAGCACTGCCGGCTTCACGACAAGAAGAGTCAGACGCCGAAGAGTCAGTTGCACGGAATACAACCAACACTGGGGAGCAGGGAACCTTGGGCCTTGTCCGCACTCACCCGGATGATTCTGAAACCTAATGGTAGCAGTGCGACTGCCGTTAAGTCGCTGACCGGTAAGATGTTTTTCCGGGGAGTCTGGGCTTCTGTTGTGCGTGCAGCTTGTTAGTTGTCCTTTCCACCAATATCCCTTTTCCGTCAGTGGGTCCCAGGCCCAGTGAAATCACCCAGCAAAGGACAGCTGTCAACACCACTTGTGGGCTAGGTTAGGCCTAACTCAGGAGACAGGAACACGAAAAACCCTGGACAAGAGAGAGAGAAGAGAGAAAGGGCTTTTCTGGTCCTTCTTGGGCTAAAAAGAAACTCCGAGGCACCACTGGGAGCTACGGGGAGCTCCCAACGCTGCCTCCGGGTTTGGATTTGGCCTGCGGCGGGCTGTGAAGCCTGAGCCACCAGCCCGAGAATATTCCAACTGCATCTCGTGCCCTGGAGTCTCCCCTCCCCACCCCAGGAGTGTCAACCCGTTTTGGGGGACTCCCAACCACTTCCGTTCTGGTCAGATCTAAGGGTCCTAAAACCCTTCCCCACCCACTCCTGATCTGGGAGCATCAGGGAGCCTGATGGGGTTCCAAGTGGAAACCTGTGGTCCCAGCACTGCCCATGGCACCCTGAAGTTTGACTGCAAGTTGCAGGGCTGAGCAAAGCCTGCCGCCTAATAACGAGAAAGGCTCTGGGCCGCCGGGGCCCACAGGGGCCCCTCCCCTCGCTCAAAGCAAAGTGCACTGTGCCGTCCATCTCCTCTTTGGCGTCTCCCCAGCCCTTCTCCGAATGAGCTAAATGCCACGCTTCATCGATCGGTCAATAAGTCGTGTTTATTGAGCTGACAGTGTGTGCCCACCAGGGTGTGGGAGCTGTAGGGAAAGATGGATGAGAAGTGGGGGGGGGGGGGGAGAAAAACAACCCAGGACAAATGTTAGGGTTTGTATAAGGGAAAGGACCCTTTGCCTTGCTCCCACACACAGCCCGGCTCTTCACCTCTCTCCTCGTGCCGGGGGTCTGCTGGCCCTTCTCTCCCAAACGCTCCACCAAGACCCGGGCGCCGGCTTGACCCAGAACTAGAAATCCCTTTTTTATGCAGTGCTGACCTCTAGAGGCTTCCAATTAAAAAGCATCCCAAAGGACCAGCTTCGTTCTACAGCCGGTTTCTCCATCTGTGGTGTTGCCGTATTTTCCTCGAAAATAAGGAGGAGGAAATGTCTCTGCTCCTTTCAACGTTACCTAATAGGAAATGCCTACCTCATTCTTAGGCTGCCTAACTACGGCTGGCCCAGATTTTCATAAATGTCAATGTTTTCTGCTCCAAAAGGAAAAAAAGGCAGGTCAGAGATAGAGCGTTTCAGAGCTACTTTTCTACTACGGATCTAAGAGGAAAAGTACAGTGCCAGCTTATCTCAGGACGCGTTTCTGGGGTTTCCAAAGTAACAGATGGCCAGGCCTGCCAAAGGGAAAGAATGTTCGCTCACCCCGATTCAGCAGGGCACCGGGCAAAACGCTGTGCCACACCCCCCTGCATTAAGGCGTCAAGCCCGTACGTGGTCCAAACCCCGGCACAGGGTCCAGATACTGGGTGGTGGGTTTAGTTCGGTTTACCTTGTTTGACTTCAACCCATTCATGTCCACAATGAACACTGGGGGAAAAAAAAAAAAAAAGCGTCCCGCCGGACCTGACTTTCCTATGGAAGCGAGATTCGTTTCTAAAGGCAATGAGACTGCGAGTTACAGTCCAAAGCAAAATACCCCAAATCTTCCTCTTTTGTTGTGGCTCTTTATTCCACAGTATTGATCGCAAAGAGAAGTGTAGGAAGGCAGGAGAAAGTACCCTGGGACATGAGCATCTGGGCTGACGTGCACCCACTATTTTGGCCCCTAGAAGGGATTCTAGGAAGGTGGGCTCAAAATCAGAGAAACACAGTTCTGCCAATGTCACCACCCAGTCCTGGTTTCATGAGACAGCAGTTTCATTATAAACGTTGCTTCCCACCCTCCCTAGCCCCACTAGCCAAGACGAGACACATTGCCACAATGCTAGTGCCTGGAGGGAACTTGGAAATGAGTCCACAGTCTTATTTTTACAGATGAGGAGACAAAGATGGGGGACGGGGAGAGGTGACACGGCCACATCGCTGGTCAGGGGGGAGCCCGGGCTAGAACCTTTACCCCCAGCCAATGGATTTCAGAACGATTCACCACAAAGGGGGAAATGTGGGTCTTTCTAACACCGGTCTCTGCAATTACATAAAGGAGTCGAGCTACATTTTAACAAGTTTGCCTGTGGGGGCACCTGGGTGGCTCCGTCGGTTAAGCGTCCAACTTCAGCTCAGATCATGATCTCTCGGTTCATGAGTTCAAGCCCCGCATCGGGTGGGCTTTCTGCTCTCAGGGCAGAGCCTGCTTCAGACCCTCTGTCTCCCTCTCTCTCTGCCCCTCCCCCACACTCTCTCTCTTTCTCAAAAAGAATGAACATTTTTTTTTTTTAAAGTTTATCTGTGAAAAGTGATCAAATAACAGTCACAAAGAAATTCCCCCAGAAGAAAGGCTTTGGCTGGGGAAGATCATGCCAGCACCGTGCTGAGGTCAGCATCGTTGACTGGGGGAGCCTGGGTGGTTCAGTCCGTTAAGTGTCTGATTCTTGGTTTCGGCTCAGGTCGTGATCTCGCGGTTCCACGAGTTCAAGTCCTACATCGGGCGTCATGCAGATGGTGAGGAGGCTGCTTGGAATTGTCTCTCTCCCTCTCTCTCTCTCTCAAAATAAATTAAAAAGAAGAAAGAAAGAAAGAAAGAGAGAGAGAGAGAGAGAGAAAGAAAGAAAGAAATTAAGAAAGAAAGAAAGAAAGAAAGAAAGAAAGAAAGAAAGAAAGAAAGAAAGAATCGTTGACTGAGTGAGGCTGGGAATGCCTGCACACAGCCCACTACTCACGTCCAATCTCTGACAACAGCCGTGCCAAACACAAAGAACTGCAAATGAAATTATCTAAGACACACACACCAACCTCTACGCTGTTGTCTACTGAGGCAATCTCAAATCTCATTTAACAATCTATGGAGACCTATTCATTTGGGTAAAGAAACCTGCTCTTAATCAAAGAATGGGACTTCACCACGAACTTCGGACGGATCCTTTAAATGTCACTGCTTATGAAATAGTCATAACTGGGAAGAGAGTAGTGGGGAAACAGGGTCATTCATCACAGAGTGACCACAGGTTTCCAGCCGGTGCCACAAAGGATTCCTCACTATGATGGGGGAAAATAGGGTTGTCATACCCGTCGTATACACACCTAAAGTACTAGGTCTGAAGGAAGACTGGGAAAGCACTAAACACCAGCCACGACATCAGCACAGATATATTAATGTCACAAAATTCCACAGCATTTGAATCATGTCAGTGGTTCACGTAACTAACTGCCTTCTCCCTCTCTTCCCCCACCGCCGGCCACCTCCCACCCAGCCCCGACACTGGCAACCACAAGCTAGCTGACGGTCCTCATTCTTTGTCCCTTTGTTTGTGTCACATGAGGTGTCCTCTCAGACCAGACATTGTGGAGGGAGTAAAAAAGAGGCAAACACCACCATAGTTTGGAAGGCTCTTTAATAGCAAGCGTATGGTAATTACATGGGTGGATGAGATCCTCTCTGGCAGGGGAGAGAGGCAGGTGCAGATGCAGACAGGGATCGGTTTAGGATTTACACTGCCGGAGGCATCTAAAACAAAGGGCAACAATTTTTTGGCAACCCATTTCACAGTTTTGTAATGTACAAGAGATTCCGCGGAAAGGAAATATAAAGGCAAAGAAAGCATACACACCTTGCATGAAACGTTTCTGCCTAAGGAAAAAGAAACCCAAAACTGTTCCTTGATTTTGCTTCTCAAGTAGATGACTCAACCCTGCTCTCACACACCAATTAAGACTGGCCCACAGATAGTGTTGGATTTTCCCCAGGGTGGACGATTTGCTTTCTCCTCTAAAAAGCCGACAGGGGTGCACGGTACTGCTCTGTGTCTTTATCCATCTGGCTCTCAGAAGGTACTTAAAGAATGACTCTTCAGCAACAAAAACGAAACAAAAGAAAAAAACAGGGAAAGGCAGTTTTACAAAGAACAGACTATCCGCCTTCTCTGCAGTACCGAAGAATTCGAATCCAGTTCTCAGTAAATTAAATGTTTATTTTCGTGTGGCCCGGCGCACGCTCTCAACGGCTCGTGCCCATTCGGCCACACAGTGCTTTACATGAGGCTTCTAACATGTAATGCTCACGGGCCCTCTATTTTTATAATACGCATTTAAATAAAAATATCGACGACAACATATTATTTAACAATTTGTCCGGGGAACACGAGCTATAGATATTTTGCCATGGACACGACGTTGCCATGGACACCAGAGGCTCCCGGCATTCTGGCAAGTTTTAGATATGCTGTAGAGAATCTAAGCAACTTCAGCCTTTCGTGTCATACCTGGTGTCACAAAACCAAGATAACTAATTGGGTCTTTGTGGAAGAGGCTGAGTTTTTAATTAAAAACACCAAACAAAACAAAAAACTCTCAGGCTTCTCTGGTCATCTGAAGCAATAGGCAGGGGCACCTCTTCGGGGTTAACACTCATTATGGGGAAGAGGGATCTGTGAGCCCCTTGAGATTTCATTGTGCTCTTTCTACCACCCTCAAGCACCTTGGAGTCAGTGGGCGGGCTCTGCCCTCCAGCCCCTGGCCGCCTCCACACTGAGGGCAAGATCCAGTCTGGTTCACGTTCCGCCTGCCAGGTGATGAGAGCCCTCAGATCCGTTGGCACTTTGGGAAGACAGGCTTCTCTGGCTGACGGCTGGCTTATTGAGGAAAACTCCACCGTATTTGCAGGACGCGCCCGCGGTCTCCTTGGCTGGGGGGCATCTGTAAAGCCACAAAGCCACCCCCGACACAGGCCTCGCCTCTCAACATTCAGGCCATCCCTTTGAGGAAAGCGGGCTCCTAGCGTGAATGCCATGAAGACAGTTTTCCTATACCTTACGTGATAACTGCCTTCGGGCTTTTTCTCTTCTTTTAAGAATCGGACTCCCTAACTCTCCCATTCTCCCTCTCTCATCTCCTCCCGCCCCAGATTAAGTCCCGCCTGTTCCCATGTGCCTCTCGAACCGTGGGAAATCAGATGTGTTCATACCGGTTTCCCAACCTGTGAATTTTCACGTGCAAGGTAGATTTCTAAAATATGAATTCCGACGATGCTCTGCAAGCACAGCCCCCCTAGGTCCATCCACTTTGTGCTCTTAGGGGACAGACACAACAGTTAGAGACGTAGTTGTGCTGGAGGAAAGGTTTCCGTTTGTATGTGAAAAATGACAGTAGCTACGAGAGGAGAGAGATTTTTCACTGAAGGACACGAAACCTAGTTCTGACAACCAGGACACAAGGAGAATTCCTAAATCAAAGACTTTTCATGTTCTAGTCACATTAAAAAAAAAAAAAAAAAAAAAGTCCTACGTGCTGCTATGAGCCTGGGAGACTTGAGGGGACGTCTCCGTGTACTTGAATCTGGGGTGCTGGCAGGCATCGTGTGGGGTCCCACCTCCCTCCCTGGCTCCCTAACTCATTCTCCGGTTCCCCGAAGGGCGCTCAGTAGGACCATCAGGCAGAGACAGGGACCAGTTGCCATACGGAAAATGTCTCTCAAACCCAGGATCAAGGTTTTTTCATGTCGCCAGAGGCCTGACTTCACAGCTGGCCCACAATGACCAACAAGCCACCGATCGCCACCCCCCCACACGTGTGCCACCACCATTCGCACATCTACACGCACTCACACACATTCTCTCTCGCGCTTTTCTTTCTACTGGATGACACGGCAAAAAAGCAAAAGTATTCCTCTTCCACTCTCTTCCAGCTACTCTTCAGGGAACTTATTCCACTTCCGAAGCCACCGTCTATCAGGGCACAAGGAAAAGCTATGCCTTCCAATGACGAAGCCTGCCTATCCGGGACAAGTGTGTTTCTAGATCTTCAGAAGCCTTACTTTATCCTCTTGTCTAAGGGACAGGAAGTCAGCCCCTCGGGATCACGCTTGAGGGGGTTTCAACACTCACAGACCAACAGAAACATACTCCAAGGTGGTCCTGTGGCCAGGATCCTCAGGTTAGCATCTTGGCGTGATTCAAAATGTATTTCTTTCTCATTTCCCTAAAGCTTTCCTTGACGGTTGCTCTCCACACACACACACGTCATAAGGCAGTTATGGGGCGACCGTGGTGGGAGCAGGAAGGGAAAACACCCCTTGTTTCAGGCAAGTTAGGTGATTTGCCCAAGGTCACACGGTCACTGGCAGAGCCAGGACTAGAACCCAGGTCTCTGTCCTAACTCCTGGGCCAGCGCTCCTTCCGCTGCACCACACTGCCTCTTCGTAAGTGTTCTATGTTCGGGAAAGTCAGGAATGTGTCTAACTATGGAACCTCTTCCGTGACAACCACCGCAGGCGGCCTGCCTCGCTGACCCATCCGGGTGGAGCTCTGCACCAGGCGAGCTCTGACGCCGCACACACAACGCACAGCCAGGTGGGCGTGAGCATGTGCACGGGCGCGGGTGTGCACAATCAGAGGAAAGGAAGTTGGAGAGGAAACAGTCCGATGTGCTGATGCCTTCAGTGGTCTGGCCTTGGAAATAAGTAACATGCAGCAATGGCATCCTCAACCCCGGGGGGCAGAACAAACGAGATTTCTCCTCAGCCCAGTGACCGGCTGAGCTGACCTCGGGGCGGTTTTTATAAACAGAGACATTAACATAATAATACCAGAGCGCATTTGGTCAAAGCCTAAACGCTTTCTCATAAAATACATTTTTCTATTAGCGTCCACGTTCGAACATATGGAAACTCAGATTTTGAGCCTCTCCGTGTAAAATTCCAGTGTCCCTCGTCAAGCTTCTTCATTTCAGTGGCAGAAGTCATTCTTACTCTTTCAGCCCGTGGAGTCAACACGGTGTCAACACAGAGGCCACCACACTTGAGTGGCATCTACAGAACACAATCACCTGCGCTCGGGTACGGGGCCGGCCGGAACACGGGGAGCAAAGCACGGGATACGCTCACCCCGCTGGATGAAACACCAAGGTGTGTCGGGTGACCAGGCGACTCGGAGGGACATCATTCCACTGGAGGCTAACCTTCGATATGGTTTTTCCAAGCAAGGAAAAACACGCGGGTACCGAAGCACGGATGGAAACCACCGCATTGTTTTACCCGATGACTTAAAACCGCAGCGCGCGGTTCTGCCACAAGCAGCCGTGCTCGTCACGGCACCAATCAATTAAACAGAAAATGTTAGCTAAGCAGGTTGACACTGACATGCCTGGAAGATACACAAGACTCCCCTAAGCTCTGTGCTCTCCGCTGCTGCTGCTTTTATTTCTAATCCCAAACTATGACCACCTCGCAGGCATGTGTGTGCATGTTAAAATTCCCACCCCAGATGCTACGTTTAGTTAAGGGTTGTGGAAGAGGCATTCTGCGTCCTAAGTTACCGGCACGAGAGATGCAGAGAGGTCCAAGAAAATGAATTACTTTAAATAACTCCACCTTAGCGTTCCAAAGGACTTCCCTTGGAAACGTATTTGTTGGCTGAATACTGACAGCAGTGTTTCCAATTATTAAGTAGTTGTTTCTGTGAGTTGTCTTAGTAGTTTGATCATTAGAACTTCCCCCCTTTGAACCAAGCTAACCCACGACTGAAAGATTCTCATGTTCCTATCGCTTTAAAAAGTCACGGCAGTTAGGTTCCTCGAAGCACCTGATGACATTTGTTTTTTTTTTTAATAAATTATACAGTGGGATCCTTTTCTTGACTTTTCTTTTTTAAAGAATAAGAGACAAATTAAGAAAGTAAAGAAGGATTCCATCACATTAAAAAAAAAATTATCCTGGTTTATTTCCCCGTTAAATCTATCTATGGCTTCAAAGTTTAAGTGGCACTTGGATTCTGAATGTTTTCATGATTTAACAAGTTGCCATCTGGTTAAAAAGAGAGAACGTAAATGTTTCATTTCATATGTGGGACGGTTTATAAACATTTTAAGGAAATCAATAATTTATGTCACCCCATCTATATTTTCCGCTATTAGATTTTAAAAGTGGCTTTGGAATTAGCATGTTTTGAAATAATTGAACATGCAAGTCATGTTTGCACCTAACCATGAACCAGCTGCAATCTATCCAGGTAACTTAGTGATGGCGGAACACTTAAGCAAAGGCTTCTTTGCCTCTCTTACCCTCTTCATCCAAAGCTAAGTGATTATCCTTTTCTGCCCTTGTATTTGCACTTGTGCAGTTTAATGACTAGGTATTAAAACTCATGCCTTATAAGCAAATTCCTTCACTCATGGACACTTAAAAAGTACGTAAAAAGTGCAGACTGCATTTCTTCTCTGCCATGCTTTCCCCCTCAATAATGTCACCTGTGAGGACTCAAAACATAATCCTTAATACATTCCGAGTTCTCTACGTTCGAGTCAGTGAAAGTGAGTTCTTCAACACAAACTCAGGAGAGAACGGTCAGCCACAAAATGGACTCTAACTTCAAAATGGCAAAGGCTACCGAGACAACTCCATAGAAACCCACGGAAACGGAAGTAAACTTCAGGTCACTTCTGAGCAAAGCTCATTCCAGAAATTTTGTGGTCAATAAAAAGGTACTTGGTTTGAATTTGGATGCTGGGAGCCAGACGTCCTGTTTCGAAGTGCTAACGCAAAATGCTAACCCAGGAGCACGCAACCCCACCTCAGGTACCGGGGGTTTACTCTCCTCGGTGGGAGCCCTCGGAAGTTTACTGCTGACTGACCCCCATTTGGGGGTGGTCCGCCTCTGGCTCCTCCTCTTCCACGTCTGCACTGTACTCTTCAAATGCATCATCGTCTGCATCCGGAAGCCCCAGTAACTACAGGAGAGAGAAGAGAACCAGCCGTGAGTACCAAGTGGCCCGCGGGCAGGAAGGTAACCAAAGACGTCTGATCCCAATTCAAGAGCACCTGACAGGACTTAGCACAGCACCGATGGATTCCCCTCCCCACTGGTGTCAACTGTGCCCACGATTATTTTTATAACCGTATTGGGTGGAAATGTCAAAGCTTTAACGGGCTGGTGCCCAAAAGGCTAAGTTTTCTTGGGGAGCCTGGAGATTTCTCTACTTTTAAGTATCAAGGCATGGCACCACACCCCCATGTACAATAATAGAGTGTCTGTGCACACACACACACACACACATCTGGGATGTCAGATGTCAGCAGAAGTACAATGGACAGTGCTGACGGTTCCATCAAGACGACCAAAATCTATCCCCCTCTATTTTCCGACCTAAACACATGGGCTGCCAGCATTTGTCACACACAGAAAAACGTGAAAACCACTAAAAGATGTAACAAAATAACAAAATCTATTTAACGAAATATTTAACAAATCACAGTGGATCTGTAAGATGGGATCTCATATACCCACTTAAAAGAGCATTCTGGCTAACTTAACGATACAAGAATATGCTCCTAAATGTAAAAAGACATGATAAAAATTGCATTTTCAGTGCAATACAGATTTTCTTCAAATTTATACACAAATGCCCAGAAAAAAAGACTTTGACAAAATACATCCACATTTCAGAAGCGTTGTTTTTAGACAATGAGGTAATGGGTACGTTTTTATTTCCTTTTTATCTTTTTGTATTTTCCAGAGGCTCTGTAATTATCATCAGGGAAATTCACAATAAATACACAGTAAACGTTTTCTTAAAGCACTGACTGGTCTTCGGTTAGAAGCTTGAGTGCCATTTGCCGGGTCTGATCAGTATGAACGAAAAACTCTGGTGCCGGCAGGAAGCCATGGCCTTGGGTCCTCCTCGGCCCCGACCGTGATCACGGTGCTTCCAATCCCACAGCTTCTCGGTGAGACTTACGGTCACTGCATGTGACTGCCCTGACGTTCCCACGTGGTGGCCCTCTTGGCTGATCACTTTCAGGCAACTTCACTGAATGGCCCTATGAGCCAAACTAACTGCCTTAAGCCACTCGAATAAGTTAGATCATTCTGTTCACTTTGCATGACCCCCCAGTGCCCTGCAACCCGTGCTCCCTTCCCCTGTCTTCCCAGCCTCTCCCCCAAATGCTTAAACGAGTCAAGGACAAAGCAGAATCCCAATCAAAAGGATGCCTTTACCCTGAAGTTCTCCAACGGCAACCCTCGCCGGTCTCGCAGAGCCCTACGAACACACTCAGGACCAGATCATCTGCCAGGCCCTGGGTCATGTTATACATGTGGCCTGGTGAGGCAGGCATGGCCAGCTGCAGCCACAAGCTTTCCCCTCAGAGCCCAGAGTGCTGCGGATGTCTCAAAGAGCCACTGTTGGCTTGGAGGGGTGAGGCAGGAGGAGTGCATCCCCGCTGGCCTGGACAGTGTGGAGCGATCTCGCGTATGCTTGGGGGAAGCAAGAAGCCCCTTTCTCCCACTGCTGTCTCCCTCTCACATCTTAGGAGAGTGAGCAAAGGATCATCTTTTCCCCTAAAGAGAGAGAAAAGATGGCCACAATGGACACAGATGACGAGTATTTTGATGTTCGATTTTTATTTGAAGAGATGCTTGGTGACACGGCAAAACGTGAAAGCATCAAATGAGTGGTGATAATGTAGGTCACTGGTAAAACAGAAGTATTGTTGCCCCTACGGAGAACCCCAGCATCGCCAAAATGCCAACTGCAGATGCGTTAATTCGGCAATAAATGTGACTCCTCACTGCCCCGAAGGGATACCCCCTTAAAAGAGGAGTGGCCAAGGAGTTCTCTCTCACTTAAAGAATCTGACTGGTAGTGGCTGCCTGGAGCCCTGGGTTGAGGATTCCAAGGGGCTCAGTGGGAAAGATGGTGGTCCATTAGCAATGGCGGCCACGGGTAAAGAGGGTGTGGTGGAGGTATGCATCTACACGTTTGCCATCTTGTCCTGAAGACACGTGCCCACCATTATTCTTTCTCACGACACACGTAGGTAATTCACACGGACCCAAACCATAGGTAGCCCTCAACACCCTTCTTCTCCTCAGCTTAGGGTGGTTTGTAGAAGAGGTCCCAGCGAGCCATGAAACCATTACCACAACTCTTCCCCTCTCTCCTCTTCCTAGCTCCCTATCTTACCTTTAGGTGAATCCAAAGGACATAGTTTTAGGTCTAGAGCATCAGCCACACGTGAGGCCCTTCCCTTCCGTGGGAAATACGTGCATGCTACATCTAGAACTGCTCACCCCCTGCCCTGAGAGGAGGGAGAAAGAACAGAAGCAGTTCTCAGTGGACCTTCCCGACTTCCCAGGCAACTTTAGTGCAGCGTCTGCAGATTCACGAGAGGCTGTGTGAAAAAGGCACTGGACCTGGCATCCAGAAGGGACGGCTCTAGCTGGGGACCTCTGCCACGCCACTACCCTGGTTGAGCCTCGGCGTCCTTCTCTGGAAAGTGGGAACCATGACACCTGCTCTGCGTCCAGAGAAACTCTGGAGATTAAACGAGAAAGTGAGTGTGGCCACGGTCAGCAAACCGTAGAGCCCCGTGTGAATTATTCAGTGGCTTCTCGTTGTGAGGCACAGCAGTGCAGGTCGCCTGGGTAAGCATCTGACTCTTGATTTCGGCTCAGGTCATGATCTCACGGTTCGTGAGATGGAGCCCTGCGTGGGGCTCTGCGCTGACAGCGCGGAGCCTGCTTGGGAGTCTCCGTCTCCCTCTCTCTCTCTCTCTCCCCCTCCCCTGCTCACATGCACGCACCACGCATGTGCTTTCTCTAAACAAACACACACACAAAAACACTTTAAAAAAAAAATAATAAAGCACAGCAGTTCAGTTATTCAAGGGGGAGTGCCGGCTGCATCTGGATGGCCTCCAGCCCCCGCTCCTCCCTTGCCCCTCGGCTGTGCTCGCTTCTGGGTCACCTCACTGGTAATCAGTACTCTAAGAAGTGTAAAGAGAAGGAAGGAAGAAACTCAATTCTGTTAGCCTCTTCGTCTGATTCTCAGACTTACAGTCACAGCCTTCCATCCAACCCACCAATTTGATCACACTTCAGATGTAATAATAATAATAGTCAATACTGGTCATGTTACTATCTTCTAGGCATGGGAGTTAAGCAGCTTTACATATACTAATTCCATTGGTTCCTCGGAATAGCCCTAGGCCCTATGATTATCACCCTATTACAGATAAGACCTAGAGAGGTTGAGTCACTCGCAAGTGCGTGGAGTTACCCAGTTAGTGTCAGAGCCAGAATTCAAACCCAGGCCATTAGACTGCAGACTACAACCTGACCACCAGGTACCCAGGAGGTTCCCTTCCAGCTGGCAATGCTGTTCCTTCAGCGGGAGGCCTCAATGTTTTCTACTGAGTAATACACCTTTTAAAGCATTCGATGTGCAATGGTAATGTCTACACTTACGAGTACATACGATTGGGAAACACACAGAGCAGAGCAGAAAAAGCACCAGAACTATAATTTGCCTGGGACTGCAAAGAATACCATACAGACATGCAATAATCTAGCATTCCCACCTCTGCCTCTACTCCCATCTACGGCAGGTACATCTACATTTAACTTCTGGATCCAAATTTTTAACAGTCAGGAAGACATGTCAGAGACAGGAATACAGACAGACTGGTAAGAATCCTGGGCTCCTTGCTTACACTGTATCCGCTTGTTCTCCTAAAGAAAAGGAGACAGACTCAGAAATCCTATCTGGTATGTTTCAACTACTTCTGATAGGTATAATCATTAAGTCTGTTGAGCGGAATTTTTTCAACTGACTAGGAAAAAAAATCTTTATGCTCACTCTGGACAGTGGTGTTGGCATTTCTAGAGTTTTGCTGTGCACAAAGCTTCCTTTGGGCAACATATCATCTTACATAAAAACCTCTGGGGCCCAGGGGCACCTGGCTGGCTCAGTCGGTTAAGCATCTGACTTCGGCTCAGGTCATGATCTCATGGTTAGTGGGTTCGAGCCCCATGTCGGGCTCTGTGCTGCCAGCTCAGAGCCGGGAGCCTGCTTCGGATTCTGTGTCTCCCTCACTCTCAGCCCCTCCCCCACTCACTCTCTGTCTCAAAAACAAATAAACATTAAAAAAAATTAAAAAAAAAAAACAAAAACTCTGGGGCCCACCCACCCACACAGGGTTGTACTTGAAAGGTAGAAATGCCAACCCTTAAGAATTCAAGTTCTTTAGACCCAGAAGAGGATCAATTATCTGTAGGACTAACTCCAGGTCTTTTAGAAAGTTACGGAAATTAGTTGAGGACACATTTAGTTGGCACTTAGCATCTGCTGTCTCCAAAGGTGGCCCTCACTTAGCACAGTAGCCTACAGTGTCTTTATGGAAGAAAGGGAGACGGATGTCTAAGCCTTGGAGAGCACAGCCAATTAGCGAGGGAGCTTTCAGTAAGTGTCTTGTGGCTTCAGAGGTCCCTGTGAGCTCCTTCCAGAGGACGCCTTGAAGCACTTTACTGTGTATACGATTCACCCAGAGATGCCCTTAGAATGTAGATTCTGACTCAGCTGGTCTCAGGTGAAACCTGGGATTCTGTATTTCTAACAAGCTCCCAGGTGATAGGGATACGACCGGTCCAAAAACCACACTCTGAGCATTAAGCATTACTCTAAAGCTTTGGGGAGTTTGTCACTATTTATCTCAATGATCAATGATGCCAGTGGTACCAAGAAACCTACAATGAGATCCTGGTCAGTCTGTGTTTTTTTTTTTTTTTTTTTTTTAATTTTTTTGTTTTTTTTTGTAACGTTTATTTATTTTTGAGACAGAGAGAGACAGAGCATGAATGGGGGAGGGGCAGAGAGAGAGGGAGACACAGAATCTGAAACAGGCTCCAGGCTCTGAGCGGTCGGCCCAGAGCCCGACGCGAGGCTCGAACTCACAGACGGCGAGATCGTGACCTGAGCTGAAGTCGGACGCTGAACCGACTGAGCCACCCAGGCGCCCCGGTCAGTCTGTGTTCTTGATACTAGGAGAAAAAAAGGGGCAGGTGACAAGGTGGATAGAAGACCCAAATGGGCAAGACTGGTAGGTACTTTCTCACTTTCAGGGGCCATGATATTTCCTAAAAAAATACACGGGTTTGAAAGCTCATACCTGAGCAAAAAACAAAAGCTATGATAAACTTAAATTATCAACATTCAATGTCTTTTAGTAAAACCCACAGGAGTGCATAGTCTTCTCTTACCAGACTTTCCGACCTACTGGGGGGTGGATTCTTTCTCTTCTCCCTGGCTCTTAACCAGACTATAGGAGTAGAAGCAAGAATTGGACTTTTTCTGGGTCACAAAAGGTCTTCCCGTGGGGTTTAATTCCCGGCTCCTCAGCTCTTAGTGGCAAACTGAAAATATTAATCCTTCTTGGGCCAGCAAGCTAGAACGAGGGGGATTTTTCTGCTAGAAGTGTCTGCTTCTTGACAGAAAAAAACATGGAGTCAGAACAGTAACCCCAGAGCGGGGGACCAGGGTCAAAGACAGCAAGAAACCATGGGGAACCACAGGCTATAACTCCAGGTAGGGCTATCAAAGCAACATCAGCCAAACAGCACACAAAGTTGTCATAACAACAGATGCCTCATGACCCTAATGTCCACAGTGCTAGAAGAGAAGGAGGAGTAACGGTCCAGGATAAAATAAAATAAAATAAAGCTTTGAGCGAAATTGAAAGGGCAAAGATAAGGTTTGATTTTGCAGCTAAATTGGAAACCATAAGCTCTTCTCTTGTGAACTGTTTTTTAACCAGGGGACGCCTGTCGGCTGGCACTAAATAAAAGCTACGAAAACACCGAGGGAAAAAAATAAATAGCGCGATCACCGTTATTTAGATCTATAACCGCTATTTTATTATCTAGCTCAATCAGGTGATGACCAGCAACCGTCAACCGAGGGCCACTTAAACAAGAAACACGTAAGACTCTGACGATTCTCCAATTCACATTTATCAAGGCTATCGATGGGTGTCTCCGAAGCCGTGACGGGTTGCACGACAGGGATAAACCCGCCTGCTCCCCGGACGGCAATGACGGCCCGCTCGGCACGGTCATCTGCACATACGTACCGTTTGGATATGTCGTTCAGCCAGGAAGGGAAAAAACACCGGGTCCAAGCTAGGAGGCCCCCGGAGTAGAGCCGAACGCGTGACCCTCTGGGAGGGACGCTGCCCTTGCATCCAGCCTGGATCTACCCAACGAACCAGAAACTGAGACGGACCTCAACAGTGTGGAAGGGCTTGGACGGTCCTCTGTGCTCTTAGTCTGATTTTGAAGCTCGCCATGGATCCACAAGACCTCAAAACATGTACGATGCCCATTTAAAAAAATTTTTTTTTTTCAACGTTTATTTATTTTTGGGACAGAGAGAGACAGAGCATGAACAGGGGAGGGGCAGAGAGAGAGGGAGACACAGAATCGGAAACAGGCTCCAGGCTCTGAATGGTCAGCACAGAGCCCGACGCGGGGCTCGAACTCACGGACCGCGAGATCGTGACCTGGCTGAAGTCGGACGCTTAACCGACTGCGCCACCCAGGCGCCCCTACGACGCCCATTTTAAAGAGGGGGACACTGAGGTCCAGTGACCTGCTGGAGGCCATGACGGCATGGGAGCCAGACAGGGAGCCAAGGCAGGGCTGAGCCGAGCCACCTTCCCCCACCCACGGGGCATCTCTGAGACTCTGAGCCGAGAGGCCACAATGGGCCCTCCTTCTCGGCCAGCTCTCCCTCGCTCCGAGCCCATCTGGATCCCGCCACGTCTTCAGGTCTCAACTTCCAAGGAAGTCACCGCCTGGCACTTGATTCCTCAGTGAGCCCACTCATACCTGGAATTCCCAGCCCTCCTCACACACTACAGGCAATGAAAAAAAAACATACAACATCGTCTCTCGTTATGTTTTTTTGTGGTAAACTCATTATGTTTATGTGGGTAAACTTCTGACTAGAATACCCCAACAACACCTCTTAAAAAAATCCCTTACCTTAGTCGGATGCTTCTGTTAAGCAATGTGTTGAAATCACTTAGCACCTGTTTTCTCTCTCCACCCAAAATCTAAGAGTCCCACAGAAGGTCTCACGGAGTCCTACTCCCTTCTCAACAGCATTTCGCCGCGTGTGCTCAGCCGGGCCGTATCACCGCCCGCATTTATTCCGTGCTTATCACGCGTGACGTGTCGGACCCAGTTCCCAGTGAGAATTGCATCATTTAATCTTTACAGATGCCTGAGGTAGCTATCGTCAGTTGTTTCCTAATTTTACAAATGGAGACACTGAGAGGTCAAGTAACTTGGCTAATGTCACACAGCCACGAAGTGCCAGAGCTGGGATGTGAATACAGGCAGCCTGCCCACAAAGCCTGGGTTCCTCAACGTGTAGTATCCTGAGTCCACATAACTGGGTAAAGAGACCACAAACAGCCTAACTAATGTCCTCCCAGGAAATACTTCCCCAGAGAACAGCAAAGCAATGTAAGAACAGCAGATTCTTCAGCAGAATCAATGAGATTCCTCTGCTCATTCTATACGGTATCTGGGAGGGTGTCCGGACCAAAAGAAATGTTCTGCCTTGTAACATGGATTTCTCTGCACGTTTTCGGGGCTGCCTCTCCCATCAGAAAGCTCCTTGAGGGCAAGAACCGGGCACTATGTCCTGCCCCTCGCTCTCGAAAGCAGTGCTTTGGCAAACAGCAAACAATCAATACGCTTTGTTGAAAATGTGGTGAAGAAATGTGGGAAAAAAGAGGACGAGTGAGATAGAGAGAAACACTTTTTTGCTTTTCAAGTCCGACAACAGGTTTTTTTCTACCCCCCCCACCCTCATTTTAAGTTTATTTATTCACTCTGAGAGAGACAGTGCAAGTAGGGGAGGGACAGCGAACCCCAAGCAGGCTCCCTATTGTCAGCGCAAAGCCCGATGTGGGAATCGAACTCACAAACTGTAAGATCATGACCTGAGCTGAAGTCGGACACCGAACCGACCGAGCCAGCCAGGCACCCCCTCTCTCGTTGTTTTAAAATTTAAATTCTAGTTAGTAGCATACAGTGCAATATTGGTTTCAGGAGTAGAATTCAGCGATTCATCACATACAACACCCAGAGCTCGTCACAAGTGCCCTCCTTAGTACCCACCACCCCATCTAGCCCATCTCCCACCCACCTCCCTCCATCAACCCATTTGTTCTCTATCATTAAGAGTCTCTTGTGGTTTAGGGGCGCCTGGGTGGCTCAGTCGGTTGAGCGTCCAACTTCAGCTCAGGTCTCGATCTCACGGTCCGTGAGTTCGAGCCCCACATCGGGCTCTGTGCTGACTGCTCAGAGCCTGGAGCCTGCTTCGGATTCTGTGTCTCCCTCTCTCTCTGCCCCTTCCCTGCTCGTGCTCGGTTTCTCTTTCTCTCTCTCTCAAAAATAAAACATTGAAAAAAAAGTCTCTTGTGGTTTGTTTCCCTCTCTTCTTTTTCTTCCCCCTTCCTGTATGTCCATCTGTTTCTTAAATTCCACATATGAGTGAAATCTTACGGTTTTTGTCTTTCTCTTTTTCACTTAGCATAAAAACATTCCAGTTCCATCCACGTGGTTGCAAATGGTGAGACTTCATTCTCGTTGATGGCTGAGTAATAGTCCAATGTGTGTGTGTGTGTGTGTACATACATATAAACCACATCTTCTTTATCCATTCATTAGTCGACGGACATTTGGGCTCTCTCCATAGTTTGGTTATCAACAACAGGTTTCTTCGCTGTGGGGGTGGGGGAAACTTTCATTATGATATTGCCTCCTTCAGTGTGGGGGGCGGGGGAGGCAAAAAAGAGAGGGGGAGGGGGGCAAGCAGAGTCTACAAAGTTGTTAGGCAGGAAGGTCCAGGGTGCCAAGGGGCACGTTTAGCCTTTTGGGCAGGACGGCTGAGGAAGGACCAGATGACCCCGCTCCTTTGGACCGTGCGTTCAGGGGTGTCCACGGACAGTCAAACGGACTGTGCTCAAGTAAAGCCCCAAGGGGCGGCAGAAGGCTGCCCATCTCTTGGTGCTCGTCTTTCCGGAGAGACGACACAGGGCAGGGGCTGGTGATAGGTTGGCCAAGGGGAAACGACTCAAAGCCACGGATGAGGCTCTTCTAAGATGAAGGCGGAAAGACCGCCCCGTGGTTTTCCCGACTACAAACAGAAAGCAGCCGCAGGAGTTGATCAGCTTACCACCTGTTTTCAGGGAGATGACGTGGAAGTTTACCTACTTGACGACCCTGTGGCCTCTGGGTACGTGTTACTTCGACCAGTACTTCCATGAGCAACGAGGCCTTTTCCTGTGTCTTACTTCTAAACGCAAAGGTCCCTTACGTAAAGCTGACAGATATATAGCAGCAGTGGGAGGAACCACACTCCTGAGTGGAGGAGGAGAGGGTGGAACTTTCCCACTGAAGTCCACAGTCCTTCCTTGTGGTCTGGAACAGTCCTGGACTCATCGAACTTGGGGCACGTCGGGGCTGAGGGAAAGGCAACCGCGTGCTCTTCACCTTCACTAACCCTGACAAGGTGCCTCCCACCCGCCTCTCCCCAGGGTCAAAGAGACCCACACAGAAACCTCCCCACCAGCCGGTGCCCTACCAGTCCAGGCTTCCTCTCCTTGGGAGCACATCCCTGCCTAAGATGTAGGCTGTGCTCTAGAAAGGAACCCTGCAGATCCAACGGCGACGGCAGATCAAGTCTGCGTGTCTCTGTGACAAGCAGCAGCTAACTCTGAAAGAAAATGTTCAAACAGTCCAGTTGTCTTCAGCTACGCGTCTGGATTTTTCTGGACTGCGATTCCCCCCCACCGCCCCCCACCCCGTTTACATGTGGCTGCCTGGTTGCCAAAATCCAGCCCTGGCTTCTTGGTAGAGAAAAACAGCAAAACAAGTCCTGGTGGGAGAGACCACCTTCTCGAACAGTTAGGCCAATTCTGCCCGTATTGTGCTCGCCATCAAAGAGAACACGCACAGAAAGAAAAGCAGGTGGAAGGCTAATGAATGGAACCCCTGTGAGGAAACTAGCCGCAAAGTGAGTATCATCTGCTAATAGATGTTGTTGTTGTTGTTGTTGTTTTCTGGTTAAGACTTGGGGCGGGGGGGGGGGGGGTGTCAAGTTTTACAAAAATTTTGCCTACGTTGAGACCTCTGCTTAGATGCCGAACAGGCATGTTCAAATACTGCTATGCCCCAAATTGAGCTCCTGGTCGCATGGCCCCCCAGCCTTCCCTTCTGCATCCTCCCCAATCTCAGTAAATGACAGCGCCACTCCCTTCCCTGCGCGGGCAAGGACCTGTGGGTCACCCTTGCCCTCTCTTTTTCCCACACACACTTCTGTTCCGCCAGCAAGTCCCATCGGGTCTACTTTCAAGGTCACCTCTAGAGTCTGGGCCCTTCATTCCGCCTTTGCTGTGATCACCCCGGTCCAACCCCTTATCCTGTCACCGCACGACAGCAATGGCCTCCTCGCCCGTCCCCCCTGTTCCCACCTGCCCCTTGCAGCCTATTCTCAGCTGGTCAGAGGGGCAGAGGGGGCTTTTCAAAATGCAAAGTCGGGTCCCTCTTGCGCTCAAACTCCTCCAATGGCTCCCCACGACACTGGAGTAAAACCCGAACCCTCTGTGACCTGCAAACCCCTGAAATTCCTCAGGCTCCTCTCCGACTCCTCCCCACCCTTCCCACATGGGCCACACCACCTCCCCCTCTCCTTGTCCCCCGAACACTGATATTCACCCCATCCACCACGGCCTCCCGGCCTTCGTGCTTGTTGTTCTGTCTACCTGGAAAGCTTTCCTCTGGATTTCCTCCTGTTCACACTTCAAGTTTTACTCAAATGTGAACGTCTTTGCAAAGCCTTCCCTGCTCCCCTGATTTAAAAAAAAAAAAAAAAATCCGAGTACCTCTGATGCTTCTTACCTCCTTTCCCTGACTTACCTACTTTTTCTCCTTGGCACTTATCACTAATACATTATGTGCTGGACTTCTTTATCTTTCCCCCCACCGCTGCTAGAATATAAGGATAAGATTTTCATCTGTTTGAGTCGAGTGTTAGGAACAGAGCAGTCAGGTACTCAGTAAATATATACTGCACGATTGAGGGCTACATCAGTACTTTTCAGTCACGCGTCTATCCTGAGCGAGCCAAACAGGCTTAGAAAATGAAGAACCAAAAAATGGACTGCCTGGGCAAATGGTACAAATCAGACACAGTGACCGAAGCCACTGAAATTCTAGTTCTTGGAATGGTGGATGAGTGGTTGGGGCCCAACTCTTCCTCAGAGAAAAAAGCTGGAATAAAGACGAAAAATGCCTTCTTGAATACACGGAAGAATTAGAACCTAGAGAGACAAACATAAAAGCTGCTTTTGTCCCGAGGGCATCTGTGGACCTGTAAGAAACAGCTAGCAACTTTACTGCATTCCTGGCCTGCTATAACAGCTAGGGAGGCCGAAGTCAAACCCTGGGTCTTCCAAAGGAGCAGGCTATGACCAACCATCCCCACTTTAAGCTGAGGTCTCAAAGACCTGTTATGGTCAGAATGCCTGTGTCCCTGCAAAGGTCAGGTGTTGAAATCCTAACCCTTGAGGTGACAGATTAGGAGGTGGGGACTTTGGGAGGTGATGAGGTCATGAATGCGGAGCCCTCGTGAATGGGATCAGTGCCCTGATAAATAGGCCCTAGAGAGATCTCCCTCTCCTTCCACCATGTGAGGTTACAGCCAAAAGCAGCTGTCTGTCTAGGAAGTGGGCCCTTACCAGACACCAAGTCTGCTGGCACCTTGACCTTGGACTTCCCGGCCTCCACACCTGTGAGAAATACATGTCTGTTGTCTACAAGCCACCCAGGTTCGGGTATTTTGTTCCCGCGGTCTACATGGACTCCAACAGCCCTTGAACTAGAAACAACCAGAGTTGCTGGCCTTTCATCACCTGGAGACTTCCAAGAACTACAAATCTCACATTGCTTGAAGGTGGTCTCACGTGATAGGACCCCCAAGCCCTGGCAGAAACAGATCAAAATCCTCTCTGGAGGAAGGTGCCATCACCTCAGGCCTCAATGTATTCCTTTTTTTTTCCCCCCCTAACATTTATTTATTGTTCAGAGACAGAGACAGAGCATGAGCAGGGGAGGGGCAGAGAGAGAGGGAGACACAGAATCCGAAGCAGGCTCCAGGCTCTGCGCAGTCCACACAGAGCCTGACGCGGGGCTCGAACCCACGAACCGCGAGATCATGACCTGAGCCGAAGTCGGATGCTCAACCGACTGAGCCACCCAGGCGCCCCAGGCCTCAATGTATTCCTATATACAAGTTTTCAAATACGATAACCAGCACACAGAGAGAATCCAACACACTAGGAAACCAGATACCAAGAGTGACAGCCAGTTGACCAAAGATGGCCAAACTGACTCACAAGCCTTGAGATGCTGGAATGTCAGACGTGGTCTATGACGCAGCCATGCGATCGGGCCCGCTACGTTCAGGGAACTGAAAGGCAAGCTTGAAAACTGCAGCCGAGGAGTAGACACTATTTTAAAAGAATTGAAAAAAAAAAAATCCAGAGCAAATACCATGGAAGGTGTAGCATATTCACAGTGGGCTGAGATGCAGAACTCAGAGGACTTGTCATCACAACAGTAATCTGACTTTATCTTCCAATCAAGATAAAGGGAAATAGGTAATCTTCAAAACAGGGGTGAGAATTCACTTCACATGTTTTCAGTGGGAACAAAACCAAACTGTCAGCTAGCAGGAATAGACAGATTCCTAAATCCTGTGTTGGAGCTCGGGGGAGGAAGTAAGCTCTCTACAAGAGAGTTTATCAGAAGAGAAAAGACCAGAGCCAGTATCCAATGTCCTCCTTCTCCAACCCTACAGATATGGAGGCACACACATCCTGTATACAGCCTTCTGGCAGCCCCCCAAATCTAGACCCCCACCACGGACGAGAACCTCCATAGCTTCCACAAATTGTGACCTTAAGTCTACTGGACAAGAGCAGGAATACTCAGAAGTCTCATAGAGGCTCTGTCTGCTTCCCACCCTATCAGAGACTCTTCACTCAAGTGATGCTAGAAATAACCATCATTCCTGCAACCAACAGCTGTGTCACATCCCGTTCCCCCCTCCCTCTCCGCCCTCACCCTCCCTCCCCGAGCTGCTATCTTTAAGCCACAAAGCAGACAAGAGAAAAACAATTAGTCACCCCCAGGCCTTGCCCACTTTCCCCACCACCCGTGTGATTCCCAGCACAATCACTGCAGAAAAGAAGCCGGCTCTGGAAGCCAAGCAGGCACCTACAGGTCTGAAAGACTTGAAGACTTTTTCCAAGACTTCGTGGAGCGTCTTCTTGCCGCAGGAGGAGATGTAGTCCTGTGCTAGCTGCAAGAAGGGCAGGCAGTCCTCGCTCTCACTCCACACGTGCTGCGCGCCCACAGGCGAGGGAGAGGAGAGAACAAAGACACACAGTCATTATTACACTCGGTGTGAAATACAGACAGCCAAAAAGATTTTTTTTTTTTTTTTTTTTTTGCATTCCATAAATTGGAAGGCCTCTGTTCCAGGGTAAAATTCCCACATTCGTTCTCGATTTGCTCGCATTGAAGGGGACGAGAAAATGCCTACCCTACGGGAAACCTCCATGCTTTCAGTCCATAGTCTCACCTGCTCAATTCGCCATCAGATCCGCTGGGGCGAAGCAAAAAAAGCAGTGGGATCCATATCCACTCCCCCACCCCTGCCCCACCCAACCATTTCCATAGCCCTTCTCGGGCTGGGGAAGGAGGGTTTTAAAGCAGCAGGGAGGAGAAACCAAGGGTTTGCATGATCCTTGGCTTTGCCTTCAGCTGTGGCTGAAGGATTAATTAAGCATAATCTGTAACCATTGACTTGCAATGAAACATTCTTTACCCAGAGCAGCCTGCAGAGTGGGGGTGATGGTAAATTTACTTCAAAATGAAATGAATTTAAAATCAACAACAACAAAACAGAATGAAACAAAATGACTTTAAAGGAACACACAGAGGGGCGCCTGGGTGGCTCAGTCAGTTGAGCGTCCCGCTCCGGCTCAGGGCACGATCTCACGGTTCGTGAGTTCGAGCCCCGCGTCAGGCTCTGTGCTGACAGCTCGGAGCCTGGAGCCTGCTTCGAATTCTGTGTCTCATTCTCTCTCTGCCCCTCCCCTGCTCACGCTCTGTCTCTGTCTCTCTCAAAAATAAACAAACATTAAAAAAAAAAAATTAAAGGAACACACAGAAAAGCCACCACTCCATCACTGGGAAGCAAAGGCTTTCGGAAAGCTCACCTTCTCTTAGGATGCATTAAGGCGGCATTGCTTCACAATGTCAACATGCACCAAGGACCTGGTTTTAGGTTTTACTTCTTCTTAAGGCTAGACATGGTATATTGGTTTTGTTTGTTTGTTTGTTTGTTTTCCCATGTGAGGACACTTGTTTTAGCACCTCTTTAAGACGAGATAAGTCTCTCCCATAAACGTTCAAGGATCTGGAATGAGCCCAAGAAACAGGCTGAGAGATCTGGGGGCAGAAGCCCCCCTGCTCTGCACATCTGAGCTGGGGAGAGGCACCGGGCCACTAGGGTAACATCAGGGTGTCTAACCAAGAGTCACTGTTTAGAGGGGCCCGATCAATGACAGTGCAGAGGCATGGGAGAGAGGAAGACATCCAGAAGTTAAAGCAAGAAGCAGAAACGAGGCAGCAGGAGACAAGATCTGTTTGGAGAAATGGTCCACGTCTAGCACACACTGGCTCCCTTCCATTAATATAATGATTAGGGCATCACCCCAGAGAGTTCCATGTCAATCACTCAAGAAACATTTTCCCTCCTTCCTTCTCATTGGAGCATTTCTAAGGACTGGACCTATAGACTTAACTGCTCAGATCCAAGAGACTAACTAGACGCTAATGTGCCCTTTCCACTCCAATTATCTGTGTTTCATAGATGGAAAGGTCCATTTCTGACACATGCTGCTTGAATTCCAGCAGACGTCTAGAGGAGCTTCTGGCTCAACCTAGCGAAGACAACTTCTGGCTTCTCTAACTTTAGAGCACAGCTCAAACATGAGTCCCTATGAATTAGAGACCCTTAAGAGTTGCTGAGCAGCTGAAATGCCATTTATGTAATGGTAGTTTCTTACATTGTATGAAAGGATGAGTACAAAGTGCTTTTATAGCCATTGTCACACTTGATTCTTAATCAGTAGGGATTCAGCAAGAACAGTAAAGTCCTGCTTTAATGTAAGTTCTGCTCAGCAACCATTTTCATACTCAAATTTTTAAAAGTTCCAGCATATTTAAAATTCTTATCCAAGTTAAAGATGGGATTAACATCTAGGGGAAGATTAGAAAAAAAAGTAAGAAGTTTCTTAAATCCCTGGCTGGCACGCAGTGGGCGTTCAATAAACGGTGGCTGGGAGTGTCCTCTTTCCCCTTCTGTGTCGGCAGGAGAATGGGGAGGAAGGGGTAGGGCTGGGCTTTCCATGTGCCACAAGTCTAAGGGCCCCCACTGCGCAAATGAGACACCCAGTGTGACCTCACTGAGAACACTCCCCAAAGCAACCTGGGTTATTGTTAATTCAGAAATAGTGTATCTATGAAAACCTTGTATACCTATTTTCTAAAATACATTTGGACCTTAAATTACAAAGTAAACTAAGGAAAGTGTGATCACTCAAGCAACAGAATCGCACCGTATCCACTACTGCTTGGAAATCAGACAGATTCTTTAAGTGTTTCTAGGGCATTTTTTAACATATAACGTTTATTTATTTTTGAGAGAGAGAGCTTATGTGCTTACGAGTGGCGGAGGGGCAGGGAGAGATGGGGACAGAGGATCTGGAGCTGTCTGGGCTACTAGCACAGAGCCCCATGCGAGGCTCGAACTCATGAACTGTGAGATCATGACCTGAGCTGAAGTCGGACACTTAACTGACTGAGCCACCCAGGCGCCCCTGAGTGTTTCTAGGGCATTTCTAACCTCGTGAGGTGAGTGTTCGTGCCACAATTTTCATGACTCCACTTTTGGAGCTATTGACTTATGAGTATATTTTGGGGAAGGAAGACCTAACATCTGCCGGAAGAGCCTTCTGTCCAGGCGGCCTAAATTTACTTCATTTGGCTGTCTAATTCACCCTGGATTCTCAGTCATGTTGGTTTTGGGGCCTTAAACAAGTTTTAACCGAATCTCCGCCCATACGATAACGTGAGGCTGCACGGGGTTTGAAATCGGATAGACCCACGTGTACATGGGTGCTCAGAGGACATCGTTTATTAAATGCTAATTGGTTCAGACCCGTGGTATCTCATAACAAAAAGTATTGTTGTATTTATTGCAACTGTTTCCTTCCACATTTAATCACGCCAGTTCTCAAAGATCCATAAAAAACAAGGTAAGATGAACTAAAAAATGAGTCCGTAGTTGGGAAAACGACGGGAGGAAAAGTATATAAAACCAAGTGAGATTAGGACAAACAGGGCCAGGTCAACGGACCTGGCCACCTGTTGCGGATGGGACACAGTTGTCGCTGTAGCTTACTACAGGCCTGTGCAATCAGTGTCCCATGGCAGTGTCCCCAGATAAAATAGATGTGCTGTCCAGAGCTATCAGGCAACAGGTTGAGGGTACGATGGTAATCTCTGAGGAAGAAGAGAAGGGCCCGTTCTAAAACCAGGAGACAGCAGAGAGACTGGTGGCTGGGCAGACGCTCCTGAAAACAGATTCTGGGGTCTAGTCTTAAACAAAGATAAGTGGATGACTGGAGACCCAGAATCCCGCACCCCAGGGTGTGACCAACAATGACTTCAACTTGGATATTGAACCAAACGGCCACTTTGGCCATGAAAAAAACCAAAGCAGGGGTCAGAGAACATGTGGCTTTGAACAATATAACTCCCTGGCAGATATGAATCTGGATACAGAATGTACTGACTTTCTAACCGTGTAGTGAGAGCCAGGGTGCCTGTTAGAATAGGAGGAATGCCAAGAGAAGGCTTCCAAAAGAGAGGCCAGCGGTGGTCCTGTGGCTTCAGCCAAGTATCACGACACCCCCCCACCCGCACCCCCCGACTTATTAAAACACGAGTGTGGGGGCGGGGGGGGTGGCACCAAGAACCTGCAGTTCCAGCAAGTTCCCAGGTGAAGCTCATACTGCTGGTTCTAAGAACACACTTTGAGAACTAGAACTCTGACTCATCACATTTGGGGATAGAGGGGCAAAGGTGGAAATCCCTGGTGAGAACTTTGATTTTAAAACAAGCCATCCGTGGCCCTTCTTTCTGTCATTAAGTTGGACCAGACGTTCTCATCAAAGCTTGTCCAGCATAAGACAATACAACCAGGCCATGTGCACAAAGGGGAACGAGCACCTTCTGTGTTCTATAGTGTAGATGAGAATATCCAGCTCATCCAAAAATGGTATCCGATCACTTCGGCAATTCAATCCGACAGGTATCTTTTGGGGCACAGCCTGTCCTCCTATTGTTCTAACACCTGGGGAGATGGCATGTGGCTTCCTGGGGCTGTGGCACAGTAGGGGATCCCGGCGGGGGGGGGGGCAAAGAACGCACCTGTTTCTCCTCCCTGGACTCAGTTATCTGAGTCAAAGGGCCATTTGAGGGCCGAAGGGCCTCACTCTTGCTGCGTGGGTTTTCCGCCATCATTAGGACCGGGGAGTCCATTCTGAGTTGGGGCGTCCTAACCCAAAACTCCACGCTGTCCATCGAAGAGATGGTGGGAGAGAGGAGGTACAAGCTGTCTCATGCCCCCGATAGGGTTCTGCCCAGGGTAAGAAGAGTGCGCGGCCAGGCCTACGACCTGCTCCGTGTGCCAAGCACTGAGATGTGTCGCTGGGGAGGAAACTGAGGCTCAGAGAGGTTAAGCAACGTGTCTGTGGTCACATGGGGAGCAAGGGGCAAAGCCAAGACGTCAACAGCAGTGTGCACGCCTTCAACCTGAGCCTCAGCTCCCTCCTTTGTAAGTCACAGAAAATACCACTCCTCACAGGACAGTCACAAAGATGACAGGAGATCCCCCGTAGACTGCCTCTCATTTAGCAGGAGTCCACAGTGCTTATTCCCATCTGTTTAAACTCATGGGAGCGTGACTTTACCCTCCTCAGGATTACCGCTCCATGAATATGCTAAGGACATGCATACTTTTTCCCTGAAAAAAAAAAAAAATCCCTCTATGTGAATAATGCACAGCCACTGTGGAAGGCTTTACAGTTGGTTACCACTCTTCCTCATTGGCTCCTCACAATAATGTAATACACATAGGATTATCCCCATTTGACACAGGAGGAAACGGAGGGTGAGTCTAACTTAGACATGAAGGTGCTTTTTTCCCCCCCTATGAAATGATGCAATCTCATTTAGAAAAGTTATATATTTTTGCTCCAAAGTGAAAAGGTTGTTCTTCGGTCACACAGGTAAGGAGAGGGACAGGCCCAGGACAAAAATCGGGGAGGAATATATATAAATAACAAGCATAGACATACGTATAAAATTAAATCTCGTGGTCCTTCTATAAATAAAGCTTCCCTTCTTTAATAGAATGACAACCGCTGTCTTTGTTTTTATACTGAGGAGAGATTAAACTATACAAAATTTTAAATCCAAGCATGTTTTTGATGGGTTGGCAGAAAAAAAAACAACAGGACAATAAGGCAGCTCATCCCTTCTCCAGGCACCGGGGAGGGGCAGGGCTGTGCTCTTGTTTAGAGTTCTTGCTCCTGGCCTAGGACAAGGGGGGAGAGCCGCTGGGGCTGCCAGGGCCAGGAGAGAGTGCACACACGTCCCTCTGTCCGGCTGCTACGTGAGCGGCTGCCAACACCCCACTCCTCGAACCTGACGAAGCCCTCGGGTCCTTCTGGGTGGGCAGAAGGTAGCACACCACGCTCTCGGCCCCCTCCCTGTCACACCTGTAGAGCCAGGCAGGGTTGGCTCTGTCCCTGAAGGCCCAACACAGAGGGCAAAGGCAGCTGCATTTTATCCCAGGATCTGACCTTGTGTGCTGTCCACAGAGAGAAGCCTGAATCGGGGCAGCAGTTTGGAAAGGGACAGTGTGAACAGAATGGCCTGTGAGCTGAGAAGAGGGAACAGTGCACAAGGGACCCAGGAGCTGCCAAAGTGGAGGGAAAACAAAAGGAAGTCCTTGTTCCCAAGGCCTCTGGAGATCCTGGCTTGATCCTGCCCGTGGGACATGCCTCATGGTGCAAATGACAAGCCTCTGGACTTGAGCTTCAGTCCTGCCTGTCGCTTCTTAGTGCTATAGTCCTGGACAGATTCCTTAAACGGAGCCTCGGTTTCCCAGCCTATAAAATGGGGATAATACCTAAGTCAGAGACTTTTTGTGAGGCCCAATAGGAAGCTGCCCTTGAACCCACAGTCTGAATGTCACTCCTGGGATGCTGTGTCTTCAGGACAGGGCCGTGGATTCAAGTTGCTCTACCATTTATTAGTTATTATTCAGTGGAAAAGTTAGTACACCTTGCTGGGTATCAGTTTCTCCATCTGCAAGATGGAGAAAATTACAGCGAGGGCCTCGTGAAATTACCAAGATTAACTAAGTACATACACACAAAGTACACAGAACTGTGTCTGCTATATAGTAAATTACACACGTGGCAGTTACTGTTCTTTGAAGCTGTCGTTCTAGCTTAACACCTGTCTTCTTCAATATCATTCACTCATTCATTCTTACGAACGTGGACTGAGCACCTGCCACATAACCGATGCTGCTCCAAGTTCTGGGACACAGTGCTAAAGACAGAAAATGCCACTGCTCTTCTGAAGCTTATTTTCTCCCTCCTCATGGGGGGCGGGCAGAAAATACACAAGAGGGCATCAAGTACTAATGAATGCTACGATTTGAATAAAAGAGGGTGAGGTGAAGGAACGTGTGGCCAGGAAGTCATCTCTCAGGCCTGAACAGCATAAAGGAGCTACCCATGTAAAGAGGTGGGGGCAGAATGTTCTAGGCAGAGGGGACAGCAAATGCAAAGGCCCTGAGGCAGAAATGAGCTTGGGATGTCTGAGGACCAGAAAAGCCATTGTGGCAGGAACACAGTAATCAAGGAGGAAGAGTGGTCCAAGAGGAGGTCAGAGGGGTGGCAGGAGACACATCACGTAGGCGCTTGAAGCCAGGGCAAGGCTCAAGTTTTACCGTGAAAGTTATAGGAAGTCAGTTTAGGTGAGGTGGGGAGTCATAGATCATGACCTGGATTATATATGAAATCCAGAGTGATTGCTGTGTGGAGACTGCCAGAGAGGTATTAATATCACCACCCCTATTTTAGGCACTGGGAAGGTACTAATGTTATCATCCCTCATTTCCAGATGTGGAAATCATGGCATAGAGGGATTAAATAACTTTCCCCAATGCACACAGTTAGACATGGGGGGCTGGGGTGAGAACCCAAGTAGCCTGACCCGAGACCTTTGCACCCCTGACCACTATGCTACACTGCTTCTCAGATGGGTACAACGGCCCCAGGAAAGTGAGGGCAGACATCCTATTCTAGGAGGCCCTGGCCTGGTGAGCAAAGTGAGCCCTCAATAAATGTTTGATGAATGAACGAATGAATGAATCATGTGAAAACACTTGTAAATTGAGAAATGCTATGTAAATATTCTTAATGTTAATCTTTCGGATTAGAGGAGTTCCATTTATCTCAAATTTCTTCTAATGCTTATCAGATTTTCCTGGGAAAAGGAAAAGGACAGAGGTAGGACATTTACTTCATGCCTCAGTCCCTTTAACTAGAGGCAAACAGCAGCCTGACCAACATGGTCTGGGGCAAATGTGAGGAGAGATCTGGGCTAAGAAAAATCTGGTGGTTGGCACCCTGTCTGTTACGGCCCCCAGAAACTTTACGAATGTTCCAGTATTGAGGTGCCTGGGTGGCTCAGTCAGTTAAGCATCCAATTCTTTTCTGCTCAGGTCATGATCTCACAGTCATGAGATTGAGCCCGGAGTCAGGCTCAGTGCTGGGCACGGAGCTGGTTTGAGGTTCTCTCTCTCCTTCCTCCTCTGCCCCTCCCCCACTTGCACACCAGTATTCTCTCTCTCCTCCACCCCGCAAAAAAGAAAAAAAAAAAAAAAGAATGTTCCAGTCTACCCAAGGTATTACTTTTTCCTCCTATCTTCTTTCTTATCTATTTCATTTAATTATGAAGAAGCAAATGAAGACGTTCAAGCATTTTACTCAAACAGGTGAGAAAACATTTAAAATATATTATGAGTGGCCTTGAGAAAGGTGTGATATGCATAATGTTTTGCGATGATGGTTCTCTTTGGAGTAATTTCTTTGGGTAGGTCTACTGCAGTTCCAGCAGGAAGGCCATGTGGAACTCTCCCCTATAAAATCCAGAACCTTGAGTGATTCTTGCTCTGTCTCACACAGTAAGGGGGGGGGGGGAGGGAAGACCACTGGCAGACTAGGCTTAGAAGGAACTCCTAATCAAACCCTAACATGGTAGCTAGTTGGTCACTGGTGCCCTTTCCAGCGTATCCCTGGGGCTTTCTCACACGTTCCCAACGGAGTAAATCCCTTTCGAATGATCTCCCATTTTTCTCAATAACAAGTAACACTTATTTGAACCACAGTTAACCGTGTTCTTGCCTATAGTTATAGCTTAGCTGTTCTTCACAAGTAACGGTGATGCAGGTGTTCCGAGGAACCTCATGTTACAGGCGAGAAAACTGAGGCTTTAAAAAAAAGAGACAAGCTCTAAACTCTGGGGAAGCCCAGATCTTAGGAGATGGTCACGTGTTTCATCTGTCGGATCATCACCCGGGTGCTGGTATCATGCCCATTGTTTTGATGTGTACACTGGGCTGGGGGGAAGGCATCTGACCGGTCACACAGGCAGGGAACTCAAATCTGGCTGTCACCCAAGGCCATCTCTCTTCTAGTGTCACACTTTTGGGGCCCAGGTGGCTTCTTCTCGTCCCGCGGGGTTGGGTGCCGGTGGTGGGAAGGGCGTGTCTTACTGTCATGTCGTACACAAGCCCTCACCTCTCTGGGGGCCGAGGAAGGCGGTCTCGCTGTCTCTCTAACTCCTTCGCGAACTTCCCGTGGGTGGCAGGGGCGCGCGGCCGCCGGGGCCTGGGCCCCGCTTTGTCTCACCCCACCTGAGGAGCCGGCGCCAGGCCGCGCCTCGGCGCCGCCCCACCTCGGTCCGCAGGGGCGGCAGCAGCGCCAGCTCTAGGCTCCAGCCGGCGACCACACGGTAACCCGAGCCCACGGCCGCCTCCATCTTACATTTGGGGACCATTATTTTTTTCCCCGTCCTTACAAACCGTTAAAGGAGCGCCATCCTCGCCCGTTCCCCGCACCTCCCACCCCAACTCCTCTGCCCGCCGCATCCCCTTCCTAAACTGCCAGCGCCAAGATCCCAAGTGGGCGCAGGATACAAAGTCGAAGATCTGGACATCACAGTTCCAGGTCCCGGTCCCTGCTAGCACAGGACCCGAGTGGGGTGGGGGAGGGGGGATTCCTCCCGTCTGGCAAAACCGGGGGCCTTCGCCGGGGCCGCAGCCGCCGCCTCCGCCGGACGGAACCAGCTCGGGCCCCGCACACCTCGCTGGAAGCTCACAGAGGAGCAATGGACGCACAGGAGGAGAGGGGGATAGGCGTGCCCGCGAGCGTGTGTGTGTGTGCGTGTGTGTGTGTGCGTGTGTGTGTGTGTGTGTGTGCCCGCGCGCGCGCACGCGCGTGTGCGTTTTCTAAGATCCGAGGTGTAATTCCGCAAAGAAGGTCCTGGAGATGGGGCATCGCTAGTGTGGACAGAGGCTTTGTGTCCAAACCCGCGGCGCAGAGGATAGCACGGGGGCGGGGGAATCTCCCGGGCGGGGACGACTGGAGGAGTTGCGTCTGCGCATCGGGAGGGGGACGGGATTCCTCGCCCCGACGGGACGCCCGGCCGTAGGAAGCTCGGGACTCCGGGCCCTGCGGGACGGTCCGTGCTCCCCGGCCCGGGCGGGCGAGCGGCGGGGACCCTCGCCAGAAGCTCCCAGCCGAACACAGCGCGCGGGCCGCAGGGTCGCGTCTTCGAAACAGCCCGCCCCAGCCCGGCTTCCCGGTCCTAAGGGCGCCCCTGCCCGCCGCTCCCCGCCCCCCGCCCCCGCCAACGCTGACACGGCCGAGCCGGGCGGGTTACGCCCCCACCCCGCGCCCACAGCCTCCCGGGCGTGCGGGAGCTCGGGCGCAGGGAGGCGGCCGCGCGTCCACTCCCGCGCGCTGCAGCCGTCCCTCCCCCCCGGCACTCACAAAATTGTCCCCGCAGCCGTTGTCCGGACACAGCACGTAGAAGGAGACGCCGGGGTCGGCGTAGAAATCCATCCTGCGCTCGGTCTCTTCGGTGGCGATGAGCTCGAAGGGCGTGTTGGAGCACCATTTCTCCGCAACGTCAGCCAGCTGCTGGAAATCCATCCTGGCCCGCCGCGCCCGCCGCTCGCTCAGCCTCCTCGCGCGCCGCCCGCCTCCCGCTCCCTCCGCCGCCCGCCCGCCCTCCTCTCTCCTCGGGCGCCCTCCTCCCGGGCGGGCAGCGCGCGGCTCCGCGGGCTCTCGGGCAGGCGGCGGGGCCGGGCGGCGCGGCTCCCTCCGGTCCCGGGGCTCCTCCCGGCGGGGACTGTTTACATGCTGTGTGTACGGGGTGGGCGGCGGCCTGGACGGCGCGCCGCCGCGCCCGGCTCCGCCCCGCCCCGCCTCCCCGCCCGCCCCTCTCGACCGGCGCGGCTTGCGGCGGGCGGGGCGGGGCGGGGCGGACTCCTCGGTACGCCCCCACCACTTTTTTTTCCTTTTTCTTTTTTTACAAGCCAACACGGAGCATCCCGGAGTTCTCCGGAGCCCGGCACCGCCCCCTACCCGTGACGTCATGCGCCCCAGCCAACCAGCGGAGTCTGACGCCAGCCCGGTGACGTCACAGCGCGGGCCCGAAATCCGCGGCTCGACCGTGTACAGTGAAGTGGGGAGGGCTTGTAGTCCCCGCCTGCGTTTATCCGGAGTTGGAAGGCCTTGTCGGGAAAAGTATTTTCCCGAAAGCGTTTTAAGCGCAGAGGACGCCCACAGAATTGCAGATAACTTGTACCTTGTCTGAGGCTAGCGATGGAGGAGCTGAGAGAATCCAAGGGAAACGGAGCTTTTCTTGTTCAGAAATCCAAGCTCTGTCCCCTTGATGTAAGGAGAAAAAAAAATGTTTGTCCTAAATACATTTACCAGACACTGCTATGAGTATCCATTTGATAGGAAGAGGACAGGTTTTGGGTGGGGTTTTTTTGTTTTTTGTTGTTTGTTGTTTTTTTTGTTTTGGTTTTTTTTTTTTTTTTTGCGTTCACATAAAGCTGAGTATTTCTTAGAAATAAGCCTCATAAGACTAGCTTGAATATTATTCAGCCTCAATTCATATTGCATAACATAAAATGACCAACTACTAGTTTGGAGAGGAGAAAGTACGTTTTAAAACAAGCGTACGCAGCCCAACAATTGCACCTGTTGAATGCTCACTGACTGCCAGGAATGGGGCAGGCATTGCTGGATTGCAAAAAATGCGTCAGAAGGGCCCTCGCCCAGAGGAATTGAATGACGACTAGCAGAGACACGTTGAATAGCATTCATTCTACAAATGTTCAATCAGCTTTTGTCTTTAAAGTTGGTCCTCTGAACCAGACACAGTGCTAGCCCTAGGGATATAAATAAGAATAATGTGTTGTTCCACCCTCAAAGGGCTGGCAGACCAGCTAAGGGAAGCTCATGACACCATCATCCCTCTGAATACAGCCTTACCCAACAGAATAAGTGTGATTCTGGAAAATTGTTCTCTGGCATAGTTCTGGGATAGGGATTCTTTTTCCCTTGACTTCCCTTACTGAATCAGAGCTGTATTCCCATACAGAAAGTAGAAACTCCACTTAATCTTTCGGTAAGGGAAGAGGTTAGGATGGTGATCGGCCCAAAGGCATCCCGGGCACTGATCTTTTTCCTGATGGGAGTTGTCTTAACCTTGAAGTTAATGCTCCTGTGTAACAACCTCCTGACTTCAGAATTTCCCAATTCCTTTAAAACATTTTGGTTTAGTGACCTTTGATGGAGCATCTATTGGGTACCAGACACACAAGGCCCAGTTTTTGCCCTCAAGGAATTTGCAGACTGTAAACTAGGCAGGCGATTCCCAAGCTCCATGCCAACTTCGTATACTCACACCTTCTCCCGGTGATTCAAACACTAATGTAGGTATTGCTGTGAGGGATTTTACAGATGTAATTAAGATTTCAAATCAACTGACCTTAAGATAGGGAGATTGCCCTTTGCTGGGCCTGGTTTAATCAGGTGACACTTTAAAAAGGACTAGGCTTTTCCCAGAGAGAGAGTCAAAGCATGAGATAGATTCATCATCAGGGAGATTCTCCACTAAATGACATTGGAGATGGAAGGGGCCATCTGGCAAGGACCACACAGCGGAGTCTAGGAGCTGAGAGCAACCCCCGGCCAGCAGACAGAAAGGAAATGAGACTTCAGTCTGAACTGAATTCTGCCCATGTCCTCCATGAGTTTGAAAGCGGGTTTTCTGCAGAGCCTCCAGGCGAGAAGTCAGCCCTGACCGACGCCATGAGGGCAGCCTTGAAAGACCCTGAACAGAGAACTCAGTTAAGTAGTGGCTGTGCAGGAACTTCTGATTTATAGAACTGGGAGCTAATAAATGGGTGTTTTCTTAAGTTGCTAAGTTTGTTTTAGTCTGCTGTGTAGCAGTAGAAAACTAATATACAAGACAATGGAGGAGACACGCATATGAATAAAAACATTCAGTATGCTCTTGTAAATGTTACAAAATGTTTCTTTCTTTCTTTCTTTCTTTCTTTCTTTCTTTCTTTCTTTCTTTCTTTCTTTCTAATATGGGAAGCTCAAGATAGAGCAAACTTCTGGTTCTACCATTTAAAACATTATATGCATTAGTGTGGAAGTTCCAAAAATGAAAAGCTTCCTTAAATTTGAGACTAAACTATATAAAATACATAGCTTTTCTTGGAAAGCAGGGAGTTTAGAAAATACATGTGTTTTTAAATCCATCTATGAAGTCGGCTCTAAGTGACGGATGACCATAGTTACAAACATATTTATGTAACAAATACTTTTTGTCAGAAGATGAAAAATTCTCACTATGAAAAGTAGAATTCCGGGTATAAAACAATTGCTTAATGAATTGAATACTGTTGGTTTCCTTAGAAAGACATTGAGTTGGGGTGGCTGGCTGTCTTAGTCAGTAGAGCATGTGACTCTCTATCTTGGGGTCATGAGTTTGAGCCCCACATTAAGTGTAGAGATTATTTTAAAAAGGAAAGGAGGGAGGGAGGAAGGAAGGAAGGAAGGAAGGAAGGAAGGAAGGAAGGAGGGAAGGAAGGCAGGCATTGAGTTAAAAAGCAGAAACTTTGGAATTCTGGGTTGATTCCCACCTCTGGGATTTTAAGTTTTATGGACATTTGCAACTTACTTAACTGCCTGGAGCCTCAATGTTCTCTCCTGAAAAATGGGGACAATAGTGAGACGAATTATGTAAAGTCCTTGTCCCAGAACTTGGTACACAGTATATGCCATGATCACTCTTAATCTGCTTCTGGGAGATGATTTGTAGGAAGATCAGCAGATGAATTTTAAAAGTAAAATTCAGGAGTGACATGAGGGTGGGAGGCTGGTTAGTACTGGTCACAGATGAAGGAAAACCTCATTTTTCCCAAGCACTTAGAGCAGAGTTTCTCAATAGCAGCACTATTGATATTGGGATCTGGGTAATTCTCTCTTGTGGGGAGTTGGTCGTGAGTGTCGTAGGGTTAAGTTTAGCAACATCACTGGCCTCTACCCCATTAGATACCAGCAGCCTCCCCCCCACCCCCCAGCCCGAGTTGCCCCAGCCTGTGACAAACAAAATTGTCTCCAGATGTCACCAAATGTTCCCTGGAGAGCAAGCCTGCCCCTTTTTGAGAACTACAGATCTAGAGAGAAAAATCTTCCACAAGTTCTGCTTCGGCCATTCTTATTAACTAATGGAAGGGGTATGCCAATAATGCAATGGAAATTAATTCTGGAAAGTACGTCTACACAACTCACTCGAGCCTTGGCTTTCCTAATGCAACTGGGAAGGTCAGTTGCTTAGACAGAAAGATAATACATCGCTCTGCCTCTCTCCCATTTAGACAGAGTCCGGTGAGGCATCCTGTGTAGGGCTGTGTTCAGGCTCCACATACAGGACAGTGGTCTTTCCAGAACTGCACTGGGTCTTTTGTGGAGCCTGAGGGTGAAGAAACATTAGGGCCTCCTGAAGCCCCTTTCTTCTTCTGCCTCTGGAAGCAGAAGGAAGGTGAAAACATATCTCCATTGGTGGGCAGAGAGTTGTGTAGTCTTTGTTGTGTGTAGAGAAATGTCTCTCTCTCTCTTTTAAAAAAAATTTTTTTTTATGTTTATTTTTGAGAGAGAGAGAGAGAGAGAGAGCAGGGGAAGTGCAGAGAGAGAGGGAGACACAGAATCCGGAGCAGGCTCCAGGCTCTGAGCTGTCAGCACAGAGCTGGACATGAGGCTCGAACCCACGAAACAGTGAGATCATGACCTGAGCCGAAGTCGGATGCCCAGCCGACTGAGCCACTCAGGCACCCCGTTTCTCTTTTTTATACGAATCTAGACTTGGATCTCTCTGAACCACTGTTTGTCTTTGGGAGACGTGCGTTGGTGACAAGAGAAGGCGTATTCAAAGCCCATGGTGGCTGGGACGTCTCAGGAGCCCAATTTGGAACTGCTGAGCACAACCAAGATTCTCCTGCTCAAACCGACTCTTCCACCCCCCCCCCATTCTAAGTCCTCTGTGGCTTTTAGGAGTAAGACTGACACTAACACGTAATTTTACCTTTTAGTTACTCCCCCATTGTAAGTCCATTCAAGGAGCCCTCCCCTCTGGCAAATCTGCTTCAGATTCTGTGGTTATGTGGTAGGAGTCAGGCAGAAAGGGGAGCGAGTGGGGCTGGTTCCACATTCACCCTTTGAGCCCATGGCAGTCACATGGTATCTCGAGGCACAGTAGACCCCGAGGTCCAGGAGGTGGTGGCTGGTAGAGATGTGTGTGATATGTCACAGCGGTGATGGCAGAGGTAAACAGAGCCCGGGATCTGGAGAAGCAACACCCAAGAGGGCAACATGGGAGGGATGAGCACTACCCCCTCTCCTTCCCAAGACACTTAAGAAAGGGGACACCTTGGGGTGCCTGGGTGGCTCAGTTAAGTGTCTGACTTCGGCTCAGGTCATGATCTCGCGGTCCGTGAGTTCGAGCCCTGTGTCGGGTTCTGTGCTGGCAGCTCAGAGCCTGGAGCCCGCTTCGGATTCTGTGTCTCCCTCTCTCTCCATCCCTCCCCCATCATGCTCTGTCTCTCTCTCTCTGTGTCAAAAATAAATAAACATTTAAAAAAATTAAAAAATAGGGGCGCCTGGGTGGCACAGTCGGTTGAGCGTCCGACTTCAGCCAGGTCACGATCTCGCGGTCCGGGAGTTCGAGCCCCGCGTCAGGCTCTGGGCTGATGGCTCAGAGCCTGGAGCCTGTTTCCGATTCTGTGTCTCCCTCTCTCTCTGACCCTCCCCCGTTCATGCTCTGTCTCTCTCTGTCCCAAAAATAAATAAACGTTGAAAAATTAAAAAATAAATTAATTAAAATAAAGTTTGAGGAAGCTCTGGGTTACAGAGTTTGGGTGCATTTGTCTTCAAAACATGTCTATCTGATCCAACGCACCTGAAATATTTTCCTTTTATATACATCAAAGAAACCGAAATAGTTTGAGGTTATTTTAAGTTCTTTATTCAAACACTTCAAAATTCTATATGGTTCAATCATTCCCCTCCTTGCCCCGACTTTCATCTAAAATAGTTTCTCATAGGGGCACCTGGGTGGCTCAGTTGGTTAGGCGTCCGACTTCGGCTCAGGTCATGATCTCACAGTTCGTGAGTTCGAGCCCCGCGTCGGGCTCTGTGCTGATAGCTCAGAGCCTGGAGCCTGCTTCAGATTCTGTGTCTCCCTCTCTCTGCCCCTCCCCTGCTCATGCTCTGTCTCTCTCTGTCTCAAAAATAAATAAACATTAAAAAAAATTAAAAAGAGAGAGAGAGAGAGAGAGACGGAGCACGAGTGGGGGAGGGCTCGTGCATGAGCACAAGCCACCCAGGCACACCTCATACTCCCTATTTCTAAGTAAAACACATACAACTTCCTTTCAGCAACATCTCACTGGTGCTGTTGAGAGAGAAACACACAGACTTTAAGGTGGCAAAATGGCATTTTCCTCTTTTCCATTTCTGATCAAGGTTATAGTTCTGCCTCTATTTTATTTGTCTGTTGAGGCTTGTTAGGACCCCGTTGAAGTGGCTCATCCTCTAGAGAGGGGTCCTGAGAGCATTGCTCCAGAACTCCTACAAGGGTGTGGATTCCCTCTGGGAAGGGGCGTGTATCCAGGTAATTTGCTAAACCAGAAGCCGCTGTCATGCTAGCAGCAGACAGATCTCTTATGAGATACAATGATCCATGACCCATGATCGGGATGACATCACAGAGTGTGCTGTATCCCAGCCTTGCCTGGGAGAGCGTGCACGTCCTCAGTTACAATGCCAGGAAAGTAGCTGTTAGATCACAGCCAAGATTCGTGACGCGGTGGAAAGGTTTGGGCGATTTCACTTCCTCAGACACCGCTATTTCATCTGTAAAATGAATGCGGAATAGATGAGTCCACCTCTGAATATCTATAACCGTGTTTCATTAATTCAGAGAGAGTCAAGGTCTGTTCTTTTGTTTGGGGGCTCAAAACCAGGTGGAGAAGTGGGTTTTAGCAGTCTTAGTCAATGGTCTTCTGTTCATCAATTAACAGAAGCTCCTTCACGCTAGCTTAGGCAAAAGAATAAAATGGCAGGAGAATGTTTGTAAAAATCCCGAGTATCTCACAGAACCCAAGGGCAAGAGTAGAGCTCATGATAACCCGGAACTGGAAAACTAATTTCTCTCTCCCTCCTTCCCTCCTCCCTCCTCCGCCCTCCTTCTCCTTCTGTCTGCCTTCTCCCTTCCCTCCTCCTCCCTCCCTCTCCCTCTTCCCTTCCCCCTCCCTGCCTCCACCGCATTCTCTCTCTCTGGCCAGATGGCTTTCCCCCTCTAACCTTGCACATCTGTTCCCTTCTCTTTAAATGTCCACTTTCTCTCTAGTTAGATGTGGATGAGAATGGCTTTCCATGATGGCAGCCTCTGCTCATTGTTTTCCATAACCCCCAGTTCACCTGGAAGGGAGTCATTCATTCATCTCTGAATGCCAACTCCAATCTGATTGCTTCACCTCAGGTCAGGTGTCCATTCACGCCCAGCAACACAGGGTCATCAATTACAAGCGTAGCTGGCACATGAAGATGGAGATACCCTCAATGAAAGGTGGTTATTGAGCTGGCCAGATACCCCCCAAATGATCTGTTTCAACGGTCAGGGTAATTTTTCTATACAGACAAGTGCAAGGAACAACCACTGTAAGGAAGAACTTGACAAGAATAACAAGTATCGGCAAAGACGCGGAGAAAAGGGACGGGCACTTTTGGTGGGAATGTAAATTGGTGCCGCCACCGCGGAAAGCAGTATGGAGGTTCCTTAAAAAATGAAAGATGGAACCACCGTATGATCCAGCAATTCCACTTCGGGATATTTATTGGAAAGGAAAAAGCCCCACTAACTTGAAAAGCTTCTGCACCTCCGCGTTCTTTGCAACATTATTTATAATAGCCAAGACATGAAAGGAACCTACGTGTCCCCTGACGGATGAATAGACAAAGAAGACACGGTATATTATTCAGCCACAAAAAAGAAGAAAATCTTGCCATTCGTGATGACGTGCATGGGCCCTGAGAGCATTACGCTAAGTGAAATAAGTCAGATAGAAAACGACAAATTCCAGTATGATCTTGGTTATGTGTGGGATCAACCTCCTTCCCCAAAGCAACTCGTAGACAGAGAGTACAGATTGGTGGCTGCCAGAGGCAGGGGGTAGAGGAATGAGCAAAAAGGTGATCAGAAGTACAAACTTGCCGTCTTAAGATAAGTAAGTCCTGGAGATGTACTGTAGAGCATGGTGACTGCAGTTAATAATATTATACTGTACATTTGAAAGCTGTTAAGAGACTAGATTTTTTTTAAGTTTCTTCATTTGTTTTAAGAAAGAGAGAGAGAAAGAAAAAGCATGAGTGGGGGAGGGGCAGAGAGCGAGGGGAGAGAGAGAGAGAGAGAGAGAGAGAGAGAGAGAGAGAGAGAATCCCAAGCAGGCTCTGTACTGTCAGCACAGAGCACGACCGGGGCTTGAACTTACAAACTATGAGATCATGACCTGAGCTGAAGTGGGATGCTCACCCCACTGAGCCACCCAGGCGCGGCGCGAGAGTAGATCTTAAAAGTTCTCATCACACACACACACACACACACACACAAATGTAACTGTGTGTGGTGATTGATGTTAGCTAGACTTACTGTGGTGATCATTTTGCCATGTATCCAAATATTAAATCATTATGTTTTACACCTGAAATGAACATCATGTGATACATCAATTATACTTCAATGATAAAAAAAGGAAAAAAGAACTCCCCGATTATAAGGCTCTTAGATAAATGAACATGATTCAAAAGTCTTCTTGGAAGGGGGTGGATTCATAGAGTACAGGAGACGGACCGTGAGTCGTAATAACACTATTTTAAAAAACACAATGGAAGTGTAGCCCAAAGTATAACACATAAATAGTTCTAGGGTCTTATGTATACATTTGGCAATGAAGTTACTGATATATCAATACACGGATCTGGTGGTATTTCTTTTCTGAACTCAATTAGAATAAGCAGATGGACCGATTTCCAACAGCAGCTCCAAGGCTAATGTGTCCTGATTCTCCCTCTCAGAAGAAAGGCCATCTGATGGAATACCCACGCAGAATGACAACGTGTGTGACATTGACATTCTCGTGTCTGGTCATAGCTTTTACAGTCTTTAAGCTTATATTTATATATATAAAGAAATCGATCTGGACATTGCATGGAAACGGAATCATGTAATATGTGGCCTTTTGCATATGGCTTTTTTCAGTTAGCACAGTGTTATTGTCCGTGTTGGAGCCTGTATGAGTATTACATTACTTTTTATGGCTGAATAATATTCCATAGTATAGATATACCACATTTTTAAAAGTTTACTTATTTGTTTTGAGAGAGAGGAAGAGAGGGACAGAGGGGGAGAGAGAGAGAGAGAGAGAGAGAGAGAGAGAGAGAGAGAATCCCAAGCAGGCTCCGTGTTGTCAGCACAGAGCCCGATGCGGGGCTCGATCTTATGAACTGTGAGATCATGACCTGAGGCGAAATCAAGAGTCTGATGCCCACCGACTGAGCCACCTAGATATACCACATTTTGTTTATCCATTCACAGCTGCTGAACATTTGGGTGGTTTCCACCTCTTGGCTGCAGCGAAGAGGGCTGTTGTGAATATTCGTGTGAGCTCTTGTTTGAACACCTGTTTTCAATTCTTTCGGGTGTATACCTGGGTAGGAGTAGACTTGTTGGGTCACTTGGTAATTCTGTGTTCAACTTATTAAGGAACTGCCAAATTGTTTTCCACAGTGACTGCCCCGTTCTACATTCTCACCAGCAATGTATGAGGGTTCCAATTCCTCCACATCCTTGACAACCCTTAATTCCACACCTCCTCCCCCTTTTTTTTTTCTCAGTATCGTTATCCCAGTGAGTATGAGGAGGTATTTCACTGTGGCTTTGATTTGCATTGCCCTACTAATTGGTTTCTTAGGTTTTTGATCGCGCAGAAAAGATTGTTTGCTCTGAGAGGCATGCATTGTTTTCTTAGAGGTTTAACATTCTCAGGGCTGAGAATACAGTAGGTGATTAATCATTACCCGTTGACAAACCTTTCATTCAGCAAACATTTATGTGGAGACTCTGAGCTCTGTGCATGGGCTCAGCACCAATCAAAAAGAGTTATATTTAGCTTCAGAAGGTCAGCAGATCAGAGCACATGGATACATTCTAAAGACTCTGTGAAAACAGGCCCGGAAGCTGGAAAATTCACACCTCAACAAGAAGCAGCGATGGCAGCTTCAGAAGCTCTTTAATCCATTGCACTGTTGCACCAAAAGGTGGCTGAACATCAATGACAGTCAAAACAGGTATCTGCTGCTGTTTTCATCTCTTTTCATTTTTAATCCAATGTGTCTTGGCAGAAGACCCTTAAGGCAGATGGGAGCCCACTTCCCACAAGTGTTTGGTAGATCAGTGTAAGCTGAACACGCCAGGGTGATACGACTTCTGCTGTAATTGAAGGATCAGGTGCTCTCATTCATGAGACTTCTAATTCTGAGCGGTTACTACGTGTAAGGTACTGTCCCATGCAATTTATCAATAGCTGGGAATGTAACGCACAGCTTCCAGGTGTCATCTCAGTCTTACAAAGAGCTCTTTCCCCCGCCTCCGCACTGGCTGTGCCTCGGTTTGCATCTGAGCTCTGCAAGTGACCAGCTATGAGATTTAGCCTCTGTGAGTATCAATTTCCTTCCCTATAAAGATGGGGGGGGGCGGGAAATGCCCGCCTCTTAGAGTTGTTTTCAGGAGCAGCTAAGATAACCTGGCTAACTTACTACAGTGGCTGGTACATGAAGAGAAGCCAGTACATGTTAGTTCCCTCTGCCTTCACTACAAGCAGGGGATATTATAGGTAGGATTCCTCTTGGTTTGTAGATGGGGAAAGTGAGGCATGTGCCTCACAGTGAATGAGAAGTCATCGTCTTTTGGAGCATCTTCCCAGCCCACAACCATCTCCAACTGCCTGAGGACTGAGCTCTGAACCGAGGTGATGGATCTCCCATCAGGTTTGTACCACTGGCCACTGCCCCTCCAGTCACTGTTGATTGAATTGAGGGAGACAGACAATGGAGCTAAAGGAGGCCATTTAGATTCTTGTGCAAGAATTCGGAATTGAGACCAAGAGACCGAAAGTTGGAATCTGTGTGTGGCTACACCTGTCGCATAACTTGGGCTCTAGATGCCGCCACATTCTGGCATATGGATGGGGAAGTGGAGAAAGCTGATCCTCGAAGAGAGAAGAGGGAAGTAGATATGCAGAGAGAAGTAGAACGGGAGCTGAGAAAGGGCCCTGATGAATTTCCAGTTTCCGTCTCTAGTCCTTTCTGAGCCCAGCTCCCATTTCCCCCCTTGGATTCCAAGAGACGCCCACCTGCAGGCTTATAATGAACTCCCTCATGTTGCTCCTTAAAGTTTGGTGGGCAAGTTCTGCCTAGGCCACGAACTCAAATGCACAAGCGATTGAACTTTATTTCCCTGTAGCACAATTAAATTTTGAGCCCTCGTTCTGCCTGATGGCAGAAAAGCAATCCAGTAAGCTCCAGATAAACTCGGGCATTTCGGCATTGTCCAGGATTTTAGGTTTCACTCAGTTCAGGATATCCTCATACACTCTGTCTCTCCATATTGTCACCTTCAGACATCTTGGGCACTCTGGCTTCAGGGGAGGCATTCAGTCAGTCCCATCCCCCTAGAGAGACGTGTAACTGAAGCGTGATGAATTCCATTGATCCCATCTCACCATGTCCTGCCAGGCCACCCTCCACCCACCGTCTTCTGCATGACTGCCCTTTGGCTGCTGACAGACATTATTGTGCCCCTTTTAGGAACTCACCAGGATCTGAATCTTTTTATATCTTTTTATTTAATTTATTTATTTAAAAAATTTTTAATGTTTATTTTTGAGACAGAGAGAGACAGAGCATGAGCAGGGAAGGGGCAGAGAGAGAGGGAGACACAGAATCGGAAGCAGGCTCCAGGCTCTGAGCCGTCGGCACAGAGCCCGACGCGGGGCTCGAACTCACGGACTGTGAGATCCTGACCTGAGCCGAAGTCGGACGCTCAACTGACTCAGCCACCCAGGCGTCCCAATATATCTTTTTATCTTAATAAAATGATTTTGACTAAAGTCTGGATGATCTTTAATCTGCGGGAAATAGAGCCATCCAATTATTGTTCTAATTTCTTTCTAATATCCTGTTGACTGCACAGACTTTTTGTTCTGGTCTTTTTAGGGGAGAGCCTTTTGAAACTTGAAATACTTTTTTTTGCCCTCTCATAAATCCTGGCTGTTAAAAATCAAAAGTGTTGGATTTCAAGACTATTGTTTCTACTGGAAATACCAAAGAATCTAACTTGGAACTAATTTGAGTTTCAAGAACCCAATCTGGAACTGAAATCCCTTTGGCTGAGACATAGCATAGCTCTGACTTGACTGGGAAGGGCCCAGGAAATGCACATGTCTTCATGCTGCATAGAGTGTGAGTCGATTTCTTGTCGGTTGTGGGGTGAAAACCATGGTCTCCCAAGAATGTTTTCTCTCCTTCCACCCTACCTGCCCCTTACAGTTTCCAGGATTATCTCCTCTGTAATGGGCAACCTGCCTTCCACAATCATGTCAACCGGGGCACGGATGCTGGGAAGGCAGATGGAAAGGCTATGCCAAAGTTAGACCTCCATTCATAAGACCAAGTGGAACACAGTGCCCATCCCCCTGAAGCTGAACTATTTTGGAAGGAGAGGAGGGGAATATGGCATTCTATCAAGCATACTTGGCCATATTCCCAACTTGGGTTTCAGACCGTCTTTATACCCTGCCCATGGAGAGTCTTGCTAGTAAGTTCCGTCCTCTCATAGAGAGCAACTGGGTTGAGGTGGGGGGGGGTGTCCACTAAAGACATCCCAACCTTCACTAAGAGAACAATTTCAACAAGAAACCTAGAGGGGGGAGCGTCTGAGATTTGACTGCCGCAAATTGGAGGCCAGACAAAATATTCAGAATATAACTAGTTATCCAGAATAGTCAATGAAAATCGGTTCCGGGAAGGAGATACATTAACTAGCTTTAAATGCAAAGCATTTGTCGGTGGCATAAAGTGAGTTAGGATTATAGGGTTTTTAAAGGAGGTGTTCCATTGTTTTATTTCTAGAGCAAAGGGTACAGAAAAGGAAACTTAATGAATTTTAGTGATTCAACAGAAATGCAACACAATATCAGGTGAAAAAGTAACGAACAGATGTACACATATGTATCCAGCTATGTAACAAAAACAGACATACATGTACATATGTGTGAAGGTGTATCTAGACATATATAAGAAGGAAAGAAGGAAACACATAAATACTGGTCTCTTCCATTCATGTATGTATGTATGTATTTACATTTTAGAGTGAGTGTGAGCAGGGAAGGGAGAGAGGGAGAGAGAGGGGGAGAGAGAGACAGAGGGACAGAGAGACAGAGAGACAGAGAGAGAATCTTAAGCAGGCTCCATGCTCAGCACAGAGACTGATGCGGGGCTCGATCCCATGACCTGAGATCATGACCTGAGCTGAAATCAAGAGTTGGACGTCAACCGACTGAGCCACCCAGGCACCCTAATAGTGGTCACTTCTACATAATGGTATCACGAGTAGCTTATGTTTTCTTCCTAATACTTGTATACACATCTTCAATTTTTTATTATTCTTATAAAGAGAAAATGATTACATCATCCTTTTGAAAGGCTAGAACAAGGCTTCCAAATCTCATAAGATAAGATGAGAGGAAAAAAATCTAAAAGCTCTCCTGTCACATTGTCTAGAAATGCTTGCTACAATACAGCAAAATCGTTCTAACTACGTGAATGCACTGGCAAGAGAGACAGGAAGGCCCAAGCATGTCAGCAACAAAGAGGAAAGTGAGTGATGGGGTATGCTGGTGGGGTTAGGCCTGGGATCCCTGAATAAAGAAGTTCTTAAAGGGCTGTGTTTTACTGGAAGAGTAGATTCGAAAAAAACATGGATCTAAAAACATGCACAGAGAGACAGACAGGCATTTGTGTGCTTTGGCTCAAGTGGGAAAAATGTCCCCACTTTTCTTTCTGAGAAAGAAAATCTCCACATTTGTTTCCACCCCAAACTTGGAGGTTCAAATTTGCAGGTGATCCAGGATCCACGCTGATAAATGCCCCAAAAGGTAATACAGGTATGGTGATCTCTCTGCAAAACAGCTCTTGAAGGATGCACCCAAAACCCAGGCCACAGGGGCTTCTCAGGAAAAAACAGTCTCCCGTGAAGATGAGCTCACAAACGATGAAAGGGAACATCCTCCATGAGTCAGCAGAAACACTAAATAATATATTACATATATTTTCTAAATAAATAACATATATATACATCCTAGATCCATTAATTTAAAAATAGGCTCTCAGAGGGGCGCCTGGGTGGCTCAGTTGGTTAAGGAGCCGACTTTGGCTCAGGTCATGATCTCATGGTCCATGGGTCCAAGCCCCGTGTAGGGCTCTGTGCTGACAGCTCAGAGCCTGGAGCCTGCTTCAGATTCTGTGTCTCCCTCTCTCAATGCCCCTTCCCCGCTCATGCTCTCTCTCTCTCAAAAAATAAACAAACATTAAAAAATTTTAATTTAAAATGGATCATACATAAAAATATGAAACTCTTAGAAGAAAACACAGGAGTAAATCTTCATGATCTTAGACAATGGCTTCTTAGATACAGTAACAAAAGCACAAGCCATAAAAGAAAAATTTGATGTATTGGACTTCATCAAAATTAAAAAAAAAATTTGTGCCTCAAATGATATCATCAAAAAGAAAAATGACAACGCATTTAAAAGTGAGAAATATTTAAAAGTCATATATCTGAAAAGGGACTTGTATCCAGAATATATAAAGAACTCTTACAACTCAATAATATGAAAATACATGACTGAAAAGTTGGGCAAAGGATACGAACAGAGGTTTCCCTTCTGAAGATATACAAATGGCCAATAAGCACTTGATAAGGTACTCAACACCATCAGTCATTAGGGAAATGCACATCAAAGCCACAAGTTACCACTTCACACCCACTAAATTGTCTATAATAATTTTTTATTTTCTTTTTAATTTTTTTTTAACGTTTATTTATTTTTGAGACAGAGAGACAGAGCATGAACAGGGGAGGGTCAGAGAGAGAGAGGGAGACACAGAATCCGAAACAGGCTCCAGGCTCTGAGCTGTCAGCACAGAGCCCGACGCGGGGCTTGAACTCACGAACCGCGAGATCATGACCTGAGCCGAAGTCGGACGCCCAACTGACTGAGCCACCCAGGCGCCCCTATAATAATTTTTTAAAAAGCCAGACAATAACAAGTGCTGGTGAGGAGGCGGAGAAATTGGAAGCCTCATACACTGGTGGATTAAAAAACCAAAATGGTGTGACCAGTTTAGGAAACAGCTTGTCAGTTCCTTGAAATGTTAAACATGGAGTTACCATAGGACCAAACAGTTCTGCTCCCGGGTACATTTCCAAGGGAAACGAAAACATATGTGCCTCACGAAGACTGCTACATGAATACTCGTAGCAGCATTATTCATAACAGCCACAAAGTGGAAACAATTCAAATGCTCACCAACTGCTGAATGGGTAAATGAAATGTATATCCATACAACAGAGTATTTGTCAGCAATAAAGCAGAACGAAATACTGATATACACACTACAATATGGATGGACCTCAAAAACATGCTCAGTGAAAGAAGCCAGTCATAAAAGACCACAAAGTGTATGATCCCATTTATATGAAAGGTCCAAAATAGGAAAATGCAGGGAGACCGAAAACAGATTAGTGGCTGCCCAGGGTTGAAGGAGGGTGGAATGGGGAGTGACTGCTTACTGGGTACAGCGTTTCTTTTTGGGATGATGCAAATGTTCTAACGTTAGACTATGGTGGGGACTGCCCAGCTTTGTCAATATAATAAAAACCACTGACTTGTACACTTTAAATGGGCAAACTTTATGGTGCGTAAATTTTATCCAATGCAATTGCGTTTTGAAAAATTATTATTATTTTTTTTTGCTTTTTTTTTTTAAATTTTTTAACGTTTATTTTATTTTTGAGACAGAGAGAGACAGAGCATGAACGGGGGAGGGTCACAGAGAGAGGGAGACACAGAATCTGAAACAGGCTCCAGGCTCTGAGCTGTCAGCACAGAGCCCGACGCGGGGCTCGAACCCACAGACCGTGAGATCATGACCTGAGCTGAAGTCGGACGCTTAACCGACCAAGCCACCCAGGCGCCCCGCGTTTTGAAAAATTACATCAGACGACATCAAATGCAATGTGGTATTCTGGATCGGATCGAGGAACAGAAAAGAGGCATTAGTGGGAAAAAAAACTGGTCAAAATCTGAATAATGTTTGTCCTGTAGTTAATGTGTTGTACTAAGGCAATTGTACTAATGTTAGTTTCTTCACAAATGCTCATGGTTTGGTGCGATGCTAACATTAGGGAGGACGAGTGAAGGTAGTACAGGAACTCTGGATTATCGTTGCACCTTTTCCGTAAATCTGAAATGACTCCAAAATCAAAGTAAGAAACCACCATGGCAAACCTTTAGTGCACCTGACGCAGTGAGTCAGAGAAAAAGGGAGGAAGAGAGAGAGGAGGCACCAATAAATAACTACAACTGACACACGGGATATAAACTACAAAAGAGCGGAGATGTAACCATGATACTAAGAACAATTACGTACCGGTGCTGTGCAAGGTAGCTTCCTTCACTGTCACCCTATCAGGTCTCGGGGCTCAGGATGAATTTCATAATGCGACACAGATCGAGATCAGGAACAGGCTCTGTTGGGGGGCAGAAGAGGAGACAAGATAGGGTCAGAATGAAGGGTCGGCCAGAAGAGACAAGATGGTGGACAAGATACGTGGTTCACTGTCCTCCTATCACTGTAGGGAGTCGTGTCAGGACCTGGGTGATGAGCTTGTCGATGGGAGGCAAACAGACTGCTTGGCAGACTGATGTTTATAGCAGTTGCTGAGGAAACCAGTTGCCAGCACCTGGAGACCGGGGCGGCAGGTGCTGTGGGGACCCAAGGGGACGGAGCTCCTGGTCCTGTGGGAAGCCGAATATGGGTGCTACCCCTTCCTCTAGGAGACGGTGGGGCCAGTGCTGGCCAGCTTCTTGTCCACGCTACCCAGAGTCAGCTCTCAGGGCCACCTGTGCACACCTCAACTTGACATTCGGAACCAGTTAATCCAAAACATACACGAAATGCGGTTTTAAAAATACGTATATAACTTAATAAAACTACTCAAGAAGAAATATAAGTTTGGTTACATTTACACCTTGAATCAGGAGTTTTAAAATCCACCCTCCTCCCTCAAAAATAAAATAAAGTAAAACAAGCCATTAAGCTCCGAAGATTTTACCAGTCAGACCCAAACTTCAAAGAACATGTCATCGTTATCTTAAACAAACTGTTCCAGGGAATATTAAAATGAGGGAACACTGCCCACCTCATTCTATGAAGTAAAAATAATTCTGATGGCAAAATTAGATAAGGGCAGGATGAGAAACTAATTATTAAAGGCTAATCTTACTTTGAAACGGAGATGCAAAAATCCTAAATAAAACATTAGTCAACTGAATCCAGAAATGTCTATCAAACATATATCATTACGGGGGCACCAGGGTGGCTCAGTCGGTTAAGCATCCAACTCTTGATTTCTGCTCAGGTCATGATCTCACAGTCCGTGGGTTCGAGCCCTGCATCGGCCTCTGAGCTAACAGTGCAGAGCCTGCTTGGGATTCTCTCTCCCCCTCTCTCTGCCCCCTCCCCTGCTCTCTCTCTCTCTCTCTCTCTGTCTCTCAAAAATAAATAAATAAATATTTTTTAAACAATACATCATTACCAAGTTGCATTTATCCTAGGAATGCACAGAGGGGTCAAATTAGAAAGCCTATTAGTGAGACTTACATATTCACCGGTTAAGGGAGAAAACCATATGATTATCTCAATAAATGTAGAAAACACTTTAATAATATGCAACATTGTTTCATTATTAATACTCATAGCAAACTACAAAAAAAGCACAACTTCCTTACTCTGGTAAATGGTAGCTACCAAAATTATAGCGATTTTCAAAATTATACAGCAAAAATCTTGTATAATTATGAAATGTTAAAAGTACTCCCTTCGTGATCAGGAACCAGAGATTTGTTCTACTGCCCCTTCTTTCAACACAGTACTGGAGTGTTTCACTAGCATGATAAGACAAGAAAAAGAAATAAAAGTTATAAAGAATGGAAAGGAAAAAAACTAAAAAGTAAAAAGAAGATACAAACTACTAGAAATAAGGGTTTATTGAGGTTGCAGAATGTAAAAAATATGTAAAATCAGCAACATTACTATTCACCAGCAGCAAAAGTTATAAAATGTGATTTTTAAGAGACGTATTTTTCAATGGCGGCAATAAAATATAAGGTCCTAGGAATAAATATAATAAGAGATGTACAAGACTTTTATAAATAAAAATACAAAACTTTATTGAAGGACATAGTAGAATAGCTAAATAGATGAAAATATAAACCATATTTATTGATGGGAAGATACAATTTTATAATAACAGTAACAATTTTCTTTAATTTTTTTTAATGTTTATTTATTTTTGAGACAGAGAGAGACAGAGCATGAATGGGGGAGGGTCAGAGAGAGAGAGAGAGACAGAGAAGCAGGCTCCAGGCTGTGAGCTGTCAGCAGAGATCCCGACGCGGGGTTCAAACTCACGGACCGTGAGATCATGACCTGAGCTGAAGTCGGACGCCCAACTGACTGAGCCACCCAGGCGCCCCAACAGTAACAATTTTGTAAGCCCCAAACCAGTCTAATGAATTTAGTATAATTACAATATATTTTAACAAGGTTATGTTTCAGAACTTGACAAGATGATCTGTAAATTCATACAGAAGATTAAAAGGGGAAGAATAGTCAAAACTCATTTTAAGAGGAAACACAAGAGGTATGTGAGCGGAATGGAGGAAACTGATTCCAAACAGATATCAAGATCCTCTTTAAATAATAGCATGGGGCCCCTGGGTGCCTCAGTTGGTTAAGCATCTGACTCTTGATTTCTGCTTGGGTCATGATCCCAGGATCTTGGGATCGAGTTCTACATGGGGCTCTCTGCTTACTGCCTGGAGCCTGCTTGGGATTCTCTCTCTCTCCCTCCCTCTCTCTCTGCCCCTCTGCCACACGCATGCACTCCCTTTCTCTCTCTCAAAGTAAATTAAAAAAAAAAATTAAAAAAATAGTGTGGTATCAGCCCAGAGATAATTAGGCAAATGGAATAGAAGAGTCTAGAATTAAACTCATTTACATATGATAGTAGTGGCACTTATTATTATTTTTTAAAGTCCATCTATTTATTTTTGTGAGAGAGAGAGGTGGGGCAGGGGAGGAAGGGACACAGAGAGAATCCCGAGCAGGCTCCGAGCTGCCAGCACAGAGTCCGACACGGGGTTTGAACCCACGAACCATGAGATCGTGACTTGAGCCCAAATCAAGAGTCTGACACGTAATATAGACTGAGTCACCCAGATACCCCATGGCATTTAAATTACAGGAAAAGGATTGCTCCAGTTGTCCTGAGTCAAGTGTCTCTCCACAAAGAGAAGATAAAATTAATCCAAACCACACTCTATACACAGACGATATCTAGATGGCTTAAAGATCTAAAAGGTGAAAAATTAATACAATTATTGGGAAGAATATCACATGATGTTTTAGTGATATTTGCATATGGAATTATCTCCTAAACCAAATCCAACAAGCCCAAATCATAAAGGAAAAACAGATACATTTGATTATATTAAAATTAAAAACCTGTCTGATAACAAAAGGCATGAGATACAAAGTGAAGAGACAAGCCACCATCCAAGAAAAGATATTTGCTATTCATGTAACCAGTAGAATTAGAATTAAAAAGGAAAGACAACAACCCAAGAGAAAAATGATGAACGTTAACAATACCAGGAATACCCAGAGGAAGAACCGTGAATAGCCAGTAAACATTAAGAAACCATGCTTAGCACTCTTAAAATCCAATTTGTATTTTCTCAATGGTGAGTTATCCAGCCATAGCCTTTGTAACTTTCGCTGTTGTGTTTTGTGTATTTCCTAACTGATGTGTTTTGAACTTGCTGTTTTGATCTGGTCAGTCAACCTTTTAATGTTGGCTCTGCTGTTTCAACCTTGCTGCTCCTGAGAACATGCTTTTAACTTAAATTTTTAAATTTAAGTATGATTTACATGCATTTATAGTTAGTGCTTTTGCATCCTAAGAAATCTTGTGTGCCCCAAATTCACAAAGATACTGTCCTGTTTCCTTGTAGAACCTTTAGACTTTTTACTTTTACATTTAGTTAAATGATCTATTCCGAGTTGTTTTTGTTTGTTTGTTTGTTTTTTTGTATGGTGTGAGACATGGGTCGACGTTCGGTTTTTTTCCTATATAGATAGATATTTGTTCCTTTCAACGTTTTGTTGAAAAGATCTTCCTTTTACCATTGAATTACTTTGGTACTTTGGCCAAAAATGAGTTGACTGTGTAAGTGTGCGTTTATTTCTGAGTTCTCTCTTGTTCCACGGATATTTACACCATAGCATCTTGATGACTACACCTTTATAGAAAGTCCTGTAATTAGCTCATGTAAGTCCTCCAACTTGTTAAGTTCCAAGTTGGTTCTGTTATTCTAGATCCTTTACATTTCCACTAAATGTTAGGATTAGTTCATCAATTTCTACACTGGTGTTTTGTGTTTTTTTTTTTCCTAGCAGTTTTATTGAGATCTAATTCACTTACCATACAATTCACCCATTTAAAGTGTAAAAGTGAGGGGCGCCTGGCTGGCTCAGTCGGTTAAGCGTCCGACTTCGGCTCAGGTCACGATCTTGCGGTCCGTGAGTTCGAGCCCCGCGTCGGGCTCTGTGCTGACTGCTCAGAGCCTGGAGCCTGTTTCAGATTCTGTGTCTCCCTCTCTCTCTGACCCTCCCCCGTTCATGCTCTGTCTCTCTCTGTCTCAAAAATAAGTAAATGTTAAAAAAAAAAATTTAAAGTGTAAAAGTGTAAACTTCAAGTATACAATTCAAATGATACAACTCACAAGTGATTTTTGGCATATTATCTTATTAATTTTTTAAATTTTTATTTATTTTTTAGAGAGAGAGGTAGGAGGAGCCTGGGTGGCTCAGTCGGTTAAGCGTCCTACTTCAGTTCAGGCCATGATCTTATAGTTTGTGAGTTCTACCCCCCGTCAGGCTTGTGTGGACAGCTCAGAGCCTAGAGCCTGCTTCAGATCCTGTGTCTCCCTCCCCCGATTGCTCTGTCTCTCTCTCTCTTTCAAAAATAAATAAAAACATTAAAGAAAATGAAAAAAAAAAGAGAGACAGAGCACCAGCAGGGGGAGGGGCAGAGAGAGAGACAGAGAGAGAGAGAGAGAGAGAGAGAGAGAGAGAGAATCCAAAACAGGCTCCAGGTTCTGAGCTGTCAGCACAGAGCCTGACGCAAGGCTTGAACTCACTAACCGTGAGATCATCGCCCGAGCCAAAGTTGGATGCTTAACCGTCTGAGCCACCTAGGTGCTCCTACCTTATTAATTTTTAAAGATTGTGGTAAAATATATGTAACGTAAATTTGCAATTTTAATAATTTTTAAGTAAACAATTCATCGACACTAAGTACATTCACAATGTAGCACGAACATCACCAATACCTAGTTCTGGAGCGTTTTCAGCATCCCAAACAGAAACTCTGTTACCAGTAGGGCAGTAACTCCCCAGCTCGTGGTAGTTTCTAACCCACTTTCTGTCTCTATGAATTTGCTTATTCTAGATATTTCCTATAAGTATAATCATACGTCTTTTGCATCTGGTTTATTTTATTTGGTGTATGTTTTCAAGATTCACCCACGTTATAGGATGTATCAGAACATCATTCTTTTTTATGGCTGAATAATTCATTCTTTTCATAGACACACATTTTGTTTACTGACGTATCTGTTGATAGACGCTTGGGTTATTTCTACCTTTTGGCTATTGTGAATAACCTTTAATAACTATTGGCATACAAATGCCTCTTCAAGCCCCTGCTTTGAACTCTTTGGGTCTATGCCTTCGGGTAGAATCGCTGAGTCTTATGGTAATTCTATGTACAGATTTTGAGAAACTCAAACTGTTTCCATAGTAGCTACACCAGTTTACATTCCCACCAGCAATGCATAGCTTCCAATTTCTCCCTATTCTCATCACCACTTGTTATTTTCTGTTTTTTTGTTTGTTTGGTTTGGTTTTTCATTTTAGCCATTTTAGTGGGTCTGAAGTGATGTCTCATTGTTGCTTTGATTTGCATATCTCTAATGACCAATGAAGTTGGGCCTCTTGTCATGTGCTCAGTTGGGCCATTTATATGTCTTCTCCGGAGAAATGTCTACTTCTCTTTTGCCCAGTTTTTAATTGGGCCGTCAGTCTTTTTGTTGTTAAGTTATAAGTATATAAGTTTGTATATTCTCAATACGAGTCATTTGCCATTTATGATATGGCAAAGATAGGATAAAAGAGAGGGGAAGGTTAGGACGTGAGTTCCCTGGGTGGGGAAACACACATAATTTGGAACAATGCTGGGAGCATTTGATCACAGCAAACCTCCTGGGGCGTAAGGTTCCTCTTAAGAATGTCACAGACACCACCTACTCCCCCTCAGCTTCCCTTCAGGAATTTGATAATCAAAATACCTTACTAAAATAAGTAAACCATAAAGCTTATGTTGTACAAGGGACAGGATGACCCTCACACAATGGAATCCAGCCGATCGGGAATGGACAACCCAGCACCTAGAGCGATCAAGCCAACAAAGGTTAAGACCTGAGAAGGAACGAGAGGGAAGGGAAGGGGCCAACCCAAACCGTATGAAATAAAGACCCTTCCCTATAATCGGGGGTATTCACCTTTGAATGTGCCCTCTCTGCAAAGAGAGCTTTCAGACTACTCTAACTTCTAATCTTACAGTCTAATAATCTTTTGCTTACTGCTCATTGTATTCTGTGGCCACCTCTTGACTCTTCAAAGCAGCGAGACAATGAACCCTGGGTATGGAGGTAAAAAATCCTGCAACACCTAATCAGACCTACGATTTACACATATTTTCTCCCATTCTATAGTTTATCTTTTCACTTTCTCAACAATGTCTTCGATGCACAAAAGTTTTCAATTTTGATGAAGTCCAGTCAACCTATTTTCTCTTTTGTTGCTCGTGCCTTTCGTGTCATATCTACATGGTGGTATTTTTACTGGGATTGTACTGAATCTTTAGATGAAATTAGTATCACATTGTGACACTACAATTTATGATACACCTATATTTGGTTTTCTGTTTCTGGTACAGAGGTAATAGAACCCATGGAATTTCCTAAATTATAAGAATGATCAAGAAGGCATTTTATTAAAAAAATGTTTTTGAGGTTTATTTATTTTGAGAAAGAGAGAGAGCAGGGGAGGGGCAGAGAGAGGAGAGAGAATGCCAAACAGGCTCTGTGGTGTCAGCACCGAAATCAAGAGTTGGATGCCTAACCTTTGAGCCACGCAGGTGCCCCGAGGCATTTTGATATTCACAACAAACCCCTTTCAACCACACCTGAGTCTCTGTTAATAAGATGACTTTTGGAAAGCACTTAAGGACAGGGGCTGGTTCCCAGGGGGACCAATCACGTGATTAGAGGGTTAGAACTTTCCGTCCCTGCCCTTGACCTCCAGAGAGGCAAGCCGGCTAGAGATTGAGTTCAATCATCAACAGCCAGTGATTTAATCAATCGTGTCTATGTAATAAAGCCTCCATAAAAAACCCAAAAGGATGCGATTCGGAGAGCTTCTGCACTGAACACATGGAAGTGAAGGGAGAGGGTGAACTTGGGGAGGACATGGAAGCTCCCGGCACCTGTCTGCACACCTTGCCCTATGCATCACTTCCATCTAGCTGCTCCGGAGTTACAGCCTTTTATAAGCTGTTCAATGGAGGTAGATGTTTCTCTGAGTTGAGAACCACTCTAGCAAAGTAATCAATCTGAAAGGGGGCTGTCAGAACCTCTGAGCTACAGGTGGCCAGGCAACAACCTGGACTTGTGGCCGGCATCTCAACGAGGGGTGGCAATCCTGTTAAGGACTAAGGAGTCCTTAACCTGTGGAACCCGACGCTTTCTGTGGGTAGACCATAGCCGAACTGAATTCAGTTGAACTGTAGGAGACCAGCTGGTGTTGGAGAATTGCTTGGTGGAGTGAAAAAGGAAACCAAAAACCTAACACATCGGAGACATTCTATCATTATCAGATGTTCCAACCTATGAACATGGTATACCTTTAAAAATTTATTTTAGGGCTTAGATATGTTTGATAGTTTTCAGTGTAGAGGTTTGGTATGTACTTTACTAAATTCATTCCTGATTATTTTCCAAAAATGTTTATTTATTTTTTGGGAGTGGGAAGGGGCAGACAGAGAAGGAGAGAGAATCCCCACCAGGCTCTGCACTGTCAGTGCAGAGCTCCATGTGGCACTTGATCTCACGAACTATGAGATCATGACCCGAGCCGAAATCAAGAGTTGGACGCTTAACTGACTGAGCCACTGCTATTCCTGATTATGTTATAGATTTTATAATATTTTAAGTGGCACTATGTTTAAAATTGCATTTTCTGTTTTTTTTGCTAGAAGAACTGTGTAGAAATACAACTTATGCTTCTATATTGATTTTGTGTCCTATGAATATCGTAAATCCGGCTACTAATTCCAATAGTCTCTGTACAGTCCTTAAGGTTTTCTACATATATCACTTGCAGATAAAAGGTTTTCTTTCTTCCTTTTCAATCTGTGTACATTTTCTTTTCTTGCCTTGCTGCGTTGCTGGGGGCTCAACTTCAATAGTGAATAGAAGTTGTATGTTGAGCACACACATGCTTACCTTCTTCCTGATTGTGGCAGGAAAGCATTCATTACCATCTTGTTAGGTATAATGCCACCTAGTGTTACAGGTTGAATTGTGTCCCTCCAAGAGATCCAGTTCAATTCTAAACTCCTAATTCCACGTATCTGTGAATGTCATCTTATTTGGAAATAGAGTCTTTGCAGATATATAAGCAAGTTAAGATGAGGTCATACGGGATTAGGATGGGCCCTAAGTCCCATGATTGGTATTCTTGTAAGGAGAGAGATTTGGAGACGTAGGGAAAAGACAGCCGTGTGAAGATACGGGCAGTCGCTGGCGTTAACACTGGCGCCTGCCAAGGCACACCAGGGATTGCTAACAACCACCAGCAAGAGGTAAAGAACGATTCTCCCCTAGAGCCTTTGAGAGCGAGCGTGGCCCTGCTAATCCCAGAATGGAGACAGTAAGTGCTGTGTTCAGCCGCCATGTTTGTGGTAACTCGCTATTGCCCTAGGGGACGAATACACCTAGTTTTGTGGTAAAAGCTGTTCCTGAACTTTTGGTTTTGCCGTCTAGTTGTTCTGTTCTTGTGTGGGAATTCAGAGACGGAATACGACACTGCCGCCACTCCTGTCTTCCCAGGATCTCTCTTCACATCAGTGGTTTTAAATTGTTGACGGTCCAGCCTACGGCTTCACGTGGTGAATGTTCCATGTGTATTCTGCAAACGGACGTTCTACAAACGTCAGGGAGGTGAGACGGTGGATAGTGTCTGTCAGGTCTCCAGTCACTTGCCACCAAGAGAATGCCAACTGCCACACCATTCTTTACGCCCCAGCTTCTCTGTGGGCCCCTAGGAAGCCTGCGTCCTATGCTCTCATCCTCTAAAACGATATGCTCCCTGCTCTGGGCTCCTAAAGCATTTTTTTTTTTAATGTTTTTTTTTTTTTTTTTTTTTTTTTTTTTAAGTAGGCTCTACGCCCAACTTGGGGCTTGATTTCACAATCCCTCGATCAAGAGTTGCACTCTCTACCGACAGAGCCAGCCAGGTGCCCCTGTTTACACTTCTTGTGGAGCTTGTGTTACATTCTGTTTTATAGCACAGTTATTTCAAGAAGGCGCCTTATCTCCATTCCTAGACCGCAAATTCCTGGAGAGCAGGAAGTGTATCGGACTCACTCCTGCGTTCACAAGGCACCCATCGCAACACTTGCATCCCACAGCTATTCATTCGTTTGCAGTGTTTTTGTTTCTTGTCCCGTTGTGGAGACATGTCTTTGACACCACCACCTCAGTCTGACAGATGAGGAAACGAAGACGCTAGGGGTTAAAGGACTCGCTCAAGGTGACCCGGACCGCAAACCGCAAAGGCAGGACCAGAATCCAGATCTGTCCATGCCAAGGCCCGTCCGGAGCTTCCCCCTCACCGCCAGGAGGATGAGGAGGGTCCAGAAGGGCCCGCACAAAGGGTGAGCACCCACTCCGTGTTCAGGAGCCTTGCGGGCCCTGAAGGTGCCACCGCGCGCGTGCCTGTCCGGGTGAGCGAGGCAGCGTGCCCAGCGATTTTCACACGCGGCCTCCTTCACTCCTTGCAAGGATCTTATGAACGGGGTGGGGTGGGGGGGATGCAACCGCCTCCTCTTGGTTTCCGGCGGAGAAAGGGAAGCCCAGAGAAGGTAAGGAGCACGCTTAAGAGCCCCACGGCTGGGGTGCGGCGGGCTGGGATGCGAGCCCAGGTCTGGCGGGTCCCAGAGTCTCTGCTCTCCCGTCCCAAGTGCGGCGAGAAGATGTGGGCCCGGGTGTCAGCCTGCGTGGGCTCACGTCTCGGTCCCGCCTGGCGCGCACGTGCTCCCTGGGCCGACAGAGCCACACTGCCAAGTCTCAGTGCCCTCCCCGCCCCCGTGTTAATGGTGCCAATAATAACATATACTGCATGCTTGTGCTGAGGGGTGGACGAGGTGACCTATTTGAAGTTGTTCACACGGTTCTGGGTAGTCCATACATATTCACCATTATTGCTGTTATTTAGGAAGGAGGTCGAGGCCAGCGGAACCCGAAGCGTCGGCCCCAGTGTCCTGATGCTGTCGCGGTACCAAATAGTCCTGACTTCATGGGACCCCCAGGCGGCTCCAGTTTTCGCCTGCTGCTCAGTTTCCTTCTATTAACCACAAAAGAATACGCCCATATATTCTGTGGAGGCAGGAAGCATCGAGAGAGAAATAGGGCAATCTGGCCAAGGGGACATGTCTCTGGACTTACTTAAAACGGTCTCAAGCTTCTTTCAGTTACAAGCGACAGAGACTTCATTCCAATTAGATCTCAATAAAGGGGGAGGTACCGATTTGTGCCGCTGGGAAGGACAGGCGTGGAGCTGGCCCCAGGCATGGTCTGATCCACCCCTCCATATTCTCTCTTGCTCGGGCTCTCCACCCCTGGGTGCTGCCGTCTCTCAGCTCTCTCTGTTGCCCTCATTTCCTCCCAAAGCGGACCTCCTGGCAGCCAAGGGAGGGCAGGCGGCGGATGAGTCATTCTCGTGCCATCTCGGTTTGTAACCCGAGAGGAGAGGGATTGTCTTCATCAGCTCGGGCTGCTAGAACCAAATGCCACAGGCTGGCTGGCTTCCACAAGGGATCTGTATTTCTCCCAGCGCTGGAGGCGGGAGGTCCGAGGTCAGGATGCCAGCATGGCACCTCCCTTGGCATGGCTCAGCTCTACTGCCCAGCGATTTCACTTGGGTGGGGACAGGGTTGACATTTTCTTTCCAGACTCACAGAGGCACGAAGATAGAAACCTCTCAGCTCCTCCGATGGACTGCAGCCAATGCATGTGCAACATTCCTACGGTGCTGAGTCTTTCTGGCTTCCTTCTTGTAAGATTTACTGTCAGTCACTCCAAACAGTCTCTCTTTCCATTTCTTCATTTGTTTCAGATGTCCTGGGCAGGTCACTAGGTATCATAATGGCGTTCAATTTTTCCAGTTAGACCAAAAGAATGCAGCACTTCTCAGCTGCGTAAAATGGGAGTTTTAGATGAGTAGTATCTTTTTTTTTTTTTAATTTTTTTTTCAACGTTTATTTATTTTTGGGACAGAGAGAGACAGAGCATGAACGGGGGAGGGGCAGAGAGAGAGGGAGACACAGAATCGGAAGCAGGCTCCAGGCTCTGAGCCGTCAGCCCAGAGCCCGACGCGGGGCTCGAACTCACGGTCCGTGAGATCGTGACCTGAGCTGAAGTCGGACGCTCAACCGACTGAGCCACCCAGGCGCCCCTAGGTGAGTAGTATCTTTGTGTGCCTAAAGAGATAGTGGCTCGGGGCACCTGGGTGGCGCAGTCGGTTAAGCGTCCGACTTCAGCCAGGTCACGATCTCGCGGTCCGTGAGTTTGAGCCCCGCGTCAGGCTCTGGGCTGATGGCTCGGAGCCTGGAGCCTGTTTCCGATTCTGTGTCTGCCTCTCTCTCTGCCCCTCCCCCGTTCATGCTCTGTCTCTCTCTGTCCCAAAAATAAATAAATGTTGAAAAAAAAAAAAAAAAAAGAGATAGTGGCTCATGAGTGAAAAATAGCCAGTGCCAAAAAAGGAAGTGTGGTGGGATTAAGTTAAAAGCTTAGAGTATCTTGCTAGGAGTTACAAAGCAATGTCATTACAAGGATCAGCGTAAAACAGGCACCCACCTACACTACACAACGCTTTTTAACCTTGTTTTAAAAATACCCCCTCGCCTTCTATTTTAAAATAAAAATACAGCATGGTTCTGTATAATAAGGCACAAAAAAGAAGAGACTAAAACAAAATCAATACCCACCTAACAATAACCACCATTAACTTTTCGTTGGGTATCATTTCTGACTTTTTCCTTCTTACACAGATAGCAACGAAAGGATAGAGGCGTTTATAGTCATAGATTTACGTTCATTTTCATTCATCATATTTATTCCTAATCACATTTATTTTAAAAAATAACACTTGGCTCCTTTGCCTGCATTTAAGACAGAAACCAAAGTAAATTGAAACAACTACTAAACTTAATATTTTTTTTCCCCCAACAGGTATTTAAAACTCTATTCAAGCTTATTTTTTAAAAAGTTACCAACAGACTCAAGAGGTAGGTCGCGTGTTTGTTTCTTTAGACGACATCAACTCTCTGTTATGAAGAGACTGACACGCTTATATTTCCCTTTCCCACCCCCAATTTACTAGTTATATTATTAAGGCTTATATCACGTGCAGTCTGAATCTACAACGCAATTCCCAGTTTGGCCTTCGTTCTTTATGTGAATTCAATGCAAATCACCCGCTGTTTTGTTACAAGCTCCTCCGTTATTGAGCTATTTGATTCGCCTTTTCTATCAAGCGGTTTCCTCAAGAAGGGCTTGTGGGTGTTGTTTTCCCTGAGTTTTGCACTCTTCACATTGTATTTGACAACGTGGCTGGCAATCACCTACTTAGTCACTCTTTTTCCCACGTCGAACTTTGGAGATATTTCTCCATTACCTCCTGGCATTGAATCTTGTGGTAGAGAAGTTTAAGACCCTTGGCTGGCTTGCTTTTTCGGCCTCAATTTTTTTCAGGCTTGAAGTTTATGGACTCCATCGGGTTATATTTTCGTGTCAAGTGCTTTCTCTCAGATTGCCTAGAATATAGGACCCTTTTTCAATCTGAAGATTCATTCCTTCATTTCAGGAGAACTTTCCTGTATTATATCTTTCAATACTTTTTTTAGTTCCTTGTTTTGGTCAACAAATACGCATATGCTAGGGTATGTCTGTCTTCCTACAATTGTCGTCTCAAGAATTACTGTAGCTTTTGCAGTCGTCTCAACCTCAAGCCTTTTCTTCCATGGTATCTAGTTTTCAACCATGTTTCTTGCTATTTCTAATTCACTTATTTATTCTAGAAGAGTGTTATTTTGGCTAAGCTGTTTTCTTCCCTCTTCAGCCTGCCTTTTTGGGGGGGACATGCCTGGGTGGCTCAGTCGGTTTGTCTGCCTTCAGCTCAGGTCGTGATCTCGTGGTTTGCGAGTTCGAGCCCCGTGTCAGTCTCTGTGCCGACAGCTCAGAGCCTGGAGCCTGCTTTGGATTCCGCATCTCCCTCTGCTCTCTGCCCCTCCCCCGCGCACGCTCTGTCTCTCTCAAAACTAAATAAAACATTAAAAATTTCTGACAGAGAGACAGAGCGTGCGCGGGGGATGGGCAGAACAAGGGAGACACACAATCCAAGGCAGGCTCCAGGCTCTGAGCTGTCAGCACACAGCCCGATGCGGGACTCAAACTCATGAACCGCAAGATCGTGACCTGAGCAGAAGTCAGACGCTCAACCCACTGAGCCACTCGGGTGCTGCAGTGTAGTCTGCCTTCATCCTGTTGTTTAATCAGCTCATATATGAGCTTTCGTCTTATTGGATTCATGCTCTTTTGAGTTCTTGTGAGAACACAGTATACCTGTGGGAACTTTTGCTTCTTTAGGTGAGCTTCTCTTCCCAACTGATTTCATCTGTTCCCCCACCCATTCTGGTGGCTGTGTGTTTACGTGGTCGCTGGGTCATTTTATTTAGATTTGCTCATGTGGAAGGTGGCTCCGTACAGACCATTTATTTGCTTTGATATACTGTTGGCACGTATGCTGTCTTATTTGACGACTTCTCTTCTCTTGGGCTTCTGTTCTATGATGATTTCTAAGTACTTAATAACTAGCACAACACAGACACTGAACAAACAGGAGAGAGGGTGGCCACAGCCCTGGGGTAGGAGCCCGAAGACGCCATGTTGGGCCACACGTTACTTCTCTCATTGCCGGTCGGTGGTCTGGAGTTGGGGGGTTTCTTGTGAGAGGGGCTAGGGTGGCCAGAGCAGTGTGAGCTGCTTCCGTCAGCGATCATTTACTTCCAGGTATGGAAGTATTTTGATATTTTAATGACCAGCACAGCCATAGCAGTGTGTATCAGCCAAACCAACCTGCTTGTCTGTGTCTGCATGTGGGAGGAAGGAGGAGCTGTGCGTACACATTTTTGGTTGGAAGGATTAGACTCTGCTCTGTCTTCTGATACTTGCTTGCATCAACTCCTGCACCAAGGTAACTTCCGAATGGAGAGGAGACGAATCTGCTACAGGAGGAGACCTTTGGGATGTGGTTTTGTCTCTTAATTCGGGACAGGCTGGTTTTTCCTGTTTCTTGTTCTCGTGTTTCACCCATCTCTCTCCAAGAACTCCCCCGTCCTTCCCCAACACACACACACACATGCCAGCCCTACTCAGAGGAAGGAAGAGATGTCTACTCATCTTGCCCCAACTCTCCAATCAGTTGCCTTCCAAAACCTGAGGTTTTAATGAGCATTCTGGAGTTTGCAAATGCCCTCAATAGGGTGGCAGGATTAGGAACTCTTTTCATTCTTGCCAGAAAATCTGGTCTTTTTCTTTGGTGATCATCTTTTGGAGTTTGGGGCTTAATGGCAAGGTTGGGCTCCTTCCCTTGCTTTGTTGATGGTGAACAACATCAACATATTTCCCACATATATATATATATGTATTTTTTTTTTTTAACTGGTTTTCACCTTTAAAATTTTTACTTATTTTGGTAGTTCATTTTGTTAGGATTTAGGGGATGAAGGTTTTGTGATCTGGTCTTACTTATCCTAAACACACACACACCAAAAGACAAAAAAACCCAAAGCACAATTTTATTTATTTTTAAAAAAAGGTGTTTTTTTTTTTTTTTTAATTTTTAAATTTTAACTAGGCTCCATGCCCAATGTGGGGCTTGAACTCATGACCCTGAGATTACGAATCATATGCTCTACTGACTGAGTCAGCAGGGCACCCCCCAAAAGCACAATTTGAAATGTCAAAACCAGCAACTCTGGGTTCTCAGTCGGGCTGCATATTATAATCACTGGGGAGATTTTACCAATACAAGTGTCAGGCTGCTTTCCAGAGACTGATTTAAGTGATCGGGAGGGGCTTAAACATCAGTGTTTTTATTTGCTTGTTTTTTTAAGTCCTTCTAGTGATTTACTTAAACGTATAGAGCTGAAAACTATGAACTGGACTTTGTCTTCTAATTGTTCCTAATTTGATACACATAAGCACCATTTAAAAAACATTTTATACCTGCATTAATTAAGGTAATATGTGGGAAATCAAAGAGCTATGTCCTGGGTGAGGAGAACATAGGGAACACACTGCAAAGAAGAACACTGCTTTCTGGCCTTGCTGAAAACAGCAGGCCAGTGTCTAATTAACGTGTATATAGGGGCTGGGTCCTGCCTGTGCTCATGAATTCCTTAGACCATGTTATCTATGGAATATTTTATCTTCTTCTCCACCCTGCTTTCTGCATCTGCTCTTTTACAGTCTTGGGAACCGCCTTGTTTTTCTGCATGCTTTCTACATGCAGCCCACTGACGTATCGCACAATGTTTCCCTGGATGTATGCTCAATAAATGTGGGAGCTTGAAAGCAGCTCAGGGAGACTTCCCTTAGCCTCTCTCTCACCTCTCTTGACTTGCACGGAGTCTTGAGTAATCCTTTCTGCTGACCTCAGCTTTGCCGGACAAAGCCGAAGACCGAACCCACAGCACAATATAAAAAGCACAAAATACTTATACTGAGTGGTCAGGCACTCAGAGTATTTGAGTAGCAGAGGAAGCAGGAAAGGAGAGTTGCACAGGGTTTTGCTTCAGAATGTTCTTATCTAGTTGGATAATGGAACCAACACACCTAAAGAACCAGGGGAGCACCGTGTGAGGTAATGCCCAACTTCTAAGACAGTTTTAGAATCCTTCCATGGGCAAGGAAGGCAGTGTCGGGTGCTAGATGCCCTGACTTGAATAAGGTGAAGTTCACGATTTAGTGAGGAAGGTGCTACAACCAATAAACAAAAGACTCATCCAAAGAATGTCTAGTTCTCTTGGGAGTCATGCTTCCTATCCGTAAGTTCTAATTTATGGGGTATTGTTTAGAAGCGCAGGTGTTTAGAGGTGAACTTAATGGCTGGGATTATTGTGTGGGGCAGTTTTTGAGGTGAGGTTCAATCTGGGCTTTGAGGAAGGGGAAGGGAAAAGGGCATTCCAAGTTTGTGAAAGAATCTGAACCACGGCAAGGAGTCATGAAGTGTTTTCAGATTTGGAAGGCAGTGGCAGACAGGTTGCAAGAGCACCGAATTCAGAGGTCAAGGCTGCAGCCACTGGAGTGAGGAGGCTGAGGCAGGCCTTCCTAGCCAACTGGGTAGAGAGAGTGAAAGTGAGGCAGAAGCTCAGGGTGTCAGAATTTCCTGCCTGAGTGACTGGAATAATAGTGACGCCACCTACGTGAATGGCAAAGCTTAAGAGGTGACCGAGTGTGGACTGAGGGTTTCAGATGAAGGTAGGACATCTAAGAAGATCAGAAGGCAAGTGGGTCTGGTTGGAGCTCAAGACCACAATCCAGGTGAGCGGCTTGTACTTGAAGGTAACTTAAGGGCTGTCCACGTGGGAGCCTGCTATCGCAGAAGCATCTGCGGCTGCTATCTGGACATGAATGAATTTAACAAGTTTGCAGAGAAGGGGGGTAGAGAGCCAGGTCTAAATCAGGAGGAGCCAGGCAGAAAGTCTGAGCCCCATCTGCCCTAGTGACTCACAAAACCTGGGGGAAGGTTTGGTCAGTGACACGTAACGGTCAGTGGAAAGGTAAAGGTCAGGGGGAATGTCGAAGGTGATCTCATGCAGAACTCTGAATCAAGATCTGACTTTTAAAACATCTAAAAACTTTTCAACAACTTGGACTGTCAGGCCAAAGCAGCAAGCCCTAAAATTGGCCGCACACTCAGTGTTAGCAAAGATGTGACAATTCTGTTCTCTAAAAAAAGGAGATGTGATTACACAGCAAACCACCTAAGTGTGATTTGTGTCTCCAGTCCAATGCTGATGTCAGACCATTCACACTCATCGATTCTTTCAGCCTGAACCATCCCTGCTACAAAGGCAGTATCTCCATTTTGTGCCTCTGGAAAGAATGATGGTGATGAGGACAGTGTCAGGGTGTGCGTGTGTGTGTGTGTGTGTGTGTGTGTGTGTGTATGAACGTATGAAGGGTGTGATGTGTGCTTGTATAAAGGGTCTCAGACATCTAACTGACACATGTGAACGTAAGAACAAATACAAACACCAACTCTAGGACGGTTCCATTCCTACCTAATTGTTCTTTTGGTTTCTCCATCACAGCTACTAGGCACAGATTTTCCAAGTGAACCTGTGTTTACTGCAGAAAAATAGAAGAGACAGAAAATGTACTCGGATTCACAGATTCTGGAAGAATAACATGCATCAGACACAGCCTCTCGTCAGCTGGTCCCTCATGATCAGGAGGCTACTCTATCCCCTACCCATTGGAACTCAGGACAGATATTGAAACATGTTCTCTTTCTGAACACACCTTGGTTCATCCTCCAGGAAGCTTATCTTTCCATGGCTCCCAAGTACTACAGAGGGCGGTGCTAAGGGACAAAAGCCGACTCTTCACACACCTTCTGATAGCACTGCTCCTGGTAGGTATGGAGAAGGCAGGAGATAGCTGGTCCTCACACAGCCGTCCCTGGCAGTATTGAAGTTTAAGGTTTGTGAGAACAAAACCATTGCAAAAAAGCTCCTAGGGTTCTGTGGAGAAAGTGCCCATAACTTAGAACAAGCAGAGCTCATACAAACTGACTTCAGGTATGGACAGGCACTTCCGTTTTTATACAGCAAGGGGGACAAGGGTGGTGGTTCTTCAATGTAGGCCACTTTGTTTTTTCTTTAAGATTTGCCCGGGGGTGCCTGGGTGGCTCAGTCAGTTAAGCGTCCGACTTCGGCTCAGGTCATGATCTCGCAGTTTGTGAGTTTGAGCCCCGCGTCGGGCTCTGTGCTGACAGCTCAGAGCTTGGAGCCTGCTTCAGATTCTGTCTCCCTATCTCTCTGCTCCTCCCCTGTTCGTGCTCTGTCTCCCTCAAAAATAAATAAACATTTAAAAAAAATTAAAAAAAAAAAAAGATTTGTCCGGGGGGGTGCCTGGGTGGCTCAGTCGGTTAAGCACCCGGCTTTGGCTCAGGTCATGATCTCACGGTTTGTGAGTTCGAGCCCCATGTTAGGCTCTGTGCTGACAGTTCAGAGCCTGGAGCCTGCTTCGGATTCTGTGTCTCTCTCTCCCTCTACTCCTCCCCTGCTCGTGCTCTCTCTCAAAAATAAACATTAACAAAAGTAAAAAAAAAAAAAAAAAAAAAGATGTGCCCATATTCATTGGGGAACAGAGACACATATGCTCATCATAGTGATTGTTTCAAGGGACAGACGCCCACCAGAGGAGGTGTAAGGAGAGTTGGGGCTGTATTGTAAAGGTCCACCTTTCTCCAGGGGAGGACTCCCAGGGCAGGAAAGCAGGTCTCCTGAGCACTGGAAGTAGGAAAGAGAAAGTCAGCCTGCCGAGAAAGTTTGTAGGTGCCCTGGCAGCTACACGGTTCCTCAGTGGGCCCACACCATCTGTTTTCTGTCTCTACCAGCTGTCTCTTCTCTCTCTTGCATGTGGCCCAACACGGCCACTCCAGCAGAGTCCACGTGAACCTTGCGCTCAAGGACCTACCACAACTTCACTTGCTTCTCTTCCTTCAATCCTGCTTCCCTGACTTCTAATTGGCTCAGATCATGTATTTAAAGAGGTGGCTGGTTGGGGCGCCTGGGAGGCTCAGTCGGTTGAGCGTCCGACTTCAGCTCAGGTCATGATCTCGTGGTTTGTGAGTTCGAGCTCCACGTCGGGCTCTGGGCGGACAGCTCGGAGCCTGGAGCCTGCTTCGGATTCTGTGTCTCCCTTTCTCTCTGCCCCTCCCTTGCTCATGCTCTGTCTCTCTTCCCTTCAAAAATAAATAAACATTAAAAAAGTAAAAATAAAGAGGTGGCTGGAGAGGAGGCCTCATGCGGGCAATTGACAGGAAGCTTCTCTGTGGACAGTGTGGTTTCACACACCAGCCATGCAGACCCATCTACCTGCAGGTATTTAATATCCACCAACAAGCATACAAGAGAGAAAACCCAAAAGGTGCAACCCTACTTTGGCATCAAGTGATTTCGAAAAAACCATTGCCTATTGAACGTGAACTTTTTAATCACACAGCCACTCACATATTAGGCATAGCAAACTCATCTATCTGTTCTGCATTTGTGGTTTTTCTGAAAACAGAATTAAAACCGGGCCAAAGAACAGAGCCACTGTGAAAGGAGCTAATGGTTCTAGAATGCTAGGCACACCCAGTGCAATGCCATTACCGAGGTCTTTTGATGCTTCAAAATTAATTTCTGTTTAGGTTTTAACCAGTTTTATAAAGATTTCGGAGCTAGGCTGCTTGAGTTTGTAGCCTAGCTCTATTCCCTAACAGCTGTGGGATCTTAGGCAAGGGGCTTCCTCAGTCTGCGCCCGTTTCTCATCTGTAATCTGAGGATAACAACAGTACTGGCCTTACAGAGTGAGTAGGATTAAATGTGTTACTGTTGGTAAAGGGCTTAAAATGATGCCTGGCAAACAGTATGTGTTCCACAAATGAGACTTATTATTGGCATATTCAATTCAGAAGTGCACAGAAAAATCTTTAGAAGATGTACTTGATAAAAAATACTTTAAAAATAAGAGAAGCACTTGATAAAATACTTTAAAAATAAGTTTATTATAACTAACGAATATAAAATCTGACAGATGTTTTCAAACATTTTTGCAAAAAAAGTAAAACCCTCCCCACAAGATATAGAGTAAGAAGTTGGACAGTTTTTACATGAATACCAAACATGAAATTCTCATTCACTGGTTGGTCCCCAAAGGCTCCAACACATTATATTCTAAGTAAAGGCCCATTAAAATGAACAAATCAACAAACTACTTGACACTCGCTTTCTACTGTCATTATGCTGCTCATTCAAAATGCTTTAGGACAAGAACAGTTAACACAAGACTGCATGTGACAGGTATTCAAAGTGCGTGGATCTATGAGACCATAAACACTCAAGATAAGAATACTGGGGCTGGAATTCAACACCGACTTAAAAAATTAATCCAAGGAAATCTATGTACATTGTAGCCTTTGGCATCTGGTCTCATGTTTTTTTCCTTAGAGAGACATCATTTTGTCCAGTCTACTAACCAGATTAAATCAACCTTAAATACATGTCTCATCTGACACAGATTGTCCACAGCCAATTTCACATGAGGTAGTTGGGCTGTTTACTGACATTCTAGTGAAACTGTCATGACACTGGGGACTCAGACATCAAACATGCCATGACACTGGCTCATCAGCCTTCTGGGAAGCAACAGAATACTTCTAGGTCACCCGTCTTGTCATCACTGACTCCACACGCACCTATGAAGAGACATGTACACAGGAGTCTGTGATCTCATTAGTTTTGCAAGGGGTGCCAACCGTCCCAGGGTGGTTGCTGTTTATAAAGTACAGGGAAGAAATACTGACCACATGACCACACTTTAAAATATATGTAATAGAAAGAACGGTGCTTAAAACAAGCAGGATCTCTTCCTTATGTTCTCACATAGCTTAGCTGAAAACATCTGTTTGCTCTGAAAGAGAAGTGATTAAAAAGGGCAACCAAAAAATCTTGCAAACTTTTGCATTACAGAGCCATGGTATGTTTTTTCCGTTGAATGAAAGGCTATAGAAGAACAGCGGAGGAGAAGGATCAATGCATGCGTACCGCCAATGATCACTTAATCATGCCCTGGAGTGCCTTAGAGCAGCAGTGCGACGAGAGAAGTCATGCAAGTGGCCTCCATACACAGGACTACTGGCTGCAACAGGGTGGGAACCGGGAACGTTTACAGAGAAGGTCCGGCGAACAGTTTGTTCATGAAGTGCTGAATGGATCCCTAACAACCTTGTAACTGGTAAGCGGTCTTAAAATACGATTAGACAGCTACTGAGTAGTTTGTATGTCATTATTATGAAAGCCCTGAGTAAGCAACTGCAGGTTACAAAGGGACATCCAGAAGCAGAACGTATTTCTAAAGAAAGCCCTCCATATACACTTCACAGGGACACAAGACTTACTGTACACACTGAGGTTGGTGCACAGACTGTACCAGATCACAAAGGGCATCTGAAGTCAGACCCTCTAAGACCAAGCACATTAGCTCAGCTGACAGAACGATGGCTTAAAACATATTTTACTTACAAATTCTAAACCTAAAATGTAAAAAAGGTTGACGGTTTACCCTAAAAAAACCACCCATAAAACATCAGAATAGGGAAGCTGAAGAGTTGTAAAACCTAGGACTAAAACCTGAAGTAACTGATTTTAATCGATTCAGAAACGCACCATTAAGTAACCAACTTCTTGTGGGATGTACTAGTTTAAATAGAAAAGAAACATAAAAAGCTTTCAGAAAATTGCCTCACATCATCTCATATTGCTCACGACCCCCTGACTCTCTACTGTCTTAAACGATATTTCTTCATCTATGTGATTTTCCTAATCAGATCAGGTCCCATTAATAAGAGACCTCTTACTCTAGCTCTTTTATTTCCTTCAAATTTAATAAAGAAAAGTGACTTTATTTACTGGCTCCTTCCACCTATTGTTCATTAAAAACACTGTTCCAAAAATATAAAGTTGAAAGCATGGACTTTTTGGGTATATATACAGATGCAATTAATAATCAAAAAGAGATGCCCGCAAACGTTCCCGGCAGCACTCATCTGATGACAGGTCACTTTCCGCACGTGGCGGTCACCTGCTTCACAGCTACAAATGGGACCGGGGGTTCTTTAAGAAGCTCCTGAATGAAGTCCAAGAGAACAGAATCCCCGGCGACTGGGCACCTGACTGTGGGCTAGGTCCGTAGCAGGGGCTCCACGTAGGTAGGAGTTAGAGGAAGCTGCTAAGGAGTGGGGCAGAACAGCTAGAGTGGGAGGTGGCTCCGGTGCTCTGAGGGGGCACTGCTGGCTATCCCCAGTAACAGAAAGCGGCAAGGCTGAGTTCTGGAGTCCAGATATCCCTTATTGTGCAAACTGACATTTGAGGAAACTCTCTGTTCAGAAATGACATGCAAATAGTGATGACAAGGTGCCTCAAGCCACGACTTACACATCCTAATGAACACTGCCTTTCAAAGTCAATTCTCTGGGGACTCAGATGCTCGACCTCCGGAGAGCCCTGCTTCCAGAACTCCCTGCAGAGCTGGATCAAGAGCTGACAAGAAAATCATCTCCACCTCATGGTTGTAAGTTGGTTTGGTCCCCAAAAGGTATCCCTCCAACTTAACATTTTTCACCAGGATTAGCTATAATGAAGCAAATCTGCTTTCAAAGGACAAAATAATAATAATGATAATTGCCAGCATCGAAAGGAGTTTGTTCAGTTGGACAAACGTGTATTAATCCCCCTGAAGTGTAAAGCCTGGCTTCTCCTGTGGGAGGATGGGGAGAGGTGAGCACGTGACAAAATTACGTGCACCAAGCACTTTGTTATGTTACTTATCAGCTTCTACTAACCCCTAGAAGACAAATTACCTTCTTCTTCAGGATCTCTCTAAAGGTTACTCCAAAAAAGGAATCCTAAAAATGTTTTGAGCAATGAGGGCAAGGTGACTCCTCTGTCGACAAGCATACTAATGTTTTCTCATCTCTCACTGGGTGAAAGAAAGCTTAAAAGTCCCAGAAATCTTGGAGGATCATGCAGAAAAGGTCTTAACTATCTTTTCTTTGTTCCCATCTCAGACGGTACCTGCAGATTAGAACTTCAACTAGAAGCAAATGCTGTGTGTCCAGGAGGAAGCTCTGACTGTGCCAAACTGCACGTCAAGTTGCATTTATCACGTAGTACGAGGTTCAATTTCCAGTTCCTTTTATTCAGGACCCTGCGAGCTTTATACATCTTGGGCACATTTAACATGCTCCAGTGAGGAAAATACCTGTCAAAAACACTACGCCTGTCTACGGGGGTGGGAAAAGGGGGAGTACAAAATGTAACTTATTCAAGACTCAAGCTATTCTGATCTGGGTTCCCAGTGATCCCAGATAATACTAAATTCCTCTTCCCCGGAAAACCAAGTTATGGAAACCAAGGCCGTACCTATAGAAATGTGAAATGGCCACGTCGAGCAGCTGTCTTCTGTCTGTGTGTATCCAGAGCTTGGGTGGCGAGTCCGAGGCACGCGCCGTGTACCCGCACCCTCTCCAAGAGACCACATGAGCTCACTGGGGGTGACGGGGCGGCAGCAGCTGCTCCGAAGGGATACTTACAGTCTCCCGGTGGCACCCCCTTGCAACAGCACAATGCCTAAAGTGCCTTCGTTCAGGGTTCGAGCACAGACTGGCTGTTGCTTTCTTTTTCCCTCTCGGGAGGCTACGGGGAGGGCAGGAAGTCCGAAGTAGCCTCCGGCTCCTCCGTCACAGTCGCACTGACCAGAGGAGATCCACACTAGCTGCTTGTGGGGGCAGGGGAAACGACACACAGGCCTTGGCAGCTGCCAGTAACAAGCGCTAAAATACAGAAGAAGCGATACCATTTTAGCACCGTTTCCCCAGCCTTTAAACATTTGTTTTTCTTTAAGCATTTTCCAGAAGTCCTCACGTAAGTTGCATACCTGCTTCATTAATCCGAGCTAAATAAATGCCAATTCATTTAAAGACAGATAAAAGACAAAATCAAAACCCCTCCCTACACGAACCTCCGCCTAAGGAGAGGGTTCTCTTTGTCCTGGAAGAGAATCACCTGGGGCTGCTCAGGTAGCATGCACCTGTGCCCTTTAAAGGCCCTCACCTTCTACCCTGGGGCACTACCTTCCACTGGACCTTCTCTTCCAGCTGCTAGAAGGAAGCAGCCTCTGGGGGGGAAGCCTCCATGACTCTCCTCCCACACCCACTCTTGGCAGTTTGGCCTACTGGAGACCCCTGGCGTCACACGCTTTCCAGGAGAACGCCTACCCAGGGTTGTATTATGCAAGATTAAATCCTACCTTTAAACTCTGATACAGTCTTAAAGCTGTAAAGACAGCTTGCTTTGCACTATCGGTGATGATACCAAGACTGATCAGAGAGCACATTCAGAACCGTGGTCCCTGATGCGATGCTCAAGCCTCATGGCTGGGCGCCGATGCTGGTTCAGTTAAGAAAATGGTGAGTAGACTTGCTCTACGTCTCACTCTCCCTTTAACTATTTTATTTCAATGAAAGTCTCTTCCTCTTTGGAAAAGAAAGGACACACCATTTAGTTCATGCAGAAGAGTTCTGCAAACTAGAATTTAAACTAGAATTTAATCTTGTAGTTCTTCAACCCTGGGTGCACAGGAATCAACTGGAAAGTTTATTCAAATGTAGGTTCCTGAGTCCCACCCCCCCACTACTCTGATTCTTTAGTAGGTCAGGGTAAGGCCTGGGAATTTGCTGTTTGAAGAAGCAGTCCATGTGATTTTGATGCAGAGGTGGTCCAGATCACACTTTGCAATCATCAGCTTCCTCTAAGTAGAAGCTATATGCCTGTGAGTAAACTCCTCAACCTCTACACCTTACTTCTGAAATGGGTAATAAGCCCTAAAGTCTGAATGTCACAGTTTCACTGTACTGTCTGATTCAGATGGTGCAGGGGAAAGCATGCCGGCTAAGTGTGGGCACTAGATAGGGGTCATCTCGGGTGACCTGTCACATCTCTGCCAGACTGTCCCCCTGCTTGGGGTCAGGCCACACCACTCACCCCTTCGGAGCCACAGTCTCCCCCCCACGGACAGGGATGGCACTCCGTGTTTGATGGCACTCCTCGACACTGACATGCCCACACCAATGCCCCAAACACCTGAACTACACAGGCGCTTCCTGTCCACAGAGCCGTGGGAGAGAGGATTCTCTGAACGTCTAGGAATACCAACTCCACATTTCAATAGCTTCAACAAAGGGGCTTAGCCTTCCCCCCAATTTTTAGTCTAAGTTGATCGAAACACTGGCTATGTGTTACAGTCCTTGCTACAGAACTTGCTCATTTTCAGCTGGGGCGTGAAAGGTAAAAACAAAACACAATACTGACAAACTCATTTGTCAAATCTGCTCTTATAACTTGCTGTTCAATTCTAATATAACAGCTATGATTTGGTTTCCAGGAGGCCCTTTGAACTGAAATATATAGCACCTTGATTTTTAAACACACAGAACACATACGCATTAAAAAAAAATTATATATAAAAGCACTAGGCTTTGCCTCCTTCTCTCCATCCCACCAAGTACGGGGCTGGAGAGGGTCGAAGCTGCTGCTGGGAATGAAGCAGGGCAACAAAACACGTTAGCAGACTTTATTCCCTGAAGGTAGGAGGCAGCGCGGTCCTGCAGACGTCATACCACCTCATCAGACTCCAGTCCGTGGACCTCGTACAAAGTGTCCAGTATCGCCAGCTGCTTTTCCATGGCAGGGAGGTAAAGGCTGAGGTCCCTCTGCATCCCAACACTGAATGCTGCCTTCTGGTGGTCGCCTTCCTTGATGGTTAACGCGGCCACAAAATCTTCATAGGACGGAGCCGCCCTCAGAGCTAACTGCAAAAGAACTGCCCGTGAGAATCTGCACCACGTCTCTTGCTCTTGCACGCTTTACGCTTATGCATGAGTGCATACGTGCACACACACTCACACACATACATGAGGGGGGTGATACTACACCCTTCCAAGCCACAGGCTCTAAGAAAACAAGTATGTACTTGGGCCATCTTGCGGATGAATGATGCCAACAAATCAGGGAGTGCTGAGGAAGAAGTTCTGAGAAAAGCTTCCTTCTCATTCACATGATCCAGACCGTTCCTTCTGAATGCTCAGAATCCACCTGCGTGCATGCTGCTCCCCCAGGCTTTGTTCCCACGTGGCCAGCCTTCCAGGGCACCTCACTCTCCTATTTGTGTCCCATCCGTATGTTTCTCTGCCTATCCCTCTTTCCCCCGACATGGAAATATTTCCTCTGCACCCGTGACGATTTTCTCAGAGGGAAGGGAGCTACCCCTGTTGTCTGCTTGTACACTGATGCTGTAACGTATCTTATCCCACTTAATCTGTGTAAGAACCCTGTACTGTTTATAGCCCTAGTTTACAGATGAACATTATATTGCTAACGAGGGCCAGGGCCAGGATCTGAACTCAGGATCGACTGTGTTTTTTCAACCATGCTGCCACACCACACCCCTTCCCTGATGGAACAGTTCCTAGGCTCTGGATGGCTCTCTTCCTTTCGTAGGCCAGTTGTTCCCTAAGGTTGCCAAAATCTGCTGGCTGGATCCACTGGATTGGTTCTGCTGAGATCTCTGGAGACTCTGGAATCTTCAATTAATTACGCTACACTTGCTTTCTTGAGCCTTCTTATTCTTGACAAGTCTTTGAGAATAAGCCCCACTCCCTTTCTGCAGTTGGAGGCTGACTGGCATTATCATGCAGTGGTTAAAGCACAGGCTTGGGTGAAGGAGACACGGATTCAAATCCCAAATCTTCCCACATTATTAGCTCGAGAAATTTGAGCAAGGTGCTTAACCTCCTAGAGCCTGCGTTTCCTCTGTAGAAGAGGGCTGGTACCACTTTCCTTATTTGAAGAGATTAATGTAATATGTACAACATGCTGAGCTCACTTTCTGGTACACACCAAATACTCAAATAATGGCAGAAGTACAAGGGAGAGAGCAGAGAATGAAGGGAAGGCAATTATCTCAACGTAATGTGAGAAAATCTCCTGGAGCTGAAGGACAGGAGCCTTCACATTTAAAGACCTACCCAGCACTCAGCATAATGAATGAAAAAGACAAAAGGAGAAGGTCATGCAATTTTAGAATGTGAGGATAAAGATCCTGGAAGCACCCTGAGGGATGAGGAACAGTCTATGTAAATGGAACAGGAACTCATTAGACTCTACAGTAGTAACAGTGGAAGCTGGAGGACAACAGAGGAAGCCTTCAAAATTCTGAGAGAAAATTACTATTAACCTAGAATTCTGTACAAGCCAGAGCACCACTCTAGTAAAAAAGGGCAGAATAGGGGCGCCTGGGTGGCTCAGTCGGTTAAGCATCTGACTTTGGCCCAGGTCACGATCTCATGGTTCGTGAGTTTGAGCCCCACGTCATGTCGGGCTCGTGCTGACAGCTCAGAGCCTGGAGCCTGCTTCTGCTTCTGTGTCTCCTTCTCTCTCTGCCCTTCCCCCACTCATGCACACACTCACCCTCTCTCTCAAAAATATTAAAATGTTAAAAAAATATACATATAAAAAAAAGAAGGGCAGAATAAAGACATTTTCAGGAAGGCAGGAATTCAGATGTTTAGCTCCCTTGTACCATTTTTCAGAAGCCACTAGGGGACAACACTAAAACAAGGGATTAGATCAAGAAATAGGAGGTAACAGAACTTAGGAAGCTAGTGTGAGATGGGGATTCTGTACAGAAAAACTTGTAAGGAAGAGTCCTAGGACACACAGCAGTTCAACAGGCCTGAACAACGAATTAAGATTGGCACAGAGTTTAGAAAGTTCTGGAAGGGAAGTCTCATGGAAAAAAACTCAAGACATATAGTAAGATAGTATGATATATTTGTGGGTTCAGAATGGTGGTGATTTGAGAGATTTGATGATGCAAGGAAAATATAAAAACAAAATTAAAAAAACCCATACATTTTTGGCTCATCTTTATCATGTTAACTTGTAATATAATTATATTGGCAAGGTGGAGGGAGGGGAAGTGAGGTAGTGATAGCAAGGTCTAAAGACAGCTAAATCCTAATCTATAACAGAAAGTCAACATTACTGGCTAAAACTGATAAGGCCAAAAAGAACAGTAAACATTTTTAGGATTACAGAGGTACTGTAAGAGACAGTCACAGTAGTTGAAGGTGGCAGCCTCTTTGGAGTAAGTCTGGGAAGGAGGGGACAGAAGGCAGGGGCCGCTATTTTTTGTTATAACTTTTGGACTTTTGATAAAAAAAAAAAAAAAAATTAAGCCCTATGCATGTGTATTTAGGTACAATAAAATTTTTGAAATGTTTCTCCAGAGTGGGGCCTCAGACTATGTATCTCTCCAAAGGTTCCTACAGGACTATGATGCAGTCAAGTCGACTTAGGAACCAGTGATAGAACTCAACTGAAGAGGAAACCAAAAAGGTCAAATGAACAATGATTAAAAATCACGCTGGAGGCAGAGCCTGGACTGGGCTTCAGTGCCATAAACTACAACAGCGTGAAGATAAAAGTTCACTGTTTGGCTGGTAAATGAATCAAATTCCCGGAGTGTAGAAGCTGTTTCACTGAGGAACTAAGACAGTTAAATGAATTTGCCTCTGCTAATTACTTAGCACCTTCAGAAACAATACACTTTCTAAAGCAGGGGTGACTTGGAGAGTAAAAGTAAGAGGCTCCAAGGGCTGAGTTAGCTCTTCTGTTGACGAGGCTGTTGCCAAATGCTCAACACAATCTATTTTCTTAAAAACCAGCAACTTTAAAAATTATTGGCAATACTATCAAGAACCTTCAAAATGTTCTTTCTCTATAATTTCGGGTGTATTACTTCACCTCTGTGTCTCAGGCTTCTTTGTCTATGACAGGGAAAGTAAGAGAACATACTTAGGAATTAGGAGATTAACAATTTTATGTATGTAAAGCACTTAAGACAACATCTGGCACACAGTAAGTGCTCAAAATTCTAAGTTCTAATAGTTCTTGGTATTAGACATAACAATTCCACTTCTAGGAACCTATTTTTTAGGAGATAAAAGTTTTACTCAAAAATGCACATAAACAAGTGCTGTTGACAACAGCCTCAGAAGCAGCTTAAATGTCTAACACAGAGGATTGGGCAAATAAATCATATTATCTCCATACTAGGGAAGTATTATGCAGTCATTAAAAATAGTGATTTTCAAAAACTCTTATGGCATTTAAAAATGGCCATGATTGACTCTGTTAAGTGGGGGGGAGGGGGGAGGATAATACAAAATCACACAAGCTAAACATAAAAAAATTTACATGCATATACAGAGTATGCAAAATAATTTTACACATATAACAAACATGTACATATAAAAATATAAATCCCTACAAGTAGATATATATTTAGATACACATATAAAATTAAATAGAATAATCTTAAAAGAATATATAAATATCCATACAAATAATAGGTAAGAAGGTAAAACACGAAAATGTTAAAATGGTTATTTTGTATGGAGTGGTGAGAAGATGGACAATTTAAATTTTTTCCCTTTCTATTCTGCCATGATTTCTACTTTTTTTTTTTTTTTAATTTTTTTTTTCAACGTTTTATTTATTTTTGGGACAGAGAGAGACAGAGCATGAACAGGGGAGGGGCAGAGAGAGAGGGAGACACAGAATCGGAAACAGGCTCCAGGCTCTGAGCCATCAGCCCAGAGCTCGACGCGGGGCTCGAACTCAAGGACCGCGAGATCGTGACCTGGCTGAAGTCGGACGCTTAACCGACTGCGCCACCCAGGCGCCCCTACTTTTTTTTTTTTAATGAGTCTAAAGTCCTATATGCTGGGGAAAATGCTATAAATTAAAAATTGTTTTTAAAGAGGCTTGCTTATGTTAAATTTTCTGCTACGTTTGCATTTCTGTTGGCAACGTCTCTTGGATCATTAATATTTCAGGATTAAACTCTGACTCCTATACCGTAACAACAACTACAACACACAGCTGTTTCTTGTAAATAGGGCAACTCAGCGTTCCTGTGCTTTGTCATCTAACCAGGGGAACGCGGGTTTCCGTCCCCCGCAAGCAGTGTTTACTCCGGGATCAATGAATGTAGCTGCATCCACTGCTCAGCGGCAGCCTGTCGGACGCGGTCTTCCCTGCAGACGGTGGTGACGCGGCCTTGGAGACAGCGGAGGGAGTTTAGACCTGGGCTCTGCCACGGCTGCACTATGGGACGCTGGGACTCGAACGGATAGTTCTGAACTTGTAGAACGGTGAGAGTAAATCCTGAGATTACTTAAGATAATGAACGTGGAAGTACCTAGCACTGTCCGTGGTTCACAAAGGTATCCGACGGCCAGACGGCAGCTATTACTGTGATTACAAAACATATACTGAAGGTGAGCGTGAGCACTCTGTAGCTGCAGCCGGCCTAGCTCCCACGGCGGTGAGCGGTGGGGTACGGGCCTAGCCACCTCCAGGCCTTCCAAAACCAGTTCAGTCCATTTTATTTCTTCCACTGTGTTCTTCCTGCTTTCTTTACCTGCCCCCTGATAAGTCATGACTAAAGAGTTCTCACCTCAGGCAAATAATGTCTCCTATCCTTTAATTACTAAGACACGTGCAAGGCTGTTTTTGCCCCACGACCTTCTGCAGAACACTCGCAGGTAACGTGTCTGCTCGTGAACCACCACACGGCACTCTGCCTTTTCACAGCTGTCCCTGACTAAGGCTGACCTCTCCTCAGCAGAATCACAGAGTATTACTGAGGACATAAAGGGGCCATCTATCTACTCCTGTTATTTTACAAAAGCAGGCTAAGTGATTTGTCCAGGGGACTACGATTTCCAGGCGTCTGTTCTTAGGTCAACATGCTGGCAAGGAAGGAGTGGCGGAGTAACAGGAGGCCAAACACACAAGGACAAACGTCTCCAACAATGAAAATAATGGTCTGAGAAGCCCTAGCTGCTGGCACACCCAATTAGACAATTAGTCAAAGACGAAATCCAACTAAATGCAAGAAAAATCCATTAAAATCTTAGAATTAACAGGATGGAATACAATGGGCAGCAGAGGGAGCTATGAGCTTGAAGGCCCCACTCATCTCCCATCATTGGTGAGTTCTTGGCAGCTTCCTGCCTATCCCTGCACGGATACCCTTTACTCCCTTATCAGAAAGGCAACCACTTCTGTGGCAAATTCCCACAATGTCATTGGAGGTGGACAGGGGAAAGCATGTTAACAGTCTTCTTTATTCCAGACGCTTTTTTTTTTCCAACATTTACACACAAAAAAAGATCTACATAGACTTAAATAGGCAACATTATGTTCCTATTCTTGAGAACAAAGCAAATAGAAATGCTATGCGCGCGCACGCACACACACACACACACACACACACACACACACACACACACACACCACCCTGCTGTGACCATCAGAACATAGAAGGCAGGATCACTTACCGCAAAAACCCCTCGAACTACCCAGCCGTGGTGCTGCCGTAACGTTTTACCATATGCGTTATCTTGAAAAGAAGAAAAACGCCATGAACCACAATTTCACCAGAATTTGATGTGCTGTTTGTATCACGTCCTTTCTAATGTACACGGTAGCATGATACTGTTAGTATTACAAGCTGATGAAAAAAGTCTAATTACAAGATTGTGTATCCCAAGAGTCTTGAATAGGAAAAAAGCCTTACACAATTTTTTTTTTTCCTAAGAAACAGATAGTTCCACTCTTCCCTTGGGCAAATGTATCTGAACTTCATTTTATTTTCATGGTGGGAAAAGTCCCATACATATCAGGAAATAAACGTGCAGAGAGGATACTGGAAAAGCTACACTAAATACAAATAGAAATACACTATAAGAATATAAAAATGCAGGGGCACCTGGGTGGCTCCGTCAGTTAAGTGTCCGACTTCGGGTCAGGTCGTGATCTCACGGTTCGCGGGTTTGAGCCCCGTGTCAGGCTCTGTGCTGACAGCTCAGGGCCTGGAGCCTGCTTGGGATTCTGTGTCTCCCTCTCTCTCTGCTCTCCCCTCCCTGCCCTGCTCATGTTCTGTCTCTGTCTCTCAAATATAAATAATAAATGTTTAAAAAAAAAAAAAAAGAATATAAAAATGCAGTTCTCTGAATGTTGTGTGACCCTGAGCCAGTCCCTTAGCTGTTCTCTCTGTTTCCCTCTTTGTAACCTCTGAGTTTCTTTTCAGTTCTAACATTCTATTCTGGGATGTCAAATGTTTGTTCTAGATGTCCCTATGACCCTGGATATGCAGTATCAAACCTAGAAACCTTTAAAGCTACTGTGGAAAGAATGGCTTGAAGTTACTAAGCTAGTTATAAAGTACTTGGTGAGACCTATTAGTAAAAGTCATTCACATTTAAGACTTTAAAGATAGAAACCTATGAATTTTGTCCCAATGTGTTTGAAAATGGCGTTTAAAAACTTGCATATAATAATTTTAATTACAAAAAAATCTGAAGAACAAAATGACTGCATGTTGTTCAAGGGATGTGTTCCTGAAGGCTTTGAATAATATACGCAAAATTCAGAACAGATCCTTCCACAGGAGTAAGTGCATTCTCGGGAGGCACAGGTCTACGTCACCACAGTGCACTTACATTAACGCTCCGTTTCATTTCTGAGCAGCGTCTCCAGTGCTCACAGTACTTACTCATTCCTAAATGACAGCACAGGGGGTCACGGGGGTTGTCTGACCTTATTCAGCATGTTTTATCATATCTAAGCTTTATCCCACACTTATTTATTTCCATGAGCTAGTTTCCGGACTGATACAAGTACTACCACCATTTAATCAATGTTTAGGTGACATTACAATAGGATGTAAAAATGTTTCAAATTATAGTAAGAGCAGGTGTTAAAATAATGCAAAAACAGACACCAAGGCCACAACCACCATTTCATGTGGTCAACAGCAGTGTGGTTCACAGAATCCTGTCAAAGGATATCAGGTATCTGCATTTTACTGGCCAAAACAGTGCTGCCATGTGGCTGTAGCTTAAATGCATCTTACAATTTACTCAAGCCCTCTAGCTTTGACATTATGTAATTCGTGTCAACTTTTATTTTTAAAACTTGCATGAGCCTTTCTTAATACTTGTAGCATATATTACTATCAATTTTATATAATTCAAGTTTGCATAAAGTACAATTTATATTTGACATAAAAGACTGTACATTTGAAATCTGATAGATTTCTCTGGTTATCTGAAGTTTTAGGAACAGGTGGAAATGCCAGCACCCCAGCTGGTAAAGCTAAAGCAGAAATGATAAAGAATTACTAAATTCAAGTATGAAGAAGACTCTTGTGAGCAGTCTACAGGAGAACGGAAGATTAATTTTGGGTTTTTTTCGGGGAACAGTCTGAATAGACTTAGGGCATGCTCACAGATACAAGTCTTCAATCTCAGCCACTCTTAAAATCTGATTCCCTAAGGGGACAGATGGTATCAGGGACATTGCAGATGGTCTGTGAGGCTTTAGTGAAGGAAGGGTTGCTGGCCTACTAAATGTACAGTGCAGATGGGCAGAAAATACCAGGCACAGCCTCTGAGGTACATCAGGAAGATAACCAACTTTCCAGCCGTCCTTTCCAAGGAGCCATTCGGGCCGGCAAGTCAGCGGACAGGTCCGCGGGTGCTCCATCCTGAGGTGAGTCACAGGGGTAGGATACTGGGAACACTTCAGTTCCTGTGATCTTAATCCAGGTGAAGAATTAAATGCCATTATGAATAAACAGACGGAACTCAACGATGTTCAACTCTGCCAGTGGATGTCCACGATGGGATGACGGTCTACCAATGCCCACTGGGCAAGGCAGGGGAAATCCTTAGGTGATTTAAAATCAGTCAGTCCACAGCCCTCAGGAAGTTACCGGACTTATGAGAGCCAGACATTTGACAGAGTGTTATCATGTAAACTGCCAACTGCTATAGTAAAGATCTGTGTTCAGTTCTTTCTGTAGGAACACAGAGAAGAGAGAGAAACGAACCCAGCCTGTGGGCATGTAGACAAGGAAATCTCCAAAGGAGTCCCAAAAGCTGGCGAGAGCAGAGAGAAGGGTGGCGGCTGGGGCCGCAGGGAGCACCAAGGAACTGTGAGGGACGGTGGCATACTGTGCACAGGGGAGCAGTTCGCTGGGGCTGAAGATCACTGGGGCCGAAGGGTGAGGGCCTTTACATGCTGTGCCAAGGATTCTGGATTTCCCACTGGAGGCACAGTGGCGCTTCTAAAAAAATTTAACACCTAACTGCTTGTTTCTAATTTCACAAGTAACTCATGCTCGTTGTTGAAAAGAAGGAAAACACCCAAAGGAGGGAACTAAAGAAACCTATAATCATGCCTCCCAGAGATAACCAGGTGGGCATTCCGGGGGGTTCACTCTCTTAGTCTTTTTTCCTATACAGACTGTGTTATTTTCTCCTAACAGTCGTGACCATTCTGATTTGGAATTGTGGTCAGGGAAGTAACAAGGTGAGATTTACACTTCGTTATGCTAGGCCGCAAACACAGCCGTCTTGGTCCTCAGTCTCGGGCTCCAAAGCACTCCTGGCTGGACAAGCTGCCTGTTTACAAAGGCTCGGGATCCAGTGCTACGCCAGCCTCACGGGCTTACACCTCTCCTACGCTTTGCTACTTGAGTCAACCATTTAAAAAAGCCCAGAAACTCGACTTCGTGCCACCTTCCTTAGGACAGCAGGAAAACACGGGTGCCATGAGTCCCAATAACGTGGGCTGGGCTCAGGACGGGGGAGTGTCCTCCCGCCCAGCCCTTCTGGAGGCAGTTGCCTCGCTGTGCCCACACCTGGCCAGAGAAGAACTCTGCCGCTGGGTAAAATGTGGGCTGGCTGGTCTAACAGGAGAAGAAGGAACCAGAGAATCTGGGCTGGGTCCCTTCCCAGGTCTGGGAAGAACACTATTGCAATTTAAAACCAACAAATGAAAGAAAATTCGTTTAAAAAAAAAAAAAAAAAAAAAAAAAAAAGTCTTGCCAAAGTCCTTAGCTGACTTCTAGGGCTGCAAATATCCCTGCCACGTGAGGCTACATTAAAATAAAATGAAGTCTAAGCCTGACCTATTTTGGTTACCTAGAGAAGATTAGATAATGAAACACATTAATCTTCACTGTAATATCCATTCATTATCATAATGCATGTTCTATAACCTGGAAGTATTTTTGGCCTCTGAGAGACATAAATGATCCCCTTCTCCCAGATCTTTGAGATGTGTCAGTTCCTCAGAGACTGAGTCAAAATTTCTGAGTAGGAAGCCATGACAATCACCTTGCCCAATTCTTTTCCTTTTACAAAAGAAGAAACAGAAGACCCGGAGAGATGGTGATTTGCCCAAGATCACAAAGCTAAAAGCAATGAGAACTGGGGCATTCTTCTTGTCACATTAAACCATTCTGCTAAAAAACTAACGTGTACTCTTTGTGAAACAAAATAATGAAAATAAAAAATGTCCCTTTTCCAGCAAGAATCAGAACCTTATTCTGTTTATGGAAATAAAATAAATCCGATTTCTTTACTGGTAACTCAGAAACTTGCCGAGGCATTTACTTATTTTTATTTTTCTACAAGATTTTATTTTTGGGGTGCCTGGGTGGCTCAGTCGGTTAAGAGTTCGACCTCGACTCAGGTAAGGTTGTGAGTTCAAGCCCTGTATCGGGCTCTGTGCTGACAGCTCAGAGCCTGGAGCCTGCTTCGGATTCTGTGTCTCCCTCTCATTCTCTGCCCCTCCCCTGCTTGTGCTCTCTCTCTCAAAGTAAATATTTTAAAAAATAATAAAAGATTTTATTTTTAAGTAATCTCTACACCCATCTCTACACACATCTCTAGTGTGGGGTTCAAACCTAGAACTCTGAGATCAAGAGTCGCATGCTCCACTGACTGAGCCAGCCAGGTGCTCCAGAAATTTGCTGAGGTATTTAGTGATTGATTTTGCCTAAACCTGTTATAGCATGCGAGAGAGAACAACTTTTCCCTTACTGTTGGTACACGCTGTTCTGTCCAGGAACTGAGTATGACAGTTTCTCTACTGTCAATCTGTAACTGGTTAAGAATTTGTCAAGTTACTTTGGGTTGTAAAGAAGACAAAGGAGAAATGCAAATCTAAGTTTTAAGAGAGATCGCAAAAAGTATATAAGCAAAGCCGGGAAAGGTGGAATCAATCATTCACTGAGTTTAAGAGATGACAATCATCTTAGCTCTGCAAATGGACCATGCTAGCCAGTGCTCGGCAAGAATCAGGAACCAAGAGAGGTTGGAAAGTGAATAAATCTGAAAAATAATACTGAATGAATTTGTATACAATGTACAGTATATGAGTTTAACACTTGCAGTACAATCCTCAATACTATTTATAGACACATAAATGTACAGAAAATTATAAAAACGCATATGACCATAAATAGCAAATTCAGGGTGAAGATCTTCTCTGGAGAATATAAGGACTAGTGGGGTCAAGGGATACATGGGTACACTATAGAACTATTTTATATATTTGGTCAAATGGTAGATATTTGCAAAATGTCTGAAATATTTATGATAAAACAAAAAATAACAAAAAACTGAGCTACTAGGAGAGTACTGAATTCTTTATAGTGACCAAGCCTCAGACAAAATGAATGTATGAAGGAAAGTCAAATAATAACCAATGGACAGAAGTGAAGCAAGTCCCCAGAGTTACCCCTTGTTAACTCTAGGCATTATGAAGACAAAAACATGCATTGTAAGCCAAGCCTGCCATTCAAGAAAGGCACAGGCTGTGAGTGGTTTGGGAGAGGGCAGGATTTGATTCCTATTTCACGGTATTTTCAGAATAACTAGTCAAGTTATGATTTGGTGCTAAATATCAGATCATGAGTTCCGACTTTAGCTCTCTCACACAGCTCTTCTTGCCTGTAAAAGCCTTTCATATTAAACACACAACTGAGCACCCTACTAAAGTTTTTATTCTGGGTCAATGTCTACCTGACATTGATGGAATCATCCCGGGGTGAGGGATGTGGCAATATGCTATCCCGTTTAGGGGACAGTGCAGAGCATGTAACATTTAGTATAATGGTACAGGAATGCCAGAGCAACTTTTCTGCCTTCTACTTACAAGGAGGCTTTCCAAAAGCTCATTTTGATGTGGCATCTGCGAATGAAGGGGTTCAGCTATAGGGTGGACCATTCAACACATCTGCCTTGTGGACCTAACTCTTCCCTTAGAATGAACTCTAGAGAATGCCGTAGGGCATCTACGGGTTCAAGAGCAGCCCTTGACACAAGACCATCCGCTCTGATCATTATGACAGGAAATCCAAGTAACGGTTCAAATGCAAAAGGGGGCAGTATAAGGCCTAAGGCCTCCAGATGCTGGATACTCAGTCTAGGCCACTGAACTTCAGCAATATAATGACTATACTTACATTCTCCAGAGAGTTAATACATGTCAAGGCTTCCAATGCATCATTTAGGATTTTATGTATATCACCCCCACCCCCATTTTCTTTCTTTCTTTCGTTCTCTTTTTTTTTTTTTAATTTTTTTTAATGTTTATTTTTGAATGAGAGAGACAGACAGAGCACAAGTTGGGGGGGGTGGTGGGGAGCACAGAGAGAGAAGGAGACAAAATCTGAAGCAGGCTCCAGTCTCCAAGCTGTCAGCACAGAGCCTGACACGGGGCTCAAACTCACAAGCTGTGAGATCATGACGTGAGCTTAAGTCGGACGCCCAACTGACTGAGCCACCCAGACGCCCCTGTGTCACCCCCCCCACTTTGAAGACCATTGAGATCATATAAGTTTTATGAACATTTACCTCAAAACCTGTCTTAAGCAGTGTTTTCAAATTTGGGAGTACTAGTCAAGATCTATCCGTAATTTATCCCTACTATCTTGCTGTTTCTAGATTAGGAAAACTTTCCTGTCATTGGACAACTAGCTAATTATCACGAAAAGGAGGCAAAGTTAACTGATTAGTGCTATGGCACTAATTTCAGCACTTTTTTTTCAGTTTATTTGTTAATCATTCAGATGCAATCAAAATTCGCAAATAATCAAAATGTAGCCTAGTGACAGACAGGTACCTTCAACGTCCTAGCTCTAGATGAGTGGGTCCCAAACTTCATCATGGATTAGAATCACCCGAAGGACTTGCTAAGTGCCCCGTGTCCCTGGAGTTGCTGTCAGCAGGTGTGGGTGGGGCCTGGTAGTCTGCATTTCTACTAAGTTTGCAGGTGATGAAGATGCTCTCCTGGGACCACTTTGAGAACCACTGATCTAGACTGGAGACCTTAGGGAAGGTACTTTTCCCCTCTAGACCTCAGTTTACTCACTGTAAAAAAGGAGTATCTGGAAGATTAAATGAAATGTTTATCAAGAAACTGGTGCCATTCCTACACTGTGTGCTCTGTAAATAGTAGCTGTTACTACAATGATTCACATTCAATTTTAGAACTTAAAACATGGAAGCTAATTTGCTTATACAAATATAGGCATATACCCTCTCTTTTACCTATATTCCTAAATTTCAGACAAGATATCAGTTCTACTTATAAAGGTAATGCTTTCAAAATGAGAAGAGACACGGTCAGCCCAGAAGAAATTCGCATCAAGGAGCCTGTTGGCTCAAAGTAGCTAGTGTGTGAACCCTTGTTATAAAACTATTTGTTTGCTCAGAGCTTGCTGCGTCTGCATCTAGAGGGGAGAGTGGGTTGCTTAGAGGAACTTTCTCTTCATACTGAACAGCAGCAGGAAACTAGGGAATTCCTACAAGCAAAAATAGGATTTAAATCATGAAGACTTCTGAAACCATCTTGAACATCAGAAGGAAAGTCTCAAATTTACAGCCCTCTTTTCCTTCCCATTGAAAACCGTGCTGAAGGGGAAGAGAGGGAAGGAAAAACTGACTTTGGTTTTGAAGCAGCATTTCCCTTTCTAGGTTGCCCTCTCTTTGGGAGGGCCCAGATTCCAAATCAAGTAAAAAGTAGGGGAGAAAAAGGGCGGATTCAGGGGCGGAGGTCGGCAGAAAGGGGGATATCCTCGACTTCCTCCCTACCTCCAGGGGGCCAAGCTTCTCTGTTTTCACTTGTGTGTCCTGTAAGCAGTTCTCTTCCGCCTCCAGGAGGGGGCTGAAGGAGGCTAGCACTCCCCCCCGCCCCTCACACAGACAGCCGCAACACAGCAACAGCATCATGTGACAGGTGGAGCCCGCCAGGCACACTGCTGAATCCCACAGCTTCTGTATTTCCTGCAGTGGAGGAACCTACAAGTGTGAAATTTCCACGCTAGGAAGTTCGCATAGAGAGAAATTTCTGGTTTGGCACCAGAGCTTTGTAAAGTTTTCATTTCTGATTTGGGACAAATAAGCCCCATTTTCTGGCAGGTTATCAACTTCATACGTCATGATGATGAAAATATAAACAAGAGAAGCTATTTTCTATTAAGTGTTTATTATGTGCCACTTTTCTAATCTTTTTATATGCATGAACCTGTTTAATCATTACGACAACGTTTTTAGGGAAATGGTATCATCATCCCCATTTTATAGATGAGGAAACTGAGAAACAGAAAGGTCAATAAATTGCCAAAATGGTGCTATCAAGTGGTGGGATCCAGAGAGCCCAAGATCTTAATGTTTCCAAAAGTCATAAAGTTTGAGGATACTGATTAGGGAGCACGAATTGCTATGGTGAATATACTTTTAGTACTGAAATCAGGACACATAGGGGAGAATATCGCAGACTGTCCTAGAATTCAGGGATATATGAGAAGCCCAGAAAATGCAGGTAGCCCAGGGTTGGTGGAGAAGACCTTTTGTGGAGAAATGAAGACTTTTGAGGCAGGGGGCCCAAAGTGATTCTGTTTCCAGATCTTTTGTGGCCTTAGCATGTATTTTAATCTCTCAGAATTTGGGGTACCTGTAAAATGGATTGATATGAGGATTAAGTTGTCTAAATTCTTCATAAAGTGTTACAAAAAACCCAGCTTTTTTTGTTTCATGGCACATTAGCAAGTTTCTAGATAGGAAGGCCTCAGAAAATCACACGGAGGGCAGAATCCCTCAGGACTCATGGCCCAGAGGGAAGATGAACAGAAGGAAGAGCTCACTCCTGACACTGACAAATGTTGCAGGGAATACTGGCTCCCTTTCCCAAACAGAAGCATCTAATACACTCATTTCGTTATTTATAATCATGGCTACTTAGAGCTTGACCACATACTACTCTACATCAAAATAATATAGCGCTTCAAAGTAAGATGGAATTTCAATCCCCACTCCCCACCCCTCATGCCTCAAGGCCGGCGCTGGGAGAACTTCCTTTAGGCTAAGAGTGAGAGTTCAGTCACTCTGTCAGGAACACTATAAGGATGCTTCCGAGTCGTTAGTGTTTTCCAAAACTAATCTGATAGATCCACCACTTATCTACCCACCCACCCAATGTTTACTAGGCGCCTATAATATTCAGCCACTGCATTAAGATGCTGGAGATACAGGATGGCCTCCTTTGACCATCTTAGTCTCAGGTCTACCACTACGAACACGAGGCATTTGAGGACTATAAGATGATGATGATGATGATGATGATGATGACGACGACGACGACGACCCCCCATCTTTCATTTCACTCCAGAGCAAATTCCCCAAGCCCTCTCTGTTATGGTCTCTAAAACTAGCTTCTCTGGGGATATTGATTTTATAGAACTACACTGTATTTGAAGATTAGGAGGAACTCACTTCTTGAAAATATTACGCTTTCCTATTAAGAGATGGCTCTGCATTGATTCAGCTCTTCTTTAAGATATACTGATTTTTAATAAGCCAGATCTAGATTACCAGGTCACAGTCTCATGGGTTCTTTTTTTTTTTTTTAACAGAGCATATAAGAAACAGACAATAATAACAATGAAATAGAAAAGAAACCAAATGAAATCTGGAAAAGCAGAAATTTCCCCTATTCCCAGTCTCCTCCTCTAGGGGTCTCCATTCCATATCCTATTCAGTGGATCAATCAAAATGTAAAGGACACTTACTCAAGGCTGTCTGGATATCCTTTTCTCCATTTTTCACTTCTGTCAAAAATCCTTTCAAAAACTTGAGACCTCTAAAACAAAAGAGAGGAAGAAATATTATTTTCAACGTCCACTATGTTGAATGAGTATAAAGAAATGGCAGATACCAGCTTCTTCAATATCTTGGACACAGCAAGAGGTCAAGTTACATAGCAGTCCTTTCTTCCCTGTCATTTCCCTTTAGTTTGTTCTAGACCCTTCTCATCTGATATACGTAAACAGTGGTTTCCAAAATGTAGTCCCAGGACCAGTGGCTTCAGTACCGCCTAGGAACTTGTTGCAAATGCTAGTTCTGGGCCCCCATTTCTAGGCTTAATGAGTCAGAAAGTCTGAGTTTGGACAGGAGCAATCCACATTTTGAAGAAAGCCCTCCAGGTGACTTGGATGCTGCCAAAGTTTGTGACCCACTGACTTAAAGAGAACCAGTCAAGTCTATCACCCTTTAAGATTCCTATCTTACATATACTGTTAATATTAACAACGTTTATCATCATCAGAAGGGAAGGACAAAAAAGAGCTGGTGTTCTCTTCATCAGGCCTTCTAGAGAAGGCTACTGGGTTAGATCCCCCACTCAGAAGCAGTCTTTGCAGGGCACTTTTTTTGCTGGTAGCATCTCAACTGAGCTGGATTTCAACTGCTGCCCCATCCCAGCTGCCTCACCTCTTCAGCCACAACAGGGCTTCTGTAGCTGAGTTCCTAACCTGGGCTACGTCTGCCTCCACTTCATGCAGCACTATCTTCTGGAGGGTGGTGAACTCTTCCTTGTTGGTTATATACTTCTGATTTACTTTCTGCAGGAAAAGCAGGGAAACAATCTAAGTTAAAAATGCTAAAGCTATCAAGTAAACCAGTATAACATGGAGATGCATAAACTTGTCAAGCAGGCCTCTAAGAAATCAAAACAAATTAAGCCTCTATTACCTTTTTCCTTATGTTCTCAAGGTAATATGTTTTAGTTGAGAATTCTGTTTCTTTTATTTAAATTTTTTTTTTTATTTGAGAGAGAGAAAAAGTGAGAGCAGGGGAGAGGGGTAGAGGGAGAGAGAGAAAGAATCCTTTTTAAAAAATATATTTATTTATTTTGAGAGAGACAGACAACAAACAGGAGACGGGCAGAGAGAGAGGGAGACAGAGAACCTCGAGCAGGTTCCACTGTCAGTGCAGAGTCTAATGTGGGGTCTAACCCACAAACCGTGAGATCATGACCTGAGCCAAAACCAAGAGTAGGACGCTTAACCGACTGAGCACCCAGGCACCCTGAGAGAGAGAGAGTAAAATTAAGCAGGCTCCATGCCCAGTGCAGAGCCTGATGCGGGGCTTGATCCCATGACCTGAATTGAAATCAAGAGTCATATGCTCAACCCACTGAGCCACCCAGGCACTCCTTTGTTTGAGAATTCTCATGAGGCTTAAGCTAGAATTAAATAGTCTCAAGGTTTTAAAAATACTGTTTCTAAAGTATTTTTTTTTCTGCCTCAGAACCTTTCTCACAGCTGGCCTGTACTTTTCATCTTGAGTATAAAGTCAACAATCATGTGTTTCTGAATGAGATTCCATGCACTACTCCCTCCAAATATATGATATGGTCTCTGTAGAGACAAGCTTGTACACTCACCTTAATATTTCCAACAAGATCCATTTTAACAGGAGCAAACACTGTAGGGCCAAGTTTGTCTAGAAGAAAAGATTGAAAACATCTTTAAAAAAGCAACGATTTCAAGTGGAAAGTATTTTTTACAGTGACAAAATTTAGCATGTTTTTTCCCCCCCATTTTTTTTTTTTTTTTTTTGCTTTTAAATCATTTTCCAAACATAAGTTTCAAAGGCTTCTAGGACACTATCATCACTTTTATCTATTACACACCATTCCGGGGTAACTATAATAAGGTCCTAAGTAAGTGTCAAGTGAGGATAATCTTATATGTTCACAGTGCATATTGTAATCTTTACGGCTGCATTGTCCAATATGGCAGCCACTAAATATGTGGCCACCTATCACTTGCAATGTAGCTATTCCAACTTGAAATGTACTAGAAGTATAAAATACTAGATTTCAAAGACTCAGTATCAAAAAAAGAAGGCAAAATATCTCATTAGCCATTTCTTTATATTGATTACAAGTTAAGATAATATTTTGGATATACTAAATTATATAAAATATACTAAAATTAGTTTAAAAAATCAGTTCACTTGTTTCGTTTTACTATTTTAATGTGTTTGCCAGAAAATTTAAAATCATGTATGTGGTTCGAATATTTCTGTGGGACAGGAGCAGCTAAAAAAATAACGAAGGGTAGAGGTAAAAAGCCAGAAGAGAAAAAATAATGGAATTCTAAAAAGCACCTGATTGATCCAAGAAAAAAAAAAAGAAAGAAAGGAAGGAAGAAAGAAAAAGGGAAGAGGCAGGGACAAAGATAGGTAGCTAAAAAGCTAAAATAGGAAATAAAACAGAATAATAAAAAATTAATTGATTGGCTAGAATTTAAGAAGGGAATAAAAAGAAACAAGGAACAGATAGAACAAATAGAAAATAAACAGCAAGATGATAGAAATAGCAAGACAGTAGACTTAAATTCATCCAAACAATGTAATTCACTATTATTAACAAAAGTACAGGAAAAAAAGATACAACTTCAATAAACACTGAAGATGTATTCTACAAAATTAACTCACTCATGATTATAAAATATTATAAAATACACAAAAGTCAACTGTATCTGTATGCTGTCAATCAACAACTGGAAGATGAAATACTTTTTACAATGGCATCAAAAATCATAAAATTCTAAAATTTATTCTTAACAAAAATGTATAAGGCACCTACACTAAAAACTATACAAAACATTGTGAAAATAAAGACTTAAGTAAATGGAGAGAAATAGCATGCTTCCAGATTAGAAGACTCAAAATTATTTAAGAAGTAAATTTCCTCCTAATTGGTTTACAGATTCAATATGATCTTAATCAAAATCCTTTTCAATAGAAATTGAAAAGTTAAAATTTATATGGACATGCAAAGGACCTAGAATTGCCAAAACAATCTTGAAAAAGAATAATAAAATTGGAAGACTTACATTATCTGATTTCAAGCTTTAATATAAAGGCAAGTAAGTAAGACAATATAAGTATTAGCATAAGAAAAAATAAACAGACTACTGGAACAGAAGACAGCACAGAAACAGACCCACACCTAAAAGGTTCACTGATTTTCAACAAAGTGGCCAAAATAATATAAAAGAGAAAATAATGTTTTTTCAAGAAATGGTTTTTGAACAGCCAGATATCACAAAGGGAAAAAAAAAGACTCTCAACCCTTACCTCACACCATACAAAAACTAAGTCCAAGATGTATAAATGTAAATATAAAATCAAAACTAAAAGGTATAAAAAAACTCAAGAGAATATCTTCATGACCTTGGATGTGAACAAAGATTTCTTTCTTTTTTTAAAAAAAATTTTAATGTTTATTTATCTTTGAGAGAGAAAGAGAGAGAGAGCACGAGCAGGGAAGGAGCAGACAGAGAGGGAGACACAAAATCCGAAGCAGGCTCCAGGCTCTGAGCTGTCAGCACAGAGCCCAATGTGGGACTCAAACTCACAAACCGTGAGATCATGACCTGAACCAATGTCAGACACTTTATCGACTGAGCCACCTAGGTGCCCCATAAACAAAGATTTCTTAAGACACCAAAAGCACTATAAAAAGAAAACAGATACATTGGATTTCATGAATGTTAGAAGCTGCTCTTTAAAGACATTAAGAAAAGAAATAGGCAAGCCACAATCTGGGGGGAAATACTCATAATACATATGTCTACAATGACATGTTTTTGAGAATATATAATGAATCCTTACAATTCAGTAGGAAGAACATTAGCCAACTTAAATTTTTTTTTTTAACGTTTACTTATTTTTGAGACAGAAAGAGACAGAGCGTGAGCAGGGGAGGGGCAGAGAGAAAGGGAGACACAGAATCCAAAGCAGGCTCCAGGCTCTGAGCTTTCAGCACACAACCCGATGTGAGGCTGGAACTCACAGACCGTGAGTTCATAACCTGAGCCGAAGTCAGACACTTAACCGACTGAGCCACCCAGGAGCCCTGAACATTAACCAACTTTTAAAAATGGATTAAAGATTGGAAAAGACTTTACAACGAAGGAGATAGCAAAGGCCAATAAATTATATTAGAAAATGTTCAACATCATTAGTCATCAGGGAAGTGTAGGGGTCAAGGGCAGGCCACACCAAGATGGACCACTTGGAACATGAAGATTATTTTGAGTGAAAAGCAATCAAAACCCAGCAGATTCAGGAAAAATTCTTTACCTTCCCCTCGATTGCCTAAATTTACATTGGAAAGGAAAGCCTGTTCCAGGAAGAAAGCAATTAGCAGATTCCTCTTTACTTAAGAAACTTATCTGCATAACAGCGCAGCCTTGGTTTTCCAACCATCTCCTTTCACCTTCCTACTAATGATCTTCCTCTGTTTTGTATCCTGTCCCCAGACCCCTGCCCCTTTCCTTAGGTCAGGATGTCATATAAGTCTCATGTTGTCTGTCTTTGAAATTTCATGTCTGTGTGGATTTTCTGTATGTATGGAATTACATTTGATTTTCTCCTGTTATTCTGTCTCATGTCAATCTGATTCTTGGGCCAGCTAGAAGAACGTTAAGGGCATAAACTTCTTCCTCCCCAACACAAATTAAAGCCACAAGGATACCTAAACACTCACAGGAATAGCCAGAACCAAAAACTCCAATACCACCAAGTGTTTGTGAAGATGTGAAGCAACCAGAATACTCCTACATTGCTGCTTGAAGTGTATAATTGTGCAGTCACTTTTTATAAAGTTAACCAGATGAATCCAATGAATCAGCAATTCTACTCCTGGGTATTTACTCAAGATATGAAAAAATATGTTCACAGACACAATATTCAGAGTGATATAATTTATAATAGCTCCAAACAAGAAACTACGCAAAGGTGCATCAATAGAAGAATAAATAAACAAATTGTGGTATGTTCATTTAATAGAATACAATTCAGCAATAAAAGGGAATGAACTACTGATACATGTAACAATAAGGATGAAAACATTATACTGAGAGAAAAAAACAGATCCAAAAGAGTAGATAATGATTCCCCTTACATGAGATTTTAGGAAAGATTAGCAAAACTAATCTATGGTGACAGAAATCAATAAAATGGTCGCCTTGGGGTGCTGAAGACATTCTAGTCTTGATAGGGATACGGATTACATAGGGGTAGGTGTGTTTGTCAAAAATCACTGAATCATAACACTTAAGTTCTATGTAAGTTATATCTCAATTTCAAAAAAGATACACAAAATTTAAAAATGTGAATTAAAAAAGATGCACAGCTAAATAGGTCATGAAGCAAATTTCAACATGTTAGTGATTCCTGGTTCTACTGACTCTATATAAAAAGTAAATGTAATTTGGAGTTAAATTTATACATACAATTTTTAAGCCCTTGAAAAAAATGTTTTAACTGGTAAAATTATTTTCATTATACCAATGGATTTGAAGGTCTGTTCCTCTACTACTTCCACTCTTGCTTGCTTTTAAGTATGATTTCTGGAATACAAAATTCCTATTTTTCCTTATACTACTTTGTGGTCAACGTTTAATCACAAGCAGGAATAAAACGGAAACGTGGAATAACGCTTAAGGTCACACAGTTTTAACGTACGTGGCTGGTGACATGCAGAAATAGCTAAGAAGGGTCACTTCATTGTACGTACAGTTCAGGATACTTCTGCAAAACAACAGCAGTGAGACAGATTCCAGAGACTAATGAATTCAAGACAAACGCAGTAACCTTACCTAATACTGGAACCACAGCATAACACGATGCCAAGAATGCTTCTGTGGGAATGCCACTGTCTTCCAGAAGTTCAATGTCACTAAAGCTAATGATACAGAGTGATATAGAGGAGGAAAGATTGAAAATACAACATTAGCACTCTCTGAATTCAGAGGTAGCCATGAAAACAGCTGCCCCTCTGTAGGGCAAGTCATTTGGCTTGATTTCAGTGATTGCTTTTCTATTATAAAATGGTGCAATAAAATCATTTTCCAAAGACAGTCTATGAAAGCAAGCTAAAATCTGTTCAGAGTATAGTCTCAATTCAATTCTTCTCATCCACTGCTTCAGACAGGTAAACAGAAAAGCACACACGTGGTATAGCATCTCCTCTATTCTGTGATAGTACGCCATCATCTGAAAGGAGCACCAGGATTGACTTCCAGAAGGGAAGCTGGTGTCCAACTGTCAGTGACTTTAGAAAGTACACGATACCTGGTATTCATGGTACTAAAGAAAGTCGGGATAACTTCTTGGCCTTCTTCCCAGTGGGATTCTGGAGAGCTACTTGAGGAGTCTGATCCAGGCTGTGCCAAGCTGCTGTCATGATTTCCCAGGTTGTCCTCTCCTTCTTCCTTCATGATCTCACCTTGGACTGTGAACAGGAGATACTTATTATTTATTATAAAATTTACCACACATTCAGTGTCGAGTATTTCTAAAACACGGAGTAATACACAGAAATAAAAATCAGTGAAATACTACACACACACACACACACACACACACACACACACACACACACCACATGCACGAATTTGGGTTTAAATACATGTAGATTTGTAAACTGCTTTCACTCAACAGCTTATCATGAATATTTTCATTATCATTCAATACTTTTTAAAATACCATTTTAATGACTATATAATATTGCATCAAGCTCACGTGGAGGGCACTTACGTGGTTTTTAAAATTTCAGTTTTTATAAATACTGTCGATCCTCACTATCAGTGTATTCTGTATTTGCAAATTTGTATTCTTGATAAAGTTTATCTGTGATCCTAAAACCAATGCTTGTGGCACTTTTGCAGTCATTTGTAGACATGTGTACAGTGGTGAAACATTTGAGTTGCCTGATATACACGTTCCCAGCTGAGGTCAACCAAGGTGACAAACTGCCTTCTTGCTTCAGTTCTCACACCATACGCGTGTGTTTATACAGGGTCACGCTTTGTGTGTTCTGTTATTGATTTTGCTGTTTGCAAGTGCCCCCAAATGCAGTGCTGTCTCGTGCTCTGACGTGTAAGAAGGCTGTGACGGGCCTTATGGAGAAAATACATGTGTTAGGTGAGCTCCATTCAGGCACGAATGAAGCACTGCCATTATAGTACTGCTGACCATGGGTTCAATGTTAATGAATTAACAATACATATTCAGTAAGAGGTCTTTAACCAGAAACACACATAAAACAAGGTTATACACATTCATCAGTCGACGACCAAAATGTGAATAGGGGTTTGCAGGAACCTAACTTTGTATTTCCCCTAAGAGCAATGGTTCAGTATTTACTAACTCAGTGTCTACAGTGACTTTATAACTACCATGAATAATGAAAATCACTATAATGTCATAAAGAACATCCCCGTCCACAGATATTTGTCCTTAAACTTGACTATCCCTGAAGACAAATTCCTAGAAGTAAAATTATCGGGTCAAATAAATTACAGTACTGTTTCCACAGAAATTCCCCTGTCTTTATTATTTACTCAAGGGATAAGACATCAGCACTGTGTGGATTGCTTGCCTCAGATTATTAGCTATGAAAACCCTCCTTCTTTGTCCCCAGCTCATCTGGAAAAAAACAGGGTCTTTGTTATTTCCGGGGAGATGAGCAAGAAACTTATTTAAAATTTTATTTCCAAAATAATTATTAAACACTTACAACACAATTAAAAGCTCTAATACAGTTGTCTTGGACTGATCTGAAGTTGGTTTTAGTGGTTAGAGCCAAGGGAATTAGCAAATTTGAAAGGGCGGCATCACTACAAGCTCTGACCTGAAGTGTAGGACTCTGGCTTGAGGGACACAGAGAAGGCTGGGTGAAAACCTGCTGGTGGTTGGTGAATGGTGATATCCGCAGGCCTTACCAGAAACCAGGAGGACAGCAACCTGAACTGCCATAACTTTATACTCTGTTAAGTCTGACATCATAGTTTAAGTTCAAAGGATCTTGAGACTTAGAGCAGAGGGCCAGTGAAATCCTCCTATTCTCTAAAAAGTCAGCACAGACAGCTGCTGCCCACTGCTGCTCGCTGCAGCCCACGAACATCACAGAACAGTGAATAGGTCAATTCTCTTCATTCTGCCTTCTCAACACTGGGTCAGATGGGCTGGCACAACGTTGTGGAGTGACCTATGTTATCCAGCTAATGTCTGCCTTAGGCACTCCTAGCACATTGTCTTGAGGCCAATGCCTCAAGTGTCACATCATGGATAAAGAATCAAACTCCCAAGATCCTACTGTTCAATGGTTTGCTTCAGATTTTACTTTCATTTTTACCTGTTATATTATCGTCTGTATTTTCTTCACTTGATATGCTGCAATCTATCTCTGCAGGTTTCAAATATAAGCTCTTATTTTTCATTAGGATTTCTTCATCATCATTGATTTCCATATGTAAAGATCCATTTTCACAATTGTTTAACTCCATTTGCCTGAAATTTTTTATAAGGAAAAAAGGCAAAAAGTCCAATTATTTGGTCTTAAATAGACTGTACAGGTAGATCTTGAAAGAGAGGAAGGGTTCACAAGCACCAACTACTTTTAACAGTGATTAGAAACCACTATTGTTGGGGCGCCCGGGTGGCTCAGTCGGTTAAGCATCGGACTTCGGCTCAGGTAATGATCTCGAGGTCCGTGAGTTCGAGCCCCGCGTTAGGCTCTGCGCGGACAGCTCAGAGCCTGGAGCCTGTTTCAGACTCTGTGTCTCCCTCTCTCTCTGACCCTCCCCCGTTCATGCTGTCTCTCCCTGTCTCAAAAATAAAATAAACGTTAAAAAAAAAAAAAAAAGAAACCACTATTGTTAAATTGGCCAAATGTCTCAGCCTCCTGCCTCCAAGGCAGGTATGTGCCTGTGACGGAAGCAGGCCTGTCTGCCAACTGGAGGTCTGAAATCAAAGAGCCGTTCCTGGCTTTCCATGGACCCTCAGCGGATTCAAACTTCCTGCTCCCCACCAGCAACAGGAAACAGTCATTGACAGCTCTTTGGTTTTCAATCAGTTTTCTACATGGACACATTTAACAGTTTTCTAGCTTTTCTCAGCTTCTCCCTGGGAAGTTTTTTCTCTCTCTTCAGCTCTCAGAATCACTGGCCACTCCTACCTGTTCGCCTACCAGTTAACTGTCCAGAAGCTACATGCTGTGGTCAGGGGAGAATACTCCCTAAAAAGTTACGTGTGACAGAAAAGAAGCAGGAGAACACAGGATACATCCTGAGAATAGGCTGCTCTTTGGGGTGACAGGAAAAATGTTTAACAGGCAAGTAGAAGAGCTGATTTTGTTAAAGGGACAACCATGATACCTTATCGTAAGTGATTATATCTAGCCAAATAAGAACAAAAATATTTCCTTCTAATAAAAACAAAGGGGCTAAGCTATTTGACTCCAGGAAAAGTATTTATTTTTTAAAGAAATGCCATATTTCTACTTAGCAATTAAAAATGTAGGAGTATATTAAGGAAATGTCAGACACAAAAAATCTACAAAGATGTTCCCAGTAGAAATATCTAGAACAAGAAAAAAATGGTAACCAAATTGGAACAATCCTTGTACTAAAGCAAACAATAGTATACAAAGAGATGAAATGTTAAGTACTAATTTGAAAGGACAAATATACGGAGTAAGTCAAAATACAGGAATGTTTATACAAAATAATAACTGAATAAAGACCCCAAATAATAAGAACACAACTATGAAAATGTGTACTTTTTTTCTAAAATCGAAGGATCATTTAGAGGAATAGTTTAGATTTTGATATTAAGTTTTTTATTCAACTTGTAAAGCTACCTAAGCTTTTTATTTTTAAATAACATAAAATCGTACTGTCTTTTCTGGATAAAAGCACACTGAAGTCAATGCCTGGCTCCTCCACGAGAGGCGGTTCCAACCCTCGGCACACTAGAGTGATGAAAAGTTACAACATGTGGAGGGCAGATTCATCCACAGATGAGGGAGAATGCAGACATCTCCCTGGGCGGTCAGAGCTGAGTGTAAGATCTGCATGGCTTCAAGTTCACCCCAAAGTGGAAGATGAGATACTGTTTCTTTCTGGCACCACCTCAAATCATGATCAGCATATTTTTATTTCTTTTAAACCAACAATAAAAAATTACTTTTTTATTTTTAGAAAGAAGAAAAAACCAAAAGAGTTACTGTACCTTTCCAATGAATTATGAATCGGTATAATAGGATGTTTCATCTTTAAAAGAAGCAAAAAAATGAAAGCTTCGTGTTAAATTTCCAACAGAGCATATTCAGAGTCTTATCACATATAAAAGTGGTAAATATGACCATAACATAACTGCTCCACTCAAAGGAATAATTTTAGATTGTTCCCCAAAGGGAGTCATTGATCTCAACCAGTCCTCTGTATTTTTTCAAACAAGTGTACCCAAATTTCTAAGGAAAAGAAAGATGGGTCTTTTGAAGGATCTAATTACCATAGCCAAACTTTTGGTGGTTGGATTTCTTGTAATTAAGATTCTGATGCAGCATCGTTTCAAATACTAGAAATATAAACAGTATGGAGGCTCCTACCCTTAAGGTAATTTCAATACAGAGTAATGCTAAAATAGGGGCATGCATAGAGGAGAAGCTCCTAGACCAACTCAGGGATTCAGGAAAGGAGAGATTCAATCTTGAAGGATGAGGAAGTGCTAACCAGGGAAAGGTAAGTGAGAAAGAACAGCACTCTTGGCACTGGGAAATGGTGCAAAGATGTCACGGGGGGGATATATGTTGTTAGTATGTTCAGCCAGGTAATGACAAAGAGGCTGGTGGTGTGAGAAGGGGTTAAGTTCTGACTTTAGCCTTTGGCGATGAGGAAGGCATGGCGTGGTGTAGGGTAAAGTGGTCCAGTTTATACTGCATGAATGGAAATACCATCGGCTGCCTGGAAGGTCAGGGTGAAAGCAACTAGTTAGAAGGCAACTACCAATCTTGGCAAGATTCACTGGATAAGGAGGCTGATAAGAGGCTAGCTACATCAGAGGTTTAGGTGGTAAAACTGCCAAAACAAATGGACATGGGGGACTGAGGACCGAAATATGTGAGTGGACATAAAGGGAAGTCTACTAAAAAAATGTCTTTCTCAGCCACTAAAGGGGGATGGATAACATTGTTCACTATATCATTTTTAACTTTTCCTCATGCCCTCCTGCGGCCAACCTGAGCTGGCCTTTACCTTGTTGGACTTCAGCATGGCCAGCTGCGGTGAACCTGGTGGAGTGCGATAGAGCAGTTCAGAGGTGAAGGCTGCATTTGCGATCTGCATGCATTCTTCCAGAGTCTTCAGAAAAGTATTGCAGGTTGATTTCAGCAAAGTTCCCACATCAATTCCCTCCTATGAAACAACGAGAGTGGAAGACTCCTTTACCTTGCCAAAAAAGAAAGAGCCCAATTGTGGAATGTCCTTAGAGGTTTTTATCCACAGTGTAGTAATAATGTACCCACCTACTTTGCTGGAAAATATGTACATCAATTACAAAAGAAAAATAACGAGTGTGTCCACTTTATCTACTAACCATAGACAAGCCTTACCCTCAATCTGACCCTTCAACACTCACACCCCCTATTCCAGATGAAGGCAACAAATTTCTTCAGTTCAACAGTATTAGATGCTGGAACTGTGCCAGGTGCTGGGCACAGAGCCCTCAGGTCTTATGTAAGGGGGTGGCAGGCATGAAACGGAATCACACAGACTAAAGAACTGTGGAATCAATGGAGAAATGTCTCCCATTGAGTAAAAATGAGGTTCTAGAAGAGAAGCATTAGAAACCATAAATTGTTTACTTTCAAATGAGGTTTTTGTTTTTGTTTTTTCAATATATGAAATTTATTGTCAAACTGGTTTCCATACAACACCCAGTGCTCATCCCAAAAGGTGCCCTCCTCAATAACCATCACCCACCCCCCATCAACCCTCAGTCAAATGAGGTTTTTGGATTTCAGTACAGATGAGTTTGAGAGGTTTTAGCAACTGTAATTCTTTTGAACATCATTTTTCTTCCAGTTATTTTACTTGCTCAGGGTGTTTTTCCTCTGAATATTGGTATTAGTAAGTTGTTCAGGAAATTGAGGTCATACCCCAACTAGAGAGTACAGTAGACACATCTAGTGGTATAAAAGAAACTAGATTGGGCCCAAGATGGAGTCGCTCATGCTAAGCCTCACATTAGCGACTCAAAATCTCCAAGTGTCTATGCTTGGTTATCCTAGACAAGGCAGGCCTAGGGTCAAGCAATCAGCACAAGGTACCTGACCCAGCTCCAAGATTTCCCTTTGCTCTACATGAGGAAAGTAACCCTGCTTTAACTAATCAGCAAATGTCCAGTAGAACTTCCTTGTTCCTGCTCACTTTGGTCTATAAAAATCTCTAGCCCTGTACAGCTTTTCAGAGCTCCTTTCTATCTGCTAGATGGGATGCTGCCCAATTCATGAGCTGCTAAATAAAGTCAGTAAGATTTTTAAAATTTACTCAGTTGAATTTTTCTCTTTTAAGAGTAGCCTCTGTATTTTCTTCAATTTTGTATTTCTAACAAGCTAGCAGGTGATTTTACTGGTTGTGGACCACTATGATTCTGACAGTGATTATGAATGCATGGGTTTTCTCATACCACCAAGCAAACCTCTGACAGCAGCTGGGTGTCTACAATTCAACTAAATTGTGATGCTATCTACCTGAAGATAAGTGTCAGATTTCACAGGGTAAGGGCTCAGTCCGGCAGGGCTGCTCCACAACCCTCACTTCAGACACCAATGTCAAGTCCAGCTTGTCCCCTGTGCTTCTGACTGACCTGCTACAGACTGGAGGTTCCAACCCCCTCCTTTCAGTTGACTAATTTGCTAGAGCTGCTTACAGATCTCAGAGAAACATTTTACTCACTAGATTGCCAGTTTATTAGAAAAGGATACAACGCAGAAACAGATGCATAGGGCAAGGCACCTGGGAACAGGCTCAGAACTTCCACGCTCTCTGATCACTTTCACTGAACCTTCATGTGTTCACCAACTCAGGGGCTCTCTGGACCCTGTTCTTGGGGTTATGGAAACTTCATTTCATAGAATATTGATGAAATCATTGGCCACTTGGGATTAAACTCAATCTTCAGCCCCTCCTCCTTCCCAGGAGATGAGGGTGGGGGTGGGTGAGTGGATGTGAATGTTCTAACCCTCTAATCACATGGTTGGGTCCTAGGTCAACCAGGCCTCTGGCTTAGGCACTTTAAGAGAAAACTTAATCATTCTCATCACAGGAAATTTCAAGGGTTTTAGGATCTCTGCCAAATACATACTTCTTATGAAGACCAAATATATATTTTTTATTATAAATCACAGTATCACAACCATAGTTTCATGAGCAAGTTCCCAAGGCACCCCTGAATTAAAAATTGTTATGTTCACATTTTCCCTTCCCATTAGATCAGGAGGGCTTCCCCACCTTGGCGCGACTGACATGAGGGGCTGGCTCATTTTTGTAGTGGGGGAAGAAGGGGGAGAGCTCTCCTGCTCACGGCAGGATGTTAAGCAGCACCCTAGCCTCTATATGGTGGATGCCAATAGCACTCTTTCAGTTGTGACAACCAAAAATGTCTCCCGCGGGGCAAAATTGCTCTGGGCTGAGAATCACTGCTCTGACCTATAAACACCCCAAGAGCAGGACTGAAATGTTCTTTTGGTATCCCTCTCCTCCCCTCCCCCAGCACAGCGTCTGGTACACAACAGGCAGTTGCTGAATGGATAGGAGAACCCAAAAGGAGGTGAATGAAAATGAGTTAAATCACCCTTCTTTAGAAACACTGAAAGCACACATACCACTAGTAACATAATATTCTTCTACTAAAACCATTAATTAGAATCCGCAGGTTCTTCATTTTGTAGGCACTGCTGTTTAGATTATAATTACTCTGAGAGTAGAACAGAGACCCTCTAGGGGTAGTGTGAGCCATTCAATACCCAACACCAGACAGGCCTTTTAATATATTTTTTAGGATGAATGAATGACAGCTTTATTAATAAACATTAAAAATCACAATCCTTACTGACAATGGATGGAAAAGAAAGCTGTGTCTCCATCTCTGAAAGCACTAGTCTATACTAAAGCAACAATTACTATTTCACCAATAAAATCCTGTTACAGGGGTGCCTGGCTAGCTTAGTCAGTAGAGCATGCAACTCTTGATCTCCGGGTCGAGAGTTCAAGCCCCATGTTGTGTATAGAGCTTATGTAAAATAAAATAATAAAATAAAATAAAATAATAAAATAAAATAAAATAAAAATAAAATAAATAAAATAAAATAAAATCTTGTTAGTCTTATCAAAGGTGACAGATACACATTACTGAAAAACATGATGCTGGCACGTTAGTTGCCACACCTACAGAAGTAGCTGTGCTAGACAGGTAAGGCTGTATTTTAAAAAGTGATGCAAATGGGCAGAAGCATATTTTAGTACACCAGCAGCAATGTTAAAGGTTCCAAAGGGTATCAATTAATCCTGAATTCATTCTGTGAAGGAAAACTATATGCCTCCATATGCTGAAATGCATTTTTTGGTATCCCCAAAATGCACATTTCTTCTCTCTTGAATTTTGTTACTTTTTCCTCCAGAAAAATAGTAAATTCCAAAACAGTCAGGGATTGTGTGAGAGTAAGCATTACCTGTAAGCAACATCTGGCACTATTTTTCATGTGGCTAAGACAAGTAATATTTTACCTCAGAACTGGACACACCAATTGCGGTCACTTCTTTTGTTTTATCTACTTGCTGAACAAGGAGGTCACAGTAGAGTCTTAGTTCCGACATTTTGGTTTTCAAGTTTTCAGTGTTTTCAGCAAACTCTAAATAATAAAATGATAATAATGTAATTATCAGGATAAATAAACAATTTACTAGTTAGCATACCATGGAGTGGAATATATAACCTATATCTAAAGTCAGATGTTTATGGTATGGGTTATAGATAAGATACGAGCGAAGATATGAGGACAAGAAAAACAGAATAAAGAGATTTCTGGTCTTTTGTAATCTATATTATTTTTGGGGCCAAGGTACTGAATGATCACCAGTACAGGAAGAAGGACACAGCATACTTTTTATCCTTTAATGTCAGAACTGGGAGCAAAGAGTCAATGGTTCAGAATTTTGGTATTTGCTACAGTTTTCCCTATCTGTAAAATGGGGTCACAGCTATCTACCTGCTAACAGTGCTCAAAACTGGGAAACTGTTCTGTAACATGCAATTACCACTAATAAGATGGCTTGTTAATTCACAGAACTGGTTCAGCATGCCACCTGTCAAAGCTAATGACACCCTCTGTGCACCTGCTGAGACCTCATTAGCACAGTGCTCCAGCTGCTCCCTCACTGAGGGCTCAGCTAGTCATTATCACTTCTGTTTCTTGTCCCATGAAAAAGCTGCATGTTACAACCTGATCTGAGTCAAAGCTGACAGTGTCTAGAATTTGCTCCTGAGTTAGCATTAAAAAACAACCAAGGAAGAGACCATTTTACTGTGTCTACTTGAAGAGTCAAGCACATCTGCCACACCTGTCATGAGAAAGAGGCCTCATCTCCCGCCTATCTCTCTAGGTGCATATATATGGGTGGGGGGCTGGGAAGGTGGTGGTTAGAGCTCAGGCACTCTTCCCATAGTCCACATAGAAAGCTGTGCCATGGTTCTCAGGAGACAACGATGTCAAGTTAATGAGCATTAAGCAGCAGCAACCCGGCAATGAGTATCCATCCCACCCCAGGGAAAGGGAGGGGAAAGTGGGGTCCTACCGCAGAAAGTGCCCTGATCCAAGGCTCAGCTATTCTTTACCAAAGGTCAACCCTGTGCCAGACCGGGTCCCAGACAGTTTCGTATAATGATGAATCCTACGGCAATCCTTCTAATGTAGACTTTTACATCTTTTTAAGATAAGAGGAAGCTGAGAATCAGAGAGATTAAGTGACCTATGCCAAGGCCGAAGGCCAGTACCTACAAAGCCATGATTTGAATCCAGCTGTATCTGGCTCCAACGCCTGTACTCTTTCTACTATGAGATGCCAAGAGAGAGGAGTTAGATACAGACGGTGGTTTAAATTCCAGATGTATATGGCATTTGCAGGATATAAAAAGCTGGCTAGGTGGTCAGAGGCAAGATACAAATATGGGAACCCAGAGAGGCCAGTGGGTGATTCCCAAGCTTCCCAGACCACAGAACAATCAATACTTGCCTTTTTCCTTCTGGGTCCTACTGTCTGTTAGGCAAGCCTTGGCTGACCCCAGGGCTACCAGCCACCGCTGTCTCTCAGCCACGCTTCTGGCCTTTAGGTAGAAATACTGCTCCCCAGGGATTATCAGGTCCATGCGCGTGTTATCTACAGAATGAACTGAGAACAGGCAGAGGGAGGTCAGAAGCTTAGAAGAGCTAGGGTGCCTGGGTGGCTCAGTCCGTTAGGCATCCGACTTTGGCTCAGGTCATGATCTGACCCCACGTCGGGCTCTGTGCTGACAGCTCAGAGTCTACAGCCTGCTTCGGATTCTGTGTTCCTCTCTTGCTCTGTCCCTACCCCGCTCATGCTCTGCCTCTCTCTCTCTCAAGGATAAACAAACATGAAAAACAAATTGAAGATAAAAGAAACTTAGAAGAGCTCTATCTGGTGCCCTACCCTACCCAAATTCTTGAGCTCAACTGGTGCCAGTCATTAAAGGCTTCTTCCAAGGGGGGATGCCAGCCCTTACCACCTCCCCTGTTTATTTATCTCTTTCTAGGTGCCTCTGCTGATAAGAAGGAAAAACCTTGGCTGGCTCCAAGGTATCACCAAGACTAAAAAAGAAGTACTCAATTCTCCTTATCAGAATAGAGATAGAATCTCTCTTTTGGCTTGTGTGTGTAAAGTATGCTGCTCTGAGGCCAAAAAGGCTTGCACGCCCGTAAGTAAGGGTGTGCCCCTGTACCTTCTTGGGTTTATTGGAAAGCAATCAAGAACACACTATTCTTCCTTTTCTACTGTCCTTCACAAGTTAGATCAAAAGTGTGAGAATTGCCTCAGAGACCTTCAGGAGAAGAAATAAGCAAACCACACTCTCCTTCACCCCCCTACCTCACCCCAAAATATCCTTCTAATCTGTTTTGAAGCCTCATCTTCTCAGCATGTCTCAAGATGTCTCCAAACCAAGAAGTAAAGGCTATTTGCAGGTCTTTATGCGTTTGCTTGTTTTAAGTAATGTGGTGGTGGTGAGAAGGTGTGTGTGTGTGTCCTGATTTACACACAGAAGTGTTTGATGCTGCAGTAAAAAGACTTACATAAACTTTGCAAAAAGTCCCTGGCTTCAGGTGAGCAAGTGAATCAAGAATGAGCACTAGATGTGTGGGAAGCGCGTTGCTCTCATTTATTTGGGTACCTTTTAAACAACCTCCCTGTAAAACTTGTCTGCAGTTTTAGGTCTTAGTCGTAAGGCTTTCTTTTGGGACATAACACTATGTATCTCTGTACTACAGGAATAGCAGAGAAAGGCACGCAGAGGCCAGTCCTTTTTTTACTTTGTGGGGGAGACAGAAAGAAAAAGAAAACTTAGAAATGCCTTGGTTTCTCACCTTGAATTTCACAGACGGCCATCTGGATGCTCCCTTTGCAACCTTTCCAGGCATCTTCAGGAGAATCATAATAGGATAATATCCCCCCACAGAGAAGGAACCATCGAGGCTGCCAACCTGAAAACAGAAGCAAGAGCAGGTCTCAATTATGGCCTACATGTGAGGTGCCTCTCAGGACACAGGAGCGGGACCTGATAAAGGAAGCTGGGTCCCAGCTCCGAGGAGCTTAAATTCCAGGGGAAATTCTAAGGGAAAGAAGTAGGTTAGAAAATACCAGCATGCGTGATCTCATTTTTAAAATTAGAAACAAACACCCATAGGGGCATATATTTTTAGTCACATAATGTACAGAAGTCTGCAAGGGCCAGGAATATAGTGATGATTCTGATGATAGTTAATAGGATTACCGATGATTTTTATTCCTTTTTCCATTAATATAGTACTAGTAATCTTTGATTTTTAATTTTCTTTTAATATTTATTTTTGAGAGAGAGAGAGAGAGAGAGAGAGAGAGAATGGGAGTGGGGGAGGGCAGAGAGGGATACACAGAATCCGAAGCAGGCTCCAGGCTCTGAGGTGTCAGCACAGAGCCTGATATGGGGCTCGAACCCACGAACTGTGAGATTATGACCTGAGCCGAAGTCAAAGTCAGACACTCAACCAACTGAACCAACCAGGTGCCCCTGATTTTTAATTTTTTTAAGGTAAAAGATTATTGTTTCCTGAACATTATCGTTTTCTTTTTATTTGTTTGTTTTAGTGTTTATTTTTGAGAGAGATATAGGCAGAGCACAAGCAGGCTTCAGGCTCTGAGCTGTTAGCACACAGCCCAATGTGGGGGCTTGAATCCATGGACCACGAGATCATGACCTGAGCCGAAGTCGGATGCCTAACCCACTGAACACCCAGGCGCCCCATGAACGTTATCGTTTTCATATACTTGCTCTTCTCTCCTTTGGTTAAGAACAATTATCCCGAACTTAGAAATAAGGCAAAAGATTACATTGCTCTGAAAGACGACTTCAACCACCTCCATTTTGAGCTCAGTCTGTACTTTCTGATTAAGTTCTTTCCAGCTTATCTCTCTTAACTCAGGCAAAAGACCCCACGGGCAAAGCCTCCAGTGATGGGAACTGAAACTACTCCCTCAAGCAATTAACTACTGCCCTGACTCCAGCAAGACCCTGCACTATTGACCCCAAGATAGTGACTGACCTAACCTTTACTGCCCAGCACTGGTACCCACTGACCCTTCCCCCACATTTTCCTTACATAATAAACCCACAAGTATTTTCAGCACTATGGAAACAGTCTTTGAGATACCAGTCCACTGTCTTCCCGGTGTGGGCCTCACTGAAATAAATTCTTTTCTTGTGTCACCACTACTCATCTCTCTGTCTTTGGATTTTGTCAGCAGGGAATGGCAGATCCTGGTCTGTTGGGGCCCCCAGGGCCAGGTGCTCTTATACCCGTGTCCTGCAGCCCTTTCAACGTCATAGAGAGTTACAGAGTGCAAATAAGCCTGTGGGGGGGCGTATGAGCCCTAGGAGAAGGTAACTTTGACTTATTACTTAGCATTGATCCACTGTAATGAAATAATCTTAAAACATTCAAGGGCTTAACAACTTTTACTTTGGAGAATTTCAGGGGACAAACCATATTTGGTTGAAATACACATCTTATCTAGTCCTCTTGCAAATTTATATTCTAGGCAACCAAAATTATTTGCTATCTTCCTGCTTCTGGGCTTTTGCCTGAGTTGGATCTTTTTTCTAAAATGTCATCTCTGACTATTTCTGCATAAGCCTTGTCAGTCTCCTCAGTCAGATATACACATATTTTTTTCTCTGAAATGTTATAGCCCTTTAGGGATACATTTTTCTCATGACACTCTTCTGGGGCTGAGGCGGACAGAGAGAAGGCCAGGAAAAGCTTTGAGCAGAGCCCTAGGGGCTGCTTAGGTACAGATGTCCGATGACTGATTCACACAAACCAAGAGGCTGAGACCCAAGAAGAGCTGTGGTTCCATCCAGGTCAGAAAGCAGGAAAAGACCAATGTTGCAGCTCAGGCAGGAGGAATTCCCTCTTTCTTGGCCTTTTTATTCTATTTAGGTCATTGATTGATTAGATGAGACCCACTCATACTGGGGAAGGCAATATACTCAGTCCACCAATTCAAACGTCAATCTCGTCTAGAAACACGCTCACAGACACACCCAGAAAGATGTTTGGCCACATGGCCAGGCACCTCATGGCCCAGGCACACTGACACATAACATTAGTCATCACATCATATGTTAACTAACTTGGATTGAAATCAAAATAATAACAAAAAAATTAATCATCACACACCATTAATTTTAAGACATACCATTATTTTGTTTAACACAAGAAAAAAAAATACCTGGCCATTAATCAATGACACGGCGCTGCTTCTGCTTCCTGATTTCAGCTACTGAAATGTGGAATAATGTCTACAAATTGAAAAACTGTGGCACTAAACTAGGTTTAGCTTATAGTAATCTGAAAAAAGTTAAAGAGCTCCTCCTCTCCCTCAACACACACACACACACACACACACACACACACACACACACACGGCACAGCTGCAGTTAGGTTTTGAAAGTTGCTGGTGAACTGTAATAGCAACTGAAACAGCACCTTCCCTGTAACATGTTCTATATTTACCTAGAAGTTATAATTGTACTAGGGGAAGTTCTATATATCGTTATTTTATCCTGTAGTCTGTAACTATAAAAACCATGATCAAAAAAACCTTTTCTTTAAATCATAAAGTTACTGGAATCTCAGAAGGCACATTAAGAAACCACAGAAGTCTCAGTCCCATTATATGAAATTTACCGGCAGAGCGATGGACAGTCCAGAGAAGGACTGGGATGCACTGCTCTTTCACGGTGTCCATTTCCCAGAAAGCTCAGTTACAGCTCAGAAATAACTGTATGAGAAAAGCGGCAAGAATGAAGAGGCCATTAATCCACTTCCTGTTTTAAATTAATCTGCAGTTACTTTGATTGATGTTTCAGCTTGATAGTCTAAGGGATGCCCAGATAGCTGGTAAAACACTATTTCTAAGTTTGTCTGTGAGGGTGTCTCTGGCAGAGATTAGCATTTGAGTCAGTAGACTGAGTCAAGACTCCCCTCACCAATGCAGGTGAGTATCATCCAATCCACTGAGGGCCTGAGTAGAACAAAAAGGCAGAGGAATGGAGAAGTTGCTCTCTCTTCTTGATGAGACATCCACCTTCTCCTGCCCTGGGACACTGGTGCCCTGGGGACTGTGGACTCAGATCAGGACTTAATACCATCCATCTCCCTAACTCTCAGGCCCTTGAACTCAGATCAAATTGCATCACCAGCTTTCTTGGTTCTCCAGCCTACTGACAGCAGATCATGGGACCAGTCTCCATAACTGCATGAGCCAATTCTTACAATAAATCCCTTCACATATTACAAGTACATACATATATGTATATAATACATATACAATTGTATATACTATTGGACCTGTTTTTCTAAAGAACCCTTGCTAATACACTTGGAAATGATCAAATATTCAAGGTAACAAAACAGCAGATGAAAACTGTGGGTGTAACCAGTCCCCGCTCCCTTAGATTACCATTGGATTAATCTTCTGGTCCAACCCCACTTTCCCATCCCCCCCTTTTTTTGGCCATTCTCTGTTGGAGATGGAATGTAGTGTCAGCCAAACTCTCTGCTTGCAGGGATTAGACAAGAGATTTCAAAGAGCAAAGAAAAGTTTTAGCTTATATAAGTTACCTCTGCCAGGGATGGGGTCGGGAAATAGAAGTATTTAAATGCCAATTTCACATACTTTGCATTATCCTGGATTATTTCACTATAAAAGGTATAGTGGACATTTATTTTTGGCAACCTGGCATCCACCCTTAACACCTCTGTTACTGAAATTCTCCTCCTCCACACTGTATCCATGTAGTTTGGGTGGGGCTGACTGGCTCTATGTGGGGCATGTGATTCAGGCTTAAATGGAGCTTCACATTCCCTGTCCTCAATGATACACTCTGGGACAGGCAAGTGACCCAACCAGAGATAAATAAACCTGAGACTTCTGCTGGGTCTGGAGACAGATGGAAAGAAATGGAGACTGCCTCTTTTTGCTCTGGTCTTGAAGATGTTTGCCTGGAGCTGTCAGCAGTCATTCTGCCACCACACGGGACCTAAACGTGATTCACCCACTAAGCGAACGGGGGTGGGAGGACTTGAGGGAGGCAGGGAAAGGAAGCAAATCCAGACGACAGTTTTGAACACCGCAATAAGAGCATATTATACCCATAGATAAGAACTTTTTCATAGTCAAAAAGTGAGCCAATATCCATTTTTTTAAACTTCAAGCCTAAATTGGATTTATTCCTAAATAAAAGATTTACAAACTATCACATGATCAACTTCACTATGTTGAAAATGTAGAAAAAGCAAAAGCATTTGACAAAATGTAATAACATCCTTTCACAATAAAAATTCTCAACAAACTCGGAATAGAAGGGAACTTCTTCACCCTGATAAAGCATGTAAAAAAAAACAACAACAAAACAACAACCCACAATTAACGTACTTAATGACAAAAGACTGGAGGTTTTTCCCCTGAGACAACATAAGGATGCTTCCTCTCGCCGTTTCTATTCAATATTTTATTGGAGGTTCTAGCAAGGGCAATTAGGGTAAAAAATGAAATAAAAGGTATCCAGATTGGAAAAGAAGAAGCAAATCTACCTTCATCTGCAGACATGCTCTTACATATTTCAAAACAAATCAAAGCAAAAACCTAAGGAGTTCAATTAAAATTAGAATAAATAACTTCAGTAACGTTGCAGGATAGAAGGCCATATGCAGATATCAACTGTATTTCTATACATTTGCAATGAACTGAAAGTGAAATTAAGGAAACAGTTCCTTTTACAGTAAGATCGAAAAGAATGATAGTTAGGAATACACTCAATAGAAGAAGTATAAAATTTATACTCAAAAACAATATAACATTACTCAAAGAAATTAAAGACTGGAAGATCATTATTCCAAAACTGTTACCAGCCTGTTGTTTTCTCATATAGTGCAATGTCTTTCTATACTTAATCTATACTTAATTGACAGCAACTGTTTGCAAAATTCACTTTTTCAGCTCAACTAATGTCAAGCAATATGGATTTTTTCCAATAAGCATAGTTTTCTTGAAAAAATGTACATATATTTGGATCTAAAACAGCATAGCTCATGTTAACTTTATACTATAGTTTCTTCCTTTTTAATTTCACAACAACCACTTTAAAATCAGTTTCTAGACATGTTCTTATACCTTAAAGATCCAAACCAAAAAGTGACTACTTGTGAGTCACACCTATGTCTAAAAAACACTGTAACTTCCCATACTCAGCAGCCTTGTGACATGTAACTCATCCAAACATATCACTAAAAATAACTGCACTCCATTAAAAAGAAACATAAATTCTTGTTTTCTTTTCAAAGATCTTATTTTTAAGTAATCTCTACCCCCAAATGGAGCATGAACTCACGAGCCCGAGATCAAGAGTCACATGCTCTGCTGACTCGGCACTTAAATTCTTAACAATATTTTAAAATTTACATGTAGTGAAATTTCTTTGGTTACCAGTTCTGAGTTTTGATAAATGCATAATCCTCTAACAACCACCACAACAAATACAGAAAAATTCCATTATCCTCCCCTCAAGATTCCCCTGTGCTCCCCCTCTGTAGTCAAACCCTCTCCCCACACTGTACCCCTGGCCAACCACTGTTGTGTTTTCATTTTAGTTGAAAATATTTTGCAATTTTTTTGAAGACTTCCTCTTTGACCCACGGATTACTCAGAAACATATTGTTTAATTTCCTAATATTTGGGGATTTCTCACATCTTTCTGTCATTGATTTCTAGTTTACTTCTGTTAAAGACAGGAGCATTCTTTCAATTGGGCAGGGTTTCTACGATAGCCCAGAATATGGTCGATCTTAGTGAATGTTCCAGGTGCATTTGAAAAACATACAGTATTCAGCTGGTGTTCGAGGGATCACTCTGTAAATGTCAATTAGGTCCAGTTAGTTGATAGTATTCAGATCTTCTGTTATCTTTGGATGATTTACTGTCTACTTGTTCGATGGGAGTACTGACAGGAAGAATGTTGAAGTTTCCAAGGATAATTGTGAATTTCTCCTTTCAGTTCTATCAGTTTTTGCTTCATAGATTTTGACGTTCTGTTTCTAGATATATATACATTTAGGATTCCTATATCTTTTTGATGAATTAACCCTTTTATAATTACACAGTGTCTTCCTTTTCCCTTGAGATTTTCTGTTCTGAAATCTACCTAGTCTAATATTCAGACAGCCAATTCAGCTTTTGATTAGTGTTTGCATGGTACCTTTTCCTATCTTTTTTTTTTTTTAATGTTTTAAAAGACTTTAATTTTTTAGAGCAGTTTTAGGTTTAAAACAAAACTGAGAGGAAGATACAGGGATTACCTATATGCCCCTCACTCATACTTGCATAACCTTTCCCCTTATCAGCATCACTCACCAGAAGAGCTCATTTTTTTTATCATTTATATTGACACATTATAATCATCCAAAGTCCAGTTTATCTCAATGTTCACTCTTCCTGCTGTACACTTTATGGATTCAGACAAACATATGATATGTATCCATCATTTTTCATCTCCCACTACAACCCCTGCCCCTGCAGCACCACTCATCTTTTTATTGTCTCCATAGTTTTGTCTTTTCCAGAATGTCACATAATTGTAAACATTCAGTATGTAGCCTTTTCAAATTGGGTTCTTTCACTTAGTAATATGCATTTAAGATTCTTCCATGTCTTTTCATGGCTTGACAACTCACTTCTTTTAAGCACTGAACAAGATTCCCTTGTCTGGATGTACCAGTTTATCCATTCACCTACTGAAAGGCATCCTGTTGCTTCCAAATTTTGCTATTGCGAATAAAGCTGCTATAAAGATCCTTATGCAGGTTTTTGTGCGGACATGAGGTTTTGACTGCTTTGGGTAAAATTTAGCGACGGCTGAATCATATGGTAGGAGCAGGTTTAGTTTTGTAAGAAACCACCAGACTGTCTTCTAGAGTCGCTGGCTGTACCATTTTGTATTTTTTTGTTTTTTGTTTTCTTTTTGTACCATTTTGTATTCTGAAGCAATTTATGAGAGCTCCTGCTATTTCATGTCCTTGCTAGCATTTGGTGGTGTCAGTATTCCAGATTTTGGCCACTCTAATAGGTGTGTAGTGGTACCTCATTGGTGCTTTAATTTGCCATTTCCATGATGACATATGACATGAAGCTACTTTTCACAAGCTCGTTTGCCATCCATATCTCTTCTTTGGTAGGGTGTCTGTAAGGTCTTTGGCTCATTTTTATGTTGGTTTTCTTAGTGCTGAGTCTTAAGAGTTTTTGTATATTTTGGATAATAGTCCATTTATCAGATGTCTTTCACAGGTATTTTCTCTCAGTCTGTGATGTTTCTTCTACATTTTTTTTTCAATGTTTATTTATTTTTGAGAGGCAGAGAGAGACAGTGTGAGTAGGGAAGGGGCAGAGAGAGAGAGGGAGACACAGAATTCAAAGCAGGCTCCAGGCTCTGAGCTGTCAGCACAGAGCCTGACGCGGGGCTCGAACCCACGAACCGTGAGATCATGACCTGGGCTGAAGTCAGACGCCCAACCGACTGAGCCACCCAGGCGCCCCCGTGTGATGTTTCTTCTAGTTTTCTTGATACTGTCTTTCACAGAGCAAAAGTTTTTAATTTTAATGAAGTCTTATTAAATTATTTTTATTAATTATTTTTTCTTATTATTTCTTTCATGGATTGTATTTTGGGGATTATATCTAAAAAGGCATAAAAATGCCAAGGTCATCGAGGTTTTCTCCTATGTTATCTTCCAGGAGTTTCACAGTTTTGTGTTCTACATTTAGGTCTATGATCCATTTTGAGTTAATTTTGGTGAAGGCTGTAAGGTCTGTATCTAGATTAACTTTTTCTGCACGTGGATGTCCAGTTGGTCCAGCACAATTTGTTGAAGAGATTATCTCTGCTTCATTATATTGTCTCTCTTTCTTGGTCAAAAATCAGCTGATTGTATTTATGTGGGTCTGCTTCTGGGCCTTTCCCCCCCAATGATCTGTCTTTTCTTTCACCAATACCACACATTGTTGATTATATAGCTTTACAGTAAGTCTTTTTTTTTTTTAAGACTGTTTTTTTTAAAAAAAAATTTTTTTTTAACGTTTATTTATTTTTGAGACAGAGAGAGACAGAGCAGGAACAGGGGAGGGGCAGAGAGAGAGGGAGACACAGAATCTGAAACGGGCTCCAGGCTCTGAGCTGTCAGCACAGAGCCCGACGCGGGGCTCGAACTCACGGACCGTGAGATCATGACCCGAGCCGAAGTCGGCTGCCTAACCGACTGAGCCACCCAGGCGCCCCTTTACACTAAGTCTTTAAGTCAGGTAGCATCAGTCCTTCAACTTTGTTCTTCTCCTTCAAGATAGTGTTGGCTATTCTGGGTCTTTTGCTTCTCCAAATGACTTTTGGAATCAATTTGCTGACATCCATAAAATAACTTCTTGGGACTTTAGACTGGGATTGCATTGAATTTATAGATCAAGTTGGGAAAAACTCACAACTTGACAATATTGAGTCTTCCTACCCATGAACATGGACTATCTCTTCATTTATTTAGTTTTTCTTAGATTTCATTCACCAGTTTTGTAGTTTTCCTTATACAGGTGTTATACATATTTTCTTAGGTTTATACCTAAGTATTTCATTTCGGGGGGGTTTAAATGTAAATGGTACTGTGTTTGAAATTTCAAGTTCCACTTGTTTATTGTTGGTATATAGGAAGGCAATGAATATGGGCTTTTGCGCATGAACTTTGTATCCTGCAACCTTGCTAACATTTGTTATTAGTTCCACTTTTTTGGTTAGTTGTTTCAGATTGTCTACATAAGTGATGCTACCTGTGAACAAAGACAGTTTTATGTCTTCCTTCCAAATCTGTATGCTTCTAATTTCTTTTTCTTGCCTTACAGGATAAGCAAGGGCTTCCAGTATGATGTTAAAAAGGAGTAGTAAGAGGAGACATCCTTGCTTTATACCTGATTCTAGCGGGAAAGTTTCTAGTTTCTCACAATAAAGTATGATGTTAGCTGTTGGTTTTTGTTTTTGTTTTAGTATTTATTTATTTTCGGGACAGCTCAAGAGGGGGAGGGCTAGAGAGAGAGGGAGACAGAAGATTAATCAGAAGCAGACTCTGCAATGGCAGGCTGACAGCAGTGAGACTGTTGTGGGGTTCGAACTCATGAACCGCAAGATCATGACCTGAGCCAAGTCGGACAATCAACTGAGTCACCCAGGTGCCCCTTAGCTGTGGATTTTTTAAAAATACTCTTTAAAACTTCTCTTCCATTCCTAGTTTCCTGAGTTTTTATCATGAATGGTGATTTGCTTAATGGCTTTTCTGTCTACTGATATGACCATGCGATTTTTCTTTTTTAGTCCATTGATAGAATGGATTACATTGATGAATTTTCAAATGTTGAACCAGCCTTGCACATTTGGGATAAATTCTAATTGGTCATGGTATACAATTCTTTTTATACACTTTTGGATTCAATTTGCTGATATTTTTTTTGAGGATTTTTGCATCTATGTTTGTATATCCTTTCATTTTTAATCTGTATCTTTATATTTAAAGATCTCAAAGGCAGCATATAGTTTGGTCTTGTTTTTCATTCTATCTGACCATCTGTGTCTTTTATCTGTTTAGATCACTTACAGTTAGTTAACAGATTATCAATATAGTTGGAACTAGGGACACTGCTTTATTAATTTTCTGTTTCCTGTTTTGTTTTTGGTTACTTTGTTCCTCCCTTTCCTGACCTTTGGATTATATGACTCCGTTTTATCCACATCTTCTGCTGTATCTCTTAGTATTTGTTCATTAGTTGCTCTAGGGCTTAACAAATAGACATCTAACTTTTCAGCCTACTTAGAAATAATATTTTACTATTTCAAGTAAAATATGCAAACCTAAAACCAAAGAAGTCCTTTATCCTTCTCCTTTTATATTATAGTTACCATATGTATTACATCTACATATAACAACCATCGCCCGATGAGGTTATAATTTTTGCTTCCAACAGTCATACACATATTAAAGAACTTAAAGAGAAGAAAGAGTCTATTACATTTATCTGGATATTTACCACTTTTGTTGCTTTTTTTTTAATCCTGATGTTCTAAGTTTCCTGTGGTATCATTTCCCTTCAGCTTCAAGAACCGTTTTTAACATTTTAATTTTCCTTCGTCTAAGGGTGATTTTATTTTGCCTTAACTCTTAAACTCTGCCTTCTAGCCTCCACATTTGCTGGTAAGAAATCCCAGATACTGAAACTGTTTCCCTATCGTACTGTGTCTTTCTATTCTTGCTGCTTTTGAGGTTTTTTTGTTTTTTTTGTGTTTTAGTTTTCAGCAGTTTCATTATATGTATGGTATATCTTTGAGCTGACACGGCTTGGAGTTTGGTGAGTGTCTTGAATTTGTAAATTAGTAGCTTTTGCCCAATTTGAGAAGTTTTCAGTTAATATTTTTTCAAGACTGTTTTCTTCACCAATGTCTTACTCCTTACCCTTCTCCTTTCTCCAAAGTCTAAATGTTAGACCTTTTGTTCTTGTCTCCGAGGTCCCTGACTCTATGTGCTTTTTTTTTTTTTTTGAGGTACAATTGACATTTAACATCAACAACAGGATTTATGTATATATTGCAAAATGATCACCACAATAAGTTTAGTTAACATCTATTACCACATTGAGTTACAAATTTTTTCTCTTCTAATGAGAACTTTTAAGATTTACTCTCCTAGCAACTTTCAAATATACAACATAGTATTATTAACCATAGTCACTGTGCTGTACGTTATATCCCCAGGACTTATTTGTAAGTAGAAGTTTGTATCCCTAAGGTTTTATTCATTTATTTCCCTTCATTTTTTTCCTTTGTTCTTTAGACTGGATAATTTCTATTGACTTATGTTCAAGTTCACTGATTCTTTCCTGTGTCATTTATATTTTACTGAGCCCATCTACTGAGTGATTTTTTTTTAATATTGATATCATACTTTTTTAGTTCTAAAATCTCCATTTAGTCCTTTTTAGTAGTTTCTATTTCTCTGCTAAGAGTCTGTATCTTTCCATTTGTTTCAAGAGTGTTCACCTTTACCATGGTGGTTGTTAACGTTTTGTCTTCTCTCCCCAGTCGGCTTGCTATAATTTACTTTTCAGAGTTCTCAGGCACTTGAGTAGTTTGTTCAGGTTTTAGTCTCAGTGGGAGACAGACTACAGTGAACTTACTCCATCTTGGCCCAATAACAATACTCTTAAATAGAACTAGTAAGACACCCACTAAATGAAATGTTAACCTCATGCTAGGGTACATCACTCTGCCTATAAACCCATTGTAGTTTCTTCAGAACTTTTGCCAATTAAATATTATGGGAAACCAGAAGTTTACAATCTTATTGCTTAACAGAAAATAAAAACAAGATTAAAAAAAACCCACATTAACACACTGTAAATTTTTAAAAATCCATAATGAAATACTGCTGTTTAGAAATGCAGAAAAACACAAGAAGGGGCTATTTAAATCTCTTATAGAAAATTAAGCCAAAAGTAAAGAAAAAAATGAAGAAAAGGTGCTTCTTCATCAAACATAAGAGGAAAAACTAGTGACCATAATCAAGTGGGAACAGAAGAGAAGAAGCAAAAGGGCTGAATTCGTCTCGAACTTCTTTTGATTTTCATTTCCTTTTCTACAGAATTATAACATGAGTTTAATAGTCTCTTTCAGTTTTCAAAACCTGTAAACCTCTATCTTGATTCAAAGTAACAGGAAACTTAATTCTTTCGCAGCATCTATTTCAAGAGAAATTAACTAGTGTCAAGAAAAATTAAATTTCTTCACAGAATTAACAACCTTTCTGAAGTGGTGAGTCAAGACTTAATTTGTTCACCATAAATTAATGGTTGCTGTGTCCATAACTCATATATATTACATGATGGTCATAATATATCATGTTTTAGATATTTTACAGATACATTAATGGTGTGAAAATCTACCATTTCTAAATTGAAGCAAAGCAGTTACTCAGTCCTGACCGCCACAGTCTTGGTGTTTTCCGTGTCCAGCTATGGGTGCTCAGCCATATTCTACCTCATCAAAACCCTTGCCCGTAGCTCAGCTTCCCCAGAGGAGCTCCAGACAGGACAGTAGATAACAAGGCTGGGGGTTCTTCTGCCAGGTCAGTCATAAGACTTTTGCTGCAGCTGGGAAGGAGGAAGGAAGAGACATCCCTAATAGTAACAGATAATAACCAAGCACTAGCTAAATTACAGGCTTCTTAATTTACCATTAATTAATTCACAAAGCATTTTTTGAGCAGTTATAATTTGCCAGGCTTGGAGATTACGAGAAAAGATGATCCCAGGCTTCAAAGAGTGACAGCCTACTGGGGAGTAAGGCATGCAGATGGTGAGGAGACTATAATTACAATATATTAAATCAAATTCTCTTTAGAACCTTCTGTTGGAGCCTGCTGTAAGTTACCTCTGTCTGTGCTTTGGGCTATCAAACTGGACATTTGTTATATTCATTTGTTCTGGGCAATGCTTCTCATATGTTCCACCATCACCTTACTCAAGAAAATAGGAAATGTTGTTTGTCCAAGTTCAGACTCATGACATCTAGATGTGTCATATTGAGCATGTCACTTAATTCCTCTGGGCATTACTTTCCAATTTACAAACAGACAGACGGATGAAACTGAGTACCTAACGTTTAACACATCATCTTCCTTCTGATTATAATGTCACTCTTAACAAACCCAGCAACCTCTCACTACCCCAGCTCCAAACCTGAGGGTCACTTTCTGCCCCATCCCTCCAGGTCAGTCACTAAGTCTTGTCCAATCACACTCTTCTCCACTCTTGCCTTCACCGTTACACCATGCCCATGTTGAGGCGTCTGGTGTAAAATCATGGGAAGGACAAAAGCCAGGCAGACCTGGCTCAAGGTTTATTTGTTGTGTGATTCGAAGTCAATTATTTATCTTACGAGCCTTGGTTTATTCATCTGTGAAATGGAGGATACTGCCTCCCTCCTCCCCTTCCATCATCATTGTGTTCCCGTTATTTCAGTGTTTTCTCCTCCCTTATCATGTTTTAGCCAGCTGAATCTTCCTTATGTACTGTTTTTACCTGTTCTTTCTTCCTATTCAGAAATCCCAAGTGACTCCTCACCAATTCAAAACTCTCAGGCTTGGCTTGGCTTGGCTTGGTAATCTAATCCTATCCCATGGGGCGTCTGGGTGGCTCACTCAGTTAAGCATCCAACTTTGGCTCAGGTCATGCTCTCACAGTTTGTGAGTTTGAGCCCCACATCAGGCTTGGTGCTGACGGCTCAGAGCCTGGAGCCTGCTTCATATTCTGTGTCTCCCTCTCTCTGCCCCTCCCCTGCTCACACTGTGTTTCTCGCTCTCTCTCTCAAAAAAACAAATAAACATTAAAAAAAGCAAAAAGATATTTGTGATGTCAACCTGGATGACCAAAGACTTTAACATTCCAGCCTGTCAGGGATGCCCCAGATTTGCCTTTAAAATTCCAAGACTCCAGAGGATGATAGGTAAGAGCTAACCCCCTACACCTAGGGACCAGCTACATGCAGTGTAGCTCTTCTGAGCTTTGTCAAGCCATAGCCTTGAAGCAACCATGTAAAGGCTTAAGGGACAAAATCATGAATTTAGCCGAATTTAGAAAGGCACTTTTCATAGTTAAGAAGGACAGCCACAAGCCTATTATCTCCTTGAGAACAGGGATCATGTCTTACTCAAAACAGTATCCCTAATATCCACACAGGGTATAGTAAGAGTTGATGCTAGTGTTCCATCCATTCTCAGTGAATGAATGACTGACGGGGAGCTATTAGACTGTGTTAAAAGTAGACTGTTGAAACCTTTCCTCTGGTATTTAAAAATCAAGACAGAGCCATCCTTGTCTTGGACTATACAGGAACAATTCTACCTAAAGGAGTAGATTCTCAAGCAAATGATATTTTGCTTCCTTTGATGTAACACGAATACTGAGAAAGGTCAGCCCTCTCTCTGGCTAACTCTAAGTTACCCACTTTTCCATCTCTTCTGCTACTGTCACACCCTCCACCAGCCAACTTGAAAATGGATCCAGGGAGAGAAATGCCCAAGCATCACAGTATTTTTTGGACCTCCCTGTTGTCTATTCATTTGTTTTCTGTCCAGCAAAGCTCCGATGCCTACTTTCTTACCTGTTCCAAATCTATTCCTAATGGAGTTTAACTGGGCTTTTGCTCAATTCTAAACAATATGAAAGTAATAGTAACAGGAAATGGTAAAGATTGAACACTGAGAGGGGCGCCTGGGTGGCTCAGTCAGTTAAGCGGCTGACTTCGGCTCAGGTCACGATCTCACGGTCCGTGAGTTGGAGCCCCGCATCGGGCTCTGTGCTGACAGCTCAGACCCTGGAGCCTGTTTCAGATTCTGTGTCTCCCTCTCTCTCTGCCCCTCCCCTGTTCATGCTCTGTCTCTCTCTGTCTCAAAAATAAATAAACATTAAAAAAAAAATTAAAAAAAAAAAAAGATTGAACACTGAGAGTACAGTCTGTCTAAGAACAATGGTCCTCAGGCCTCCTGTCCACAGACCACATCAATGACCTGAGACCATGGTCACTCCTAACATCTCCAACCACATCACACATCAGAATTAATGGAAAGACTGGTGCTGCTTTTGAGGGAGTGCCAATAAGGCAACGGTCTAATATCTCTTATGTTCCTTAACAAATTATTAATTTTTGCTAGAGGCAACATTACAGTGGTACACAGAATTATGTGATCTGTAATCAGCATTCATTCAAAACAATGACTGTCATAGGACTACAGAGTCAATTCCAAGATTCTGATGGCTCATTGGAGTATTTTCCTTTATAGATTATATCACTCCAACTTCCAAAAGGAGGATTTAAAAAATTCAGGTTAGGGGCACCTAGGTGGCTCAGTTGGTTAAGCGTCTGAATCTTGATAGCCACTCAGGTCATGATCTCACTCACGGTTTGTGGGTTCAAGCACAGGCCTATCAGCACAGAGCCTGCTTGGGATTCTCTCTCCCCTTCTCTCTCTGCCCCTCCCCTGCTCATGCTTATTCTCACTCTCAAAATAAATAAACATAAAAAAAAAGAATTCAGAATACATACACTTTCAGAACCAATGAGGAGACTCAATTTGCATACAGACAAAACCAACAACTGAATTTTTCTGGCATCATTAATCAAAACAGTTGTCCAAATAATCTAACAGTAAGTGAACTATGTACTAGACAGGTTCATATATGTTATCCATTTCATCTTTGTAAAAAACGTAGTATGGCTATTATTCTTGCTGTCATCTTAAAACTGAGGCTCAGGGACGGGGGCGCCTGGGTGGCACAGTCGGTTAAGCATCTGACTTCAGCCAGGTCACGATTTCGCGGTCCGTGAGTTCGAGCCCCGCATCAGGCTCTGGGCTGATGGCTCAGAGCCTGGAGCCTGTTTCCAATTCTGTGTCTCCCTCTCTCTCTGCCCCTCCCCCGTTCATGCTCTGTCTCTCTCTGTCCCAAAAATAAATAAACGTTGAAAAAAAATTACAAAAAAAAAACAAAACAAAAAACTGAGGCTCAGGGAGATTAAGTAACTTGCTCAAGGTGTCAGCATTAGTAAGTAGCAGAGCAGAACTTTCAACTCAGGGCTTACAGACTTCAACCATTTTCATTTAAAGCATTTGAATATACTGGCCCATGGCCCTGTCACTGAAATCATGAATAAAGAGTTGAACATTGGATATGGCAAAGAATGTAAACAATGAAGGTGACCCTTAACTCACATCATACACAAAAATTAGTTTATTTATTTATTATTATGTTTTATTTTATATTTGAGAGACAGAGAGAGAGAGAGAAAGAGCATGAGCAGGGGAGGGGCACAGAGAGGGAGACACAGAATCTGAAGCAGGCTCCAGGCTCCGAGCTGTCAGCACAGAGCCCGATGCAGGGATCGAACTCACGAGCAGTGAGATCATGACCTGAGCTGAAGTCAGACGTTTAACCGACTGAGCCACCCAGGCGTCCCACAAAAATTAGTTTAAAATGGACCACCGACATAAATGTAGGAGCTCAAACTAAAAACTCAGGAAGAAAACAGGCGTAAATCTTTATAACTTTGTGTTAAGTTAGACAATAGTTTCCTAAGAATGAAACTAAAAGCACAAGCGATAAAAGAAAAAAAAATCAATAAACTGGACACCAAAATTAAAAACTTCTGTGCTACAAATGAGACCATCAAAAAAGTAAAAGGTAATCTACAGAACAAGAACAATATTTGCAAATCATATATTAGATAAGGAACCTGTATCCAGAATAAAGAATTATAATTCCATAATGAAAAAAGAGCTCAAACAACAAGTAGGCAAAGGCTGTAAATAGACATTTCTCCAAAGATACATGAATGGTTCATAAGCACATGAAAGGATGACCAATATCATCAGTCATCAGAGAAATATAAATCAAAACCACAAGGAGATAACACTTCACACTCACTGGAATGGATATAAGAAAAAAGACAGATAATACTGAGTGTTGGTGAGAATGTGAAGAAATTCTTTCATTACTGATAAGATTGTAACATGGTGCAGCCAGTTTGGAGAAGTTTGGTTGTGTGGTGTTTTTGTTGTTGTTGTCGTTGTTTAAGTTTATTTAAGTAATCTCTACACCCAACATGGGGCTTGAACTCACAACCCTGAGATCAAGATCTGAGCTGAGATCAACAGTTGGATGCTTAATTGACCAAGCCACCCAGGTGTCCCAATTCCCCCTAAACTGTTAAACAAAAAGAGTTACCATACAACCCAGTAATTCCCCTCCTAGGTTTATATTCAAGAGAAATGAAAACATGTCCACACAAAAACCCGACACAAATATTCACAGCACCATTACTCATAATAACCAAAAAAATGGAGCAACTCAAATTTCCAATTGATGAATGGATACACAAAATATGGTATATCCATACAATGGAGTATTATTTGCAATAAAAAGAAATGAAGTACTGATAGATGCTATACATTCATGAACCCCAAAAAACATTATGCCAGGTAAAAGAAGCCAGTCACAAAAGAACACATAAAATGTATGATTCCCTTTATATGAAATGTCTAGAATAGGCAAGTTTACACAGACAGAAGATTAGTGGTTGTCAAGGGTAAGAGTGGGGTGGGGTGGGAGTGAATGCTAACTGGGTTTCATTTGGGGATAATGCAAATATTTTTAAATTGTGGCGATGACTGCACACTAAAAACTACTAACCAGTATACTTTAAATGGTGAAATTTATGATGGGTGAATTATTATCTCAATAAAGATGTTAAAACAACAACAAAAAATGCTGATCAGTGGTTACGAGACCATGAGAATCTTGCTCTGGATCACTCACATTCCAGATGTCCTTTTTACACAGCACAAACGTATACGGGCAAGAGTCACCTTCCTAAACCTGCGTTGGGGGGCAGTAAGCAAAATTATCGCACCTCCCCAGACAACCATCTGGTCAGCATGATGCAAGCTTTTGTTATTTCTGGAATGCAGTACTGCAATGTGTTGTGCCCTAACCTGCTGGCCAGGCCCACGAAGCCTGCAGCTGGATAGAGCTCAGGGCAGCAGCCCTCCCGCTTGCCGCACGGGCAGGAAAGGGACCTAAAATGGCAAAGTAGAAAGCTCACAGCACAGTTCAGAAAATTTCCTTGTGACAAAACACAGGCACAACACTGAGCAAAGTCTTCCTCACTCCTGAACTCCTCCCTTCCTCCTACCCCCAAATGGAGTCTGCTATTCTAGGTCAACATATTTTAAATATAGGTGCATTATGAATCAGCTAGAATTATATAATGATCAAGCAGGAAGGACCTTTCAAGGTATTATGTAATGGAGCAATGACTCCGGAGCCACTTACTAACTGTGTGACCTTGGGCCAGTTCCTTGACCTTTCTGTGTCTCAGTATCTTCATCTGGAAAATGGATGTGAAGATTAAATGAGTTAATACTCGTAAAATGTTTAGAATAGTGCCTAGAACGTCGCAAAATCTTTTACTATTTTTATAATTATTGACTGGTAAAGCTCATCATTTTTATGGAGGAAGACGTTAAGCTCAGAATGGTAAAGTGAGTCTGAAGCTTGCAGCGGCAGAGCTGGTATCAGATTTTAGGTCTCTTTAATGCCTCAACTATGGTTCTACTATTAATTTACAACCGAGCAGGTATAATATTCCTTGACCAACTTTTAGGGCTTGAAAGATATGAATAACAAACATACAATGCCTAGCTCTACATTTCACACAATATAGGGATTTGTGAAATGTTTGATCCATATTTCCTTTTCATTCCAGGTTTAATCCTCTAATGTCTAAAGAGAAGGTGTGACGCTAAATTCCAGAATGTCTAGTGTTCTGATGTTTAAAAAGTGGGATGGCTCAGGGCTGTTAAAGAAAATACACGTAAGTTTTCTCTCTCTCTTTTTTCATTTTCCTTTTAAGGAGCACAGGGTACCTGCATATGCCTAGTGTATTAGGAAAAGAGACTGTTTCTATTTCTCTATTTTAGTACTATACTCATGCAAGCAATTTAAATGCTATTCTCTGGGTTTGATGATGTTTCCAACTTTCAGTAAATGATACCTACCGGTTGATTAAAGAGGCAAGAGAAACTCACAAAATAACTACAGTATTTGGCAAAGTACAATAAATGCAAACAAAGTAAGTGTTTAAACACTCTCATCATTTCTCTCTCTTTCATATACTCCTACCACCCCATGGTGTTTACACCATGCATAAGAGATAGGCAGGGGCCTTTGAAGCTTCTTATCCACCCCTGCAGCCTTGTTGGAGCCTCACACTAAGCTCTGCAGCCTTTCAGGTCTTCTTTCCTTTCCTCACTCACTCGCCTCTGTCCTGCTTCACGGCCTTCATACCGACATTCCCTGTAGCTAAAAAGTTCTTCCTCACAGCCTCCAAATGCACCTCTGCCTTGGCCTCACCAACTAGCTAGCTTCTATTTATCCTTCAGGTTCTGCTTAAATCTTTTCTTCAGAGAAGCCTCCCCCAGTGACCCAAACTAGCTTCTCTTCTTCCCTTCTCCCCAACTCACACACACTTGGAACCCGCTTCTAAGTACTTCCAATAAACGTCTTTCTCCCCCATCAGACTGTAAGCTCAAGAAAGGAAGGGACTGTGTCTGTCTTGTTCAGTGTTGCTTGCCCTGTGCCTAACATAAGAGTAGGTAACAACACAGTAGATGGCAAATGAAATTAACAATATCCTCCAAGCATTAAAAGGATCAGCTAACAAACTGATTTCCTAACTTCTCTACTCAGATTTGACAAAAGGCTTCCCATATCAAGCTGTGGGCATGACAAAATTACACAAACAGATATGACCATTTAGAGAAAAATTCACAATGAACAAAAACTGTGGCTGGGATATCTGTTTTAATGTTTATCTATTTTTGAGAGAGATAGAGAGAGACAGAGTGTGAGCGAGAGAGGGGCAAAGAGAGAGGGGGACACAGAATCTGAAGCAGGCTCCAGGCTCTGGGCTGTCAGCACAGAGCCTGACGGGGGCTCAAACTCACGACCGTGAGATCATGACCTGAGCCAAAGTCGGAGGCTCAACCGACTGACCATCCAGGTGCCCCTGGGATATCTATTTTAAAATTACTGTGTGCAAAACCCTAAGGAAAAACATTACTTTTTTAAAAAAGTTTATTTATTTTGAGAGAGAAAGAGAGAAAGAGCACAGGGGAGGGGCAGAGAGGGAGGAAAGAATCCCAAGCAGGTTCCATGTTGTTAGTGAGAGCCTGATGTGGGGCTTGAACCCACAAACGTGAGATCATGACCTGAGATGAAAGCAAGAGTCAGACGTTGGGGTGCCTGGGTGGCTCAGTTGGTTGAGCATCCAACTTCAGCTCAGGTCATGATCTCACGTTTGTGGGTTCAAGCCCCATATCGGGCCCTCTGCTGACCGCTTAGAGCCTGGAGCCTGCTTTGGATTCTGTGTCTTCCTCTCTCTCTGCCTCTCTCCTGCCTGTCCTCTGTCTCTCAAAAAACAAAATAAAATGTTAAAAACAATAAATAAAAGAGTTGGACACTTAACCGACTGAGCCACCCAGGCAACCCGAAAACATGTTACTTTTAGGGGCGCTTGGTGGCTCAGTCGGTTAAGCGTCTGATTTCAGTTCAGGTCACAATCTCACGGTACATGAGTTCAAGCCCCACGTCGGGCTCTGTGCTGACAGCTCACAGCCTGGAGCCTGCTTCAGATTCTGTATCTCTCTCTCTCTCTGCCCCTCCCTTGCTTATGCTCTGTTTCTGTCTCTCAAAAATAAACATAAAAAAATTTTTTTTTAATGTAACTTTTAAAAACAAGCATCAGAAGAAGAAAAAGTAGTAATGTCTTCATCAAAGCTTGTCATTAACAGTCACACTATGTTCTTTTGGGAAACTATCTCACATAGGAGCGTGGAAGAAACGAGAATGCATTTGTTCCTCCTAGGCTATACCATTTCGTTCCAAAGTAAATTTATCTCCTGATGAAAGACAGTGTGCTAAAAAATAATTCTAAGTATATCCAGTAAAAGTACCCGGTGGTGTGATGGGCTTCTATGAACACTATGCCCACAATGAGGTGGCATGTAGGTCAAGGGAACAAGCAGCATGATACAAGGACAGCTGCCTCTGGCAATGGCTCCAGGCTCCCGTTTTTAGGGCTTCCACCCTGGCACCAATCGCAGAATTAACTTCTCTTACTTGGGGCAGAAAAAAGGAGACTCTTTTCCAACTAGACAGATGGTACAGGCATCACATGATAAAGATTCCAAAAGATCCTTCTAGAGAAATTTTGCTGTATTGAAGAATACATAACAACAGTCGGGGAAAAAAAAACAACCAGGAAGCAGGTACTATACACACAGACTAAACTTTCTATATAAAGGAGGATGAGAGTAAGAAAAGTGAGGAAAAAAAAAAAGGGCAGGGGAGGGGGATGGAAGAAAAGAAGGAAGAGTGTTCAGGATGAAAGAAAAAAGTTAAAAAGCATGTGTAATGGAAAGGGGTGAAAGACCAGGCACTAAATTTTACTCAAGGAGTTAAGATCCATATATCTCAGAACTTGGAGATACCTGAAAGACAAATTACCTGATCAAGCATGCTCCCTTTAGATTAGTAAAGTGTTAATGAGCCTTGGACATTCACCAAAGCCCAGCCACGAGTTACCCACATCTAATTGAACCATTTGACATCAAAGGAAGTCCTCAAAAGCCAAGGCCAGGTCTTCTAAAACACCTTTCTTCACTCAGTCTTTACTAATGAATATCAGAAAAATAAACAACTCACCTCTAACCACAGTCTGCAAAAGGAAGAGATTCTGGGTACAGCCAACAGGTGCACTTTTGGCTGTGCTGTGTAACCTCATCAAAGTCAATATGCCAACTGATCCTCAAAGACACATGAGTCCTTAAACTACCCTAGAGCATCACCACACTAAAACATTTAAAAAATTGTCCAGTCCTGGGGCGCCTGGGTGGCTCAGTCGGTTGAGCGGCCAACTTCGGTTCAGGTCATGATCTCACAGTTCATTAGTTGGAGACTGCATCCGGCTGTGTGCTGACAGCTCTTAGACTAGAGCCTGTTTCGGATTCTGTGTCTCCCTCTCTCTCTCTGCCCCTCCCCTGCTTGAGCTCTCTCTCTCTCTCTCTCTCTCTCAAAAATAAATAAACATTAATGAATTTTTTTTTAACTGTCCTGTTCTATCAAAGGCTGGGAAAATATATCTCTCCCACTATAAGAGATACTGGGAATACCTCTGGTTTCAAATACACTGCTTTTAAAATTAAAAGTGCCCAGCTCTTTTTCCATAATAAAGTTTAATTCCAAAATGGTGCCTAACACAGTTGCTAGCATGCAGAAGGCTTTTACTAAATACTGGTTGCAAAAACGAAAATATGCTTGTTCTGAATCATATTCACGGTTGGAGAATAGTTACGACCTTACAAGATATGAAGGAAGGTACTTCCACACATTGGAAAGGGGGCAGAGTATATTTTTAAGCCATTCTGCTCAGCAGTGCAACAAAACAGTTGCTACCGTTTCACTTTGTGGGAATTTCTGGGTCTGTAAAACAAAAAGACCGCTCAAGTGAGACAAGCAAAAACCGTGTACATACTTTGGAGCTTTGAACTATTGAGATGGAATTCTGGTATCTTGGTCCGCACGCAGATGACTCCGAAAGTGACAAAGGGAAAGTGTTTGCACTGGGGACTTTGTTTGAAAAAGGACCTTTCACCTCTGGAATTCCAAGTCACCTCTAGCATTCATAGGAAACCTTCCAACCTCTCTGCTGGGCGGGCGAGACCAGCTCCTTCGCCAGAATTCGATAGGCTCCCAGAAGACCCCCACTGCGGGAGTCAGCGCCTCCTTCCCGCTGACGCCGAGGGCATCGAGGCTTTCCAGTCACCCCAAACCTCTGTATTTTGTAGCTTTCCTTGAAGCGAAAGGGCAGTTATGGGCCTCACCCAGCCCCAGCAGAGGACTGTGTCCTTACAGCATGGGTGACACGGCCCCGTGAGAACGGCTTTGGGCAAGTATCCCCGACCCGTGCAGGCCTCTCCGGTTTCACTAGGGGCCGTGACCCCGACCCCCGGGGACGCGCGTCCGACGCCGCCCTCCCGCCGCTCAAACAAAGGACCCGGCGCCTGGCGCGCCCCCCACTCACCGCTCAGATAGTTGGTCCACTTGTACAGCACCCCCTCCATGTCGCCCGCGGCCCCTTGGCCCCCGCCGCGCCGGGGCCGTTTCCCTTCGCCCGCCGGCCCCCTCACTGCCCCAGGCCCCAGGAGGCGAGGAGCACCGGCAGCAGGGCCATCGCCCAGAGCTGCCGAGCCGCCGACTCCCGGCGCCCGGGCCCGGTGCGGGGACACCCGGCCAGCCTCACATCCTCGGCCCGGGGGCGGGGTCACTGCGGCGGCCTCGGCACGTGAGGACGCGGCCGGCCAGGGCCCCCGTGCGGTGGAGCGGCGCGCTGTTCACAGGGAGGCGAAGGCACTGGGTGGGCCCGAGTGGTGGCTGCAGCCTCCAAGGGGCCACTGTAGCGAGGGAACCGGTGGCTGGCGGTGCCACAGCGCGCTACCTGAATCCTCGACGCGCCGGGCCCGGGGCCCGCTCGCGCATGCCTAATGCGCCGCTCGCGCGCACATTCCCAAGGTCCACTCCGGGGTTTGGCTGCGACTGCGGCGGCGGCGGGGTGACGTAGCGGGAATTGCAGGCAGGGAAATTGAGTCCTAGGAAGTGGGCTTGAGAGTAGGCGACCTATGAGACGATGCGGGACACAGTCCAGACTTAATGGTACCGTAGGTGGGGCCGTACCCACCTCTGGATGTTTGAGGGTCAGTGTGGCCCCTTAGGGTGCCTCCTGTGTTATAGCCCCCAGGGTCCAAATCTTGTTTCAAGGCTAATTGATGCCAGAAAATCAAGGCAGCTAGCAATAGAGCGTACGGAGTTGACGGGAATTTCACGATAGAATACAGTGTGGCTAGTAAGCATGTTTAAACTCTAAGGCCTAGCTATTGGAAGTGCGGTCCATGGACAGCAGAATTAGCATCACCTAGGAGCTAGTCAAAATTGCAGGAACTCACGGCGAGCCCAGGCCTCCTGAGTTGAAATCTGCATTTTAACAGATACTCTAGAGGATTCCTAAGCATATTAAAATGTGAGAAAGTACTGTGCCAAGGATGTTTGACCAGGGAAAATGTTAGCGATAGATTAAGTGGAAAGAGCATGTTATGAAAGAAAGTGTACAATCTGATCTAATTTCTTTTAAGCCTATGTCACAGAAGCATGAACCAAAATGTTAAGATGATTATTTGTAGATGGTGGAGCTATAGGCGATCTCTTTTTCTCTTTTTCTTTGGCATAAGATTGCCAGATTTAGCAAAAATACAGAACAACGGATTCGTTGTTTATCTGAAATTCATGTTTAATTCGGCTCTTTTATTTTAACTGGAAAACCTACTTTCGTGCTTTCCAGTTTCTTCCAAATCGACTGTAATGAACATGTGTGTTGCTTTTGAAATTAGGCGAAAAATGTAAAGCTAATAATTTTAAGCTAAGATAAGCCAGTGTAACTCGTAACTGTGATTACTGTTTCTTCTTTGAAGTGGAGGTCTGCACGTCCGTCTCCTCGATAGAAGCTATTATTTACCTTCTACATTAAAGTCACTAAGAGATAAACTGTTAGCAGCCATAACATTATGCGGTGTTGTAGAATGAATCAGAAGACCGGGTTTGAAGGCGGAGCTCAAATGCTTTGGGGCTGAACAATTTTAAGCAGGACCCTTAACCTCTCCTTGCCCAGATACATTTATCATTTAAATAGGATTAAAGAACCTGCCTTACTGGCAGTGTAGTGAGGTTTACGCAACGGGAATGCGCTTTGCGAACCCTACAGAAATATTTAAGCCTTTATCGTTTATACTGTAAGTTAAGTAACAATACAGGATTGTGGACTCCTAGGGGCGGGGAGTAACCTCTCAGAGTGCGCAAGAGTAAACAGGCCTTTCCGGATACCGCTACCTTTTCACTTAGCCTGGGGGCTCAGCACGCTCAGCCGGGGAACTTCACAGCTGTAAATCTGCTGGAGGAGTTTCCGGTTAGCTGCGTTCCCCAGGGATCTCCCAAAGTCCAAGGTTGTGGAATTCTTTAATCCGCCTTTCTCTAGGACCCCTCCCTGTGCTTCGCGGCCTGACCAAGTCCTGGCTCCGCCCAGCTGTAATTATTGCAGCATCATTGGCTTGGGAGGCTCCGGCGGACTGCACTGCTAGCCAATGGGGAGCCATCGTTCCCAAGAGCCAACCTGTGAGAGCCAGTCAGGCCCGGGTTTGGGGTTTAACGCTTTAGAGGCGGGTTCGCATTACGTGGGAAAGTTGTCGTAGTAAGTGTGCCACGTCTGCTGGGAAGCGGTAGTCATGAACTTGCCAAAGGCCGTTGTCTTGAAGCCTTCAAATACTTTCTTAGTTCTATGAGGTCGGGGGCCCTTTCTCTGTTTTTGTAGGAACTTTCCTGCGCCAGCAGCATGAGGCTTTTTTTGTGGAACGCGGTGCTGACGTTGTTGGTCACTTCTTTGAGTGGGGCTCTGATCCCTGAACCAGAAGTGAAGATTGAGGTGCTCCAGAAGCCGTTCATCTGCCATCGCAAGACCAAAGGGGGAGATTTGATGTTGGTCCACTATGAAGGCTACTTAGAAAAGGATGGCTCCTTATTTCACTCCACGTAAGTAATTACACCTCGCAGGTAAAATAGTGAAGAACCCATCGACCTGTGCGAGCTCTCTGGCAGGAAAGGTAGCCTGTATCAGGTTTCACTTCTCTTTTGAAAAATTGAAATCTGTTATTTCCTTCTTTGGGAAAGGAAATTGTTTAAAGACAATCAAGACAAACAATTTGTTTAAAAACAATAAAGACAATAACAGTGCCTTTGAAGTTCCTTGGAACTTGGAAACGTGTGGTAAGGATAAAGGTTAATTTTTACTATAAAAATTAGAACTAGAATCTTTGACATATTGCAGAAGTATCTAGGTGTGTAATTAGGCAATAAGTAGAAAAAAACTGTAAAGGAATTTCATTTCCCAAACTCCATTCCCGAGGGAAAATGACTCAATTCCATTTTGAATTTGGTGTAGGTGAAATTTCCTTAAAATTTTTCGCAGGGACTTCATGGGCAGAATACACAATCATTTATTTGCTTGTTGTAGGATATGCTAATGCTAGCCTATCGATCTGTTTAATTTTTGTTCGTACAAATGACATTTTGGTCAAGGTATAGTACCATGATTTGTTTCATTATTTTTTTCTTTCTAGAAATTCAAAGATTTCATTGATGGGTATGGTTATGGCCATGAAAGATTAATCCAATAACTATAGTGAATGATTTTCAGGTGGTTACACTATCATTATTTCTGTTCTATACGAACAAAGAAATTGCAACATGGATGTTTTACAAGGGTAACGATTTCTAATTAGGCATTGATTCTCTTCATTCCATTCCAAGATTCTTTATTGAGCATTTCTTTTATGTTAGGCCCTGTGTTTGAGACTAGGGAGATTAAAACTTTTTGGCTTCTCCATCCTTGTCCATTCATTTATCTGTCCATCTAACAAACCCTTATTGAGTGATCACAAGTCAGGCCTTGAGGATGCAAAGGTGACTTAAGAGTGGGCTCCTGTCCTCCAGCAGTACATCATCTACAGGAAGGAGGACGACAAGTAAATAGCTCATGCTATGTAGTACAGAGTGTTGAAAGTGTTTGCAAAGCATAATGGAGTCTGGCATTAATGATGCTCTGGGGGGTGGGGTAAGAGAAAGACTTCCCAGAGATGATAATTGAGATGGGTCTTGAAAGATGGGTGGAGGGTTCCTTCCAGGTGGAGAATGGGGGCAAGGAGGACATTCCAGGTAGAGAAAATGGCATGAACTAAAGTAGTGAAACTTTGTGGCCCATCCTAGACCTCATTTTCGGATGAACTGCCTTTATTGAGCATTCAGACCTGGTCTGTCAGGTTTTGGAGAAATGAATGGCATTCTTCTTTGAACTCTGTTAGCCTTTGCAAAAATTTCTGAAACAGTGGCTTGCCATAGAATTCTCAACAGCTCCATCTTCTTAGCAACAAGGCCAGTGCCACAGTAGATGTTAAACAAGATTAACGTTTGCATTTAAAATTTTCAACTGCATCTTTATTTTTAGTCTGATCTCTTTTAGATACAGCCTGATGTCTTTCAGGTCTCAGAATGAAAAACCTATTGGCCTTTGGTGGTAGCCATATATTATTTAGCAGTTTGCTACTAAAGTTCTAGTACCTATTAAAAAAAAGCAGGGGGGCGCCTGGGTGGCTCAGTCAGTTAAACGTCTGACTTCGGCTCAGGTCACGATCTTGCGGGTTTGTGGGTTTTGGTCCCACATTGGACTCTGTGCGGACAGCTCAAAGCCTGGAGCCTGCTTCGGATTCTGTGTCTCCCTCTGTTCTCTGTCCCTCCCCCCACTCATACTCTGTCTCTCCCTCTCTCTCTCAAAAGAAATAAACATTAAAAAGATAAATAAATAAAGTTCTGGTACCTGATGAGGGGACGGTTGTCATGCGGCCTCAGTGTAAATGGTCAGGAACTGCTAACCCTGAGTTTTATGAAGCAGTACCATCAAGTGATCTGTTGTAAAGCATGTTTGCCATGTCTAGAATAATAGCCTGTGTGGTAAATAGCTTAAATCCTTTAGCTGTGACAAGAAATGTACCAAAACTGTAGTCAGCACTGGGTGGCAGATTGTTTTCTTCCTTCTTTATTCTTTTCCAGCCTTCCCAAGTGTTCTACAGTTGGCAATTTGTTTCTTTAGTCATAGGGGGAAATTAAGAAAAGAGGAGGTAATGGCTTTTACCTAGATTTAGTAATTAACCATGGTGTCCATGAAACCTAGTAGAGTGATTTCTCATTCTCACCTATACAATATCCTTGAGAATACTTTCCGTATGTACCAAAAAGGAGCGAACTGGGGCTCACGTGCTATTCAGCCCTCAGGCCCCCCAGTAGCTTGGCAGGCTGGGTTTCTTAGGCTGGCCTCTCTCCAGGTCCTAAGCCAGGATATTTTGATCATTTCCTTCTTCCTCAGTCCTTGAGGGACAACTCCCCCAGGTTTCCCTGCACAGCCCCACAGAAAATGCCTGCAGGCAGCATCTAGGTGGGGTTCGGGTTGAAGAGCAGCCGTTTCCACCTGACAGAGCTATCGCGAGACTGTACATCAGCAGGGCTTATAGGCAGACTAGAAGATGCTGTGCTCCTGACTCTCCAGTGTCCATGTGGGTGTGGACCCACTTGTCTTGGCAGTAACTTCTTAACTTCTCTTTCTTCCCAAATTCACCCATTTTCCATGATTTTCTCCCTCTTCTGCCCGGGATGACATTCCTGGGACAGCATCGCTGTGGTTAAGACCTTGAACTTTGGAGTTAGATCAAATATCAGCACATTTAACCTCAGTTTCCTCCTCTGTACAATGGGGAAATGATGGTACTTACCTCATATGATCATTCTCACAGAGTTAAAAGAGGCAAAGAATTTGGGGTAATACCTGGTACACAGTAAATCTCAAATAATTATTAACTGTTTTTATTATTCCCTCTGCCCTTCTCTACTTGATTCAATTGTATGAAATTTGCATCAAGAAATAGGGGCAGTGGATTAAATCATTACAAAATTAACCTGGTTTTGTGTGTATGTGTATAGCTGTTTTTGTTAATTCCCAAACTGAATCACTTATTGGTAGAATAAAATGCTCCCACATCAATAAAAAAAGAAAGTTACTAAAGAGTTCTAATATGTTTTCTTTCTATTGTAGTCACAAACATAACAATGGTCAGCCCATTTGGTTTACCTTGGGTATCCTGGAGGCTCTCAAAGGTTGGGACCAGGGCTTGAAGGGAATGTGTGTAGGAGAGAAGAGAAAGCTCACCATTCCTCCTGCCCTGGGCTATGGAAAAGAAGGAAAAGGTAATAACAATTTCGCATTTTTACTACAGCATTGGGGTTCTTCTCTAGATTAGGAGACAGAAGTCAGCGTAACTAGTATGTATTTTTCCCCCAGAAGTAGAAGATGTGTATTATTTATTTATTTTTTTAATTTTTTTTTTCAACGTTTATTTATTTTTGGGACAGAGAGAGACAGAGCATGAACGGGGGAGGGGCAGAGAGAGAGGGAGACACAGAATCGGAAACAGGCTCCAGGCTCTGAGCCATCAGCCCAGAGCCCGACGCGGGGCTCGAACTCAGGGACCGCGAGATCGTGACCTGGCTGAAGTCGGACGCTTAACCGACTGCGCCACCCAGGCGCCCCTATTATTTTTTTTTTTTTAAGTATGATTGCGTCTTGATTATCATTTGAGATGGGCAAATTAAAGCCATTCTGTCTTAATGGTCAACTGAACTACTGATACAAAGTTCTGGAACCTTTAACTCTATCATTAACAATTTACCACCATATTAACCAAAAGAATGGTTTTTAAAAAATTATGGCACAATACTTACAAAATAATGGTTCCTATTTTAACCACTTTTAACTGTACGATTCAATGGCATTATGAACATTCACACTGTTGTACAAGCATCACCACTATCCAGTTTCAGAACGTTTTCATCCTCCCCAGCTGAAACTCATCAATTTATTTTAACACCAAAAAGAAAGATTATTCCACATAAGTGTTTCGATGAGTTGAACATGTGAAATATAGATTATTCAGGTATTAAATGGGGTTTAGATGTGGGCTGCAGGGGGCTCACAACTGAAGTTTTCTATAACAAAGGTTTTTTTGGGGGGGTTGTTTTCATTCTTGTGTTAAAGTTGTTTTATAACTGTTTTTATAATTCACTTATAAAATCTGATGGAGTGACATGAAATGAGTGTTATAAAATAGAAGCAAATAGGCTAGCTGATTCCAGGAGACTTTGTGCTAGTTTGTTCCAGGATGTACACCTGCTGTGTGAGTGGGGAGCCACGCAGCTTTCCAAAGGGCTATTTACAAGAGGCCAGATGACGTTTCCTGCACAAGATATATTTCCTTTCTAATTTAACCTAAGGGAATAATCAGGTATCAGGAGAAATATTTGTGGACAGGCATGTCCATTGCTACATTGTTTTAAAATGTTTATTTTTGAGAGAGAGAGAGAGAGAGAGAGAGCGTACAAGCAGGGGAGGGGCAGAGAGAGAGGGACAGAGGATCTGAAGTCTGTGAAGTTGGCTCTGTGCGGATAGCAGCGAGCCCCATGCGGGGTTCAAACTCACGGGGCAAGTTCATGACCCGAGCCAGAGTCTGAAGCTCAACCGACTGAGCTACTCAGGTGCCCCACTACATTGTTTCTAACAGCAAAAATATTGAAATCAACTTCAATGTGTAATGAGAAGGGTTAACTAAAATATGGCCCAGTTATTAAAAAATGGCATTTCAAGGATTAAAAAAATTATATCCAAATGGGTAAGATATAATGTTATATACAAGAGTGGAAAATAAAGCTATACTATATCCAAGAGTAAGTATTAGAAAAAAGTATATACACACAGATTGAATCACAAGGAAATAATTAAGAATGATAACAATGGATGGGTCGGAATTATTTTTATTTCTGGTTCTGTCTCTTCCAAATTCTCTACAATGGGCATGTATTACATAATGAAGAAAAAAATTTATTAAGTAGTCACCAGAACCAGACAGGGAACCACTCTGATACTGTAGCAATAACAGACTTCACAGTATCCTTAGGTCTAAACTTAACCAGTTACAAAGTGAGAATCCTAACCCCAGTTTCCAGAGAAGAAAGTAAATGCCATATGTGTAACATTATATTCTTTTTTTTTTAATGTTTATTTATTTTTGAGAGACAGAGACAGCATGAGTGGGGGAGGGGCAGAGAGAGAGGGAGACGTAGAATATGAAGCAGGCTCTAGGCTCTGAGCTGTCAGCACAGAGCCCGAGGAAGGGCTCGAACTCATGAGCTGTGAGATCCTGACCTGAGCCGAAGTCAGATGCTTAACCAACTGAGCCACCCAGGTGCCCTTGCAACATTATATTCTAAAATGGAACTTGCTATATAAATCTTATGCATAGAATGGAATTTACTAACCAAATTCAATTATTATGATAATCATCTCTTTAGAGAAAGAAAATCAGGTATCTAGAAAATGTTTCTCTGATGTTCATCACCTTCCTGCTGTATCTTTATTGCCTCACCTTTAATGTATATGTAGAATTAATCCATTACTCTTACTCCATACTATATTTAACTCAATTTTACTGTAGGACAAGCAGAGTTCTAAATTTGAGTCATTTCGTCCAGACTGAGAGCCATGAAACTAATTCTGCTGATGTGTATTTAACACTAATTTTGTAGTCATTTGGTACCACGTTTGCATGTCTCCTTTGGAAAGACACCAGTTTTATCAACGACCTAGTGCATGCCCCTTCTCTGTCTAGATCTGGAATGGTAAGCTTGGGCACAGAGTGTAAGTTTTGTTCTCTTTAATACTTAACAAATGCTCTTTGACAGAAATATGTGGGATTTGGATGGGGGGTGGGGGACTAAGAAATATTTGTAATGTTTACCCAGACCTTTATGTTAAATACAGTTATAAGGAAACAAATTGAAAAAAAAAAATTGTTCATACTGCCCAGAAAGTATTTTTTTGAAAAGGCCCCTGGGACTTTTAATAGAGCTCTTTTCATGTTTTAAAAGATTTTTATCTCCCTTCTCAGAAATTTGTTTTAATTTCTTCTCTCACATGAAATTTCTTCAGAATATGTATATAATTATATATATGTTCTATATCAGAGGAGGTGTTTCCCAAGTCTGAAATTGTTGAAACTTTCTGTATTGTTTTTAAAGCTTATAAGAGAACTATGTCTTAGTAATACATCGAGAGCTTACTATTTATGAAGCAGAATGCTAAATACTTTGCATAGCTTTATTTTCCTTCATCTTCCCAACAGATTCTGCATTTTATAAATGCATTCTATAAATGAGGAAATAGGCTTAAAGAGGGGCAAGTTTAAGCTTTAATACTGGCTCTTGGGACACCAGATCTCTCTCAGTTAGATACTGCCTCCTAGTGGTAGAAATGCTACTACTCTATGTATATCTAGGTCAGGACTTTTGTGACACCGTCCCTCCCCCAAAGTTAGTTAAATCACTTGTACTATAATTAACTCTGAATTATCTACAGCCCTTTAAGTCATTCTTGACATGTAATATACAATATCTTAATCATAGTTGAAATTTAATACCAGGCCATTAGGCACATCTGTATGTATGTGTGTGTTTGTGTGCACGAAACAGTTTGTAATTGCAAAGCCAAACACAGACTGCTTTTGATCTACCAGTTTGGATTATTCCTTTGCTATTCTATTTGTTTGAGTAACATATAGTTACAAGTAATTTACATCATATGTGATAGCCTTAGGAAGGCTCTTCATTTAATTCAATCAAAAGAATATTTTGTTCAGTGTCATAAGTTTCCTGTCATCAAAACTTTGGGATTGTTTAAGTAAAAGTTAACCTCCGTCTCTCTTCATGTCAGGTAAAATTCCCCCAGAGAGTACACTGATATTCAACATTGATCTCTTGGAGATTCGGAATGGACCAAGATCCCATGAGTCATTCCAAGAAATGGATCTTAATGATGACTGGAAACTCTCTAAAGATGAGGTGATCTTTCCTTCTTCTTACTCCTTTGTTTGCTTGTGTCTTCTCACTTATTAAAAAATATACTTCTAAAGAAAATTTATTTTTGTTTGGATAAAATATTGTTTATAAGTTTTCTTATAATACTGATGCTTTGAATATTGGCTTTTTTAAAAATAGGAAATCATTGTTTTGAAGAGAAATATATTGAGACTCAACAGCATTCATTCTTTTGCTTCCCTCTCCCCCCACCCCTACCCCACCATGTTTAAGGTTTACTGTATCCTTCCCCCTTTCTGAGTTTTTGAAAGGTCATTTTGCTAAGACAATTCCCATTTTGAAGTTGCTATATAAGAAATAAATGTGGATGTCTGGAGAAATATCTCCTGTTCACAGTTTCTGTTTAAAACTGTCAACTGGCTGTTAAATGCACTTTGTTGTAATTTCCTGGCATTTAGCAGCAAACGGCCCACCTGCTGGGTTCTTTTGTTCTGGGTAGCACCTGGAGAAAGGAGACTCTGGTCTGGATTTTCTAGAGCGGAAGACCTTTCCCAGCCCCCTCTTAGTTCTGGTGTTTGCGTAAGGATAAAGGAAGAAGTCTTCTCCCTGTAATTCATTTAGGCTTTCGCAGCCATTTTTACACACACCTGTCTTAGTCTGGCTGTTGTGAGGAAAGGATTGGAGGTAGAGAGCTACTCAGTTTTTTTTGTCTGCCCATATTCTCCATTGTGGCCTGGCTGGTCAGAAATCAAGTCCCTTTTTATGTTTTGATCAATTTCATTCTAATGGCCAGGAAATGATTAAGTCTTAAATAAGCGAAGTTATTATGAACTCATAGGGTCATGATCTACAGCTACTAAATTTATAACACCTTGTACTATTACCAGTCATAGGACTTTTTTCTATCCAAGGTAAATTTCAGTAACCTTTCATTTAAAAAACCTTAAATATACAGCACATTAAAAAAAAAAATCAATCCAGGGGCGCCTGGGTGGCTCAGTCGGTTAAGTGTCCGACTTCAGCTCAGGTCACGATCGATCTCCCGGTCCTTGAGTTTGAGCCCCGCGTCGGGCTCTGGGCCGATGGCTCAGAGCCTGGAGCCTGCTTCCAATTCTGTGTCTCCCTCTCTCTCTGCCCCTCCCCCGTTCATGCTCTGTCTCTCTCTGTCTCAAAAATAAATAAACGTTAAAAAAAAAGTCAATCCAATTAAAAAAGGTGTTTATTAAAAAGTTTTTCTCCCACCCACATCCTCTTCTATGTGATCTGTCCCTTTCCGCATCCAGTTTTATTAGCTTCTAATGTATCTTTCCAGTGTTTCTTTATGCAAATACAAGCAAACATGAATGCATATTCCTGTTTCCTCTTTTCTTACACAAAAAATAGCATGATATACATAATATTTGACATCTTGCTTTATTCTCACAGTATATCCTAGGGATATATTCTACATTAATCCATCTGGCCTTATCATCCTTTTTTTTTTTTTTTAACAACTTCATTAAATCTCCTTAATCTTAAAAATAAATATGTCCTATGTTTGTATATTGGCGATAGGGGCAGGAAGGAGGACTTGAAATTACTGATCTAACAGAAGGAGTAATAGAGCTCTGATTAAAAATGAAAATACAGGTTAAACTGCATTATGGTCAATCTAGTGGGTAATTGGGAACAGGATTTTGTTTATGTCTTTAAATATCTGAATGAGAGTGAAAATTTTTAGTGTAAGCACTCATCAGGTTGGATTTTGCTTTAATTTCTGAGATTGGGAGGTCATGAGGCATGGTCATAGCCAGATCCACAGCATGGACTATTACCAGACACTTACTTAAATTAAAAAATGCCATTAGGAGAGGGGAGGCAAGTGGGAGCAATGGGTGAAATAGGTGAAGGGGATTAAGAGCACACTTATCATGATGAGCACTGAGTAATGTATAGACTTGTTGAATCACTCACTATATTGTACATCTGAAATTAGTATAACACTGTAAATTATACTGGAATTTAAAAAATTAAAAAATTTTTAAATAAATTTTTTAAATGCCATTCTTTAATCTGATTTTAAGAGAGAAGTACCTGGAATTCTGACCCTACTTAGAGATCTGGATAATACAATGGAATGAAAGACTACAGTTTTTCAAATGCTTGGCTTTATTTAGACTCAGATTAAGAGCAGGTAGTATCCTTTCACTGGGTGCTTTTCTTTTTCTTTCTTTTTTTTTTTTTTAAGTTTATTTATTTTGAAAGAGACAGTGTGAGTGGGGGAGGGGCAGAGAGAGAGGGAGAGAAAGAATCCCAAGCGGTCTCCGGTCTCCGAGCTGTCAGTATAGAGCCCCACTCTGGGCTCAATCCCATGACCTGAGCCAAAATAAGACTGGGCTGTGTAACCAAGTGAGCCACCCAGGTGCCCTACTGGATGATATAAACCTTATCTTTGCCTCTGAGCAATATTCTGTGCCTATATTGGAGCAGTATAGCAACAGTTTTTAAGGAGAAAAAAAAATTTCCTTTACTGTCATTGGAAATATATCCAATGATATATTGTAAAGCAGTTGGTTGGTCATTGTTGTATATAATCCAGTAAACTACCAGTCCACTCTGTGATATTAACAGGCTTGGTGTGGGTGTCTTATGAATTAGAATTATTAATGAGACCCATTATTTTGTAGGTTAAAGTGTATTTAAAGAAGGAGTTTGAAAAGCATGGTGCAGTGGTGAATGAAAGTCATCATGATGTTTTGGTGGAGGATATTTTTGATAAAGAAGATGAAGACAAAGATGGATTTATATCTGCCAGAGAATTTACATATAAACATGATGAGTTATAAAGATACATCTGCCCATTTTATATGGCATCCATCCTTAAAGACAGGGCAACCATTTTAAAAGAAGGTCTTATTTTTAAATAATGTGCTGTTCCTGTTCTGGTTTTATATATATATATATATATTTTTTTTTTTTTTTTCTGAATATTATTTGAAAAACCCCTTAAGATTCCTAAGTGCCCATTTCTTTCTGGTGAGTTATTGGGAAGAAAAAAATTAATTTGTCTTTGAACGGAAGACTGCTGAACTATTTTCCACTTTCACATATGAAGCCTTATGGTTTACTTGCTTACTTGTAATTTTAAAACATTGCACCCAGAAGCATGCCCAACAAATCGGCACCCTCTATTTCTCCTTCCCTCTATTTTCTCCAAGTTAGATACTGACATTTGAGAAACCTTTTGCAATAGCCCAAGGCTTACTATTTTCATGTTATAATGAAACAGTGGGTCTGTAACTGCCTTTGAGTCTGTGCTTAAGGAAAAGAGGAAACTGGTTGTTGATTTGGGCTTGTAACCAGTTACTGCTCTACTGAGATGTGTAAGGCTGAAGTGAGTAACAAAGTTAGTAACTTATAAATATGTATACATTGAAACATTCTGCCCAGGACTTAAGTTTTATAAAGTTTGGTTCCTAGTGACTAATAATCTATAATGAGAAATTGGACAAATTATTTATGTGTCTGGCTCTTTGTAATAACGGGTCAAAACATTGTTGCTGCGGTAGAGAGTTGTAACTAGTCAATGTTTAAGTCTAGCAGATTACCCTTCCTGGTTTATTAATGAATAAAATCTATTACTAATGTATTATACTACAGTAACATTGTATCATGAGAGAAATTAGTAAGCCAATCGAAAATTTCCTATTTCTGTTCATCAAAACATGACGTGGATCCACAGCCGCTACTATTGGATAGAAATCTTTCCTGCGTCAAAAAAATGGATGATTGGGGCGCCTGGGTGGCGCAGTCGGTTAAGCGTCCGACTTCAGCCAGGTCACGATCTCGCGGTCCGTGAGTTCGAGCCCCGCGTCGGGCTCTGGGCTGATGGCTCAGAGCCTGGAGCCTGTTTCCGATTCTGTGTCTCCCTCTCTCTCTGCCCCTCCCCTGTTCATGCTCTGTCTCTCTCTGTCCCAAAAATAAATAAATGTTGAAAAAAAAAATTAAAAAAAAAAAATGGATGATTTTATAATTTTACCTGAAATTGGCTTTTATCCTTTTCCTTTAAAAAAGCTCCCAAATCTCCATTTACTAAGAATAGTTCTTTATCATTTACAAAGTGATCTCAAGTGCATCATTGTCTTTGATTTTCATTGCTCTGAGCCCTGTGGGGGGGAAAAAAAAACTGGTGGATCTTAATGTAACTGTTTTATAGATGAGGACATTACCCTTCAAAGAGATTGATTGTTTTGTCCGAGGTCAACAGCTAACTTGTGCAAACAGATCGCAGTCCCCAAGTTCAGTATGTTTGTTTTGCCCTCTACTAGTGAAAAAGCAAAACTTCCCTTTGAACTCATTGGACCTAATTCTCTCTTCACTTTGCTCTCAAAGCAGTCAGCTCTGTTTTTTTTATCTTTGGCTCCTTATCCTTTGAAGATGGTGAACTGGCTGTTGTAGGTACTTTTGAATTCTTCCCCTGATCTAGGAAAGGCTCTGGTTTCATTGAATAGTCTTGGGGTTAGCACTGAATTGCCTCAAAAACCCTGTCCTGTGAGAAGATCCAGGCATGTTTCTTAGTCCTTTCATGCTTGTTTACCTCTAGGTTTTTTAATTTTGTTTTGTTTTGTTTTGTTTTGTTTTAGAGAGTCATGAACAATTATTGCATCATATACAGGCTACTTTTGCCACTTATCTGTTGACATTTTCCTCACCAGACCATAAAGTTCTTGAGAAGAACATATATAACACCTTTTTTCTGATGAAATCAGCTATATGTCAAAAACTCTTAAATTGTCACTGCTATTTTCCTCAACCCGGAGGAGTTACGAACCGCAATACAGAAAGCTTTATGCTGTGTTCGTCGGGAAGGAGAGAGCTTGTCACGTGGTAGCACCTTGTATAGACGTTATTGGCGATGCTATCTCCGGTAAAGCAGGCAAAGCAAAAAGAATTGTGATTATTTGGGCAGCATATTTCTTTATATGTGAGTTCACGTAAATTCTCATCTAAATCTTTAGACACAAACATGAAATGAAAGCGTATAAATAGGTTATGGTCGTTTTTAAGCATCTGCCTTTGGTTTAGCTACACCTGTACCCCTTTCCATTCGTGGGAATAATCAGACATGAACTGTGACCTCACTTGTAATATAATTTGACTCATTAATATTGCTAGATATGTCCTACTTAAGTTTATATGACCATGTTGTATTCTTTTCAAAATAAACTTTATTTGGGGAATGATTGGTTTTGTGAAACCTTCTTCAAGTGCCAGTTTCCTTAGCAGCTTTATTGATTTTCTTACCTGTTATTCTAGGTTTTATGTTGAAACTGGATAGGGAAGATGGATAGGTCATGGTAGGAGAGGGGTGTAGTGACGCATGGAACGTGATTATCTGCTCTGTTTATTTATCTGTTTTTTGACATTAATTTTTTTTTTTTTAATTTTTAGAGAGAGTGTGTGAGTGCGGGAGAGGGGCAGAGAGAGAGGGAGAGAATCCCAGGCAGGCTCCATGTTCAGTGGGGAGCCTGACGTGGGGCTCCGTCCATTGCAAGATCCTGGGATCATGACCTGAGTCCATATCAAGAGTCAGACGCTCGACTGACTGAGCCACCCAGGTGCCCTTGTCTGCTCTGTTTAGAGATACGTGTAAGAAAAACTGTGCTTTGGTTTCAATTGTTTTGAAATAAGCATGAAACATTGAGAATCGCGGGCAACAGCTGCTAGTGAATTTTGGTACCAGAGAAAGTGTATGTGTTGGGTTTTATTCAGTGTGGTTTGGGTGGTAGTTCTCACTATTGTTTTCGTTTGGGATTTTACTTTGTCACAGGTAGACATTATGATGATTAATGCCTAGTGAGTGAGTGAGCACTGTAAAATGTAATTAAATGAAATGCTGGGTTGTCATAAAAATAACAAGAAACAATGATTTCTGATTCAGAAGGGGAATCAGCCATTTGAATCTTTGCTTGTGGAAATGAATTTGTACCCCTTCATGATATATAGGAAATTCTTTACGTCTACAGCGCTGTTAGATATGAGCATGCTGTCTGTCCCTACTGAATTGAGGGTATGGATGATTTCTCAGCGTTGTTTGGAAACTGCAAGAGGAGAAAAAGGGACTTGGTGGAATGCTATGGAAAAAAATACATCTCTCACCCTTTTATTAAAAAAGGGACTTATCATCGTAATAATAACCCTGGGAAAAAAATAACAAGCAACTTATTTTCCAGAGTTGCAGAGCACTTGGTCATAAGGATGTTTTGATTTATTTTCTTTTTGTCTCTTACCCACTTCTGTTTGAAATGAAACCTAAAATGTCAAGCGTGATTATACATTCCTATGCCCATTTGGAAACATGAAAATTATGGTACTTTTCTCTCTTAATATCTGTAGCATTCTATTTAGGAAGATTTGCATATTCTCTTCAGTACGATGAAATCCATACATTCTTCCATAAGGGTTTGGAGTCTATTTGAAGGGTAAATTCTTTTCTCTGTTTAAAACACTGCTTTGCCTTTGCTTTCAGCCTTGCCTCTGCTGCCTTCAGCTCCTTGCTCCAGGCTGACAGAAGACAAAGACCTTATAAACACTGGTTTCCTAGTGCCATCCTCAAATATAATGAGAGGCTTGCTTTGCTTCCTAAATGTTGCAGAAATGTAGCAGTGACTCAAAATTAGCATACACCAGAGATGCATGGTATGTGTGTGAAATATGCAGATTCCTGACCCCTTTCCCCAGCAATGCTGATTCATTCTTGGGTTGGGCCCATGGTTCTGCATTTTAGCCCACTTGCTAGATGATGACACTGATGCAGGTGGTCTAAGATTCTTAATTTGAGAGATGATTCACGTCACCAATTCCCTGCCCTTGAATATACGATCTTCTATATTTTTCTTTGAATATTCTTTCTTGTTTTCTGTAAAGCATTGGTCATTGGGGAAACGAATTGTGCCTAAAACTGAATGTACAGTCAAAAGGGTAAGTTGTCTGGAGATACTATTTTCCCCAGGGTTAGGAATTTTTTATGACTCTAAATTCTCACAGCAAAAAGTTAGATCATCAGTAAGTATGTTTTTGTGAACATCTTCCCTACCAGAAGAGAGAAAAGAGACCCAAACTTTCCCAAATTATTGTTCTTTATTATTTTTTCAGAATTATCTATAGCCCACATGTTTAGAAGAATATACAGTCAAGAGATTGCCTTTAAAAAATAAATATATGTATGTATTGTATATAGTGTATAAACTATGTGCCATGTATAATGTATACATATATTATGAATAGATTATATACATATATATGAATATGTATATATATAGTTTCGTATCAAAGATAGTCATTGAAATGTTCTCTCTAGTACATGATTTCCCTTCTCTGAAAACTTGTCTATACCATGCAGTTAAATTTCCTTTTGGTTGATTTGGAATCTGTCTCTCTGTACTTTGCCTATATTTCTATGTTTCACTTATAATTTAGGTAAAATTTCCTAGTAGTTCTCCATGTAAAACCAACAATAATCTTTTTTTCATTCCTTCAGCTTTGGTTTACCCAAGGGATTAAGTGGCTCATTTTGATATACATAGGTTATTGTTAAGGAAAAGAAAAGCATACAAACAGTTGGGAGATTCTGGAGATCTGAAAACACCTAGCACACTAATCAAGGATTCTTTTGTTTACCATTTCTTTGTGTTCCTGTACTGCTAATAAAGCCTCTGGCATAAAATGGATGACTGTAGTGAGTATGAGTCAGCCAATAATTTACAAAGCCAATCTAAGTGCCTAGGACCTAGACTAACAATTTTATTTTATGATCTAAAAACAGGGGCGCCTAGGTGGCGCAGTCAGTTAAGCGTCCGACTTCAGCCAGGTCACGATCTCGCGGTCCGTGAGTTCGAGCCCCGCGTCGGGCTCTGGGCTAATGGCTCAGAGCCTGGAGCCTGTTTCCGATTCTGTGTCTCCCTCTCTCTCTGCCCCTCCCCCGTTTATGCTTTGTCTCTCTCTGTCCCAAAAATAAATAAAAAAATGTTGAAAAAAAAATTTAAAAAAATAAAAACAAATTACATGAGATGTTTGCTGAGGTTTTTTACTCTAAAAATCTAGAGTAAAGTGAATGCTGTCCCCTTGGTCTTTATATCTCACTTGGGGATTTCTGGGAATTTACAAGTCATTTCTTTAATTTAAAATTCCACACTGCTGTAGGGATAGAGGTAATTTCTTTTCTGGTGAACAGTTGCAGTGAAAACATTTCACACGCAATGTGAATTGAGGTATTGGGGGACAGTTCTCGTTATTATAAAGAATGAAGTAAAGGTAGGGAGACCCTTTGGGCTTTAATTCCAGTTTCTCAGAACATTTTCTCATTCGTTGGCCTTGCTCTGCTGGAATGTATTTTATGTTAATATAACTGATAATAATTTTACCTCTGGGCAGGAGACTAGGATATTATAACATTCAACCATATACAGGTGTTTTTTTTTTTCTTTTCCCTTTATAATCGTATCTTGTATTGTTGTGTAGCTATTTTGTGCAGAAAACATTTTGAAACAGTCTAAATTTGTTTATTTTATATATTTTTTAAAGTTTATGTATTTATTTTGAGAGAGAGAGAGCAGGGGAGGGGAAGAGAGAGAGAATCCTAAGCAGACTCTGTACTGTCAGCACAGAGTCCAATGCGGGGCTCAAACTCACAAACCGTGAGATCAAGGCCTGAGCTGAAATCTAGAGTCAGTTGCTTTACCAACTGAGCTACCCAGGCACTCCTAGATTTTTTTCTAAAGTAGCTCTTAAGTTAGAAGCTAAATTAAATTAAATTGAATGGGTAAGGTACTTGTGTAGAATAACCAAGAAGAGGACTGATATTCATACAGGAGATTTGCCTTAAAGTAAGAAACATTTTTAAGAAAATTAAGCAGCCTACTAAAGTTAATTGATTCTTGCTCACATTAAGACTGAACGGTAAACCAACTCTGCTCCTTGGATTCTTTTTTCCTAACATTTTCCTACTATGGCAATAATTCTTCAAAACTATTCACTCTTTATCATTGACCTATATTTACTCTGAGCTGGGCAATGTTCAATGGTTGTTTTTTTTTTTTCTTCTTGAGGTAGGGCATTTTTAAAAAATAAAACCATGTAATACGGTGATTTTTTTTTTTTTTTTTTACAATTCAATAAATTGTAGCATATAGAGTTGTGCAGCCATCACCACAATCCATTTTAGAATGTTTTTCTTATCCAAAAGAAACTCCCACACCCAAGTAGTCAATCCCCTCTTTTCCCCAACTCCCGAAGCAACCACCAATCTGCTTTATTTGCCTGTCCTAGAAATTCACTGATAATTCTTAAAGCTCAATCCTTTCTTTATATTCACAGTCAAGAAAGATTGACTATCTGAGAAATTCATAGGACAGTAAAACAATTCCTGCTCAATTTTCGTTTCAAAAAAATATGATAAGATGCTTTTTGAAAATCAAAATGAACCAGACACAGATTCCAACTCCAAGGAATAAATCACTCTTTGTACACAAAAAGCTAAATCCTTTGCGCGTGTAAGAGCTGGTATGAGGGATGTAATAGTAAAAACCTAGGGCCTGGATTTTGACTGAAAAGTAGAAAGTCAATGGAAAGGAGAGTGAAGAATAATTAGGAATTTAAACACTCAAGTCTCTCCATATGTTAGATTATTTCCAATTATCTGAAAGCCAGGTAATTAGTCCAATAGGAAACAAAATGATACCAATCTTCTGCTCTTTCATGAAAGTTAGATGCATGTCCAAAACAACATACTCTTCCTCTGGAGTCAGAAATTTTATACATTCTCTCAATAGGTAGGGTGATTGCTGAATCACTGATAGCATGAAATAAGTCTTCCTTTAACTGAACCCAAAATTCCTACAGCAATTTAGACAAGACTTTGTTTAGTTCTCGGGAAGATTGGAAAATAATAACTTTTTTTTTTAAGTTTATTTATTTATTTTGAGAAAGAGAGGGAGAGGGCGCACTAAAGCAGGGGAGGGGCAGAGGGAGACAGAATCCCAAGCAGGCTCCGTGCTGTCAGCGCGAGTCAGTTTGGAGCCAGACCCCACAAACCGCAAGATCGTGACCTGAGCCGAAACCAAGAGTCGGTCGCTTAGCCAACTGAGCCACCCAGGCGCCCCACTAATAATAGCTTCTGCTGAAAGTCCTGTATTATCTCGAGGGAACAGTGGTGTTAACATTGCAGATCTAAGAGGCTCAACGTCTACAATTCTGGATAAGCTTTCATCCATTAAAAGGTGGCCTCAGGTATCACCAGGATATTAAAAACAAGTTCTGTTTTAAAACTGTGGGTAGCATGGGGTGGACCTTTTCCACACACGTAAACTAGGAAAACATCAGGGGGACAGGATTAGGTTGAAGCTCCCAGTCTGGTCATAGAATCTTTTAGTCTGTTCTTTGATGATGACAAGACAAGGTCTTAGCGATTCTCCTTTAAATCATCTGTACAGTGGCTAAACCCATGAATGACTCCTACAGTCACAGAGCATGTGAAGCATACATAATTTGTTTTTAAAACCAGATCCAGAACATTTAGGAGCTGTTATTTCAAATTAAATAGAAGACATTCACTGAAATGACACACTTGAGTAATTGAATTTATAAGCCCATCACCTAGTTACAATAAATACAATTTTATACCTTTTGCCAAAGGATAATTTATGGCCGTCCAAATTACATATTCAAAGGGCTCGATGGATCATTTAAATTCTAAAGATAATTTAAAAATAGATTTCAGTACTTAAAATCTCTCAGTGTTGCTTATACTCGATATGGGCAGTAATTCTGTAAATTGATTTAAGGGCATTCAAAAGGTTTGTTTCTATGGTAACCAAATTCGGAAAACTAACCTCCTAAACATGGTTGTCATAGAATTAAGACAGGTGGCTGACTAATCTTCACTAGCTTTCTTTCTCATTTTCTGATGGCTTTGCTCTCAGACCTCTTTTGATTCTCATAAGATTGCATACAAAGCAATTACACGGGCTTTCTTACCCTTATGTGAGTGTCTCGTTCACGTAATACTGTCTGTTCATCCCCATGAGATCTGCCCAGTGACAGATCTTTTTCTTCCTGCTACAATTATACACCAGAAGAAGAACTAAGTGGAAAACACCTCTATAAGTAATGTGTTAAAGGCATTTCCCAATTACACACGTACTTCAGCTCCTCGAAATCATTGTATGGGGTTCTTCAGACAGTAACACTGCTTAGAAGAAAAGGCAACATTGTCATCGATAATATTTTTAGGTGGTCTGTGTTCGGGTAACCCTCATTTATGATCATCTTTCATACTTGTTTACATTTCCCAATATGCTAGATCCACATATTTATCTGTGCCTAATTCTTATGTTACCCTGACGGGAACGTGGAATATATGCATATATTACCTTTCTACTTAATTTCTAATTAATTTCCTTGCCTGCCTCTGACTTCCTGAGAGGAGGGGCTACGATGCCTTTTACATCTTTGTAGCAGAAGTACAATTCCTGCTACAAGCGTTCCATAAATGTTTCTTGTTAAATTAGACGTGTTGAAGAACTTCTAGAAGTATAAATAAACTATGCATTTATAGTTTATTAAATAATGGGCCAGCTGATTCTGTATCAGTCCATTTGGTTCCTCAGAGGTATGAAGATTAGTGTTCCTGGCCTTCCACATCTTCCTAGGAAGGAAAATGTGCTATGGCACTTGCTATCCTGTTGTAAGCAACTAGAAAACTGGGCAAAATAGATGAGACAACGTGGGTCAGACATTGGTCAGCAGGCAGAGCGGGACTGTGATTCTCAAGAGAAAGGAAACAAATGAGAAGAGACCTACAATCGCCTTAGCCTTCTGTGTGGAGGCAATTCCTGAACCAGACATGGCAAAGACAAGGGGAAACAAAAACAGAGCCCAGTTGTTTTGTGCGGTTGAGGAAAGAGTGATCAGAGTCCAGGAAGGTCAAAGCAGTTGGAATATGTGGGGCAGAGTTCTGCAGAAAACTAAATGGAAAAGAAATTTAGAAATTTGCATTTTAGTCATCAACTGAATACCAGTTTATGCATGCAAATGATGAATCTCCACAAGGCTGAGGAAGAAACAACTACTGGGAGCTGTGCACCAAAAACTTTGCAGAGCTCACACAAAACTGGGAATTGTTCACGTTTCTACCAGCCAGGATCACCTTATCGATTGCATGGAACATTTATTAGAGACCCTATGTGAGTCATACCTTAGTAAAAGGGCTAAAGTAGCCATAGAGTTAAAGCTACCCCAAGGGCGCCTGGGTGGCTCAGTCGGTTGAGTGTCCGACTTTGGCTCAGGTCATGATCTCACGGTTTGTGAGTTCGAGCCCCGCGTCAGGCTCTGTTCTGACAGCTCAGAGCCTGCAGCCTGCTTCAGATTCTGTCTCTCTCTCTCTCTTTCTCTTTCTCTGCCCCTCCCTCTCCCCCACTCTCTCTCTCTCTTTCTCTTGCTCTCTCTCAAAAATAAACATTAAAAAAATTGAAAAAAAAAAGTAAAACACACAGTATGATTAGGAAACCAATAATGGATTTAAAAATGGAATACTAAAAAGAATCTCAGTTCTTCAATGTTTATTTATTTTTGGGACAGAGAGAGACAGAGCATGAACAAGGGAGGGGCAGAGAGAGAGGGAGACACAGAATCAGAAACAGGCTCCAGGCTCCGAGCCGTCAGCAAAGAGCCCAACGCGGGGCTCGAACTCACGGACCGCGAGATCGTGACCTGGCTGAAGTTGGACGCTTAACCGACTGCGCCACCCAGGCGCCCCAAATCTCAGTTCTTCAAAAGAAGGCAAGTAAAAAGCACCTGGCTGGCTCAGTTGAGTGACTGACTCCTGGTTTCAGCCCATGAGCTCATGGTTTCATGAGTTTGAGCCCTGCATTGGGCTCCGCGCTGGCAGCATGGAGCTTGCTTGGGATTCTCTCTCTCTCCCTCTCTCTCCGCCCCTCCCCCACTCACACTGTCTCTGTCTCTGTCAGATAAATAAATAAACTTAAACAAACAAACAAAAAACAGATGAGATAAATGGAAGTATCAAGATGTTACATTTATAACTCACCATACTGATAATTACATTAAATATAGATGGTCTGAATCAGAGTTTCTCAACCTCAGTACTATTGACATTTAGGGCCAGATAATTCTTAGTTTTGGGAGATCGTGCTCTGCATCCTAGGGTGTTTAATAGCACCCTTGACCTCCATGCACTAGATACCAGCAGAGACCTCCTCCACCTCTGCCATTTTGACAACCAAAAATATCTCCAGACTTTGCCAAATGTTAACAGCCGCTGATGGAAACACTCCAATTCAAAGGCAGAGGGTGTCTGAATGAAAAACAAGATCCAACTATGTTACGTCTTTGAAAAAAAACAAAACCCCAAACACCAACTCTAATCTAAAGACAGAAATAGGTTAACAGTAAAAGGACAGTTTCCTTGGTTGGCCTAAATGTGCAATAAGGTCCCTTTGTGCTCCAAGAGTATATGACCACTGCTCTGTCCTGCAGTACTTCCACAGATTCCCTCAGCCTTCTCCTACACTCCATTCACTCTTGGGGCAAACCACAAGCATAGGAATAACATTCAAAAGACATGAGAAAAAAATCTCCCTCCCTTCCCTGTGTTCTGTCACTCAGTTCTCTTTCCTGATGGCATCTACTATTACAGTTTATGATTCCTTCCAAAGATATTCCATGCATTTACAAATATGAGTACAAGCATATTTCTTGCCCACAGATAATAACACGTGATATTCTGCACATGGTCCTGACCCCCCACCTCCCTTGGTATAGGTTGCAAATCTTTCATATCAGTGCATAGAGATAGACCGTCCCCATTAAAAAAAGAAAAAATTATTTGGGGGGGGATGTGCAAGCAGGGAAGAGGGGCAGAAGGAGAGAGAGAGAGAGAGAGAGAGAGAGAGAATCTCAAGCAGGCTCCATGCTAGGCGTGGAGCCCTATTCGGGGGGCTGGATCTCATGACCCTGGGATCATAACCTGAGCCGAAATCAAGAGTCTGTTGCTCGACTGACTGAGTCACCCAGGTGTCCCAGATCCTCCCCATTTAAAAAATTTTTATAGCTGGTTTGCGTTCCATTGTACTGATGTGCTGTAATATATTTAACAGTCCTTTATTGATGGACATTTGCTTCCAGTCTTTGCTAGCACAAATAATGTAGCAATGGGTAACCTTGTACTCATATCATTTCACACCTGTATCAGTGTCTCTATAGGATAAATTACAGAAGTGGAATCCTTAAAGACTATATATACATATTTGTTATTTGAGAAGGTATTGCAAAATTGTCCCCCGTTGAGGTTATAAAATTTTATTTTTGCGAATCTGATGGATGGAAAATTCTGCCTTGTGTGTTTGATTTGCAGTTAAGTGAACTTGAATTATCTTTTCATGTGCTGAGTGTGCGTTTGTTTTCTTCTCGTGAATTCTCTCTTCGTAGCCTTTGAGTTGCGCTTTTCTTGTCAATTTGTAAAAGCGTCTCTATTCTGGTAACAGACGATGGTCATGTCCTGACCATCAACACACCTGTCACCTGTCTGTGGATCTATTAACCCTGGGATGGAATCTGGGCTTTACTACTGCCTTGTGACCTTGGGCGAATTCCTTAACCTCTGGGTTTCCATGTCCAAGGACCCAGGGTAGGGTCTCGTTTATCAACATGACGCAGGACGGCACCTTTAAAACCGGGGAGTCGGCTAGGACATGTTTGTCAACAAAGTACAGGGCACGTTTTTCCGCGGGGAAATTTTGCTTGGGCACCGAGGCCCGCACGTAGCAACCCAACCGCCGAGTCCGGGAGTGCGCTGTGAGGGGGGGGGGCTGGCTCCGTAAAGCCCGAGTTCCCCCTTTCTAGAGAGCCGCAACCCCGGACGTGACCGAGAAATAAAAATCGAGCAAAGAAGGAGCCACTTTCTGCGGCGACAGTCGCCCTCTCGGCCGCTCCCCTGCTCCCAGGCGCCCTCCCCTATCGGGCCGAGCGCGGCGCTGCAGCCCCGGCGGCCCAGACGCAGCGGGTGCGGCGCGGCCCCGGGGCCCGGGTGGGGGAGGCGGGGGTGGGCCCCGCGGTCACGTGAGCCGGGCCAGCTGTTAGTGGGGGGCGGCGGGCCCAGGCGCCGGGAGTCTGGGGAGGGGGAAGCGCCCGACGGCCGCCTCCGCCACTGCAGCTGCAGCCCCCGATGTCGCCGCAGTAATCGCGGCCGCGGCAGCACGCGTACCCTCGGCGGCCGCAGCATCCGCGCCGCAGAGCAGAGCCCGGAGCCCGCCGCCCCGCAGGTAAGCCGCGGCGGGCACGGCTGCGAGCGCAGGGCGTCCGCAGCCCCTTCTCCCCGAGCGTTTCGGCCGCGTCCGCCATCGCCGTCCCCTGTGCCTCGTCGCCAGCCCCGGCCCCTCCGAACCTGCGGGAAGCGCTACTCCGGGCGGCATTCCGGCGGGTGGTGGCAAGGGCCGGCTGGAGGCTCCGGGTGGTGGATGACTCGGGCTAGTAGGTTGAGGGGGCGCCGGAGAGGGACGCCTCACCCCGGGGCGCGGGCAGTGCCGCTTAGTTTGAGTCCGTCCCCCCGCTCTACGCCCCAACCCCATCCTTTGCCCCGACCTCCGGGCGCTTTTCCTGTTTCCATTTCCTGAGAGCCAAGTTGCTGCCCCGCTGGGGTCTGTGCCCGCACCCCCCCACACACACCCCTGCCACCCCTCGGGCTGCTCCCGGGGTTCGCAGCTCGCTCGGTGGTGGAGTGGGCCTGGCACCTTCCCGGGAGGTAAGGCACCTGCTACCCGGGTAGCGCGAACATGGCTGCCTGGTGGGGCCCGCTGTCCTTGACCTGGCTCTGCGCCCACGTCTACCCGGTTTGTGATCACGAATCAGGTCCAGGGCACTGCCCCCCCCCCCCCCCCCCATTTAGGGCAAACGCGCAGGCTGTTGCTGTCTGTGCGGGCTGCAGGACTTGCCACAACTCCCCTCCCCCTCCCCAAGCCACCTCGGGGAGGTTCTTGGGGGTGGGGGGTGTCAGGGTAGGTACGCCGCGGCGCCGGGACACTTATTGGTAGAAGGCATCCTTGTATTTCTGCTACGGTTATACACTTCAGCCCTCGCTTCGCTTGTCCGTCCTGGAGCCGTTTACTTGGCGACATCACTGGTGAGGTCTGAGACGAGGGTGGTTTGCAGAGCAGGAGGGACGCTTGAACTTTAGAGAATTGATGAGAACTCGGATTGAGGGGTTTAAAATGTCCATCAAACCCAAGTGCATCCAGGGAAGCTGTCATTTGCTGTGACTCAAAACCGACTTGGTAACGGTTCTTTCTGGATTTGCTGTTTAATTCTGACTTGCAGTTGTCTTGAATTACACTTGTGTCCAGCCACCCGGTGGCCTCCTGTGTTCCCAGCTTGACCAGAAGATGTCATGGGTTGCAGAAGAGACCTATGTTAATTTAAAATGGCAGCATGAAAAATCAGGCCAGGCAGCAGCAGTACAGACAGACCACAGCTAACCTCAGCTACCCCTGACTGATGCCTTGGTGGGGAAATCTGCAGCAGGGAAGGCTCTCCGGGGTGTCGCTGTGGCTGGTCCTAAGGGGTAGGGACTGATTCTTGCAGCAGGCTAAATTTTAGCGGGCGGCGGGGTCCTGGGGAGGTGAAGTGGCAAGTTTAGGGAGCTGTAAGTATCTTCTCTAACGTACCAAATGTGGTGCAAAGACCCAATTAAAACTCCGTGATTTTGATCTGATTTTCTCCAGGCTCCACTAAGGACGATTTATGTGGCTGCTTATGTCTGTTCGATGCATAACTTCTGTGTGTTTTGTACCTACAAGTGGCTCTTAAACGAGATGACTGTCTAGTGTAAACATCATCCAAGAACAGTACATAACAAATGCCAGGTTCTTCAGAGCAAATTTCATTGGAAGTACTGATACAGCTCCATGAGCGAGCACCCAGGCACCAGAGAATGATACATTCTTGAAAGGTGACTCATTTTAAGATTTTTTTTTTTTTTTTTTAAACAGCGTTTCTTTCCGGTTTCACTGCTGTGCCGTCAGCCATCTTCTCATTTAGGAAGGAGGGGATGCCTGAGAAGGCAAGTGTTTTCAGGGGTAACAGAATAGATGAAGATTAGTGCTCAGGTCAGGAATGGCGAGCTGGAAGCCACCTAAGAGAGCACTCTCCTGTCACCCCCCCCCCCCCTTTTTACAGCCTGGGAGGCTGATTCCAGCAGGGTGATTGGGCTGTGCCCAAGGTCAGATGGCTGGTTGGCAACTGGCAGTGAGGATCGAACTCCAGGTCTCATAACTGCCCAGATCATATTTAAGCACCAAAAACATAAGTTAGGCATATTCTTTAAGGGGAGAGATGCGTTCTCGGATGAAAAACATGAGTGGCTTTGTTTGTGGAGAACGATTAGGTGAATTGCTTTTTAAAAGAAACCAAAGTGGGATATGTGATAGCTTTTGAATACGTCTCATTTTAAGTAAAAGGTAAATAACGAGCCTGTTTTAAAAGAATGTTGAAACGGCACTGGGTACAGAGGGTTTTCTAGAATCTGAATTTGAATTCTCTTGGTCATATACCAGTCGCCACATCGGGAAGTGTGCATGGGTAAGTATTTGCGCAGAGGTGGTGAGGATATGAAAAATACTTCTGGGCATTCCGTAACGTTAACCCAAAGATCTGCAGAAGGAGGGGGTGCGTGTGTTGGGAACAGGGAGAATAGTTTGGGATGGTGAAGTGGATAGGAGCTAGGTATGGATAGATATGTGGAAGTGAAGACTGATGATGATGCCATGCATGCTGTTTAAAAAAGAATAACTTGGGGCGCCTGGGTGGCGCAGTCGGTTAAGCGTCCAACTTCAGCCAGGTCACGATCTCGCGGTCCGTGAGTTCGAGCCCCGCGTCGGGCTCTGGGCTGATGGCTCAGAGCCTGGAGCCTGTTTCCGATTCTGTGTCTCCCTCTCTCTCTGCCCCTCCCCCGTTCATGCTCTGTCTCTCTCTGTCCCAAAAATAAATAAACGTTGAAAAAAAATTAAAAAAAAAAAAAGAATAACTTGCATTAGAGCATGGTTGTCAAGATTCATTCACTTAAATTCCCCTGGTATGTCAAAGATATTTAAAGTCAAGCGTTTCAGAAGTACGTAAACATGTGCGGTTTGTGTTTGTTGGAGAACAGTAAGCCAGTTATTTTATTTTATTTTTTTAAGTTTACGTATTTATTCTGAGGGGGGGAGGGGCAGAGAGAGAGGCAGAGAGAGCATCTCAAGGAGGGTCTGCCCCAACAGCGGGGAGCTCGAACCCATAAACTGTGAGATGGTGATCAGAGCCGAAACCAAGAGTCGGACGCTTAACCTACTAAGCCACACAGGCACCCCTGCCAAAGTTATTTTTTAAAAAGTCACTCATGATCTCTTTATCCAGCAATAATCAGTCCTTAGGAAAGTTTGGGGCCATTTTCGTTGGAATGAGAGTCTAGGTCTGTGTTGTCCAATTCAATAACTACTAACCACTAGCTACTACCCACATGTGGCTGTTGAGCGCTTGAAATGTGGCTAGTCCAAACTGAGATGTGTGAACTATGCGCCAGATTTCAAAATTTATATGAAAAAAAGAATTTAAAATACCTCATTAATAATTTGTATATTGATTATATATTAAATTTTTTAAAGTTTATTCTTGAGAGATAGAGATAGAGCGCAAGCAGGGGAGGGGGAGAGGGTGGGGGAGACGCAGAATCCGAAGCAGGCTCCAGGCTCTGAGCTGTCAGCACAGAGCTGGACACGGGGCTCGAACTCGTGAACTGAGAGATCATGGCTTGAGCTGAAGCTGGACGCTTAGCCAACTGAGCCACCCAGGCGCCCCTTGATTATACATTAAAATAATATTTTAGGTATATTCCAGAGGGACTCTGGAAACATTTTGCCGAATTTTTAAAAAGTTCAACTGAACTTGGGAAACAAATGGATGGAAGAGCCAAGAAATGTAAAAGAGTTATTGGGAATGAGATAGGATCTGTACTTGCTTTACCTCTGAGGTAGATTGTCCACAACCCTGTAGCACTTTGCACCTGCCCTGTACCAAGGATAGACACGTCCTTTTCCATCATTCTGTGTGTCTCTTCTACCCTCACTGTCATCCTTACCCCCAGTTGGGGTCTTATATGGAACTCTCTTCTCTGCAACTCTTAGGGATGGTTACAAAGCTCTTGTCAGTGGAAGGGATGGCTAAGATCAGGTGATCCCATTCTCTTTGTGACAGGGAAGCGACCTGGCATCCGAGACGGCAAGAGGGATGTAGCCATCAGTCACACCCTCCCAAAGAAGCTCCCCATGTCACCAACCCAGTCTGGGATGGCGGTGCGCCACACTGGATGCAATGTCACATCGCTCAGTCAGGGTGGCTGGAAGGGGAGGGAGGTGAGGGCCTCCCGGCTCGAGCCTTACCTAGAGAGAGGGAGCTTGAGAAGGTCAGTGTTCCCTTCTTCTGTTCTTAATAGTTATATGTTTAGCCTAAGTCTACCAGTGCTTGATATCCTCCGCTAAAGTGAACTGCACCTGCTTGAAAACTCCCATAAGCATCTGCAGTCATTATTTTAATTTGGGTTGCTGCCCTTCTCTCTCGGTTGTGTTTAGGAGCCCCTCTTCTAGGTGATAAAGATCTTGAAAACATCATTTTAGTTCCGTTTTCCCTTGGGTTGGGCATAGTGCTTGTAGGTGGTTAGGGGCTCAAGATGCATCTTGGTAATTCATCCGACTTCTTAAGTATCCTAATTAAAATAATGTAGCAACCCAGGCTCTTCTGAATATTTTTGTCCTCTCAAAGTAAAATCTTAGTGTATTTTGAAATTGCGCTCAGAAGCGCCCTAGTGACCTGAAAGAATTAAATGAAATGTCTTTGTTAAGCACTAAAGGAATCAGATTTTTTTTTTTAAATTTTTTTTTTTCAACGTTTATTTATTTTTGGGACAGAGAGAGACAGAGCATGAATGGGGGAGGGGGCAGAGAGAGAGGGAGACACAGAATCGGAAACAGGCTCCAGGCTCTGAGCCATCAGCCCAGAGCCTGACTCGGGGCTCGAACTCACGGACCGCGAGATCGTGACCTGGCTGAAGTCGGACGCTTAACCGGCTGCGCCACCCAGGCGCCCCGGGAATCAGATTTTTTAAATAATGAAAAACCCAATAAAGTAATATGAGCTTGCTATAAATTTAAAATGACATAACTAGATAAAGTAAAATTTAAAGCTTCTTACTCTGTATCCCATCTTTATTTTCACTGCCAATTCTTAGGTTAAAAAATTTTTTTTTTAGAGAGATCAGGAGAGAGGCAGAGGGAGAGAGTCTTAAGCAGGCTGCATGCTGCGCATAGAGCCTGATGCGGGGCTTGATCCTACGACCTGGGGACCATGACCCGGGTTGAAATCAAGAGTCAGATGCTAAACTGACTGAGCCACCCAGGCGCCCCTGTTAGTGACATATTAATCCATTAATCCTGGTCCTTTCCTTCATTCTTTCTTTCTTCCCTTCCTTCCTCTCTCCCTCTTTTGTATATACTTATATTTATATAAATGTATGTGTATACATATACATGTATATACACATCCATGTATATATTCACATATAAGAATATAAGTTTCTTTTGATAATAAAATGGGATACATTCCCTAATGGTAAAACAGAGCAAATGGCTCTAGCATTAACGGGTATTTACAAAGTAGTTTTAATTTTTTTTAATGTTTATTTTATTTTTGAGAGAGAGAGAGCACGAGCAGGGGAGAGGCAAAGACAGAGGGAGACAGAAAATCCCAAGCAATCTCCGTGCTGTCAGCGCAGAGCCCAGTGTGGGGCTCGAACTCATGAACCATGAGATCATGACTTGAGCCGAAAGCAAGAGTTGGACTCTTAACCAACTGAGCCACCCAGGCGCCCCTACAAAGTAGTTTTTAAATCAAATTTTGCTAGACCTAAAAAAAAAGTAATCTCTGGTTACTAGCAAGATTTAACTCTTATTACTTTATGCCTTCTGTAGAAAAGGAATAGCTAATTTGTTTTACAGGGACAGAGTGTAAATCACCATTTTAAGAATGATTGAGAAGAGTTTTTAAATCCCAGTTTGCAGAGTTAACAGGTACATATCAAATTACATTAATGGGAAAAGATCAGAAGAGACAATGCATTATTTAGATGGGAGAAGAAAACAGATGGTGGGAATAGGAAGGTCATAATTCAAAGCAACCTTGCCAAATTAGTGGACACAATGGCAGCAATGTTAGAAATGAGAACAGAAGCAAATGAAAGGATCCTAGATGCGGCTTGCTTAGTAGCTTCTAGGTCTTTCCCACGGAGAGTGCTTTTGGCAGCTCACCGGATACCTGCCTATCTCGCACACGTTTTTCTTCCTCCATCTCCCTTATCATTATGTTTCAAGAACACTGTTCTTTAAGAACAAGTTAAAGGACCAAACCTTGAGTGTTTCTCTCTTCTAGTTAGGCTGCATATATTATCTCATTTGATCTCATACCAGCTCATCTACATTTTATAGATGAAGACTTTTATAGACAAGAACTCCACTTTTATTTTTTTTATTTTATTTTTTTATTTTTTATTTATTTTTGAGACAGAGACAGAGCATGAACGGGGGAGGGGCAGAGAGAGAGGGAGACACAGAATCGGAAGCAGGCTCCAGGCTCTGAGCCATCAGCCCAGAGCCCGACGCGGGGCTCGAACTCACGGACCGTGAGATCGTGACCTGAGCTGAAGTCGGCCGCTTAACCGACTGAGCCACCCAGGCGCCCCAAGAACTCCACTTTTAAATGGAAGAACTGTACCTGGAATTGGGGTCTGTCTGATCCTTTCTTAAAAAGCTATAACGTAACCTCTTAGAGAGTTTATCCTAACTGCACAGTCTCACCTGTATTGTTCATGCGATGCAAGCCATTTTCTTTCTTTATGTTACTATGAAAGATGGAAAACTTCTTCCAACCTATCATGTATTTGAAAACATCTTCTTTACCATGAACTCGATCTGACTATCTTTTTCTAACTTGGCTAGCTTGAGCGGAAAATTAATCTCTCTTGTGCCGCTTATCTACTCTTTCTTGCAATTAAAAAAAAAAATTGTTGTATCCATGAGAAATAGATGCCATTCAACTAATCTCTCCTCTTTCCTTCCCTCTAAAATCCCTAAACGGGTTCTTCTTTTTTCTAGCTCAGATTTTCACTTAGTATCCAAGGTAGAGGAGTCATGATAGCCGCCAATCTTGCAGCCTGAGTTTTCTTTTAAGTGGTACCATATTTTAAATGCACTAGAGTGATGGACAGACCACTGGGTGTGGTGCGGTTTTTGCAGATGGTCCTTGAATTCACGTGTGTCCCAACCTTGAAGGTACACAGACTAAATAATGAGCCATATATATCTGCACCACTGTTTTTCAAACATGTAAGGATTCTGTTGCCATTTAGTACATACAAATCCATTGGAAGTGTTATTGAATTCATAACATATATTCATTATGTCTTTCCCAGCCAACTGCAATGACTGTTAGGTGAGAGTTTCCATGAACATTTCTTGACATTTAAAAGTCGGAAAACATCATATTAGAATATTTTCTATTATAGAAAAATTCTGGAAGGATTTGAAGAATAATTTTGTAAAGTGACCATTTTACCACCTAACTTACCTTATGGATAAATGCAGGTTTTGATGTACAACGTTCTAATTGACTATGGGTGGAAAGCTCTGCATTTCCTTAGTTATCAGTCTATCACGTGAATCATTACGTTAGGCATTTTGCTTTATTCATATTTCTCATTGTGACCATATATCGCAAATGAAGCAGAATCAGATGTGGCCCAAAGTTAAAATGAGTTCATTGGCCATGACTGAGCTGTAGAGTTCTCCCTAATTCCCAAGCCTCGGCCCTATTGTAATATCATATTTATTAGCTGCAGTGAGCTAGGATAATAGATTATTCTGATTGCCACTCTTCCTTTTCTTTTTTCAAAAAAATATTTTCGTTACAAATTCTATACTTTTACATGGGAAATTTGAAAATGCCTGAATATATAGAGGTTAAGAAACTGTGATTCTTGGGGCACCTGGGCGGCTCAGTCAGTTAAGCGTCTGACTTCAGCTCAGCTCATGATCTCACAGTTTGTGAGTTCGAGTCCCGCATCGGGCTCACTGCTGTCAGCAAGGGGCCTGTTTTGGATCATGTGTCCCCCTTTCTGTCTACCCCTCCCCAGCTCGCACTCTGTCTCTCCCAAAAAAAACAAATAAGCATTAAAAGAAAACGAATTGTGATTCTACAACCCAGAGATACTGCTACTCTTAAAATTTTTGTTACATTTCCTTATGATCTTCTTGAAACAGCTGTCTAGATAATACACGTAACTTGAATGATACCGTATGTAATTTGCGTGACCTCTTCCCTTTCACCAGCTTGATTCTGTGTACTTATATGTTTTCCAGCTTTCTATGATATGTATAGATAGCCATTTACATGTCCTGCATCTGTTTTGTTTTGTTTTTTGATTCTTACGATCATCTAAGCGGCTGTATTTTGGGGGAGGGGAATGCAGCAGGGGCGGTTCATTAAATTATTAGCCACCCAGGCACCCCGTGTCTGACTCTTGCACTCCAATTATTAGGGGTTAGGATGAAGTCGAAAAGTCATTAATTACCTGAACATTTGGTTTTACAGGTTTTAAAAAAATTTTTTTAATACATTTATTTATTTTTGAGAGACAGAGCACAAGTGGGGGAGGGGCAGAGAGAGAGAGGGAGACACAGAATCCGAAGCAGGCTCCAGGATCCCGGCTGTCAGCACAGAGCCCGACGTGGGGCTCAAACTTACTAACCTCGAGATCATGACCTGAGCCGAAGTCAGATGCTTAACCGACTGAGCCACCCAGGCGCCCCAGGTTTTACAGCTTTTAAATAGACGCTCTTTTCATTTTTTTCTAGCTAGTCGCCTTTATTGCAGTATTTTTGGAACGGATAACAAGTAAGTGTGTTTGGAAAAAATCATCCAGGAGATATTTCTTAGCCATCTTACCGACTTAGAAATATTCCGTTACTTGAAATGACATTTAATTCTTCTTTTTTTTCTGGCTCAGATTCTCACTTTCTGTCCAAGGCAGAGGAGTCCTCCAATCTTGCATCTATGTTAAATGAAGAACACTTTTTTTTTTTTAAAGGCATTTTCATTTTTTAAATTAAAAAAATTTTTTACGTATTTTATTTTGAGAGGGAGGGTGGAGAGGAGCAGAGAAAGAGGGAGAGAGAGAATCCTCAGCAGGTCCCCCACTGACAGGCTCCACTACCCCCGGGATCATGACCTGAGTGGAAATCAAGAGTGGGACGCCTAACCGGCTGAGCCACTCAGGCGCCCCTAAAGGCCTTTTTAAAGAATTGGATGAAACTTTACTTCTTGAAAGTAGTAAAAATTGCAGGGGTGCCCGGGTGGCTCAGTTAGTTGAGGGTACAACTTGGGCTCAGGTCATGATCTCACAGTTGGTGAGTTCGAGCCCCACGTCCAGCTCTGTGCTGACAGCTCCGAGCCTGGAGCCTGCTTCGGATTCTGTGTCTCCCTCTCGCTCTCTGTCCCTTTCCCACTCATGCTCTGTCTCTCTCAAAAATAAAAAAAAATAAGAATGTTAAAAAAATTAAAGTGGTAAAAATTGCAAAACAGAACAGTTAACCATCCAGGTCTTCCTGATGATCATGTATTCTGATTTCTCCATTTTATTATTTATTTATTTACTTTTTATTTTTTAACATTTTTATTTTTTATTTTTGAGAGACAGAGAGACAAAGCACGAGTGGGAGAGGGGTGGAGAGGGAGACACAGAATCTGAAAGCAGGCTCCAGGCTCTGAGCTGGCAGCACAGAGCCCAACGTGGGGCTCAAACCCACGAACCGAGAGATCATGACCCGAGGTGAAGTTGGACGCTTAACTGACCGAGCCACCCAGGCGCCCCTGATTTCTCCGTTTTAAAGCTAGAGACCAAGAAACGTAGCCTCCCATACCTCTGTTTGTCATACTAGGGAAGAGGAAATCCTGCTCTCGCAAGTTAACCAGGGATGGGTTTCACCCGCCTTCTACCCGAAGGCGGAGCGTATGGCCACCATTGCTGTGGCTGAATTCAGCAACATGCGATTAAAATTAAGTGGTTTCCTTAAAACTAAAATTGAGAAGCAAGAAGGCAGCAGGCTGATGGCCTTTGAGGCTGGTGGATGCCTTCAGGGGCTTCGCTGCACTGTTCTGTGTGTGCTGAAACACATGGTCAAAGAACCAGGCACAAGAAATGACGAATCCTTTTGAGGAGCACAGAGGTGAAGTAACCTGTACCAGTGGGTTTTGCACACCCGTTCTGGACTGGCTGCACCAGAATCACCGGGGCATTGGTTAGAAATACGCTTCCTGTGATCTCATACAGATGCACTGAACAGAATCTACAAGGATGGGGGTGTCTAGGAATCTGCCATTTTAACAAACTCCCCAGATGATTTGGATGCGTGGTTAAATATGGATACCATGGATTGAACCACAGCATGGGAGCACCTTGGCCAAATTACGTTTTCCTGCTCTTTTTCTCTCACTGAAGATTAAAATACAGCTCTGTCCCTTCCCCTTCGTTCATTCAACAGACATTTATTGAGGTCTTATTAGGTGCCAAAGTGCCAGGGAAATGAGGGCTTATGTAAGAGTCCTTGCCTCATGGGTGTTACAGTCTGACAGGTATTTTGAAACTTGAGGGAGAGAAATAAAGCAAGGTAGTGGGATCCAGGGGCTCACTCCCCCCACTAATATACCTTGCACTAATATACCATGGCAAACTAAGCTCCCTCCCCAACCCCCTGCTCCAGTAATCCTTCCTCAAAGAGGTATTTGAGCCTCAAACAAGTTACGAGTAATAACTCCAAGAAAATATTCCCTGTCTTTGATCAGTCCAGTGCTATTTCTAACCTTAACAGAATTTTAAACATCTTATCATGTGCTTTACTTTAAAAAGTTATTTATTATATGGGGCACCTGAGTGGCTCAGTCAATTAAGCATCTGACTCTTCTTAAAAATAAAAAAAAATTTTTTTAATGTTTATTCATTTTTGAAAGACAGAGAGAGACAGAGCACAAGCAGGGGTGGGGTGGAGAGAGAGGGACACAGAATCTGAAGCGGGCTCCAGGCTCTGAGCTGTCAGCACAGAGCCCAACACAGGGCTCAAACTCACGAACCGTGAGATCACGACCGGAGGTAAAGTCAGACGCTCAACTGACTGAGCCACCCAGGCACCCCGGGTCTGACTCTTGATTTCAGCTCAGGTCATGATCTCATGGTTCGTGAGTTTGAGCCCCAAGTTGGGCTCTGCGCTGACAGTGTGGAACCGGCTTGGAATTCTCTGTCTCCCTCCCTGTCAGCCCCTCCCCCACTCGTGTGTGTGTGTGTGTGCGCGCGCGTGTGTGTGCGCGCGCTCTCTCTCAAGATAAATAAACATTTAAAAAGTTACTTATTATACAAAGTTACAAACATATACAAAAGTAAAGAGAACAGTATAGTAAATCACTGTGTACCCATCACCCCGTTTCAGCCATTTTTGTTATATAGCCAAACTTGTGACATCTGAATGTTCACCCTTCCTTCCCACCTTGGATTACTTTCATCCTATCATTTCACAGGGAAATACCCCAGATTGTATCTCTAAAAGATTTGGGCTCTTTTTTCAGACATAACCAGTGTTATACTGTCTAAAACCAGAATTCCTTAATGACATCAAATATCCAGTCAGTGTTCACATTTCCCCAATTGTCTTATAAAGTTTTTGTATCATTTATTTAAATCAGGATCCAAATAAATTCCAGTCAGTGCAGTTGGCTGATACATCTCTTAAGTAACTTTGTCTCTTAATCTTTTTTTTTTCCCCTTGCAGTTTTTGTTGTTGTTATAGAAGAAGTCAGATTTGTCCTGTAATTTCTCATAGTCTAGACTTTCCTGATTGCATCCCTAAGATGTTATCTGCATTCTCTGTAAACTGATGGTTAGATCTGGAGGCTCTATCATCCTAATTTGATTTTTTTTTTATAAGCTTATTTACTTAGAGAAAGAGAGAGAATGGGCTGGGGAGGGGCAGAGAGAAAGAGAGAGAATCCCAAGCAGGTTCCACACTGCCAGCATTGAGCCTGATGCAGGGCTCGAACTCATGAACCGTGAGATAGTGATCTGAGCTGAAAGCTAGAGTCGGCTGCCTGTCCGACTGAGCCACCCAGACTCCCCCTGGCCGGATTCTCTAAGCACATTTTAGTTACACCATGGAATGTGTATCTGATGTGCCAGGGTGCAAACCACTGAGGGATTGGCTTAATGGTGGCACACCATCACCAGTGAGTAAGAGCGAGGAAAGTAAACGTTTATTTGTAAATAAAAGTAAGCTGTGTACAGCCACAGGCCCCGGTGCCTTCTGTATGCTTGCACATAAATTGGAGTGCTGTGTTGTATGTGGGGTATTAGTCCCATTTTCACATGTGGAAACTCTGTTTCAGAGAGCTCATGACCTGCTTGTCTCTTACAGGTAGTGGGTGGATTCAGGATATAAACAAGGGCCTATTTATCTTAAAGTGTATCATTCTCTTGCCTGTGTACACATGGGGCTGCAGGGCCAAGCGGGCATCGTAAAGGAGGACAACTGACCTGACAATGAAAAAAGAAAGAACAAAAAAAGCAATAGCCCGTGGGTGATGCTAAGTGGCACTTTCATTGGCCTCCGTGTCAGGGAGTGGAGGGGACAGTGGAGAGGACCCCCTCCTCAGCTCCAGTCTTGATGTCACACGGGGATGTGTGCCCAGCGTTGGCAGATCTTTTCTGAGATTTCAGAAGTGTCTGAATTTCTATGAAAAATCTCTAGAATTGAAAATGTTCTATTTTTTAGTTGTTTTTTTTTTTTTGAGAGAGAGAGAGGGCACGAGTGAGTGAGGAGAAGAGAGAGAGGGAGAGAAAGAGAGAGAGAGAGAGAGAGAGAGAGAGAGAGAGAGACTTCCACGCAGGCTCCTGCCTGTGAACATAGAGCCCGACGTGGGGCTCAAGCTCACAAACCGCGAGATCATGACCTAAGCCAAAGTCGGATGCTTAGCCGATTGAGCCACCCAGGCGCCCCCAGAATCAAACATGTTTAGCTGCTAATTCAGATTAAACAAACAAACAAACAAAACAAAACACTATCTAGGACAACACCCTGGGCCAAACCAGACAAATGTGCCGCCTGCCGCCCCTGTCCCTCCTCATGCTGCCCTAAGTTATGTCGGTTGAAGATTGGTTCTGCAGACCGCAGCGGGCAAGTGTGGCAGGGACGAGTTGCCCCTGAAATTAAAGAAAGGGGATATTAAGTAGCTCTTAAAAGGCATCCACTGGCAACGAGGCAAATCTTCAAAAGATGAAAGAGCATTTAATACTTCAAGGAAAAAGCCAGTTTCTGAAGTCTGAACAGATCAGACGTTAACAAAGGAACAGCCCTCCTCATCTGTGTACCTTTTTCTCATCCTCGTGAGGCTCGAGCCCGTGCGGTGGCCCACATGGTGTTCTGAGCACTTGGTAAGTATTTGCAAGTCTCTGCTCATTTCAGCCCTCACCATAACCCTGTCGTTACCCCGTCAGAGAAAGGTGACACGGGCCTGAGATTCACACCAAGCTTGGCCCCGAAGCCTGCTTACTTAACAACCTATATGGTCTTTCTTTTGTTAAATCGTTCCTCATTCAAAGCACAGAGTATTAGAAGCTGGGATTTCCTGGCTCTGGACTCCCAAAGCATATGCCCCACTATCTTGAGCTTTCAACAAAACACTTAGTAGGGTATTTCTTTCAGGCAGAGCTCGATGAGCCTTTCATCAGCTTCTGTTAGCATTTACATCCAATGTCTAGCTAGAGAATTCCTTTCCCGAACACTGTATCTATTCTTTACCATTCCCACAGTAGATACCCGACAGAAAAACCAATTTGTAAGCGATTATTAGCGTTTGTCCTGTTTTCAGTTCAGCAAGAATGTCGATCATTTAAAAAATGAATTTATCGGTCCGTGAGTTCGAGCCCCGCGTCGGGCTCTGTGCTGACAGCTCAGAGCCTGGAGCCTGCTTCATATTCTGTGTCTCCCTCTCTCTGACCCTCCCCTGTTCATGCTCTGTCTCTCCCTGTCTCAAAAATAAATAAACGTTAAAAAAAAATAAATAAAAATGAATTTATCAGGAAATAAAATAACACCATAAAATAAGGTCTTCTTGGCTTTTCTGGAAGCCGGTAATTCACAGACACCAGATTTAAGCCTACCCGGTCCATTCGGGAAAGCTGGGAGCTTGGGGAGTAAGGAAGCCTGGCCGGACATTTGGGTTTCGTTTCTGTGTGCAAGTAAAGGCACTTTGTCACAGTTACTTGCGAGACAGTTAATAAGCTTCTAGCTTGTAGAGGTAGTCATTTTCTTCCTCTCAGGCAGTTTAAGCCTCTCTTATTACTGGGTAAGGTGACTGATGAGGGACACTCAGGAGCTTCATTGGGATAAAAGGGCAGGGCAGTCTGGCAGTCAGGCGAAGAAAACCCCTACCCGGGCTCAGAGCATTCATGCCCTGCAGTAACAACTCCCTGAACTTGAGGACAAAGACCTCTTCTCGCTTGCGGCTTCCTCCCTCCTTGTCTAGACATTCTGCAAGTGGTCTCCTAGTTACAGGGGTGCGGTGCGCCAGCCCTGCATGCCTGTACCCAGCCTGTGGGCACCAGCCAGAGGGTGAAGGTGCAGATTCCGCCCCCCCCCCGCCCCCACCCCCTTCTTGTGCAGTGAACTCCAAGGAAGCTCAAATATCTTGTTCCCACGAGGAAGTCGGGACTCCTAAGAAAAGTTTGATAAGGAGGACAATGGTGGTTAGAAATTGAGCTCTGGGGGACCTCACCACAGCTGACAGCAGCAATCTCTAAAGCTGTGCACCTGCAGTACTGTGGCCTCTAGCCACATACGACCGTTTAATTAAATTTTTTAAATTGTGGTAAGATACACAGAGCATGAAGTTACCATCTTAACCATGCTGTTTAAGCGCACAGTTCAGTCGTGTTAAGGATATTCGCATTGTCGTGCAACCAATCTCCAGAATTTTTTGTCTTGCGGGGCTGAAACCCTGAAACCCTATACCCATTCCCCCTCCCCCCACCCCTGGTAACCACCTTTCTCTATGAATATGACTACTCTAGGGCCTCATATAAGTGAGATTATATAGTGTGTGTGTGTGTGTGTGTGTGTGTGTGTGTGTGTGTGTGTGACGGGCTTATTTCACTTAGGGTAACATGGGCTATCTTAATTTTAAGTTAATTAAAAATTCAGTTCCTGACTTGCACTGGCCATATTTCAAGTACTCAGTAGCCCCATCTGGCTAGTGGCCACTGGATTGGACAGCACAAATACAGAACATTTCCATTATCGCAGAAATTTTTTACTGGACAGGGCTCGTCTGAAAGAAGACAAGTGGCTTATACAGAGAAGTGGCTGGAGGGGGGGGCTGGGAGAAGGAAAAGTACCGGCTATTTTTTTTTCTTACCATTCCAGCTGATGAATAACCCGACTCCTTTTCTCCCCCACAGAAACAATAGCAGCTACCTTCTGTTTTAATAGTTGCAACTTGTATCCTTAGCCCAGCCTCCAGTCTTCCTGTAGCATAGGACATGAAGAATAATCCAGTTTGAGAAAATACACAATACAGACTACAGATAAATGTACTTTAAAACATTCTTAGCAAGTACGTTTTAGGAAGCACCTGTCAGTTTAACTATCCATGGGAGTTAAATTGCAGTGTTTCATTAATCGGAACTATTAGTTTATCGCTTACTTGGCAAGAATCCTAATTGGTATTTACCACAAAGAAGCCTTATTCAGTAGACCTACCCTTTAAGCCTGTTGCTTTTAAAGATTTTTGCTTGAGACCCGCAGTAAGAAAGAGAAATATTGTATCTCCTCCCAGTTTATGCACACACTTACATGTTTACAAGTATATACCTGAACTTAAAAGTTTCTTGTAACAACACTTACCCTTATTAAGTGTGATGCATATATTGTTTTATTAAAAAATGTTTGTCTATTAAAAAAAAACAACAAAAAACCACTGATCCTATCCACTGAGTCGATTTTGTAACCCTCAAAAGGGCCGCAACATGCCGTTTGGAAAACACGGCTTTAGGTACAGCTAGGTTCCATTTCAGGCCTGGGGTGAATGCTGCTCCCCATCTCTCATGGGATGACTCAGAAAGTGGCTAAGAATTGCATCTCAAGGGGCGCCTGGGGGCTCAGCCCGTTGAGTATCCGGCTTCAGCTCAGGTCATGATCTCAAGGCTCGTGAGTTCGAGCCCCGCGTCGGGCTCACTGCTGTCAGCACAGAGCCCACTTAGGATCCTCTGTCCCTCCCCCCACCCCCGCCCCTCCCCACTCCTCCCCCCTCACGGTCTCTCTCCCAAAAGTGAAAAAACATTTATAATAATAATAATCATAATAATAAAAAGAATTGCATCTCAAAACAAGCAAGATTTTTTTTAAAAGCCATCACTCAGGCTTTATTTCTGAGGAACCTCTGTCCACTCATTTTAATGCCGGTTTAAGTAGAGAGTAGTTATGATAAAAAAAAAACCCGTTTTCAAATGGTTATACTGTTTTTTAAAGCCAAACATAAACAAATGAACACTTTTTCATGCAGTAAATTTCTATATTAGCATGTGCGATTGGGAGTTCATTGAATTTTAGTTTACTTTTCTTTGTGGAGGGGAATATCACATCATAATACTCTATAAGGTTATTGAGGGAAAAGGCAAAAAAAAAAACCCTTAGTTTCTGGTGTCATGCATGAAAAATTGAATAGTTTATAAAAAATCTTGTAAACACAGATGTCAAAATGCATGTTTTATACGGTATGTAGACGAGTTAACTTGTCCGATTTTTTTTCTTTCATCGTGTAACTCTCTGGTATGTTAACTAGTGTTTTTGACAGATAATAGGGACAAAATGGAGTTTCCTTGAATCAAGTCCAGAAGCATTTCATCTCAGGGTCGGCAGAGAATTGGCTTCCTGAAGAGCCCGTTTTTCTTTTTGCCTCAACAGAGGGGCAACGCCGCGAGAGGCCTCCCCACTATTTGTGTGAATAATAGTAATGAAAATTTGTGTGCTCCTTGAGGAATTCTGAATTAGGCAGGCTGTAGAAAAAAGTGAAAGAAAGTATCAGAGAATAATTATGATAATGCCGAATAAAAGGTATCATCCTTAGGGGATGAGGGATGGGCAAAATGGGTGAAGGGGGTCAAAGGCATGAACTTCCAGTTATAAAATAGATAACTCCTGGGAATATAAGATACGTCATAGCAACTATAGTTAACACTATATATTATACAGTATTGCATATTTGAAACTTGCTAAGAGAGTAGATCTTAAAAGTCCTCATCACAAGCAAAAAAATTCTATGTATGGTGACAGATGTCACCGAGATTTATTGTGGTGATCGTTTTATAATGTGTCCACATACTGAATCATTATGTCGTATACCTGAAGCTAATATAATGAACGTCAATTGCACCTCAATAAAAAAATGTCGTCCTGGGGTGCTTGGGTGGCTTAGTCGGTTGACCATTCGACTTCGGCTCAGGTCATGATCTCATGGTTTGTGAGTTCGAGCCCCACCCTGGACTGACTGCTGTCAGCCCAGAGCCTGCTTCAGATCCTCTGTCCCCCTCTCTCACTTCCCCTCCCCTGCTTGTGCTCTCTGTCTCTCAAAAATAAATAATAAACATTTCTTAAAAATGTCATCCTGATAAGAATGTCATAACTGATAAGAATTTGCCAGTTTTGAATTTTAGATGTGTCAGGACACAGAAGTAGAGACAAAGTGTTTTCTTTAAAATAAAATTCTAAAATCGGTACTGTCCCTTGGATTTATTTTTTTTTTTTATTTTTAAAAAAAATTTTTTTTTCAACGTTTATTTATTTTTGGGACAGAGAGAGACAGAGCATGAATGGGGGAGGGGCAGAGAGAGAGAGAGGGAGACACAGAATCGGAAACAGGCTCCAGGCTCTGAGCCATCAGCCCAGAGCCCGACGCGGGGCTCGAACTCACGGACCGCGAGATCGTGACCTGGCTGAAGTCGGACGCTTAACCGACTGCGCCACCCAGGCACCCCCCTTGGATTTATTTTTTAAAAACTCATTTTTGTGTGTGTATATAAAGTGTAAATACTTGTAGGAAAATTAGAAATTAAGGGAAAATATGAAAAAATTAGAAAGAATTCAGTGGTCAGGCTCCTACCTGGGCACATTTCCTTTTAGTCTTTTCTATGCATAGTTTTACATAATTAAAATAATTTATTTTGGATCTCCCTCCCCAGCCATTTCTCCATGCAGTTAAAAATTCTTCAGGGCACCTGGGTGGCTCAGTCGGTTAAGTGTCCTACTTTGGCTCAGGTCATGATCCCGCCGTCTGTGAGTTTAAGCCCCATGTCAAGCTCTGTGCTGACAGCTCGAAGCCTGGAGCCTGCTTTGGATTCTGTGTCTCCCTCGCTCTCTGCCCTGCTTGTGCTCTGTCTCTCTGTCTCTCTCTCTCTTAAAAATCAATGAACATTGAAAAACTTCACAAACATTTGTAATGGCACTGATGTAGCATGAGTTTTCAGCTACTGTGATGCTGGACACTTAAGTTTCAGTTTTACACCTGTATAAGTACTGCTGTGTTGAACATTTTTGTGCATAAACCTTGTCCGTGTTCCTGATCGTTCCTTAGGGTGAATATATGGAAATAGAATTACTTGTCAACCCCTTCATTTACATCTAAGGAGCTCTTTCTGTCACAGCCAACTTCTTTGAAAAATTGCCAATGTGCCCTGGCTCCACCTTCTACCTAAAACTCGGCTTAAAAGCCTCCAGTGGGTTAGACATCCGTGTCTATCATGGGATAGACACTGAAATCCTTGCCGTGGTCTTCAAGGCTTAACATGGACTGGCCTGTCTCCCTGCTTCTCCAGCCTCTTCCCCATTCTCTCTGGCCTCAGCTCTGGCTTTTTGATTTATTAGCTCCTTGCCCTTTCTCCAGCCGCAGGACCTTAAAAGCTGCTTATCATATATCTGACACCGTCTTCCTCCCCCAGCCATCTCTTCTTTGTGGAGGAGGAGGTGAGATGTCTGCTCAGAGGAGGTGGTTGGAGGTTTGAAAAGAAGTGAAAGTCTCAAAAGTTCATTTAGGAGATAAAAAGTGGAATTGTTCATTTAGTTCATTTGGCGGATAAAAAGTGGAATTGACCAGAGAAGTATCCAAAAGATTTCTAGGCAGTAATGGGAACACACACATGGTGTTTTCAGGGTTAGGAATATGAGACTCACATCAAGGGAAATGAATTGGTACCCAGGGCTTTGATCACCTTCAGCTTCTTGAGAGCAAGTTTGCTTAAACTCAGTCCACCAGGTGAGTTCGGGAGCTACTTCCTAATGTTTGTTTTCTGGGGTCTTCTCGAAGCGTGCTATCTCCTCTTTGGTAATTCAGTTTATATGGATGAGAGCGTATTTTGTCATTAGACTATGTGGAGTGCTTCCCAAGGAAGCACTTAAGGGATTATTGGAAGGCTTAATGTGAAAATCTTCATTTCTGGGTTTATTGCGAGGTTATGGTGACGCTCTGTCCAATAGCATTCCTATTACTTGGTAATGAGATGTGTGGCTAATTACATTTAAACTAATTAAGGTTGTTAATAAAAATTCATTTCCTTAATCACACTAACTATGAGGCTAATGGCCACCATATTGGACGCTGGAGGTAGAACATTTCCACCAATGTAGAACGTTCTTCCGGACAGCATTGATCTAGAGAGTGGAAAAGGATCCAGCAGAGTCATCTCTGGGGCTAGTAAGTGTCTAGAATGGTGATCCAGGAAAAATAAATGGACAGTTACCCTTGGCTGGTTTGCTACTGGGTGTTACACAGTTTGCTGGTTCATTTAGCATTAAAAAAAAAAAAATAGGCATTACAATTCTGCTCCCTTCTGGCATTCCCAGTCTTTCACAAGATTCAGTGGAAAAGCCAGCCTCTCTGGGCCCACGTACCCCTGGGCTTGTGTTGCCTACCGCCAGGTCATGGTCACGTGACCCATACATCTCGCTGACCAAGCAGATGTCCTGACAGAAGAATAGAATAGGTGCTTGTCAAAGCCCTGTTTTATTTATTTCCTACAGATACAGCTCATAAATGCAAGACCAGTGCATTGCTACCATTTTTAAGGACCCCTGCTCATAGGGGAGACACCAGCACTTTTGAAATGACCCAATGATAGGGGAGGAAGGGGAGTCGTGTCACATAGGAGAGGCATTACAAACGCAGGTAAATGCACCCCTTCTCCATCTTATCTTCCGGATTTGTTTCACTTTATCTGGCTCAGCCAGCAATTCTTCCCACCCTCAAATTCTAGCAACTCGCTATTGAAGCATTTTGTCTTCGAATTATTCTAGGTCTTTCTTACACATACGGACTTTTGGTTAACTTCTCCCTGCTTCTCAAGTCTGAAGATAATGCAGTTCTTGGGAAAATAGAAAAGGATAATTGGAGAAGGAACTGGAATTTTTTTTTTTTTTTTTTTTAAATCTCCCTGCCGGTTCTTTCTCACAGCATGAGCGGGGTAGTGTTCTGAGCTCGGAGGGGATTATTTTAGAGCTCCGGGCTCCTCTGCTTGTCGGTGCCCTCGGGTGCCCAGTGCAGGGAAGGACTTTGGACAGCCCAGGGTGTGCACGTACAGACGAATCTGAAGCAGCCTGGATGCAGACATAGCAATACGGTCCCTCACAGAGACGTTGCCGACTCAGCGACTGGGTAACTGCCCCAGTTATGAGTGAGGTGGATTTGACTGGCTTGACTGGTAGAAATTTTGAGATGCCGCTCTGTTTGAACCGTCAAAACCCAAAGAAAATAGCTTATGCTCACGTAGCTTTCACAGCTTTGTGAAGTATGTTCTCAAGCATCACTGTCGTTTGATACTCACGATAACCTTATGGCCTGGGGCAAAACAGTTGCAGAAGGGAAAACCTAGGCCCAGAGAGGGAAAGTGACTTGCTCAAGCTCACACAGTAGTAGGTGGTGCGGCTGAGTTTTGAATCCCGGTGGCTTTGCTGGGATCATTGCTTTACTTCTCACTTGCATTTGGAATCATTAAATAAAACACATTGACGACACACATATGACGGTTGGCTTAATAGATAATGTTTGTCGAGGGCCTATAGTAGGGGTTTGGGAAAGGGGCTGCTGGGATTGGGTGGCCTGCGTCCTGCCCTCAGGCATCTTTATTTGAAACATTTGAAGCAGGGAGAAGTTAACCAAAAGTCCGTATGTGTAAGAAAGACCTAGAATAACTGCTTCAATAACATTTACAGACAAATGCACATCATCTTAGAACAGACTGGAGGCCTTATGGATGCTGAGGAAATGAGAGTCCTTTGTAGAAGGCATCCTGAAAGGAAGGGATTTTGAATCAGATCCTGAAGGAAAGGCACAGACCCGGGCAGGGAGTCCCAGCCAGGTGCAGAGGCATGGTGGTGAGAAAGAGCTGTAGAGAGTTGGCTTCGGTTTTAAAAAAGACGAAAAGAGCACTTGTTTCTTATTTTTTGAAAATCTACCCTGCAGAAGACATTGCGCACAGCTGGGTTTACGGCGCTGCAAGAGAGACGTGGTTTCCCTGCCTTCATATTGCTTAGCCTTTGGGTGGAAAGACCAAGTGTTGATTGTTGGTAGTAAAATCATTACATAAAGATTTCAGGTGGAGATTTGCTATAAAGGAAAAGGAGGGGATTCTGCGAGAGCATACAATACAGCGATGTAAATTCGACTGATGTTTGGTGCGTGAAGGAGTAGGAGTTCACTAGGCAAATGGTTTTGGTATAAGGAACAGAGAGAGGAGTGCTCAGGAACAGGGGTGAAGCATGTGCAAAGGCTGTGGGAGGATCAGAGGGGCTGGAAAAGGGTCTGTGTGCTGGAGTTGAGAGAACAGAGTGGCGAGTGGCATGAGACGGGGCTGGGGAGGAGGCATGAGCTTGATCGGATTTTGGTTCTTTATTCTAGGAACCATGGGAAATCACTGAAGCATTTTAAGCAGGGTGACACAACTGACATGATCAAATCTTCCTTTTAAAAAACCACTTTGGGGGGGCGCCTGGGTGGCGCAGTCGGTTAAGCGTCCGACTTCAGCCAGGTCACGATCTCGCGGTCCGTGAGTTCGAGCCCCGCGTCGGGCTCTGGGCTGATGGCTCAGAGCCTGGAGCCTGTTTCCAATTCTGTGTCTCCCTCTCTCTCTGCCCCTCCCCCGTTCATGCTCTGTCTCTCTCTGTCCCAAAAATAAATAATAAAACGTTGAAAAAAAATAATAAAAAAAAAACAAACCACTTTGGGAAGCCCGGGTGGCTCAGTCGGTTAAGCGTCCGACTTCGGCTCAGGTCATGATCTCGCGGTCCGTGAGTTCGAGCCCGTGTCGGGCTCTGTGCTGACAGCTCGGAGCCTGGAGCTTGTTTCAGATTCTGTGTCTCCCTCTCTCTCTGACCCTCCCCCACTCCCACTCTGTCTCTCTCTCTCCCTCAAAAATAAACATTAAAAAAAATAATAAAAAGATCACTTTGTCTGGCACGTGCCAGTGTTTTGGAGGGGGAATAATGGTGGCTATGCAATAACTTCTTACTACTGGTGGGGATCCAGGCTAGTATTGGAGGCTTGGTGCAGAGTGGTGGTAGTGGAGATGGGGAGAAGTGGATACTTTCCAAAGAGATTTACAAGATCGAATCTACAGGTGGAATTTAGTGGTATGTTAGATAACAGAGAAGCAGATGATAAGGATAGTTCTTGAGCTCCAGATGTTCCAGTGACATGGATAGTTCATTGGATGGCCAATGAGATAGAGATCTGTGGGAAGGGACCCAGTCTAGGGAAGAAGAGGATGAAGTCAGCTTTGGGTATCAGGGAGGCATTGGGCCTATGGGTCGGGAGCTCAAGGAGAGAACTTGGCTGGAGTCAGATGTGCAGGTCATGGGCACCTAAGTGACCAATGGTCATGGATGAGTTTTTCCAGGAAGAAAAGAGCATTAAATGAGGAAGGAAGAATCAAGCAGTGAGGACGCTCAGTGGCCAGGTAGAAGCGCACAAGCCAGCCCAGAAACACTGGAGAGGTTGGAGGAAAACCAAGAGATCCTGGACTGTTATGTCATGGAGGTAGAGTAAAAATATACAAAACAGGGGGAGTATCTTTCACTTTATCTCTAGACCCATTTCCCCATCACCACCCCGAAGTCCGTTACATCCCGAGAAGCCACACATCTCGAGCTCCAAGACAGTTGGGGAGGACACTGTTACGAGTACATTTAATGATTTTTCTATTACTGGGACAGATTGCCCTGTGTGTTTTCTGCCGGGAACAATAGCCTCCTTTCCGTTCTCTTACATCATTGCCCTTTGGCTGCCACTGCGGATTGTTGCAAAACTGAGCTAGTTTAATCCCACGGAGCACTAACCACTATCTGGTCTCCGCAGTTCTGCTCCAGGCGCCCTACCTTCCTGTGCCAGCTGGGATCTCTTAATGAACTAGCCGCACACAGTTCGACACTAAAACTGCTTTCACTGGTGAAACTGTCGAATGTTCCACCTTAGGGCTGTTTCCATTCTCTCCCTTTGCAGGATGGCTGTCGCTCCTCCAAGTTACTGTTTTGTGGCCTTCCCACCACGTGCTAAGGACGGTCTGGTGGTATTTGGGAAAAACTCAGCTCGGCCCAGGGATGAAGTACAGGAGGTTGTGTATTTCTCGGCTGCTGATCATGAACCCGAGAGCAAGGTTGAGGTAAGTCCTGTGCTACAGTCTCTCGTTACCACTCACTCTTGCCTCTGGCTTCGCCCAGCACACTTTCCTTAAGCCTGCTCACCGGTCAGGACTGTCCTGTTAGTTCTGTTGATTCCTGTTCCCACGTGGCTTTGTTCATAGCCTTAGAAACCGGATCGCGTGGAGAATACCACGTTCATTGCTGTGACCCTTGTTAAGTAAAATATTTACATGGCTCCAAAGTCGAATGTACAAAATAAGGTATATTCGTAGAAGTCTAGTATCTATCTTTGTCTCATTTACTCTACTTCCTTTTTCTCCTATAGATGTTCCACGTTTTGAAAAATATTTTCGTTTGCGCATCTGAAAAACTACATATGGGGGCACCTTGGTGGCTCAGTCAAGTCCCACTCTTTGATTTCTGCTCAGGTCACGATCTCGTGGTTTGTGGGGTGGAGCCCCATGTCGGGCTCTGCGTTGACCGCACGGAGCCTGCTTGGGATTCTCTCCCTCTCCTTCCTCTCTCCCCCTCCCTCACTTGTGCATGCTCTCTCTCTTGAAATAAGTAAATAAATTTTTAAAAATTTAAAAGAAATTATCTGTGTACACAGTTGTGCACGCATGCTTGCACGTGCGTGCGCGCGCGCGCGCACACACACACACACACACACACAATTATCCCAGTTCCTCTCCTTTCTTGAATGGGTAGCATGCCCTGTACACTTTTCCCCACTTTGTTTTTTTTTAACTTAAATCATATCTTGGAGATCACTCCATACGGTAACTGGGGGTAGTATTCATTACTCACTTAGAGCTGTGGAGTGTTGGAGTCTATGGATGTATCATAGTTTAATCAGTCCCATGTTGCTGGACACTTGGGTTGCTTTCCAGCCTTTTGTTATTGCAAATATTTTCTTGTATTTTGAAGTGAATAATAGCCCGGTGTATCTGTCACAGTATCTGGGCTTGGTTTGTGTATGTGTATCATTGTTAAAAAATGATCTATCCATTCCTGCCTTGAGTGCTGAAAAATCAGTTTTTGTCAGTCCTTCTTTGGGTTATGTGCCTAGAAATGGGACTGTTGGATCACATAGTAGATAAGTCTGTAATTGTTTGGTTATTATCACATTGCCTTCCCTAGGTGGAGTACTTGCATTTCTCCTAGGAGGGTGACAGTGCACTTCTCCATATGCTCAGAGTGCATCGTCAAGCTTTCGTGATGGCTATTTTAGTCTGCTGTTTCACTACATTCTTTCACTGGTTGTCTCAGCTTTTATCGTGCATTCTCTTGGGTGTTCCAGGTTGATTGTTATCAGCACCTGCGAATAGAGTCTGAGTGTTCTTACATCTCTGCTTTCTTGTCTGATGGATTGGCTGAGCTTGGATCCGACGTTAATATTTAGTGGAGATAGTGGGTATCTTTGCCTTTGTTCGTGACCTGAGTGAGGCAGCCTTCAGCGTCTCTCCAGTCACTAAAGGGCTGGCTTTAGGACAGAGATTTACACAGTTTTATTTTAAGTATTTTAGAAAGTATACATCAGTTTCTGTTTTTAGTGGTTAAAAAGAACCCCTCAGGAGCAGGTGTTGAATTTTGTTAAAGGTTTTTTGTTTTTTTCCAGTAACATGGATTTTTTTCTTTCAACTTATATGACAAATGGAACCATCTTGTGTTCACGGAATAAACTTCTTGGTTATGGTATGTTTATTTGCGTGTGTGTGTGTGTTTTAATGGTAGGTTTTTTTTTAATTTTTTTTTTTTTTGAGAGAGAGAGGGAGAGAGAGAGAGAGAGAGAGAGAGAGAATCTTAAACAGTCTCCATGCTTAGCATGGAGCCCAATGCAGGGCTGTATCTCACAACTCGAGAGATCATGACTTGAGCCGAAATCACGAGTCAGAGGCTTAACCGACTGAGCCACCCTGGTCCCCCAAGGGTGAAGAATTTAGAGAAAAAACTTTGGGTGAGTAAATTAACAAGCTGTTTCCACTGACACAACTTCTGCTCTTTGGTGTTCTGGGTCTTGGAAAATAAACTGATTTTTCTGCTAACTGTGCTGGGTTTTAAATGGGCATCCGTCAATGCGTATTTTATTTTCTTACCTGAATCTTTGTCTGTTTCAGTCCTTTAAAAACAGCTAAGCAGCACCGGACAGCAACAGAACTTTACAAGGAGCTGCTTATGTTGGGTGAATGGAAAAGGGGCGAGGAAGCGGCCAGGCAGCATGGGGCATGACTTGGCATGGGTTGTGTGCCATGGGGGAGGTGTAGACTGTGTCCCCAGGACATTCACCAGAACCACTCGCCTCTCCTCTCGCGCCACTAACTGGGTCCAAGCATCTAAGCTTCAGTAGGACATTTCTTTTATACAGGCGGAGAAAAACACTGGGTTCTCTGGCGACCATGCTAGGTTTTTCGATTCCTGAATGTTTGACTGTCCGTGTCATTTGGATTTGAATGTTTCTCTCTTCCTGGAACAGAGTGGACTCTGCGTGGATGAAGTTTGCAGGTTTGAGTTGTGACAGGTTTGACTTATTAGTGACCTTCCCTGCCTGTCTTCCCTAAATGTTTCTTTTTTTCCGAAGAGTCATACAGACTGAAACAATACTTGGATTTTCACGTGGGCAGATTTAATTTCCCAGAGATAGCTGCACCAAATCCCATCCTACACGCACTTCTTACGGTGTCATGAACACTCCTCCGTGGAGAGGTGAGGCTGATGCCCCCCTCCCCTGCCATGAGTCTGGGTGAGGGCTTGCGTTTGCTCTGACCTGCGTGGCATGCTGGAAGTGAGTCTTTGTGACCTCCAGGGCTGGGTCACGAAAGGATTTGGCGCCTACACGTGTCTCTGTCTCTTGGGATCTGGCCCTGAGAATCCAGGCACCAGACTGGAAGGAACCCAAAACCAGCCCACATACAGAGAGCACAGGGAGGGGCCCACATGGAGAGGAACCGGAGTCCTTCAGCCAGCGACCAGCGTCGGCTGCCAGATGTGCGAGTGAATGGCCCTTCAGACGGGTCCAGCCTCAGACAGTGTGGAGTGGAGAGTGTCGTCTCTGTCGTGCCCTGTCCGATCTCCTGACCCATCGAGCTCGTGAGCATAATAAATGCTTGTTTTACACCACTGCATTTGGGGATCACTTGTCAGTAGCCATAGTAACCACAGCATCACACAAAAGCCACTTATAAATATGTCTGAAATAGAGGTTTTAGAAAAATTTGTTTTCTTTTGGGAGGGATAGGCTAAATAAAGCAATATTTTCCTTTCACGGGCACCGTCAAGTTTAGAAAATAGGCTAGATTTCTTTCCCTTGTTGACTCAGAGTATATTGTCACTCCCATGTGCTGGAGGTTACGTGATGTGGTTCGACGCACATCAGAATCAGTTTCGAAGGCAGCCTGACCTCTTTTCTGTGCTGCCCACCTGTGTCTGGAGCTGCCTCTGTGCGTTTCCACATCCGTATCCTGTGAGTAATAAAATAACGTCACGGTCAAAAACCAAGCTCATCTTCCCCATCTCCTCTGTTCTTCTTCGTCTGTCAGCACCACCATTGTCTGCCCCATAGTTTAATGTAGAAACCAGAGGGAAACGTTGACCCTCGTTTTCCCACACACCTCTGGATGCATGGGGACGGCTGTCGTCAAGTCCTGTGGCTTCCTCTGCTGTGTCCCCATGCCCTCCCCACGGCCCCTGGCTCATTCGGACCCACCCCCACCTCTCTGCTGCTATAATCTGCTTCTTCATCCCTGGCTCTCTCTTTTTCCTAGATTCTTCAGCCTGCAGGGTCACCAGAATTTTCTTTTCAGAGCAAAACTCTGTCCCTGCCTTGTTTCAAAAACGGTTGTGTTTACAGGATGAGAGTCCAGGCTGATTTGTATGCATTTCAGAACTCTCTCTGACTGGCACCCGGCTCACTTTCCCTTTGTGTTCTTTTCTTTTAAATTGGTAGACTTAATTTTTTTTTTTTTTTACTGCAGTTCGCAGAAAAATGAACAGAAAGGACAGAGAGTTCCCATATAACCCTTCACCCTTTCACCTCCTAGTTTTCCTTATTATTAACATGTTGCATCCGTGTGGTCCAGTGTTACAATCCATGAGCCAAGACTGATACATTATTACTAACCAACGTCTATCATTTGCCTTAGGGTTGGCTTTTCGTGTTGTGTATTTCCATGGGTTTCGACAGATGTAGACAATGACGTGTATCCACCATTATAGCCGGCATAAGGTATAGAAAATATTGTCTACAGAATACTTTCTCAGCCCCAAACATCCTCTGCGCTCCCCCGATTCATTCCTCTCTTCCTGACCCCTGGCAACCACTGATGTATTCACTGTCTCCACAGTCTTTGCCCTTCCTGGAATGTCATATATTTGGAATCCTACAGTCTGTAGCCTTGCAGATTCTTTCGCTTAGTCGTACGCATTGAAGGTTCATCCATACCGTTTCCAGGCTTGATAGTGCAAGTTTAGTTCTGAAAAGTATCCCCCTGTCTGGATGCACAACAGCTTAGCCTTCCGCTCATCTGGTGAAGGACATTTTGGCTGCTTCCAACACTGGGCAAGTATGAACAAAGGTGCTATAAACATTTATGTGCACGTTGTGCTTTGTTTCGCCTTTTAGCCCTGCTCCCCTCCTATGTGCGGGTTTTTATACGGACATAAGGCTTTTAACTCCTTTGGGATACTTTTAACAAGTAAAGATGCTTTTTAATGTAATTTTACATTTTGAATCGGTAATGTATCCGTGTGGTATTAAAAAAGTTTACTCTCGGGTGCCTGGGTGGCTCAGTCGGTTAAGTGTCCGACTTCGGCTCAGGTCATGATCTCATAGTTTGTGGGTTCGAGCCCCGCATGGGGCTCTGTGCTACCAGCTCAGAGCCTGGAGCCTGCTTCGGATTCTATGTCTCCCTCTCTGTCTGACCCCTCCCCTGCTCATTCCCTCTCTCTCTCTCTCAAAAATAAATAATAAAAAAAAGATTAAAAAAAATAAAAAAAGGTTTACTCTCCCGTATTGCTACTCAGTCTGATTCCCATCCCGCATCACCCTTTTTAGTAATTACTTGCACATCCTTCCACTGTTTCATGCAAATGCAAACAAGTGTGAATACTTAGCCTTATCTTCTTACTTTTTGCCACAAAAGTAGCACATTATATATACTATTCTGAAACTTGATTTAAAACAATTTTTTTAAATGTTTATTTATTTTTGAGAGAGAGAGAGAGAGTGTGAGTGGGGGCAGAGCAGAGAGAGAGGCAGACACAGAATCCGAAGCAGGCTCCGGGCTCCGAGCTGTCGACACAGAGCCCGACGCGAGGCTTGAACTCACAAACTGTGAGATCATGGCCTGAGCCGAAGTCGGATGCTTAACCGACTGAGCCACCCAGGCGCCCCTGAAACTTGATTTTTAAATATAAAATTTCAAATGCACAAAAAAGGTCTACGTTTTTTAAGTTTAGTAAATCTTTTCTAAAGATTCTTCTACATTTGTACACAGAGATCATCTTATTATTATTTGTTAAGGATGCATAGTGTCCATTGTGGAGACATTCCGTAATTTTTCAATCAGTCCTCTATTGGTGGACACTGGGCCTGTTTTCTAGTCCAGAAGTCAGTCATGAAGAACCTTGTATGTAAGTCATTCTGTACGTGTGCGGGTATAGTCTCTAGATACACCTGGCAGATGCAGGATCGCTGGGTCGTGGGGTAAAGTTTTTGTACTAATAGCCCTCCAGAAGGGTTGTACAATTTCCTGCTTGCTTTTCTGCCCTCCTTCTTAGTCTTCCTCTCCCAGCTTGCACCATAGGCTCCAGCTACATTGAGCTGCTCGTCATTTCTTGAACAAGTAACAGATTTGCATTTCTTTGTGCTTTTGTTAAGAATGCCCTTCCTGTCCTCTCCTCTCCTTGGTAGATGCATCCTTCAGGGCCCACATACCAATATCCTCACCTCCCACTGGCCTGCCCTCCTTCTGTGAACATGTACTTTGTGCCTGTTCTGCCATTATAAATCAATGGAAATTTACAATTGCCTGAAACCGGTGGGATGAGTCTGGCCTCAGACACAAGGGTCTTGGCTTCCAGTCTTGTCTTCCCCATTTCCTGCATCTTGGGTCTTTGAGTCTCTTTGAGACTCAGTTTACTCATTTGCCAGATGGAGATCATAACACCCACTGTGTCTGCCTTACAGATTTTTTGGTGAAACACATGGGAGCTGATATTTGAAAGTACTTTATAAACTCTAAGGAGAACATTGTAAAAAGAGATTTTTTTTTTTTTTAAAGAATTGACTAGTGCTGAGAGCTTCTGTGACTCCAGGTCTCAGTTCCCAGACTATCTTTAGCATTTGGTTCTGAATCTGCTTTTCAATTTTACTCTTGCCTTCTCTCCGCCCCCTTTTTAAAGTAAGCTCTACGCCCAACATGGAGCCCAACATGGGGCTTGAACTCAAGACCCTGAGATCGAGACCTAAGCTGAGATCAAGAGTCAATCGCCTAACCAGCTGAGCCACCGAGGTGCCTCTACTCTTACCCCTTTAATTCCTTCTGTTACTTTCCCAAGTACAGAATGGTGGGCTCTTTTCCATAGGTGGGGTTATGAGCCCAACAACTATCATGTAACTTTCATAAAAGCTCTCATTGGCATACAGAAATTATTTTTCTAAACTGTGAAGAGTGAGAACTTCCTATAAACTCCCATGTATTTCTTAGCCATTTCACGACTTTTTAAACGTATATATTCTGCAGTTTCCCTAGAAACCTCATACTTGAGTTTTGAGGTTCCAGGAATTCATTTTCTGAGAATAACTGTGCACTAAAAGTCATCCTGATTACTCATCCACTGACCCGCCTACCCTTCCAGCTGGCCCGTCCTTCCAGGCGGTCCTCCCGTCCAAGTTGTCCACTCACGCACCCGTCCTCCTTCCTTCTGTCTGTCCATCAGTCTACTCAGCCACCATCTACTCTCCGTCACATTCTCTTTGCTTGAGACAAAGGATAAATGAATAAAGAATAGGATCCTTTAACAGAGTTCCTCCATTTCTGAAATTACACTGCATGTTTTTGTTTAGCTCCACAGTTGAAAGATTGGAGCATTTTTTAAATGTTCTTTAGTTTCTCTCTCTCTCTCTCTCTCTTTTTTTTTTTAACAATTTCACTTTGGATGCAGAGTAGCATGGATCTGTGTATATCCATTTGTGCTCTCTGAGGATGCTATACCACTACGCATCACAGAGCACATCTCGACTTTTCCTCAAGCCCTGCTCCTTTCCGTAGATAGGAGTGTTGAGGAAGCAGATGAGTAATTTCCTGGATCATGATGTTCTCTGTGTGTATGGGATGTGTGTGTGTGTGTGTGTGTGTGTGTGCGCGCGCGTGCCTGTAGGTGGGTATGTATGCCTATTTTCATATGGTTGGATTTTCAATTTTTTTTTTTCAACGTTTATTTATTTTTGGGACAGAGAGAGAGCATGAACGGGGGAGGGTCAGAGAGAGAGGGAGACACAGAATCAGAAGCAGGCTCCAGGCTCTGAGCCATCAGCCCAGAGCCTGACGCGGGGCTCGAACTCACGGACCGCGAGATCGTGACCTGGCTGAAGTCGGACGCTTAACCGACTGCGCCACCCAGGCGCCCCATGGATTTTCTATTTAGGAAAAAATGGATCCAACATTAGAATACTGCTCCAAAAACCAATGCATTTCTTTGTTTAAAAAAATGTTTATTTTATTTTTCAGAGAGAGAGAGAGCGCCAGCGTAAGTGGGGGAGGGGCAGAGAGAGAAGTGGACAGAGGCTCTGAAGCAGTCTCTGTGCTGACAGCAGAGAGCCTGATGCAGGGCTCCAGTTCGCAAACTGCAGGATCACGACCTGAGCCTAAGTTGGACGCTTAAGTGACTGAGCCACCTAGGTGCCCCATACAAAAACCAGTGAATTTCAATTAAAGTTGACCTGATTTATATTTGGTGCCCAGAGAATAATTATGTCACCATTTGTGGAGACAGAATTCTTGATAGCCAAGTCAGATTTGACACATCATGCTTTTTAAAAGAGTCTCTTATTATTATTATTATAATATAATAACCCTCTTCTCCATTTTCCCCCTTCCTTTAAAGTTTAAAGTCTTCATTGTTTCTTTCTCTCTTTTTTTAAGTTAGGTTTAATTTATTTATATTTTCCTCTATATAAAGTTCTGTTTGGGTTCAGGACCCCCAGTGAGATTATACAACTTCCACAGTTTGGGGCAGGCTTTTGGTAGATCACTTCCTTTTTTTCTTGCCCAATGAAAATACTTTCAAGAAGAATAGAAAATTACCCATTAATGATAGCTGGTAACATTGTTAGTAACATTGTCCAGATGGCAGCTATATTTGTGGTTCGTGGGATGTGTGTGTGTTTTGCGGGGGAGAGTGTCTGAATTTCATTTCCGAAGATTCCCTCTTACGGTGGGAAATCACGAGTTATTCTGGAATCAAAGAGAGCTGAACAAAGCTCCATGTGGCCACCGGGGGGACTGGGGGCCGGTCTTCCTATCTGCTCTTTGTCCCCAGAGCAGGAGCCTCCAGCCTTGTGTAGAGCAGGCGCGTCCCCCTCACCTCAGGGGAGCGTGGCTTAGCAGGGAACTTCCTTCCACCAGTCCCCTGTCCCAAGCCTGTTTCCGACCCCAGGCCTTTGCATTTGCCCATTCTCAAAGATCTTACGTCCTCAAGGGAGTATAAGGCCCTGCTTCTAAAATGTGGCTGACACTCTTTGTTTGGTCATTATTTAGAGTCCTATGAACCTTAAGGGCACATTTTCAAAAACCGGCCAAGTAGCCGGCAAGACACTGGGCTAAAGAAGATAAAAACAAACCCCAAGAACCTCAGTGATCATGAGCAGTGCTGCTTTAGAGTTGCAAATTTTCTAAACCTAAAAATATTCCTCCAAAGCGTCCCATTTTCCCTGCTTCCCCCCCCCCCCCTCCACCCTGGGAAGTCTGGCTGAGTCATCAGCTCATTTCAGAGTGCTTTTTCACTGGTGGTGCCAGGGCTGTGTTCACCATCTGAGTACAGTAGGAAAGCACAATGGTTGCATTTCATTAATTGAAACGTCTATTGTGTGAGTGTCTCTGTTCCCCTTTCACTGGGTGATATCCAGGAAGGGTGTGCACCGGAATGTGCAAGGGGTAGGCACCAGCGTGAAGCTGATTTTGCTTTTTCGTTTTTGACCCAATCACAGAAAATAATAAAGGGCTTGCCCTGCAGGGGAATTGTCTTTTGTCGCCGTCCCCAGGGCTTTGTCAGGCAAGGCTCATCTTTTCTATCCTCCAACCTGGCACGTGTCCCCTGGAGCCACCTGAAAGAGCGACAGGCTCAGTGCAGACACTACCTTTAAAACCTCAGTGACCAGCAGCAGACAGTGCCGACATTTATAAGCCTGCCTCTCCGTGCTCCCCGCTCCAGGCAGCCATATACTGTTATGTGGCCTTGGCACCCAGAAGTCACACAGCTGACAGATTTGTTTTATGAGAGGCTGGTTGGGAGTGGCCGTGGGCAGCAAGACAATTTGCTCATCTCTCTCTCTCTCTCTGCAAACCTCTTAAGCGGCTTAATCACCGAAGCTGAGGCCAGAACCATCCCTGTAAAGATTGAGCTTTTGCGTGGTGAACGTGTTCTTTCCCCTTTTTGTGTTGGGTAGGAATTCTGGCTAGGAATTTTGACTTGAGGAGTGAAACTGCTTTTGTCACGCTGAAAGAACATGTCAGGTGCATTTAGGATTTTTTTTTTTTTTTTTTTTTTTTTGGTGAGACCTTCCCTGCTGCCTGAGATCCCACTCCCACTTACCGTCTGCCTCCTCAATAGTGATGTGGCCGTTGTGAAGATGAGTGAATTTTATTAAAAAAAAAAGAAAAACGGTGACGGGGGCACCTGGGTGGCTCAGTCGGTTAAGCGTCTGAGTCTTGGTTTTGGCTCAGGCCATGAACTTGCGGTTTGTGAGTTCAAGCCCTGTGTCAGGCTCTGTGCTGACAGTGCAGAGCCTGCTTGGAATTCTCTCCCTCCCTCTCTTTCTGCCCCTCCCTGCTCTCTCTCTCTCTCTCAAAATAAATAAATAAACTTAAAAATAAAAAAGAAATGACTGCCTGCAGAGTTCATGTTCTAGATGGCTGACTTTACACAGTTTAGCTAATTATATCTTGTGTTAACGTTCCCTATTTACGAGGTTTGCTCCCAGACAAGGATTTTAGATAAGCAGTCGTGACCATCCTCTTTGATCTGGGTGTGATTCGTCAGATTTCAAACACAATGGAGTGTGTGTGAATTGTAGCCACAGAAGGGTCCTTGTTAGGCCCAGACTGCTGCAGTCCGTGACAGAGATGCCCTAAGGGTGTGTGTGTTACAGGCTCCGTAGGGCTTGGTGCACCACCCCCATCTCCATAACCCCTTTGCTCTGTAGCATATGAGGGGGATCTGTCTGGTGCATTGGCTTTCCGCCTGGTGTTTAGGAGGGGCCGATTTGGCCCATCTGGCTACTTGGGTATCTCTTTTCTTCCTCCTCCTTCCGAGTTTGGCTAAAAAGTGTCAAGTTGGCTGCAAATATTTTGAACTCCCACGAAGACCATATGGTCTTTTGGATTCAGTTTTCAACATTTTTATCAGTCAATACTTAACTGAGCTTTTGCAGTGCTGTTACTCAATGCCTTCGCAATAGCTTCTGTGAGTGGCACAGAGGGGGGAATGTTCCTGGCCCCGTCTCTGTCTCTCTCTTCCCTGGCTGTTACCTCTCTGTCAGGAGCATCTCGATGTCTGGCCCGTTTTTTCAAGATCAACTCAAATGTCACTCATTTGATAAATCCTCTGGCCACTTAGATAATTTCCCTCTTTCTGTTGAACCTGTATTGTGTCCCTCTGTTCTTTGTTATTCACTTGTTCCTTCCTTCCTTCCTTCCTTCCTTCCTTCCTTCCTTCCTTCCTTCCTTCCTTCTTCCCTCCCTCCCTCCCTTGAAAAAAGATCTGTTGATGCCTAGTGTGTACCAGATTTGGGATATATCACTGAACTAAACCACAAATATATCTCCTTGTCCGTATGGAGCTTACCTTGTGGCTGGGGGAGATAACATACATAAACAGTATATGCAGTACATAAGCCAATTATACAGTATTTGGAAGGGGATAAATGGAATGGAATGTGGAAGAAAAAAGCAGGAATGGATTGCTCAGATGTACAAGGTTGAGGAGGGGGAAAGATGGATTACACATTAACTTGACAGGCCTCGGTGATACCTGCTGAGGTTGGCCTGGTGGTCATGGTAATTTGCATGTGTGCTTTCTCCTTGTTTCCCAACTGAAAGAACAGGGATTAGGCATCCTTCCTGATTTATCTGCAAACAGTGCTAAGCACAAAATGCCTTCTGTGTGGTTGGTGCTCTGTAAATAATTGGCGAAATGGAAACGAATGTGTAAACACGAATTTGAGAACAGATAAATAAACCCATTCTTCTTTTTGCTTCCTTCTTGCCCGTAAAAATAACTTTATGATACATCTGCGCTTAAGAATCTTAAATTCCTGGGGCGCCTGGGTGGCTCAGTCGGTTAAGCAACTGACTTCGGCTCAGGTCATGATCTCGCGGTCCGTGGGTTCGAGCCCCGCGTCAGGTTCTGTGCTGACAGCTCGGAGCCTGGAGCCTGCTTCGGATTCTGCATCTTCCTCTCTCTGTTCCTCCCCTGCTCGTTCTCTGTCTCTCAAAAATGAACGTTAAAAAAGAAATGTTTTTTTTAAAGAATCTTAAATTCCTTCCATATTTACTCATTCTTTTCAAGACAGAATTTATCACTGGAACTGACTCAGTGTACACAGAGGGGTTTGGAAAACGTTGGTCGATGCCTGAACTGCTTTTTACATGAAGAATACAATTTTAAGATACAAACTGCTATCACATTTAGAGGAGCACAGAGGACCGTAGTTTGTTCATGGCTCTGGCTAGGTTTTTGCTGTAAAAGAAGCGTTTTTCAAAGTAAACAACGTTCAGGAACTAGGGAAAACATTTCAAGAGTGCATTTCATTATCAATTTGCCGTGAAAAACTCAAGAGCCTCTTGACAGCCTCTGGATTTAATTAGCTTTCAGTCTTACCAGGATTTATCCAGTGAAATAACATTATCCCAGTGCAGAGCAGCACCTTCCATGGATTATGAAGATACATATGTCACCTGACCAACGAGTGTGCGTGCTGCCCGCGTTTTAGCTCTTACCCGAGGCTTAGACGTTATGGAAAATCAATGCAGAGTAACGTCCCGGGCTGTGTTCAGTCGATACAACTGGGTCGCGAATCAGAAAAAGATCCGAGGCCACAGTTGAGCCGATGCTTTCAGTGCCCAATTTAAAATGTAAATGGTTGCTGCAGGTGACGAATTTCTCCCTTGAGAGCCAAATAGCGCTGTGCAGCTTAGAGCCCTGGATTCCATGCCAGAGTCAGCAGGCCCCTTATGGGCCACCCAGGTTAACGTTTTTCTCATTTCTCCAAGGGAGCTGTCTGTGCCGTGGGTCCATCGTGGGGAGGGAAAGGGTAGAACCAGCAGGCCGGGCTTTGAGTTAGCTGGTCCCACCACCCAACTTCCATTTGCCTCAACGCACTGTGCCCGCTTTTACTGTCTTCATGCTTCTACGTAAGAGTTCGTGCGAAGGCAGGGTTCTAAGGCTAAAAATATTTTGAAAAACAAAATCGGTTGTTCTCGATTAGCTCACTCATTTTCCAGGTAAAGACACAGCAGCCTGGAGAAGGTAAGATATACAACACCACGTGCTGTGCGTCTTGCTGTCCTGATCATAGTTAGAAACATGCCCTTCTGGGACTCTCTTCCCCTGTGTCCACTGCATAGGCTTAGTGTGAGAATCAGATGGAACAGACAGGGAAGCACAGTGTATAAGAGAGCATTTAATGCATTAGTTAAATGTAAAGTTTTATCATCACGTTCCCTTTTCTACCACTAGAGCAAACGTGAAGGTTATGAAACTAGGTTCCAGGGAGCCCTCGGGATCATTGCCAGGAGCATAGGGACCCCCCCGGCCCCACCCCCATCTTCGTCAGGCAACACATTTTCCTTTAATCTGCTTTCTATGTTAGGCCTCTGAGTAAAGTTTCTTCTATAGTAAGGTTCAATAACTTTAAAGAAGTTTGAAAGCCACTGATCTGGAAGGAATTTTGCAGATGAGAATAAATGGTTATGTTTGTGTGAAATGCTTGTGCCCTGAAGCATCTGTGCCTGCTGAAATGACCAGACAGCGTATTCAGGGCACAGATGGGCTGCATACCTGTTTCAAGAAGCTGATTGCTGGGGCACGTGGGTGGCTCGGTCAGTTAAGCGTCCGACTTCGGCTCAGGTCATGATCTCACGGTTTGTGAGTTCGAGTCCCGCGTCAGGCTCTGTGCTGACAGCTCAGAGCCTGGAGCCTGTTTCAGATTCTGTGTCTCCCTCTCTCTCTGCTCCTCCCCTGTTCATGCTCTGTCTCTCTCTGTCTCAAAAATAAATAAACGTTAAAAACAAATTAAAAAGAAAAAAAAAAAGAAGCTGATTGCTATAAATGTGAGAGCACTGTGGATAAACTGGGCTTGAACCGGAGACTGAAACCTGATTGGCACAACTGCACCTCACTCTAGAGACCTCTGAGCTTGCGTTGAGACCTGGGGTATCTTTTAAGTCTTGTGTTCCCAAGGCCTTTCATTTTCTGGCTCTGTTTGCAACTGATGTAGTGGTTCCGCTTAAGTACCAAGATGGAAACTGAGTGGCTCCTGACAGGTGATGGTCCTTTCTTTCCTGTCTTTGTTTTCTAGTGCACGTACATTTCAATCGACCAAGTTCCCAGGACCCATGCTATTGTGCTAAGCAGACCTGCCTGGCTTTGGGGGGCAGAAATGGGAGCCAATGAGCATGGAGTGTGCATAGCCAATGAAGCCATCAATGCCAGAGAACCAGCAGCTGAGACCGAAGCCTTATTGGGAATGGATCTGGTCAGGTACCACACAGTCATTCTTTGAAACAACCGCTCAGAACAGGTGGGGGAATGGGAACGGGATTTATTTCCCTCCAAACCTCATATTTTTGTAACACGGTCCTCCCAAAGGAGACATGTGTCTTTTGATAAGTTTGAGGTGATAGGAAAAAACAAAAAAGGTGGATTACAGTGGAATATTATTAAGCAATAAAAAATAACCGAGTGCTTACACATGCTTCAACATGGTGGGTTTTGAAAACATCGGGCTAGGGGCGCCTGGGTGGCTCAGTCGGTGGAGCGACCGACTTCGGCTCAGGTCACGATCTCACGGTTTGTGAGTTCGAGCCCCGTGTTGGGCTCTGTGCTGACAGCTCGGAGCCTGGAGCCTGCTTCGGATTCTGTGTCTCCCTCTCTCTCTGCTCCTCCCCCACTCATGCTCTGTCTCTCTCTGTCTCAGAAATAAATAAATATTAAAAAAAGAAAGAAAGAAAGAAAGAAAACGTCATGCTAAGTAACAAAGCCAGACACCGGAGGTCGCATGTTGTATGATTGCATTTACATGAAATGTCCAGAACAGGCAAATCCATAGTAGCAGAAAATAGATTAGTGATTGCCTGTGGCGGGGGTGGGAAAATGGGGAGTGATTCCTTATGGATATGGGGCTTCTTTTTGGGGTGTTGAAAATGTCCCAATTAGGTTGTGGTGGTAGATGTGTGAATGTACTAAAAATCACTGAACGGTGTATTTTAAGTGGGTGGTTCATGGTTTGAAATGTAGCTAAAATATACGAAAGAGGGAAGGCTACATATAAAATACATAACATATCAAGGAAGAAAGAAGAGATATATGCCCCTCCTGTCCTTCTTCATCTCACTTGTCCTCTTCCCTTTTCCTTCTCTACCGGCCACTACATAACAGGAGGCAGCAGGCGCGTTGTGGGCTCGGTGGGATGGGGGCCTCTCCTTGGTCACCACAATGCCGTGAGCACTGGGACTTGTGTGCCTGGCCTGCGGTGGCTGATCAATGACCGAGTTTGGAGTGAACCACCAAAGGCGAGGGTGGGTGGGACCGAAACGACACTCCGAACTGGCTTTCTTTTTTTCGGAGATCGTGAAATGCAACAGACTCATGGCCTCGTTGAAAGAATATTGGGCTGGGAGCCAGGGACCTTGGTTTTCCGTGTGAGTTCACCCGAGTTACAGCACCCCTCGGGGCCACAGTCTCCGCATTTATTCGAAGGGAGGCCTTAGATCGGATGACCTCTAAAGAACCTCCCAGAGCCAACATCTTACACCAAGCAATCGCGGTTTTGACGCTTTGTAGGACTTGCAGGGAGAAAGTGTGCATTTACACAGAGACCTCTGTGGTCCGTAGCTTCCGCCAACCGATGGATAGGTCTATTGACCTTCCAGGAATGGGCACAGTGGGCTTGACATACCTGCGTGAAAGTCATGGGCTGCAAGTAGGGATCCTTACAAGTAGTTTTCATAAAACAAGAATTTGAACTTGGGTGCATCTGACTCCAAGATCCAGAAAAACGTGGACCGAGCTCATATGTTCAAAGGATCTGAACTGCACTGAAGGTAGATGTCAGAGTGAGACTCTAACCTTGGCCCAGCTAATTCCATCCCTTTTCCTGCCCCGGTCATGCCCATAGTGAGGTGACGCAGCCAAAGGGAAAGTAGGCATGGGACCAGGAAGATGCTGTTCTCATTTGGAGTCGTGTGAATTTGCCCCATCTATGGGGCCAGAGCACTGTGAAAGGCTTTGGAACGGGTCTCTTGATATCGGGTAACTTGTGGCCCTAGACTACTGTGGCCCGGGTGCACCTGTCCCCTCAGTCTTCCTGTTGTTTGCGTCCCGATAGAGTGGAGCAGGCTGTCCTGTCCTTGGCCCATGGCACAGAGGCTAAGTGGGAGTGGCCAGGTGTATCGTTTTCCTTGGTCCTCTGATCAGAGTGGTGTCTGTGGATGAGTGCTGAGGTCCCGCTGCCGACGCCATACGCAGAGGGCACTAAGGACCCTCCCGGAGCCAAGGTTCTTGGCTTGTGGGAGGGCAAGTGCGCGTACTGGCGCCTCAGTGTGGAATGCAGCGGGCAGAACGGCAGGAGAATGAGCTAGAAGCTGCAAAAGAGAAGTCACGGCTTCCAAAGGTGGTGTGCCCCTGGCTAGGTATTCCCACGCTCCTAGCACGTGTTTGCCTGGGCAGATTGGAGCCCTGTGAAGGCCCCGGGACAAGGCTTCTGCCTGGAATGCATGCATGAGGCAATGTGACCAGAGGCTGCTAGGCATCTGTGAAAGGAAGAAGGGGGCCCTCCTCGGGGCACAGCTCGGGCAGATCAGAGAGGTGCTCATATCGCATGCTTGTTTCCTCTGGATCCTCAAGAGCAGATGAGTGCTTGCTTCTGTCGGTCCTCTTTGGAGAAGATGACACCCACCAACAGAAAAGTCTGCTTAAGCCAACCGTCTCCTAAGTTTATTTTGTATCACTCTGCTAAGGTCTTAGGGTTCAGCTTTGCAAATCAGTGCCTTTTCACCAAATCTTCCTAAATAAGCTAAAATTGAGAAATACCCAATAAATGGATGTATAATTATCTGACTACGAAGATAAGCCTGTCGCGAGAGCAAGTCTGTCGGGGCGCCTGGGTGGCTCAGTCAGTGAAGCGACCGACTCTTGATTTTAGCTCAGGTCAGGACGTCAGGGTTTCGCGAGTTCAAGCCCCACGTCGGGCTCTGCGCTGACGGCCTGGATTCTCCCTCTCTCTCTGCCCCTCCCCTGTTTGCATTCTCCCTGCCTCTCCCAAAATAAATACGTGAACTTAAAAAAAAAGAGAGAGAGAGAGAGAAATAAGTCTGTAGCATTATCTTTTGCTCTCCCCGGCAGGACAGTGGAGGTTCCTTCAGCAAGAATCAGGCTGGGTGAGTTTTAGAGACGATTGTTCGCATGATGAAAATTCCCACAGAGCTGGCTTATGCTGCTATCTTAGCGGGCACCGTTGTCTCTGTTCTAAGGCGCTTGTGTTCCTGCCGCCAGAATTATGATTGGAAGCAAGAGATGAGTCAGTGGACATTTACTGAGTACATTTCAAGTGCCATCCTCTTTCACATCAGCCCGAGAGGGGCGTAGTCCCGTTTTGACATTACAAATGAGAAAATCACGTTCCCGAAAGGTTATGTTACTTAAGGTCACACTGCCAGTGGGTGGCACACATAGAATTGGGAGCCAGGTCCCCGTATCTCTGAGCCATTATTTTGCGGCCACAGCGTGCTGCCTCTCAGACCTACTGACCCCCTTGGTCCTGGGCAGTTGTGTTTGTATTTTCACAGTCAGTATCTCATACACCTGTCTTCATAGAGCCCAGGGATTAGGTACCTGTTTTATAGGTGACATAACGCGGAGTTCAGACATATTATGGGACTTGCCCGAGGTCACGCAGAGGGCCGTATCTGTGCCCTCTGTAGGGGGCCGATTACTTGGAAGGGCTGGGAGCAGACTGCTGTTTCGTTTCAGAAGAAATAGGTACTTTTTGATAAGTGACGCTCTAAGCCACGCCAGGAGAGGCAGGCTGATAGGTAGGAGGAGAGATACGCAGAAAAGGATGGATCACGTCCTACCAGGCACCCATTCCCTGTGAGATGACGGAGTAAAACCTATGTACCGAGGACAAGGGCTGGCAATGGAACCCTTTGTTACCAACCAAAATGCCTGGTGTAGAGTAACAGAGATCAAGGCTGCCCTGTGCACAGGTGTCCTTTTGCCCGGAGGCAGGAAGGAGAATAAGCCACAGAAAGGGGGTCTTGACACGGCTAGAGCTGAGCTGGCCGGCATCATGGGAGTCAGAGTCAGAAAAGAAACAGAGCGTTGGCTGAGCTGCCTTTCATGAGGGAGAAGCCACTGGGTTCCTGAGTCTTCTGTTTGTGTGTGTGTGTGTGGGGGGGGGGGGGATGGGGGGTGCCCAAAGACAGAAAACACCCCCACGATTTGGAACCGAATGCGTGAGAGACGCATTCTGAGCTCAAGTGCCGTGAATCTGCGGATCGGCCTGCGTATTTCATACGTTTACACGTGACGGCGTGCTTCATAACTCAGCTGCACCCCAGGCTTTGGTTACTGTGGGGAGAACCACAGCGTACGAAAGGACTGAGGGAGACTTCCGGTCTTCTTACTTCAGGCTTGGTTTGGAAAGAGGGACAACAGCCAAAGAAGCCTTGGATGTCATCGTCGCCTTGTTGGAGGAACACGGACAGGGTGGCAATTATTACGAAGATGCACACGCCTGCCACAGCTTCCAAAGCGCGTATCTGATTGTGGATCGCGAGGAAGCCTGGGTGCTGGAGACCGTGGGGAAGTACTGGGCTGCTGAGCAGATCACAGGTGAGCGGTGTGGACGGGCGGGGGGCGGGGGGGGTGGTGCTTAGAGGGCAAGAGAGGCTCAGGCAGATGCTGCCTGGACGCGTAGGAGTCACCCTGGTGCGGCAGACCCCCTCTGTGCCGTATCCTCACTTCTGGGCTCTGCTTCTAGAAAGAACCTGGGCTGCAGAGGTGTCAACACTTGGGAGACACGCTCGTGACATTTCTTATTTTCCGCTTGCTTTCTGGGCAGGACCCGGCTGTGGCTACCGGCCGTTTTGTGACCCAAATGGTTACTCTGTGACTTGGCCAAAGGAATGGTGATTATCCCATTCCATTTAGTGAGTGAACCCCTACAACAGGGAGCTGCCCCTCATCACTCGTAGCCCTGTGGCTCCTCACACTTGGAATGTTCCTCGAAAAGAGGCGTTCGGATCTGTGTGAGGACCATGGACTGCCTCTGGGACAAGCTCATTTCTCTGTGAGACAGTGTTTCTAGAAGAGCACAGGCCTAGGGGATCCATTTGGAAAGATCTTGTGCCCACACAGTTGTGGCTCTGTGCTCCCTGCAGCACTTTGTTCTGAGACAGTTCCGAAGAAGGAGATGTTAGAGGGGGTTGTGGTTGTCCTGTCTCATCACTTAGCAGCCTCATATTGGAGACAGGATGAGGTCCCAGCATGGGTTAAAGGGTTTCCGAGAGGACGAAGGAATTCTAGGAGAGAATCGGCCAGTGAAGCCCCCCTGACGCTCCTCAGGACTGGATGACAAGTACCTAGACCGTGTGCCGCCATTTCTCCCCTCCTGTGCTCACGGCACACGCTGCTAGTGGATCGCCACCCTCTTCTCGTGTTGAACCTAAACTTGGGCTTCAGTTTCTCAACTGAATTTGTCAGGAAGTCTCTTCCAGTTCCTCAGAATTGATGATAGGGATGAAACCTGTTTTCCAGACCTACCTAAGGGGTGATTGGAACCAAAGCTGACCTGAGTTAGAAGCAGAAGATCTACTGCGATAGTTGAGAGTCAAGGTCTTCTGTGGCCTGAGTCAGTGCAGTGATGAGGGTTTCTGTGGACGAGGGGTGTGTTGGATGCTCTACGTGGCTGGCTTGCGGCACTTGCCTGGAGGAGGGTGGCTTCTTCGCATTCTCACAAGGGCACCGAATGGGCTGGTGGCACCCTTGCAACAGTCTCAGAGAGTTTCTTCACCCCCACGTGCCCAGCATATACCTCCTGGTGCCTGTGCCCCATCCCTATGGCACTTACAGAACTGAGACAGCCGGTGTGGCTGCTGGATCACTGAGCCTGCTGCAGTGCAAGAACTTTAAACTTTTTTATCAAAAAAGTTCTAAGCTGAAGCCTTACTCTCCAGTGTTTCTGGCAGGAGGGCTAGTGGTCCATGCTGAAAAAGCAGTCATATATTGCTTTTACATAGAACTTAAAACTTTTTGATCTAGACCTGCATTTCAGAAGCTCAGTTTCTCTTCAAGATGCAGCTTGAAACACCCATCTCCTCAAAATGCGTGCTTTCACTAAACATTGAAATAAAAACTCAGCCATTCATTCCTTGGACTCATTGATCTCATGCCCTCTGATCCCAGCAGCAGTGTGATTGCAATAGGACTTGATGAAACTAGGCCCTGAATGCTAACATTCTTGGGAGCAAACATATATTATTTTTAACGTTTATTTCTGTACTTTTGAGAGAAAGAGAGAGACAGCGAGTTGCGGGGGGTGGGGTGGGGAGTGGAGAGAGGGAGAGAGAGAATCCCAAGAATCTGTGCACAGTCAGCACAGAACTCGACTCAGAGCTTGATCATGAAGCATGAGATCATGACCTGAGCCGAAATCAAGAGTCGGACACTTAACCTACTGAGCCACCTGGGCGCCCCGAAAGCAAACATACATTATAAATCAGCCCTTTAGGAAAATAATATCTGTGGCATTGCTCACAGGATTTTTGTGGATAGCTTAGCATGAAGAATGCCAAAAGCCCCTTTTTAGGCCAAAGCTCCTTTTTATTTTTAATTTTTTTTAAGTAGTTTTATTCTTGTGTTGTCCTCTGAAAAGATGAGCGGCAGAAGGCCAATGCCCGTCAGCTAGGAATACTTATTTTGGGAGAACAAATCAGTGGAGCAGAACATACTGGAAGAACCCTGTCCAGCACTGACCTTGTCTCTAGAAACTGGTTTTTAGGCAGTAACGGCTTGCAGCTTGTGGTTTGATCTCTCTCTCTACTTCATTCTCCTAAGAATTTTTAAAAGATCAGCACGCTCTCTGGAAGCAGCAAGTACGGATGGCCTCTTTTGAGCTACAACTCATAACTTCTTGGTGTTCTAGACAGCATCTTGAAGAATGAAGTCATCCTCAGTGTATTTGCAGCTGAGGCTTTGGAAGAAGCCACAGGAAGCCTGCCAGCCGATAGGGGAGTTTCATCAAGCTGGAGTGCACTCAGCATTCATGCGCTCCCGACTCTAGACTCTTTTAGCTGCACTTATATTTTTATGAGAAAAAAATTCCCATAGAATTTCTGCACTCATATACACGTACACGCATGGACACACACACACACACACACACACGCTCATACTGATATCCTCAGAGATGTATATTCGCAGGTACATTCCATTCTTTTAAAACAATTCATTATCAGTGCCACTGTGTTTTTCTAAATGTTGGGACCTGAAAAAAAAAAAAAGTTGAATGAAGAGGTGCCATCTTTGTATTTTCCAAAAGTGATGTTACTTGGGCAGAGGGTGGAGGCATAAAGTGTTCCTTCAAGTGGAGGAAGCCTAAATTGGGGAAGAAGCAGGGCTATAGTTGTGATGTTCGTAAGTCTTGTAAGTCGCGTCATGTCTCTTTCAAGAAACCTTTCATTTTTCCTATGGTTAATAGATGCCTGGGGTTTATTTAGCCCTAATGAGAGCTGCACAGGTTTCCTTCTGAGTGTGAGTTTTAGATCCAGCGACCATTGCTCCTTTAAAATGTGGTAGTGCCCGGTCAGGACTGGTCAAACCTTCTGGGAGGTCTTCTTACAAGAGGACCAAGGATTGTGTTTCTCTCTTCAAAATAGAATCATTTCCTCTCTCTAAAGTCGAATTGCAGAGAAAGGATTCGCTGTAAATTTCCATTTCTTGATTAAGTCCTTCTAAGTATCTTTCCAGCTAACCGGACTTTGCACTCTCTACAGAGGGAGTGAAGTGTATTTGCAATCAGCTTTCGCTCACCACTAAGATAGACGCGCAGCATCCTGAGCTCAGGAGTTATGCTCAGAGTCAAGGCTGGTGGACGGGAGAGGACGAGTTCAATTTTTCCGAAGTTTTTTCTCCAGCTGATGACCACCTAGACTGCTGTGCAGGCAAAGACAGCTTAGAAAAGAAAGAAGGTGAGTTAGTATATCCCTTACGATTCTCCCTCTCATACCTGTTGTCTTGCAGCTGTGTTTCAGAGAACTTGTCTGAACTTCGGGGGGTGAGCAAGGAGGTGGAAATGAGAACGGACCTTGTACATAGAGACGAACTTGTGTTGATGTCCCTGATGTGCAGGCAGGATGACGTGTATCTATTGTTACAGGATGCTTCCTCATCCACGAGGGTTTTTCCTCCTTCTGATTCAAGTCATTGTACTTGTCTTCGTGACAACTTACTGTAGCCTTCCTTCTACCTCAGCGTTTGTGTATTTCACTCATTGCCTTGTCTTCCTGTATTTTCCTTTCTCAGTGGCCTGCTGAGCCTGGAGGGCAGGGCACTGTCTTTCACTCATACTGGGATCCCCTCGTGGAGGGAATCCCCTCCATTATAGTCTTTTGCTCCGTGAACATTTGTTGAGTTGGAACTGTTGTTCTGAATTCTCTTCCCAAACCCTCTATCTCGCACCTAGCTGTTGACTTAATCAGAATCCATGTTGAGGCAAACGTGGTGACTGGATAGCTTATTACTTCCGTGCCCGAGCGGAAACCCTTCCAAGTAAACCACTGAGGCCACATTTTATAGTTGCCAGTGATACATGCGTTTTGTAAGTTAGACCTGTGATCATTTAGAACAGGGGTCAACAGACTGGGACCTGCTGGCAATCCCCTATTTTGCAAATAAAATTTTACTGGAACACAGCCGTGCGCATTTATCTAGGTGCTGGTTATGACTGCTTCCATGCCACATTGGCACAGTTGCAGAGTTGCGACAGGTAGGTTACAGCAAGGTGGTGGGGCCCATAATCCTGAAATATTTACTGTCTGGTTGTTTAAGAAAAAGTTTGCCAATGCTTAACGTAGAAGAACACGTCACATTGGCTGTAGAACTTAATGTATTAAGGGTAGGAAGGTAGGACAGTGATCCATTTTAAAATGGGAACTTCATGGGGCGCCTGGGTGGCTCAGTCGGTTAAGCATCCGACTTCAGCTCAGGTCACGATCTCGTGGTCCATGAGTTCGAGCCCCGCGTCGGGCTCTGGGCTGATGGCTCAGAGCCTGGAGCCTGCTTCCAATTCTGTGTCTCCCTCTCTCTCTGCCCCTCCCCCGTTCATGCTCTGTCTCTCTCTGTCTCAAAAATAAATAAACGTTAAAAAAAAATTTTTTTTTAAATAAAAAATAAAATGGGAACTTCAAAAAAAACTCCAAAAGTTAAAAAAACAAACAAACCCAGCTTGATAAAAGTATATAATACCATGTATGAAGCAGTCTTGCCAGAACATCAAATCTAAATCTGATGAAGCCTCTGGACCTAGCTACTGGTTTACAGCAAATGCAGAAGATGGGAGGACATACTAAGTAACACCAGGGGCTGCTGTCTGCAAAGTGCAGACTGTGGGAAACTCTATAGGAGAAATGACCCCACAAATAAAATGCAAGGGGATAGGGGCACCTGGGTGGCTCAGTCGGTTGAGCGTCCGACTTCGGCTCAGGTCATGATCTCGTGGTCTGTGAGTTCAAGCCCCGCGTCGGGCTCTGTGCTGACAGCTCAGAGCCTGGGGCCTGTTTCGGATTCTGTGTCTCTCTCTCTCTCTGCCCCTCCCCTGCTCATGCTCTGTCTCTCTCTGTCTCAGAAATAAATAAAACATTAAAAAAAAAAATTAAAAAAAAATGCAAGGGGATAAAGTGAGAGGCAGAGATTAAAAAAGATTTCAGCTGTTATCAACCGACTGGGTCCTGATTTAAATCAATAAACTCATTCGTAAGACAATGAAAAATGTTTAACACCGGGTAGTTGAAGAAATCAAGGCTTTATTAATCCTTTTAGGTATGGCATATTACAATTGGAAATGTACAAAGAGGACGTGAGTTGTGTTAGTGAAGTTTAAGGCACCTCTTCTTTGTGTGACGCTTTGATTCCATCTCTGTGAACATAGACGGAAAGAATAGTGTTTTAACGAATCGTGATCAGAGGGAGAAAACGTAAAACCGGGGTCCTTTGTAGCCAAGGAGTTGTTTACGCATTTATCTGAAGTCAGAGCCAGTACTCAAAATGGCTGTGAATGTTCTGCATATTTCTCTGTGTGTCTCTTTCCCACTGCAGAGAGGTCATTCTCCAAATACAGTGCTGACTGTAACCAGCAAGTGTGTATGAGAGAACTTGCTTAGTGGATTGTGCATAGATTGCACATATTTTCCTATGGATATCGTTCTATTGCATACTGTACTGGTTGAGAAATTGCTAAGTGCTACTTAGCGCAAAGAGCCTCCAAAATAATATGGCTTCAAGAAAATGGAAGCTTATTTTTCTCCCGTGTTATGGTCTAGATGTATATGGCCAGTCCAGGGCTGGTGGGTTACCCGGCACCAGAGGACAGCCACACGCGACGTTTGACTTCCACCTGTGGTCCGACTTGCGGGCATGTCCTGGGCGGCAGAAAGAGGGGCAAACAAAGTGAAGGGCGAACCATCCCTTGTATGGAGGTGACGAGGAAGTTGCACGTAGCATTTCCTCTCCCACTGGTCAGGATTTATCACGTGACCCCGCCCGAGGCACAAGGGAAGCTGGGAAATATCGTCTGTAGCTGGGCAGTTATAGTCCAGGGTTCTGTAACTAAGAAGAAAAGGAAAAAATGGATTTTGGTTCACAACTTGCCGCTATTAAAGCTTCTCTCTCTCTCTCTTTCTCTCTCTCTCTTTTTTTTTTCTTTACAGAAAGCATCACTGTGCAGACTATGATTGACATCTTACGGGACAAAGCCGGCGGAGTCTGTATAGATTCCGAGTCCTTCCTCACCACAGCCAGTGTAGTGTCCGTTCTGCCTCAGAATAGAAGCTCGCCGTGCATTCACTACTTCACTGGGACCCCAGATCCTTCCAGGTTTGTTTGAGACACAGTCGTGCTGGCAGGAAGTATGCGCTCCTCGAAAGCTCATCCAACGCGCCCGCGCTGCGTCCCTGTACCTCTCTTTTCTAGAGCCGAGTCACATTTTTCAGTCGGCCCCAACGTGGCCAATGCAGCACAAAGAGCTTTGACAAAGGGGAGTTCTTGGCTGGAGTCATATCATTTTTATGACATCCGTGGAATCAAATTGGTTTAAATTCAACCGATATTTATTGAGTTGATATCATGGGCCAGGCGTTGTGCAAACATGCATGAGGGATGCAAACATATATGAGGGATGCAAACATACATAACACACAGTGAGACAGATGCAGGAATGCCCAAGATTGATCAAAACAATCAGTTCCTGTAAGTTAGAGGACCAAATAGCCCGGAGGCAATGCAGATTGAGGCAACGTCAAGGGCACTGACCACTTCTTTTTTTTATTTTTTTATTTTTTTTTAATGTTTTATTTCTTTTTGAGACAGAGAGAGACAGAGCGTGATCAGGGGAGGGGCAGAGAGAGAGGGAGACACGGAATCCGAAGCAGGCTCCAGGCTCCGAGCTGTCAGCACAGAGCCCAACGCGGGGCTCGAACTCATGAACCGCGAGGTCGTGACCTGAGCCAAAGTCGGACGCTCAACCGACTGAGCCATCCAGGCGCCTCCGGGCACCGACAACTTTGTAAGACATTGTGTTTTAGGGAGTTGCTTTCTGCCTACGTTCAGCAAAGGCATTGTACTGCCCAGTGTTTAAGAACACAGCCTCTAGAATCACCTGTCAGGATTTTGAGTTCCATCTCTCTCACTGAGTGGCTGGTAAGTTACTTAACCTCTGTAAGCTTCAGTGTGCTGTACAGACTGGGGGTCCTGGGGATAATGTCAGCTCCTACTTCGTATGCTTGTTGGGAGGATTAAATGAGATAATCCAAGTAAATAGACAGTAGGCTTAACTTTTTTTTTTTTTTTTAATTTTTTTTTTTTTCAACGTTTATTTATTTTTGGGACAGAGAGAGACAGAGCATGAACGGGGGAGGGGCAGAGAGAGAGGGAGACACAGAATCGGAAACAGGCTCCAGGCTCTGAGCCATCAGCCCAGAGCCCGACGCGGGGCTCAAACTCACAGACTGCGAGATCGTGACCTGGCTGAAGTCGGACGCTTAACCGACTGCGCCACCCAGGCGCCCCTACTTTTATTAAGACTATCTCTGATTTGCCAGGCAGACAGCAGCCCCACTCCCTGGTAACGTTCGGTCATATACACTGCAAGTCATGGCATCAGTGGCTTAGACACAGCTTTCCAGTGGTTTCTAATTCAGTTCATTATCAGAAGCACTTGGGGGAGTTTTTGAAAAATACACGTGCCTTGACCCAAACCTGTTGTATCAGAATCTTGAAGGTGGGCTTACGAATGTGTCAGGTTAAGACTGACCCTCAGCCTGGAAAACCATGAAGATGTCCTATTCTGATAGTTTCAGTGGTATTTTTTAGGGGTTCTCTTGGCTGAAAACACTCATCATTGTTTGTATATCGGGTGTCAGATCTTTGACTGCTATCAGGAAATCTGCAGCTGTTCAATTTCATTCCCTTTTCAGCTAAACATATTTATTCTCCTCTTACTGTTTCAGGAATAGAAGACAATGATGGTGTCTAGCTAGGGATGGTTTCTTAGATGACTCAGGGGAAAAGCTGAGTACCTCTCTTGACCTGTCGGACTTACTTTTAAACTACTGCCAATATCAGTAGATCCTTCTAGCAGGACCTGACTATTAAATTCAGTATAAGCTATTCCTAGTTTTTCGTCCACTCATGTATTCATTCAACAAGCATGTATGAAGCACCTACTGTATACCAGATATCATGCTTATTGGGTATTAGGGATGAAGTGTATGCAAGGTAACAGGTGGCTTGGAGGAGATGATGAAGGAGCACGCTTCACTGAGGAAGGATCTCTTGAGCGCCGGGCATTGTGGGAAGAGGAAGAGTTTGTTAGGAATGAAAAGCAGGAATGACATTTTGGGTAGGGAGACGGCATGGACACATGCAGAGAGCCATGAAACGGTACCCTGTTGTAGATTATGTTTCCATCTCTCCTCTCCCCGCCACCCCCACCCCCCACTCCTCCAGTAGACAAGCCTGGCCACCCTCTCATGGCCTCCCACAGTGAACCTCCTCTCCATGGTATTCCAGTCGACCTCCCGGGGTGCGCTCCTGGTTGACCCCGGCTGCTTCCTTTTGACCTTATCTCGAAGCTCTGGATGCTTGGTCTCATGGGTGGCCCTGCTCCCGCCCTCTTGTCCGTCCACCAGCTCTGGGGCGCGTCCTTCCTCTCCCTGTTGTCTGGGCCTCCCTTCATGGACTCCGACTTAGCTTGCCCCGAACGCTGCCTCTTGGGAGCGCTCTGTGCCGCACCACAGGGGTACACGTGGGCACTTAGAGCCCTTCTGTAGAGTGACTAGAATGCCCTGCCGTGTTCTTTAGCGGGCAGGAGCCTTTGAAGGAGTGGGTTGAGCTGAGGAAGGCCTGAAGTCCCCGCCTTGCTCCTCATGTCTCAGGCACCGGCCCCCGCTGTGCTTAGAAGACAGGGCTGTGTGAGGCCAGAACACTGACACAAAGGAATGCCATTTCCTAGACTGAAGTACATGGCCCCGTACGGTTCTAAAAATGGGCTGGGAAATAGCCTGCTTATATTTAATCTGGAAGATTTCAAGTAATTTTAAAAGAAAGTTATTCATGGTTAAATTAATTGAAAAGAGCTTGAAGAAGATTAAGGCATTCATTTTTTATCTTTCAGGGCTGAGGGAGCTGCGTTTCCTACTGTGACTGTTCGAACTGTCACAGAATCTTTTCTCCTATTCACCATTTCAGTGTTTCTCTGTAATTGGGCATGTTTAACATTTTCTATTTTGTCAGCAGGAAGCATAATTACCTCCTCTTGGGTTTTTAGGTAGTAAATGGGGGAGATTTTAGCTGGCTTCTGCTGACGCTGGGAACAGTAGAGAGATGTTTTCAGGAAATCATTTCAAAGCAGGGGGCTTGCGAAAGATTGTGATTTAAGAGCGGGACCGTGTTCTTTATCCCTCCCAATTAATGTTCGGAACCAAAGGACACCATCTGACTGTTGCTCAGTCTGCTTCGACACGTCTCTGCCCTTTGCTCGGTGGACTTATTACAGATCCTTCTCTGGAAATAACTTGTTCTCGCGCTCTCTTTTCCTCTTTCTCCGCCCCTTCCAGGAGGGACCAGGTTCTGTGCAAGTTTGAGGGCTGGATGGAGGCGCAAAAGTCAGAGTTTGAGAGCGAAAGAGGGAGATGCAAAGGACCTTTAATTAAATTTTATTGAGGAGGCAGGTTCTGTCCTATTAATATTCCGTTGAGTCAGCTGGTGCCTCAGTTATCCACGTGGTGACAGCGACTGACTTCAGTGCTCTGGTTCTGACCTTTGGAAGCCATTTCCTTCGTGGAAGCTGGCACTTGCCAAAGCCTCACTGATGTGAAGAATGGAGAGGGAAAGGGGAGAGAGGGACCTTAGCACATTGAGACTGTGAAGTTCGGGGTCCTGGAGCCCGTGAGAGCCGAGCAGGTGTGTCTCTTCCCAACCCTGTGTTCAGTGACGTCACACCGGTAACGTGACACGGGTCACAGTGGGCACCTTCACACCACAGAAGCCGGCAGACGCCATGGATCGGGGCTTATTTTTTTCAGATATGGTTGCCAAACCGGCACATCGCCAAGAGGCCCCACATCTGAGAAAGCCCACAGAAAGCCCACTCGGGGTACAGGATGGAGAAACCAAGAGGGGGAGAAAATTAAAAAACTTTTCCATTTTAAATATTAGAAGGCTGTGTCCCAACCCATTTTCTCATCGTATGAGGCTGTGGACTTCGGCCCAGGAAACAGAAAATAGGGAAGAAATTCTAGGAAAATGGGATGTTGGGCCTAATTTAACTAGCGGCCGATAGCTGGGGAGTTGCAGGGGACCTGGTGTGTGTGTGTGTGTGTGTGTGTGTGTGTGTGTGTGTGTGTTTCTTCTCTTCTCCCAGTGTGCTAAGTTTGAGAGGCGAAGCTGAGTCAACTGAGACTGTCTCATCTGGTTAATTCAAATGTAGTGACGAGCGGCCTGTCTGTTGGTGGAGATAACACTTAACAAACCTTAGACGCGGCCGCGTAGGTAAATACGATCCCTGGTGCTGTTCAGGGAACAACCAGCAGAGACGTACCCAGAGGTGAGGGCCCCGTGTGAAATAGCACCCCCGTCAATTTCACTCTGGATGCGTACGGCACCAGCTTCCTCCTCTCTCCTGCCCTTTGACCTCACAACCTTCCAGAGCATCTGGATCCAGCCCGAAGCTCATCCCATGCCCCAAATGTACGAGTTCTCTTTCCCTTTAAAATAGAAAGGCCCTTCGCTGATAGGTCCTGCCCTCAGCCAGATGCGGCTGAGATCGTGTGATTAAAGTGACCGACAGTAAAGCTGGAGCGACCCATTCAAGAGACGCCTGCAGTTGAGAGAAAACTGGTTATTTTGGGTTATTTTGAGCTTGGTTGAATGTTTAGCAGATTCACCCACGCAGGAGCCTTTTGCTGCCCCGCTCTGTGCCAGACTCCCCTCAGTGGATCTGGGGGACTCCAGGGTGCGGGATAAGCCTGGCTGAGTGGCTTGGGGAGTTTCTGCACCTTCCTAAGGATAGAGCCATATTTGAGGTCAGAAGTGCCGGCTGGCCACTGATGATAAAATCCCAAAGCACCGGGGCGCCTGGGTGGCGCAGTCGGTTAAGCGTCCGACTTCAGCCAGGTCACGATCTCGCGGTCCGTGAGTTCGAGCCCCGCGTCGGGCTCTGGGCTGATGGCTCAGAGCCTGGAGCCTGTTTCCGATTCTGTGTCTCCCTCTCTCTCTGCCCCTCCCCCATTCATGCTTTGTCTCTCTGTGTCCCAAAAATAAATAAAAATGTTAAAAAAAAAAAATCCCAAAGCACCAAAAGGCTTTTCTTTTTCTGCACAGTGTGTATGAAGAACCAACAGAAGGTTAATATAACGGTGTGAGGTCGTGGGCGGAAAACTGACCTCAGTTTAGAAGACCTGAATTTAGTTCTCCATCTGCCACTTACTAGGAATATGCCTTTGGACCCAACACTTAGCTGCTGTGAGCCTCAGTCTTCTCATCTGTAAAATGAGATGGAAATGTTTTCCCTGCCTTGTTCATTGCTATATCCCTAGTACCTAGAATGGTAACGGGTACTCAATCATTACTCAACACGTATTTGCGTGTTGAATGGATAGAATAGAAAAGTGAACGAATAGAAAAATAGGGGTACTAGGAGAACTGAATGCAAGCGCTTTGAAAGTTATGACATGCTATAAAACGTCAGGGGTTTCCATGGTAATTATGCTTTCTTGCCAAATGAGAAAACAAATGACAGGGAAACATTTTTTACACTGGGTCGGTGCGTGCGTCACAAGATTCTGGAAGACAAAAGGGACAGATGAGGCCAGGACGCCTCCCAGGGAGCAGGTCTCTGGGCTCGAAGGCTAAGATTCTGCAGACTTCTGAGACAGAGCGTGGGAGACCACGCTCTGGTCCCTGTCATCAGACTGTGCCTTAGATTTGTCTCAGGGAGAGCTGAGGGTCGTGGTCATATGGTTTCCTTTATGTTGCTCATGGCTTCCTTTGTTTAATTGTCCCTCCTGACGGTGGATTGTCCCTGTAGAGTCGCTCAACCGGCCTTAAACCTCCTCATTAACCAGCTGATGGGAGACTCTTTGCCGCTGGAAGCACTTTCCCCTTTTGGGCCTATTATCCTGTGTTCGTGTCACGGCACACAATGCAGGGGCCGAGTGACCCGGGGTGAATTCCGGGTTAGGAGGCTTCTTTGAACCGGCTTTCTGGAGCCCTCTCAGGTGTGCCTCACATCAGGGCCATCCCTGGGACACTCTGGGAGGGTTCCACAAGTGTGACAAAGTATGCCCTGCCCTGTCCCGGTGGCCTGGGAGGGGTGTGCCTTGTGACTCAGATGACAGTTTCAGCTTTGCCGCTGGCTGGATATGTGACCTTGGTCAAGTCATTTAATGTCCGGGTCGTTACTTAGCATACATTTGATGAAGTGGCATTTAAGAAGCTACCATCTGGGCTTTTAAAAAAAAAGTTTATTTTTGAGAGAGAGAGAAAGTAAGTAGAGAAGGGGAAGAGAGAGAGAGACGGAGAGAGAAAGAATCTCAAGCAAGCGCCGAACCACCAGTACAGAGCCCGATGCAGGGCTCAAACTCACGATCTGTAAAACATGACCTGAAACGAAGTTGGACGCTTAACCGCCTGAGCCACCCAGGCACCCCCCTCGATCTGAACTTCAAGTGTGGGAAAATGTCAGAAATTCTCCTCACCTATTTGTATTGTTCGTGTGATTTTTTATAAGGCTTGGCGAGAAATCAGAAGGTTTGGGAACCACTGAGTTACCCACATTCTGCTTTTTTTGGATACATAGGCACAAATAAACCCTGAATTATAATTCCCACATTCAGGTTTAAATAATTATTAGTGTTATTGCAGTTTGTTATCAGCAGTAGTTTTTTATTTATTCAGTCTCAAAAACTCTCCCTTTAACCACTTGACAAATCTATGCTTCATGTTTATAGCAGTTGAGGGTGCTGACTTCCTTACAGACTTTGGGGGAAAAATCCTTGGAGAGCTTTGGCTGCATTAGAGTATTATGGGAATCCCATCGTATTTATTATTTATTTTGAGAAAGAAAACTGATAGATGGGATAACTAGTAAACATACGGTACTTTCTTGCTTTAGAAAAGCCACTGGGCACCTTTATTGAGGTGGAGTGGGTTGGCAATTCCATCAACTGGAATGTTCTGATTTTTACTACCCTGTTATCCTATGTATTGGATGCAAAAGACCATGACTGTACTTAGCATGAACTTCTTGTTTTTAATGTTTATTTTTGAGAGAGAGAGAGAGAGCTCAGGGGAGGGCCAGAGAGAGAGAGAGGTGGACAGAGGATCCGAGAGAGAGAGAGAGAGCGCAGGGGAGGGCCAGAGAGAGAGAGAGGTGGACAGAGGATCCGAGAGAGAGAGAGAGAGAGAGAGAGAGCGCGCAGGGGAGGGCCAGAGAGAGAGAGAGGTGGACAGAGGATCCGAGAGAGAGAGAGAGAGAGAGAGAGAGCGCACGCAGGGGAGGGGCAGAGAGAGAGAGAGAGGTGGACAGAGGATCCGAGAGAGAGAGAGAGAGAGAGAGAGCGCAGGGGAGGGGCAGAGAGAGAGAGAGAGGTGGACAGAGGATCCGAGAGAGAGAGAGAGAGAGAGAGAGAGAGCGCAGGGGAGGGGCAGAGAGAGAGAGAGAAATGGACAGAGGATCTGAAGCAGGCTCTGTGTTGACAGCAACGAGCCCAATGCGGGGCTCGAACTCACGAACCGTAAGATTGTGACCTGAGCCAAAGTCAGACGCTCAACCGACTGAGCCACCCAAGCACCCCAGCATGAACGTCATGAAGTCAGAGTCATAAGTTCATGAACTGCATGACATACAAATAGAAATTTATAGGTTTGGAACCTGGAAGGGAACTTCGAGATCATTTTAGTCCCAATCAGAGACAAGGGAGCACGAGTGCCCCCACAGCTGGTCAGAGTAGAGAGGAGTCGCGTACCCTCATTCTGAGGCCCAGCCCAGTGCCCTGCCGCCGCTGTCACGAGTCAGGCAGATCTGGGATCCGTGCTCAGCCCGACGAGTGATACCAGACTGTGCCCCTCCTGGCCCCCCAGAACCGTGGTTCTCGCCCACGGGGCCACCGTGGCAGAATGGTCCTGAGATGTAAAGTAACGCCCTCCCAGTGACTGAGCCTGGCCACCTCATTGCCCAGCGTAAGCCTGCGGAGGTCACGACTCTGCCCCTTTCTGGCCACGGCACAGACCCTGCGGCCCAGAGGACGTGAACTGTGCGGGCTTGGGGCTGCATAGCAGGAGCCTCAGAGCCAGGGTCCCACAGAAGGGTCTCTGCGCTGGGCCAGGAGGCTGCAGATTAACGTCTGCTGGCAGGCGGCACGATGGGCGCCGACTTTTCAGGAACCCCTTGTGCTATCAGGTCCTGAAGGATGGGATGCTTGCCTCCTGTGAGGCCGCTGTGTTGTAAGAGACCAGAAGGCCCCAGAAGCCATGTCTGCCATGTCTGTGCCGGACTCTTTGCTCCCCCCCGTTTTCTTCCCGCTTCCCCACCCTTCCCCGTCTGTTACCCTTTTCCTGGGACCCCTCACCCTGCAGCCCTTTTGCAGAATCAACTGAATGACTAATTGGATAATGCAGCATTGTATTGAGCATTCAGTAGAAGGGCCAACGACCCATGGATGTTCAAGGGGCTGTAGGAGGTGGCACTTCGTGGTCCCTCTATGAAAGGCAGCCCCCCCATGTCCTGGGGAGGGAAGGTCCATGAACAGGGTACCTGGCACCCATCCTTAACCAGGCCCACCCCACTTCCCCAGCTTGGAGTATGAAGGTCTCGCTGCTTGTAATAATCAAATCAACTTAGCCCGAGCCCGGTCTTGCAGAGTGAGTTCGGTGTCTTGACTCTCTTGACCCTCTTTCCCGTGACCTCCTCAGGGAACTAACCTAAGAGGTTACTTCTCATGACAGATTTCCCCCGCTATCCGCAAGTTCTTTTTCTGCCACGCCCCTTTTACAAAAGACGTGCGTTAGTACAGTACCTATTTTCACTAACCGAAAGGAATCCCAAGAGGCTTCTCGCTCTTATGAAATTGTAACTGCTTCTTTGCTCTATACCATTTTGGCTTACAAGAAGTTTCATAGAACATCCTATCTCCAGATAGCGGGCGTGGGGCGGTGGGGGAGGGGCGCTTCAGATGGGGGAAGAGCCCGTCCTGTTGTCCCTGTAGCCCTGCTCCTCAGACTCCCCAATCCCCTGGGGACCTTGTTGACGTGCACGTCCTGATTCAGCAGGATGGGGGCGGGGCCTGAGGGTGATGCCGAAGCCCCGGGTCCAAGGACACAATTCGGGGAGCCAGGGTCCCCGCTTCCCAGTTCTTTTCAGACTGTGGCACACCTGAACGTGTTTGTGTGGCACACTGGCAGGGCTTCCCTGGCCGCCTCGAGCCCCGCCACCTCAGGGCTGAAGGAGTCAATATCCCAGCTCACTGCTAACCCACTCGAAGCATGGTGGCCAGGGCACCGGCGTAGAGGAGAGAAAATAACCCGGATCCGAGCCGTACACCTGGGGGTGTGTTTGTAGTCCTCTCTCTTCTATTGTTATTGCAGGTGCTGCCCCAGGGTAGAGAAAGGCAGACGCCTTTCAGCCTAGATGGATGGCCCGTTGCACCCTTTTCTCCAAACGCCACGCGTCTGTTCGCCTTACTTTGTACAGCCGAAAGGGGCCTCCCAAACGTTCTTCCAGGAACAAAGCAAGTCTGTTTTGATGTCTCCTTGCTGCTCATAGAAGAACTTGCAGCTGGCAAATGACAGCTTTACTAAAATATTTACTAAAATACGCAGTTGTGTCTGTCTCGGCCCCCACCCACCAGCCGCCGGGAGCTGGCTCAGGAAGCATTGGCCTAACGAAAGGACAGCCTCTGGTGTCCTCACGCCTCAAGCTCAGTTGGGCTGAAGCACCTCTCCTTTCTCCCCAGGTCCATATTCAAGCCCTTCATCTTTGTGGATGATGTGAAACTTGTCCCCAAAGCACAATCTCCCTGTTTTGGGGACGACGACCCTGCCAAAAAGGAGCCTCGGTTCCAGGAGAAGCCAGATCGCCGGCACGAGCTCTACAAGGCCCACCAGTGGGCACGCGCTGTCATCGAAAGCGACCAGGTGAGCCTAGGGGTGGGCTGGCGGAAGGGGGCGCGGTCTGCGCTCGAGGAGGCAGGAAGGCGTTAATCCGCACATCGTTTCCCTCCTCGCCAGTACGCCTCCTTCCAGAAACCCGGGGACCTGAGGCCTTCCGAGAAGGCTGCTGTTCACTTTTCCGGCCAGTCCCTTGAAACCTAACGAAATGAAGCCTCCACGTCTAATGTTGTCCTAGAACTCAGTGGGCTGGGAATATCCCTCTTTCATTTACTGTTTCCCTGGGGATGTTCCCTGGGAATAATAGATGTGTGCAGTTCTGGTGGGGGTAACTGCTTTTCTGCTGTCTAAAAGTCTTTGTGTACTTTTGGGGGTAAAACGTTGGTACGAGATGGCAATACCTTAAAGACGCAATCATGTGTTGTTTAAAAAAAAAAAGTAGGGGCGCCTGGGTGGCGCAGTCGGTTAAGCGTCCGACTTCAGCCAGGTCACGATCTCGCGGTCCGTGAGTTCGAGCCCCGCGTCGGGCTCTGGGCTGATGGCTCAGAGCCTGGAGCCTGTTTCCGATTCTGTGATTCTGTGTCTCCCTCTCTCTCTGCCCCTCCCCCGTTCATCTCTCTCTGTCCCAAAAATAAATAAAAAACGTTGAAAAAAAAATTAAAAAAAAAAAAGTAATCCTTCAAAAAAGTTCTGTAGACGGGGCGGGGGGGGGGGAGGAGGGGGCGGTGCACAGTAGTGCAAATGTCCTTATGCCACTGACCTCGTACACCTAAAAATGGCTGCAATGGCAAACGTTGTGTTATGTGTATTTTACTATAATTTTAAAAGTTTTTCAAAAAAGATTCTCAAAGTCCTAGTTTTTTAAATTGAATTCAATTTTTATCTGAGAGAGAGAGTGTGTACACGAGCAGGGGAGAGGGAGAAAGAGAGAGAGAACCTTAAGCAGGCTCCACACTCAGCTCGGAGCCCTCCACAGGACTTGATCCCACGACCCTGGGATCATGAGCCAAAATCAAGAGTCGGATGCTCAACCGACTGAGCCACCCAGACGCCCCAGATTCCTAGTTTTTAAAAAAAGTTATTCTCCAAGGTGCAGCTCACCCGCCCCTCCCCACAAAGCTTTGGCAAATAAAGTTACAAGACATCAATTCAAACGAGACCTACACCCAATATATGCCCACAGCAGCCACTAGTGACGGGTTGCGTATAAAATCCAAGACTCTGTTTTGCTGAAGGGAAGGGGAAGGAACGTGGCAGTTAGACGCCCCTCTGCTTCCCAAGCATGTATTTGCCAACTTGCAACGAGTCTAGTTTGTCCTGAAGAAAGGGACACCTTGTAGGGAAATTGGCGTTTGCATTTGCGTGGACCGGGTGAGCTTTTTTCCTTGTGCTTGGCATGGTGGACTATACAAAAAGCATAGAAAGAAGGGCGCCATCAGCAGTAAACCCAAGGGATTTCAGAAAGCATCTCAGAGAAGGGCAGTCTCACCATCCATAGGCTTTGCACTTCCGTGCCACAGAAACGTCCATTTTGACATGTCAGAGTCACCTGGTGTTTTCACCTCCGTCTTCCCTGCCGGATGTTTCCGTGGAACCGTGAGTGCTTCCGCTCCACCGCACTGACTTTTGTCTGGGGCTGTCTATTGAGGTTCCCAGCAGTGCCTGTCTTCCAGGTGGATGACAGTAAGCCCGGAGTGAAAATGCCACTCGGTGCGTCGTTTCGGGGCTCGCTGGCAACTAGAAGGTGGAGGGAGAGAGGGGCGTGTGTTTGAGCCCTTCTGCACAAAATGCCACGGAGATGAGACGGACGAGGGTGGGTGGGCTCTGACATTGAGACATGACCGTTGCTTTGAGTCAAGGCCGTGTTAGGAAGTGGGGGACGGCTGCTGACGGCGGCTTCGCCATTCTGGGACTAACTGGGCAAATGGAAGCTTTTCACTGTCACACACTCTAAGCGAGTGGAAGAAGAAATCTCAGCAGCTCAGAAGAATGTACGTCGGGCAACAGACACGGCACGTGTTTATTCACTGATCGTTCGTCCATTCAGCAAACATTTACGGGGGTGCCTCCTGTGTCCCAGGCGTTGAAGCCTGGTGATGAGCCCAGTTCTCACTCCCGGGAGATCGTGGTCCAATGGGGGACACGGGCAAGCAGACAGACCCTTACAGGACAGGAAGAGAACAACCACGGCAGAAGTAAAGGCACGGACAGTGAGCCCAGAGGAAAGGTTCAAAGAGGCCCGGAGATGGGTGCGCGTTGACCAAGTGCCGAGGAAGGGCAAGGTGGAGTATCATGGGTTGGAAGAGTGCAATTAATTCAGTTTGGCTAAAGAGAAAGGGAGACTTTGGGGGGCCTGGCGGGAGGTGAGGCAAGCAAGAGCCTCGTACTCAGGTTACAAAAGGCCTCTCCTGAATGTCACTCAAGAGTCTGGATTTTATCCTAAAAGCAGTGAGGAGGTAGGTATGCCAAGCAGAGCAGTACCATAACCGCACTGGCATTCTAGAATGATCCCTGCGGCAGCCCCGGGGAAACAGATCGAATGGGGTGGGTAGGCGCCTGAGAGGCTTTCTTGTCCATCGTAGTGACTCTCGCTATTCCCGCCCTTCCTCAGGAGCAAGGTCGCAAGCTGAGGAAGACCATGCTGGAACTAGAGAAGCAAGGCCTGGAAGCCATGGAAGAAATTCTGACCAGCTCTGACCCTCTGGACCCCACTGAAGTGGGGGATCTTTTCTATGACTGTGTTGACACTGAGATTAAGTTCTTTAAGTGAAGTAAGCATTCCCTCTCCCCTTCTTATTTAAACGTTCCCACCTTACTAAATTACCAGCAAAACAAACCACTCTCCTGTTTGAGTAAAACGAGAAAGTTCAGACGTGTGAAAGCCACACTCTTGTGTTCTGCCCTCAATCCCAGCAACGTCCCCTTCTTCTACAACGTAGCTCCCCCTTTGCAGTGTAACGTGTATCCATTTGCCTGTCTTTCGATTGTGTGACTACTTGTGGATTTTCAGCTGCTATCGTTGTATTTCAGTGACCGTGGACACACTAGCCTTCTCACGGAGGACGAGCGTTCGTCAGGCCTTCACAGGGGGCTCCACAGTGCTGAGTGTGCAAGAAAAGCAAAATCTATTAAGTCTTAGTCATTCTTTCAGTAATGGTTCCTTTCAGGTTACCAAAAGGCCCGGGGCTTTTGTGTGTGAACTTGAGGGGGAAGCTTCCCGGCCTCCCCTTCACACGAGCGCAAGCCCGTCGTGCAGAACGTCTGCAGATGTGTCTGCTGAAGGACACAACCAATGGGAAGGAACAAAGGGGGCTCCTCTCTAGTCGCAGCTCATCCTGATTCTCGTGGTTCTAAGGGGCCTGTCCTCTGCTGCGCTTGTGCGCAGTGGACCCACAGACGGCTCCTGAGCACGGGAGAGCTGGTTAGCGGAGTTAGCTAGAACTGCCCGTGTTGGAGACTCCGAGGCAGCCATGCGCGTGGCCTCCCCACATCCCCACGTGGCTCTCCCCAAAGGCCCGAGGCTCTCGCTGCACAGCAGCACGCCCACCCCTTGGCCTTGCGTAGAAACGATTTCGGGCCTGGTTATGGCCATCTACTCCGGGATTAATTAAATGGCCCTGTGGCGTGGTTCTCCGCCCCCCCACAAAGCTGCGTATCTCTCCAGCTAACGAGGGAGAGAAAAGGAGAGACCGTTGGCTGTTCAGATGCTAGTTAAAGTAGCTGGAATCCGAGCAGCGACTACATTATCTCAGCGGAGACTTTAATTAAACTGATTTGTTTCCAGTGTCGCGTTCACACGAAGTATTTGACTTACCACCAGAGCACAGAAGAGCATGTGAGGAAGACCAGATGGGCCGGGCATCGGGGAGACAGAGGGCAAGGAGGTGGCAGATGGAGGCAGAAGCAGGTCGCCGCAGGGTAGCGATCCAACCCCCAGCCTTCCTGCCCGGCTTGTTATATCCCACAAGGCTGTGTACGATGCACCTGGCTCTCCCTGGCCCTCCCTTCGTTCCTCGTGCCCCGTGTCCTGGTAGCTGCCCTCACGGCGAAGGCAGCCGCGGCGGGCAAGGGTATGGGGGGCTCCCCTCCAGCTAGCGAAACTCTCACCCACTCCGGAGATGGACAGGGGGCAGAGATGACGAAGGGTCAGCAGCTCCTGGAAGAAGGGCAGCCCCACTATTCCAGCCTCACCCCCACCGCTGGGGCCCCGTCGTGCTCCGTCACTGGTAGGAATTTGCAAGTGGAAATACTGGGAGTGTCAGTAATCTTTGAAGTGACCTTGGGTTCGGGACTCTGCACCGACAGCGGTGCACGACAGGCAATAAGGGCCGGAGGGGACGTGGGTCTCACATACAGATGCAGACACGGAGGGTCACGGGTTTTATCGGGACACAGCTGGTTTCTCTACCAGCTCCCCTCCAAGGGTGTAGGTATAAAGGCACCACGAGCTTTCGGTTCAGCAGTTTTGTGAGTTCTGTACGTAAAATCACAGACGACAAGCGGTGGGAGACGGGAGGGACGTTTGAGAGCTGACAGGGTCAACACGGCCATTCGTGGCGGCTCGTAGCTGCCGTGACCCAATCAGGGCTTTCACGGGTGACGAACTCGGGGTCTTCTGGTAGATGGAGCAGCCACTCTCAGAGCATCTGTCTACAGGTGCTAAGTTGGGGGAGGGGAGGTTTGGAGGTGACGTTTTCGGTGCCTCACCCCGCCCAGGTCCACCTGCTAGGTGGTTATTTAAAACAAGGGGATGTGTTAAGCCACCCTAAGATTTCACCAGGTGGTTTCACCTCTACCTATTATAGAAACGTTTCATCGGACCTGACGTGCCTGAGATACCCAAGGTGATTTGGGGTTTACCAAAAGAAGTCTGGTGAGAATAGATTACACAGGGGTCTGCTTTCATTATTATGGGCCAAACATTATTGTGGGCCAGCCAGTCTATGCGATTTCCTAACCACCATGAAGTGGGAAATACAATGGCTACTTCTCTTAGGGGACGCTGACCTTTGTCCAGCGTCTCAAAGAAGGGCCAACGCTAAATGAGAATTGTCTGGGCTAATGGTGTGCATCACAATTGTGGTGCCCCAGTCTTGGGCCACCGTGGGCCATGGCAGCCCTCCATGGCTAGGCCGGGCAAGAAGTTCAACGGGGGCTGGGACACTTCTGTCAGGCACAGAGGGGGTCTATGTACAGTCAAACCCCCAATAATAGCGTGGGTGAATTCTTTGCGCATTTGGGCGGTGTGGAGAAAGACGAGAAGAGAGTAGAGAATCTGTTGATGTGGCTGGACTCCCTTCTAGTGACTTCTTTCTACTTACGTCCACTGCTTGAAATTCGTTCTTGGATTTTGAACAGGCTGTTGGGGGAAGGTATGTTTCTTTTTAAATTCTCCAAACAGACCCCGCTTTTGAAAAATGCTTATCATTACATGGATGAATTCTTGACCAGGGATTGCTTTTCTAAAGGCAATATGGAGAAAATGAATATTCAAGAGGAACTAAGAAAACAATGGTTAAAGGTCAGCGTGTAAATAGCTTCCTGAAAGAACCATTTGTGTGTCCATTAAGACTTGGACGGGGGAGGTGTGCGTGCTTTGTGCAGCAAGAAGACATGACCGTAAAGGATGGCATTTCTCCCCCAATCCCATGCCCTGTAACCAACCATAAGCCGCTTAGTCTTGTCTAGTAGATGGCATTGCCGTAGATGAAGACAGCCCTCATCCTCTAAGGGAGCAGAGGCTCCAGTAAAAGTAAATTAGCAAAGCAGAGGTAGTACTCTTCCTTCTTGGAGGTGGTTTGGAACTTTCAGTAGAATAAGCATATACTTGAAATTCTGGTGATTCTTTAGTGCCCAATAACATAAGACACAGTGTTCTTATTAGACGGTCTTCCTTACAAGCTAACAGAGCAGGTGTGTGCCTAGTAGATACTAGCAGTGAAGTTCCTTCGCTATTGGGTGAATTGCTAGGTATAAAAAAAAGAATTGCCAACCAGGCAAACTACTTTGCTCCCTAACTTATGTCATCCCACACTGGTACAGGTGTCACACAGCTCTGGCCGGCCCCAGCAGGGAAGCCGGGTGGGACCAATGTGTCTGCTATGAAACCACTCACTGCATCCTTGACTAAAGAACAGTCAAGTCATTTGTCGGGGAGGTCTTCAGCTGAGCTCGCAGGTTTAGGCAGGAAGCACACGGAGGAAGGAGGGAGGGGGGGAGCCCCCCTGGCTGGCTGTTCCCGTACGGAGGGGGTGGGGTGGCAGGTCACGTGTATCTGCTGTCCCAGCACCACCCTGTGCCTCCCTGTGGCTGTGGCGTTTCATTCTGCACGGTCCCAAGCCCCAGCTGTCCTCCTACGGTTTGTGCCAAACGTGCCGTATCTGACCGACTCCCAACATTCCGAGATGTCACCTGCAGATTTCTCATGGGAATGCATTACGTATGTGTTTGCAATCGTGCTGTGAGAAGTTCCATGTGTGAGCTGGAAAATGCTATTGGCAGGGAATACTGACAAAGAAAATCTTTCTGTTTCCTGCAGTGGGAACCGACCGTGTAGTCTTAACAGCCTTTTGTACAAATATCGACAAACCAGATAACTTCCCTATCCAGTGCTTGCCCTTGGAATTGTCTCTAAATACATCAAGCATACAATAAAAAAAAAAAATACTGAAATTAACATCCTTGTGTTTCATGAATAAATGTGGGCATCAGTCACAAAAGAGAACATGTATGAAGGGGGATGTGTTTTTCTGACCGGACTCCTCATCAAACCCAGTCAGCTCAGTGTTTCCAACATGGTGTACCGTTTGGTGAGTAGCTTCACTCTTTGCAAATAAACACAAAAGCACAACCCATCGGGTTGGCTACCATCAAAAAGCAGAAAATAAGTGTCGGTGAGGATGCGCAGACATCGGAACCCTGTATGGTACTGGTGGCCGTAAAAAATGGTGCAACCAACCGCTGTGGAAAGCAGTATGGCAGTTCCTCAAAGAATTGGAAAAATTGGATTAGCATATAACCAAGCAATTCTGCTTCTGGACATATGCCCCAAAGAACTGAAAGCCAGGTCTGAGGTATTCTTACGCCCGTGTTCACAGCAGCAACATTACGCCCAGTGGCTACGGTGTGGAAGCAATGAGAGTATCCACTGAGATTATTCTGAGTGAAACAAGCCAGTGTCAAAAAGGCGAATATTGGGGCGCCTGGGTGGCTCAGTCGGTTGAGCGGCCGACTTCGGCTCAGGTCGTGATCTCGCTGTCCGTGAGTTCGAGCCCCGCGTCGGGCTCTGTGTTGACAGCTCGGAGCCTGGAGCCTGTTTCAGATTCTGTGTCTCCCTCTCTCTGCCCCTCCCCTGTTCATGCTCTGTCTCTCTCTGTCTCAAAAATAAATAAACATTAAAAAAAAAAAAGGCAAATATTGTATGATTCCACTTACGTGAGGTCCCAAGAGCAGTTAACTCACAGAGCCAGGAAGTAGAATGGCGGCTGCCAGGGGCTGGGGGGGGGGGGGGCTGGGGAATGAGGATTGTTGTCTGAGAGGTAGAGTGTTTTAGTTTAATTTAGTTTAGTTTTTTTTTTTAAGGTTATTTATTTATTTTGAGAGACAATACGAACAGGGGAGGGGCAGAGAGAGAGGGAGAGAGAGAATCCCAAGCTCTGTCAGTGCCGAGCCCGCTGCAGGGCACGGTCTCACAAACCGTGAGATCATGACCTGATCTGAGATCAAAAGCTGGACGCTTAACCGACTGAGCCCCCCACCCCCCACCCCGGGCATCCCTGAGCTGTGCACTTAAACATGGTTATGGCGGTAAGTTTCCCTGACGCATATTTTACCACAATTCAACAAAACCACACTAGAAACGGGAGTCGAGCTCGTTAGAACGGCTGCCGCCTTCTGTGCCGAGCATCTTCAAGGCTAAAGCCAGAGCAGCCCCGAAAGAGGAAACGATGCCACGTAAGAGGAAGGCTAGCTCTCTCCACTCTTGCGACCTAGAAATGCCAGGTTGCTTCCATGATTTGGTCTCCGTCGTGACAGGCAAAAAGCAACTGAGTGTCTTGTTTGTGAAAATAGGACTTCGTCACGGTCACAAGGTGACCTGTGTCAAGGTCAGAGTGGATGACTGCCTCGTTGATACGACAAAGGACTGCTGGCTCTTTAACCTGTATCTCCAACTCTCGTCTTCCCCACAAACGCGACATTGTCCTGCAAAGCTCCAAGGTGACAGAGCACGTATTAGTTTGCTACGGCTGCTGTAACAAAGCCACCACGAACCGGGTGGCTTAAACAACGGAAGTTTATTGTCCCACAGTTCTGGAGGTGAGACACCCAAAACCCGGGTGTCGGTGAGGGTGGGGTTCCCTCGGAGGGCCGTGAGGGGGAATCTGTCCTATGCCTCCGCCCTGGCTTCTGGGGGTTTGCTGGGGGTCATTTGGCATTTCTTGGCCTGCAGCATCTCCCCAGTCTCCGTCTTCGTCTTCACACAGCGTTCTCCCAGTGTATGTGTCTGTGTCCACGTTGCTGTTATTACAAGGACACCGGTCATACTGGATTAGGGCCCGCCCTGCTTCGGTACCCCCTTATCTTCAGTAGCTACATCTGCTACCCGATTCCCCCATCGATACCAGAGATGATGGAGCGAGGACTCCTCCATATGGATTTCTGGAAGACATCATTCAACCTATAACAAAACAGGTTGATGAAGGACGCCCAAAACTCTGGGACGCGGTGTAAGAATTCACATCTTGCTTCTGGAGTCCACAGCCCTTCCTATGAAGCTGCTTCCCTCACCCTTCTAGGTACCACCTTTCCCACCCTGAAGTCTATCAGGGGTGCCTAAAACGACAGCTTCTTCACCTCTGCAGCCCATGGCTTTGAAGTTCATCATCCCCTTTGTCAATTCTCTTCGGCCACTGCTTTCCTTCTCTACTCACGCTGGCCCTTTGGGTCATTAAAGGGCTTATCTCTACCTCTACTAATAAGAGGGCAGATAAAGCAAGTCAGGTCTTTAACTAATTTGGATGCAAAGTGTGTGTAGCAGCTAGGTTTGAAATTCGCTTCTAGATGAGATTTATTCCTGGAACGTCTATGAATTCTAACGACTGCGCTCTCCTTGTTATCCAACGGCAGAGCCAGTGGAGCGTGGTCTTTGAGCTTCTTCGCTACCATCTAAGCCGAAGGGCTGGGGTGTGGGTAGCCAGTGACGGCTCTGTTTGTGACTCGGCAATGTAATGAGCCCACTGCTTGTACCCTAGAGCTGGGCTGTGCCGGTACCTGGGTCTCTTGGGACCCAGGGGTTAAGGGCTTGTCTAGGTCTAACTTCACTTCACCACTGTATGCTTAGGTACCTATTTGTGCCCCCATTTTACAGGTGAGGAAACTAAGGCGCAGACGGGTCACATAACTTACATCCTCCAACTCGTCACAGGCAAAATAGAGATTCAGCTCTCTGTCTGGCCCCAAGCCAGCTTACCTAGCAGGTGAACCGCATCTCCTCTGTGCCACAGGCCCCCTGAAAACACCACAGTGCACATCAAGGTGACACTGCCTCGTAAAGATTCTGCGAGGGGTTTGTGAAGTTGGGGGCAGGCACTAAGTGCACTTAAGAGCAAAAGTGGTTTCGTTTTGACACGAGTCAGAGGAATTCCGTAAGCAACGGTCTCTGCCCATTTTACATTAATAAAACAATACAGTGTTACTGATTTTCTAGGGCAATGTATTTGAAGGGCACCTCGTGGCTCAGTCAATTAAGCGTCCCGACTCTTGATTTCGGCTCAGGTCACCATCTCACGGTTCGTGAGATCGATCGAGCCCTGCGTTGGGCTCTCTGCTGTCAGCTCAGAGCCTGCTTGTTATTCTCTCTCTCTCTCTCTCTCTCTCTCTCTCTCTCTCTCTTTTTGCCCCTCCCCTGCTCATGCTTGCTCTCTCTACTTCAAAATAAATAAATAAATAAATAAGCAGTGTTTTTTTTTTTAAAGGGAAAATACATTTGAGAAAGATTTTCCCTTGGTTGCTTTTCCCAAATACCCATCCGTTCCATTGAGCCACAAAAGCTAGGAAAACACCATGTCGTAGGTTAGTGAAAAGCGTCAGCTCAGAACAGAAAGGCCCCATTTCGGACACAACATGTTGCAGCAGGTGTTGGTTCCCGTGTGAGTATCTCCCGTTCCCTGCCATTCTTAGAATAGAAGCCCTTCTAACCCTTAAAAATGGTTGGCCTAGATTGGTACTGGTGTCCCTCGACGGGGTTTAATAACAAGGACACGAGCAGAAGCATTTCCACTTATTAAAGTTTATTAGGTACAAAGAAAGGAGTCTGCGGAGGGCACATCAATAAATACAAAATACATATGAAACACGGGGTGGGGGTGGGGCACAGGCGACAGTGTTAGCGAGACGCTTGAGAGCAGTGAGGGTGCCGTGATTCGTCGCCTCTGCAAAAGTTTACGGTCAGGGGGCTTAACCTGTCCTGCCAGAGGCAGGCACCACATGAGTTGAGTTCGAAGGGTGTGAAATTCAGTGATAGGTCTCGAGGAGAGGTGTGATGCCAGATTCCTGAGATTCCTCCCTAATTGCAATTTTTGGTTTCTGCTCCTCCCTTCCCTCTGTCCTTGATGGCTTTATTTTTCATTTCTGTCCCAGTGGCGTGGAACATGAGTGTATAAACACCTCATCAGGGCAGTCAGTCTACTCTGAAGGTGGAATTGTCTTTGGCCTTCTTAATCGTGATCATTAAAACCCTTGTAATTATTTTACGCAACTGGGAGGGAGACAGAGGGGATGCCGTTATAATAAAGAAATTCTGACCTTTTGGAAAGCTTCCGGAGCCAGTAAAACAAATCGGCGATGCCCAGAGCCAATGACCTGCAAAAGCTGCTTTTCCATTGATTTAGCAGTTACAGTTTGGCATGATTGATTCCCCAGAGAAGGGCACTTGACCTTGCTCAGTTGTAGGACGCCATCTTACTCTTTACTCTGGACAACAGCTGAGTGTATGCACTCACGTCTGCCAAAACCCTCCTAACCGGAAACCTCTTTTGGATGGCTTGGTCTGGGCACGCTGTCCTTCAGGTCTGAGCACCTGAGTGGGTTGTTCTAGAGGACATTAATTTTTCCACTGCTCTGCCCGCCTCTCCCTCTCGATTTCCTTTCATCTCCACCTGTTTTGAGCACAGACCCCGGGGTCGGTCTGTTTCCTTCTATGTTCTGTCCTCCTTCTGGTATAGCTTCCCCTCCAAGGACAGGGGGCATTTGGGGGTCAGGTGCAAGCAAAAACACACTTCTGTTCTCTTCCCAGCTCAAGAAAAAGGGTGCGAGAACAGCAGTCAGAGCCCGTCCAGACCAGTTTCATATTCGGGGGCCGCTGTACTTCCACCCTTCTCCCCCACAGAGAAGTGCCTGCGGCAGGGAAGGGGGGATTTGCTCTCAGACCAGTCAGGTCCTCTTGAGCTCAGAAGGGAGCTGAAGAAGGGAAGGGAAGCCTGGCGGGTGCTTCCAGGGTCCCTAAGGGCGGGGGTGAGGCACCAGGTATGTGAGGCAGATATTTGCTAACATGCTTCGGTCTATACTTTCTCGTGTCATATTTTCCATGGAAATCCTGCTCCCGGGGCGAAAGATAAAAAACAAAAACATCTCTGAGATAGACTTTGTAACTGACTATAATAAGGAGTTATGTATGTTTCCAACTTGCAGAAAAAATGCCAAAATCTCATAAATCTCGCCTTACCCTGGCTGCCAGGACTGGGGCTAGGGGCTTCGTGGGACAGGAGGAATGGGAACGTGGGTGGGGAGGGGCACTGTAAACGGTAAAGAGCACTGGCTACTTGTAGGGTCATTCAGTTACAAAAGGGCCCTGTGGTTGGCATTGGAGGGGCCACGCCCACTCTTGCCTTAATTTTGCGTTATATTTACATTAGGCAGAAAAAAAAAAAATCCCTGTACTGCAAAACGGAAGCGAGACGTGGCATCTCGTTCACTGGAGGCTGTGTGGCATTGTCTGGGTGTGGGGATACACTACTCTCTCTGAGCTGCATCATTTATAAGGCATTATTTGGTTTGATTTTGCGATTTGTACGATGAGAATATAGAATCATGCCAATAAGAAGCTGTCATGGATACTGCGACTTCGGGACTACTTGCAAACTAAGGAATCTTCTAGAAACGGTTCAGAATCTAGGAAGGGCCAGCCTGCACGCATATTTACAGTCATGGAATGGACACCACGGGGTGGGGGGACAGGGCTCTGTCTGTACCGACAGATGGATGACAAGATGCGTCTTAAAAAAACTGGAGAAACATAATGTGTGTGTGTGTTTAAATTACTCAAAAGTCGACTACCATACTGACTTAAAGCCTGTGCAAACTACGTATTTACAATAAATAAATGCTCCACTCTGAGCTTGTGTGTCAACTGAATTACAACTCGAGTGTGGTGAGGACAGACACGTTGTCCTGGGGACGCCCATCTGGCAGTATGGAACCCCAGGTGGCTCACAGGACATGGGCTTCATCTGCCTTCTCACCGGAGGGTCTTTAGAGATAACTGCGGAAAGACAAGAACATTACCAGGTGGACCGAGAAGACGCCTCACACACAAACAACCCACCCTGGGACTGGGCACCAAAGCCTTTCTGCATCCACGTAAGGCTGCCAGGGCCTGATGCATCATACGCAAGGGGCTGATTTCTACCAAGGGGGCTGTGGGTGGACGCGGGATGAAATGGGACATGTAATTGATGGCAAATGAAGGCTTAATGCCATCTTATAGACATTTATGGGACCAAACACCAGTACCTGACAGAAACTCAAGAAAAGCCAGGAACTTCTGGGAGATCCCAACACAAGGCAATGGGAAAGAGAGAGGGCCCCAGGCCTTCAGATTTCCAGCTCAGGTCTCCCACCCTCGAATGGATCACTGGGGCCTCCTAGCCGGAAAAGAAGAGTGCCCCCTGGGGCAGTTTGCTTTGTCTACAACCCTGTGATCCCTCCGGGTGATAGCTTTTTGTCTCACTGAAGTGAAAAGGAATTCACACGGTGTCCCGTGTCCCGCTAGACGTAAAAGAAGATCATCTTGACTACGGGATGCCCAAGAGAGACTTCACAATCCATCCTGGACCAGACTTTCATGGGCTCTGGTGACTTAAGTGTGTGCCTGCCATGAGGCCAGAGACCGGACGCTGCACCATGGTTAATCATTCTGGCTGTGCCTGAGGGTGAGGATAACTCCTATCCTGGTGATTCGAACACACCAGGAAAAGCAGAGAGGTACAGCGGGAGGAGCACCGCACAAGGAGTCAGAAGTCTGGGCATGTGACCTCGGGAAAGTTCCTTAGCCCCTCGGGGCTCAGTTTCCTTGTCTGAAAAAAAAATGTCATTAAAGGCATCTCTCCAGCTTACATCAGAAGGTACCTAAAAGGATCAAAGGAGATCACATATGCAAGTGATCTGAAAAAATGTAAAGAACTTTATAATGTGGGGGCTATTATTTTGATTATTACTATATTTTTTCTGACCACAAGAGTAATGTATTCTCTGCAGAAACTTCAGAAATTGCAGAAATGCGCTAGGAAGAAAGTAAAAAATCAACTCTCATCTCCCAGGGTGCCTGCCTGTTAATTCTGTGTCTATTCCCTCTGTCTTTTGTCCCATGCATATACGCTTCTCCCTTAACTACAACCATACACCCAGTTTTGAGCCTGTGATCATTTGAGTGGTTATCACAATTCTTAGACGAGTTGTGGTTTGTTAGAAAAGGGGGTGTTCGTCCTCCTGCAAGGAAACCATCCTGGCATCCAGGACCTTGTTCCCCTTCTCACGTCCCTTGCCATGCTGTCCCATGTGGCTGCAGAAGGGGCCAGTTTAACAGGAGGCCACCCTCTTTGCCACAAAGAACTGTGAAACGGGAGGAGGCCAAGGCAGGACTAAATGCTTGTTTGCAAAGTGATAAAGGGCCTTTAATGATGAGACCCTGTTGTGGGCAGTGAGAGATGTCACTTCCGCCCAGGGGCAGGAGATAGTCTGTCCAAGCTGCTTTGCGTGAGAAGGAGGGCATTTTGTCAAAGACTCTCTTATCCCACAAGAACCTGTCTGGTTCTCTTCCCAGCTTTCCTCCAGCCACCAGGACTTGAACTGTGACTAAATTTGGCCAAAAGAAGCTATTTTGTCAATGGGAGAAAAACCCCGATGGGTGCGCTAAGATACCCTGCATTCTATGGACAATACAGAATCTGAATTCAATTGGATACATGTCACAGGGTTTTGTCTCCAGGCTTCCCAAGCCATCGGAACCAGGGAAGAATGAACTGGGGGGGGGAAAATGGGGGCACTGTTGCAGAATGACTCGCAGGGGGTTCTGGGTTGTCAACCTTGCTTCTGGATGTGATGGGGATTCCCCCTTTCACTCTTCAGAGCTTGAAACTGTAAGCGTTTCATTCTAGCTGCAAACAAAGGTTGCACCAAATGGTCTTCCCTGAGGAAAAAAGAGTCTGTGCAAAGATGTGAAGTTTCAAGGAGAAAGCACACGCTCAGCATTTCTGGGGGCTCCCGGTTTTTACGTTCAGAGACCCGAGGGACGCGTTACCTGAGAATTTCTGCCTTTGATGTCATCCGAGCTCTGCCCTGCCGCCTCGGCATGGAGCCAGGGACCAGGTGTCCGGCCTGAAAGAAGAACGATTTCACCGTCTCTTGGCCCGGGGACCGCCGCGCACTACACGGAGAAAACGCAGACTACACGGGCGCTTAGAGCAACAGCCAAGGAATCAAGGGTAACACGAGCCCGTCAACCCGAAACCTTCGGGCTCCTGGCCCTAGACTGCGTTTCCACCCACTGCTTCCATGTCACAGACTGGATGCCCAGGCATCTCGACCAGTCTGCTGGAAGGAGAACCGGTTATTAAGGCCTGTCGTCTAAATGCACGTGAGCGCTTCTTAGCTCCAAACGAGCCACCCCCTCCAGACTCGCTCATTTGTCCGGTAGCCCAAATGTGCCAAGCACCGTGCTGGGGCTGGTTAAAAAAAAAAAAAAAAAAAAGGAGTAAAAGGTAAGTATATGCTGAATAAATCAGGCTCCATTCCGTGAGGATCCAACTCATTCTCTAAAATACGCTTTGTTTAAATATTACACGAGTTACACATAAATATATTCTCATTAAAGGTTCAAAGGGTATAGGGAAATAGGAAATAAAAACGCAAAACAACCTCAAGTGCGTCTTTGCCTGCCCTCTTTCTCATCCCATTTTCTATCCTGAAGTCACCACTATTTAACGCTTGGTGTTTATCCCGCTAGATTTTTTTTTTTGGCACTGACTTACGTATATGTGTGTATGTGCATATATATGGGTTGGTTTTAAATCCACATTCCCAGGCCTTCCGGGACTTTTCCTGTGAGTCACGTGTTCCAAATGGTGTCCCTGATGCCTCTTTGCTGCATGAAGTACGAGGCTTTTCTGTCCTGCCTCTGTCACAGACTCCGAATTAAACAGGCATTGTCCCTCCAAACAATCCAGGCTGCTGTGCTACTTACAAAGCAACTGAAAAGCAGAACTACTCATCACAGATCATTTATGGTAGTGAAATACTGATAACACCCTGTGTTCAACAAAACTATTTAGGAAATCCAGGGTTCACAATTTCGGACGGGGTATGAAGTAGCCATTTGAATGTTTACAAAGGCCCAAGTAATTTGGGGTGATGTTTGAAACTTAGGAGAAAAAAAGCAGGCTAGAAATTGTTTAAATAGGATGACCGGAACTATTTTAAAAATGGAAATAGGGGCGCCTGGGTGGCGCAGTCGGTTGAGCGTCCGACTTCAGCCAGGTCATGATCTCGCGGTCCGTGAGTTCGAGCCCCGCGTCGGGCTCTGGGCTGATGGCTCAGAGCCTGGAGCCTGTTTCCGATTCTGTGTCTCCCTCTCTCTCTGCCCCTCCCCGGTTCATGCTCTGTCTCTCTCTGTCCCAAAAATAAATAAACATTGAAAAAAAAATAAAATAAAAAAAATAAAAATGGAAATAATATATTGATTCCTCCTGGAGGTACTATTTTTTTTTGAATCTCTTGAAAATACTTTAAAGTTTTCTACAATGAACATGTAAGTCATCTTAAGAATCTGTTAAGATACAGGTTTTTGGGGGGGCGCCTGGGTGGTTCAGTCGGTTAAGTGTCCAACTCTTGGTTTCGGCTCAGGTCATGATCTCACGGTTCGTAAGTTTGAGCCCCACGTCGGGCTCCTGCGCTGACAGTACAGGGCCTGCTTGGGGTTCTCTCTCCCTCTCTCTCTGCCCCACCCCCGCTCATGCTCTGTCTGTCTCAAAAATAAACAAACATTAAAAAGATTTTTTAAAAAATAAAATAAAAAAAAAGAACTAGTTTATATTCCTACCCGATCCCACGCGTCTAGGGCCCTGAGAGCAGCCTGAGTGACCACTGCTGAGGCCTCCTAGCAAAGAGATGGCCCCAAGTTACTGACAAAGCTTTGTTTATTTCATAATCCAAGCCAGCCTGTGTCTTTTTGCAGGCATAGAGATACTTTCTTTGTCTTTTTTTTGGGGGGGTGGGGATGGTGGTTCCTGGTTTATTGTGTACTAAAGGATAAAGATGAACAGTGAAAAGAAGAGGTATGTATATAGGATGAGGTCAGGAAGGGCCCAGGGAGCAAGAGTTTCTGTCTTCGTGGAGTTGGGTGCATCATGGATGCACCATTTGCCAAACACACGGATGTGTTCACCAACCTAGAGGCTCTCCGAAGCCCCTACGTTTGGGATTTTTATTGCTGGCTTCACCTTGTAGGTAGACGTGATCGTTCATTAACACAACCTCCAGTCCCTCTCCCCTTCCAGGAAGAAGGGGGTTGGGGCTCAAAGTTCCAAGCTTCTAATGATGGCTTCATCTTTCTGACGACCCACCCCCACCCAGGATCCCACCAGGCATTGCCTCATTAGAACAAAACAGGTTCCTATCACCCAGGATATTCCAAGGGATTCAGAAGCTCTGTGTCAGGAACCGGGGTCAAAGACCAAATATTTGAACAAAAGGTGCTGGTAGTATTCTTATCCCTCAGGAAATGACAAGGGTTCTAGGAGCTTTGTGCCGGAAACTGAGGGCACAGGTGAAATATACATTTTCTATTATTTCACAAAATACAATTCAATCCATCACATTCTCCTTTCGAGAGCGGGCTCCCGGAGCTGTATTTATGCCAGTATAGCTGGGGAGGCCCAGGAAAGTCACATTTTTCAGGAAGGATGCCTTCGGCACAGAAATACTTTCATGCCAGAGGGGGGGAAAATCATTCTGTAGCCAACAGGAGGCTGGACTCTGCAAGACCTGGAGAAGGGCCAGGGAGGATTTACAGACGGGGCTGGCCGTTCAAGCTGGGTCTCTCTGAGAGCCTTCCAGAACTCCGGCCAGCCTTGCAGCGACTCAGCATGCTGGGGGGGGGGTGGGTTAGCACAAGGGTGGACTCCTAGGAGAAGCACAACTAACTGGCAGCCTGGGGCCAGGACGGGCTCTCCAAGCTGAGGTCCACGTGGCACCAGGGGGAGAGGTAGGAAGGTGTGCAGAACACCGGACACGGAGCAGAGACCTTGGTGCGAGCCCCAGCTGTGACCAGGGGCAGGGCACTCGATTTCTGCCCGGGCTTCTTCAGCTGTACGTGAAGGAGTTGGTCTGAATGACCTCAAATGGCCCTTTCGTTCCGATGCTGGAGGCCTCTCACAGTCTCCAAACAAAGCAAATGACGGGTTTCGCTGGAAATGACAATTCTAGTATTTGCCAGATTTAAACCTTAGAAAGTGCATATCTGGCCTTTCCTCTCCTTCCCCGCCATGATGTCATGGTTGAGGTTGGTGTGAACCCCGCCACTCCTTCCTGGACCACATCCGCTTGTACAGAACTTAGTGGGGTCACCCTGTGTACCGTGGGGCCACACTTCCCCTCCACAGGTGCTCAGGCCAGGGACCGGCCAATCAGATTCTCTCCCCCAATAACCTGGAGTTCTTTTTTAAGTTTATTTATTTATTAAAAAAAATTTTTTTAATGTTTTTATTTCTTTTTCAGACAGAGACAAAGCGTGAGCAGGGGAGGAGCAGAGAGAGGGGGAATCGGAAGCGGGCTCCAGGCTCTGAGCCGTCAGCACAGAGCCCGACGCGGGGCTCGAACTCACAGACTGTGAGATCGTGACCTGAGCTGAAGTTGGACGCCCAACCGACTGAGCCACCCAGGCGCCCCTATTTATTTTGAAAGAAAGAGAGAGTGCACGAGTGCAGGAGGGGCAGAGAGAGAGAGAGAGGGAGAGAGAGAATCCCAAGCAGGCTCTGCGTTGACAGTGCAGATCCTGTGGGGCTCCAACTCAAGAACTGTGAGATCAGGACCAGAGCGAACCTGAGAGTCAGACACTCAACCGACTGAGCCACCCAAGCATCCCTCCCAATAAACTGGAATTTTAAAATTAGCGTTAATGCTCAAAAAGTAACAAGTATTCGTTACAGGAAACTTGGACAAAACAGTGAGGCATAAGGACAATAAACACCACCCAGCATTCTACCTCTGAGTGCTAACCACTCTCAACACTTAGTGTATATGCTTCTGGCCCCTTCTCTCTTCTGTTGATTTGGTCAACAACTTATTCTCCCTCTCCATAGATTCACAAAATGATTTCTATTTAAAAAAATTTTTTTTAATGTTTATTCATTTTTTTTTTGAGAGACAGAGAGAGTGAGCAGGGGAGGGCAGAGAGAGAGAGACACACACACAGAATCTGAAACAGGTTCCAGGCTCTGAGCTGTCGGCACAGAGCCCAATGTGGGGCTGGAACCCACGAACATGAGATCATGACCTGAGCCAAAGTTGGACGCTTAACCGACTGAGCCACCCAGGCGGCCCCACAATATCATTTCTTAATTGAAGAAGATGATAAAGCAGAAGGAACAAGAGTGACGGGGCAGGGAGGGCTATCAAATAAAGAGTGGTCAGGGAAGAAGTGTCTGATAAAGCGCCATTAGATCAAAGACCCAAAGGAGGCAGGGAGGAAGTCTCATGGATATCAGGGGAAAGTGTCCCGCAGAAAGAACAGCAAGTACAAACCCAGAGCCCAGAGGTGGGAGTGCGCTTGGAGTTTTCTACAAGCTCCAAGTTGTCTGTGCTGTTGGAGCGAAAGGAGCTTTTGTGGGGAGTGCGGCTGGTTGTGTGGGCACTTCATGTAGGTCTGATGAGTCAGGTGGGAATTTCTAATGGATATAGAACGAGACAGGAATCCAGTGGAGGATTTGAAGCAGACGGTGGCCTGACTCGACTTGGGCTCTAGACAAATCATGGGGCCTGCAGTATGGGGCAGGGAAGCCTGTTGGTAGGTCGCCTGCAGTCTCCAGATGAGAAATGACAGTGGTTTCGGCCGGGCTGAGGCGGAAGACGAGGCGACAGAGATCAGATCGAAGATATACTTCAGAGGAGGAGCCCCAAGATTTTTCTGGTAAGTTGGATGTGGAGCAGGAGAGAAAGAAAAGAAGCCAGAGAGGACTCCAAAGTATTTGGTGTGCCAAAAAATGGGGAGGCAGCAAGCACAAAGTGGAAGGAGGGAAGAAAGCAAGGGATGCCAGAAAATCTAAGTGAAGATGTGCTTCAGAAGGAGGGTGTGACGGACTGCGGCTAATACATCTGACCACTGGCTTTGGTGACATGGAGGTCCCCTGGAGATCTTGCTAAGGTCTCTTTCCATGGGGTAGGGGTGGGGGAAAATGCCTGAAAGGGCAGAAGGGGAGGAAGAAGGCATGGCACTGTCTGTGAGCGGAGAAATAGCCCAACGACCAGAGTAGGCCAAGGGAGATGCTTTATAGGCACGATAACACCTTTGCCGGTTCAGAGGAATAAAGGAATAATCTAGAAGGATAGGAGTAGTAACAGAGTGGGATGTTGGAAGATAGCTTATGAACGAGTGAGGTCAACAGTGATGATCAGGCACGGCTAAGATTAAGCCCAGGGCGGACTCCTCACCGCCCTGCGGCCCTCCGCAAAGGCAGTAATAGATGCTCAGTTTCTGTCAGTGTCTACGGATTCTCTCAGTCTTGGGACATCTAATCCTTTGATTTCATGACATGAACCACCCAGTACTGTTAGGGCAGCACTTGGTGGACAAGTTTCTTTGCTAATGGAAATTGTGGTGGCTAGTTTTGCCATAAATGTAAAGTAACTCTTTTATGTATTATTCTTTAAAATTTTTTAATGTTTATTTATTTTTTTTTTATTTTTAAATTTTTTTTTTCAACGTTTATTTATTTTTGGGACAGAGAGAGACAGAGTATGAACGGGGGAGGGGCAGAGAAAGAGAGGGAGACACAGAATCGGAAACAGGCTCCAGGCTCTGAGCCATCAGCCCAGAGCCCGACGCGGGGCTCGAACTCACGGACCGGACCGCGAGATCGTGACCTGGCTGAAGTCAGACGCTTAACCGACTGCGCCACCCAGGCGCCCCTTTAATGTTTATTTTTAAGAGAGAGAGAGAGAGGCATCATGAGCAGGGGAGGGGTAGAGAGAGAGGGAGACACAGAATCCGAAGCAGGCTCCAGTCTCTGAGCTGTCAGCACAGAGCCCAACGTGGGTTCAAACTCACGAACTGTGTAATCATGACCTGAGCCAAAGTTGGACACTCAACCGACCGAGCCACCCGGGCACCCCAGTAACTCTTTTAAAATAGGAACTGGATCATAACAAGGTACCACTTCACGACTGTTAAGTAGAACAAAACACAACCCAGAAAATAACAAGCGTTAGCGAGGACGTGCTGGAGCCCTTGTGTGCTGTTGATGGGAATGTAAGATGGAAATCAATATGGTGGTTCCTCAGAAAATTAAAAAATAGAGTTACCACATGATCCAGCAATTCTGGGCATATACACAAAAGAATTGAAAGCAGGGACACAAAGAGGTATTTGTATATCCATGTTGACAGCAGCGTTATTCACAATAGCCAAAGGTGGAATCCACCCAAGTGTCCATGGATGGATGAATGGGTGAACACATGCCATACGTACATACAATGGGATATTATTCAACCTTAGAAAGGCAGGGAATTCCGACAGATGGTACAAAGTGAATAACCTTGAGGACATGGTGCTAAATGAAAGAAGCCAGTCTCAAAAAGTCAAATATTAGAGGATGCCACTTATATGAGGAACCGAGAGTAGTCCGATTTTAATGGGTTTACTGGGTACGAAGCTTCAGTTTTGCAGGATGGAAGGAGGTCTGGAGATGGGTTGCACAACAATGTGAACATACTTAACGCTGTTGAAATGTACACTCAGAAGTGGTTAAGATGGAAAATTTCATGTTTTGTATTTTCAAACCATGAAAGTTAAAAAAAAAAAAGGAGTTGAGATGTAAGCAAATTTCTTTTTTTTTTTTTTTAACGTTTATTTATTTTTGAGACAGAGAGAGACAGAGCATGAACGGGGGAGGGGCAGAGAGAGAGGGAGACACAGAAACTGAAACAGGCTCCAGGCTCTGAGCCGTCAGCCCAGAGCCCGACGCGGGGCCCGAACTCGCGGACCGTGAGATCGTGACCTGAGCTGAAGTCGGACGCTTAACCGACTGAGCCACCCAGGCGCCCCGAGATGTAAGCAAATTTCTAACCAGCCACTTTCTCACTGACATGACTGCTGGGAACGCCAGACTGAAATGTTGGGTTAGGTGTCTGCCTCTCCTCCCTTTCTCCATCAGAATGTGAATTTCTTGAGGGCGTGGCGGGGGATCATTTATCTGAATCTCTCTAGTGGGTAAGGGCCTCAGTAGGTATGGATCAATATAATGATAACTTCACTCTTTCTATCAACACTATGTTAATAAGCATTTGTGACCTACGTAATTTCCCCCAGAGATCTCTCCTGATGGCTTATTTTTTCTTTCTTTCTTCTTATTGCACGAAAATGCACATAACGTAAAATTTGCCACTGATGGCCTTTCGTACCTTCACGATGTTGTGCAACCGTCACCTCTGTCTAGATTCAGGACAGATTCATCATCCCCAAAGCAAACCCATACCCATGAGCAGTCATTCCCCGTTCTTCATACCCCCAGCCCTTGGCAACTGCTAAATCTACGTTCTGTCTCTAAGGGTCTGCCTGTCTTGGGTATGTCACACAAATGGAATCATACAGTATGTGGCCTTTTGTGTCTGGATTCTTTCCCTCATCATGACGTGTTCAAGGTTCATCCGTGTTGTGGAATCTATGGCACCTCATTTCCTTTTAGTGTCGAATAGCATTCCATTGTATGGCTATATACTTTCTTTGTCCATTCATCAGCTGATGGACGTTGGGATGTTTCTCTCTTTTGGCTATTGCGAATAGTGCTGCTGTGAATGTGTGTAGGAGGTCTTGTCTGAACCCAGATCTTTTCACTGTATACCCAGGAATGGAGTTGCTGGGTCCTATGGTAATTACATGATTAGCTTATTGAGGAACCTAATGCATTAAAAAAAATTTTAGTGTTTATTTTATTTATTTTGAGAGAGAGAGAGAAAGAGAGAGAGAAAGAGAGACACAGAGAGAATGCAAGCAGGGGAGGGGCAGAGAGAGAGAGACAGACAGACAGACAGAGTCCCAAGCAGGCTCCACCCTAACAGCATGGAGCCCAGTGTGGGGCTCGAACTCACAAACCACGAGATCATGACCTGAGCCGCAACCAAGAGTCAGACGCTTAACTGACTGAACCACCCAGGGGCCCGCTAATGCATTTTGAGAACATTAAAAAAATTAGGTAAAATCACCCTGTCAAAGGAAGAAAACAGCTAACACCTGCAGGGCGGAGACAGTGAAGAGAACAGGTAGAAAAGCTAAGCATTAGGGGATCTGTGGGCTGTGTGTGTGTCAGGAGCAGAGAGAGAAAGCGAGCAAGCGGGAGGAGACAAAGCCAGGATTGCTACAAAAGAGTGTGAAACAGAACCAACACCGTCCCCCAGACATGAAGAACGCGAATCTCGGGGAACCAGGTCAATGGGGAGATGGAAGAGAGCTGTAAGGAGAGATGTAACCAGACAGGCATGAACTGTATCAGACTCACACTGATAGAATTAACAAGGTTCTACCCTACCGCTCACAGGGATGGCAGGAACATGCTAATTTAATTGTGCTAGGAAGCCACGGGAGTATTTTATGCCCGTCAGTGCCTCATCAACCTAAAACCATATTTTATTTTTGAAACTGCAAATACCCTTTCTGGTCTGTGGGATGTCAGTTCGCTTTCTTTCTCGTTTCCTCTTTTTTTTTTTTTTTTTTTAACTGCATCTTCCTGAGCCTCAGATTATCTTTTTGCGCGTGGGCACTGATTTGACCCTCTCTCTGAGATGAGAGGAACGCAGTGCAGACTGCCAGCTGTGTCCTCCTGTGGTGGCTTCTCTTCCATTCTCAGGGAGGAGACCGGGCACCCTGGGCTCAAAAGTACGGCTAACTTTAGAACTTGCTGAGTCTGAAGGTCGAAGGACTGCACAGCACGCTACTGAGAAAGGCCGCACAAAAGAAGGAGATTTCGAAGAATCCGCTTTTCTGGAACAATTTAGTGCAGCGATCAGCAAAGTATGGCCGGCAGACCAAATCCAGCCAGCACCTGTTTTTGTTAATAAAGTTTCATTGGGAGACAGCCGTGCCCATCCATTTATGTGTGGTCCGTGGCTCTTTTCAGGTCAAAATAGCAGGACCGAGTCGTTGTGACCGAGAACGTGTGGCCTACAGAGCCTCAAATATGTCGTTTCTGGCCCTTTAGAGAAAATGTTTGCTGACCTCTGGTTTAGGGTAGGGGCCACGTGTCACATTCACGTGTTACAGTCCGGGTATAACAAAGAACGGTGGGATTTGGGGCAGGAAGGTGGCCGGTGAGCAAACCCTTGCTTAGGGAAAGGAAATGAGCCTTGTACTGACTTCATCTTTGGCCCTCCATTCTGTCCTGCTCTTCTCTTCCTCCTCTTTCTCTTTAAGTTCACAGCAGACTTTACATATTATTTAAAAAGCACACAAGGCGGGGCGCCTGGGTGGCGCAGTCGGTTAAGCGTCCGACTTCAGCCAGGTCACGATCTCGCGGTCCGTGAGTTCGAGCCCCGCGTCAGGCTCTGGGCTGATGGCTCGGAGCCTGGAGCCTGTTTCCGATTCTGTGTCTCCCTCTCTCTCTGCCCCTCCCCCGTTCATGCTCTGCCTCTCTCTGTCCCCCAAAAAATAAATAAATGAAAAATTAAAAAAAAAAAAAAAGCACACAAGGCCACTTCTGTCTAAATGTGCAATCCCACAGGCCAGCAGAAAAAGACCTGCCCAGGCTGATTCCAAGGGCACCTGTGACCTGAGCAGGGCACAGGCTCGAGCTCCCTGGTCTGCCTGCAGGGAGATGAACGCTGGAGAAGAGCCTTTGCCAAAAGTTCCTCTGAAGGAAGAGGTCAAAGAGCCCAGTTCACGGTCTTGGGCTAACCCAGGACACTGACGGTTTTCCATGCTAGTCTACAGATGTCTGGGATTGGGGGCCTCACCCATGCTGTGGGGTGGGAAACATATGACCCTTACCCCATGTTGCCGTCTCTGTCCCCTCTTACCAGCTCCTGCCCAATCGGATTGGCTCAGCACTGGACCAGGTCTGGCTCATATTAACTGACAGGCAGCATCACTGTGTGGTTCACAACCCATCTTGCTTTTCTTGGCTTCCTGTTTTCCTAAAGTACTTGCCTCCCTGCCCTTTTGGCCCTGAGGGGCAGGCCAGACTCTTTCTCTTCCACTCTTCGGGCTAAACAGGTAAGCAGAGTGCAGGCTTCTCCTTGGAGGCTGTCCACACGATGAAATTGGGAGAAGGCAGTTTCTCCCCAGGCTGAGATTTTTCAGCCTTGGCTGCACATTGGAATCACCTGGCAACTTTCAAAAATATGGACACCTGGATCCCACCCCGCATATTTTGATTTAGTTGGTGTGGGTGCAGTCTGGCCGTTGGGATTTTTAAAAGCTCTCTGGGTTGTTCTGATGTGTATTCAAGGTTGAGAATCATTGACCTAAGGACACTCCCCATTTCACAGTCTGCTAGAGTTCTGAATTGGGGTTTCTAAGAATCTTCTCTAGTTATTAATACAAAGCTCCCGTGTCCCACTTTGCTGTTGTCTCGGGGTGTTCAGCTCCCTTGTCAAAAGCCCTAAGGCGGGGAGGGACAAGTGGTGAATCTAGGCACTCAAATCCGAAGCCAAACAATCAATGCTGGAATAAAAAGCTTCTAAATGAATCCTTGGGGGCCAGGAAATGTTCTGACGCTTGCAGAAGCATGGATAGCACTGTACCCTTGAGTAGTGAAATCATGACGTCATCCTTTAGGCAGCCTGTAGCCCATCAGTCACACTAAGCACTTAATTCTGTATAAACCAAGAGGCTTCCCAAGGTGGTACTTACTTCTGGGGATCTTGCTGGGGTAACTCTTCTGGCATGGTTTATACTCATCTGGAGGAGGAAAGTCTTCCACAGTATGAAACGTGAATTTCGACTCAAAGTCATCTGCCCACGTGGAAAACAGCAAAATTACTCTAGCTATTGTGATGACCCAAGTTTTGAAAATTTCCAGGAGCACACGGGTTTGCCTGCCCAGTGCAAGGGTTTTAACGGCTGGGCGATTGCCCCTGAGACACCCATCTACCTCTCCGTGTTTGCTCTTTAGCTCGGACAAGGGGAGTCAGGAAAAGCGGGGTCAACAGACTCTCCCTGATCACCCACTCCGGTTTGCTTTGACCAACATCTTAAGGGAGCTTCTAAAGGCAGAAGTGCCACAGGGCTATCGAGGGTCCAGAGTCGGAGGTGGGGAACGTGACAGCGACACGGCACCAGCAGAGTCCCTGTGGCCTGAAGCTACCCCTGAGCCCCTGGGGAGGCCTTTGTTTGGGAGGGGCGAGCAGAACAGGAGTCCGCAGCCCGGCTGGTGGGAAGGAGCACGGCCTGTGTCTAGTCGGGGACGCGGGCTCCCCAGGCGGGGACGCGGGCTCCCCAAAGCGAACAGGATTTTCCCTGAGCTCCTGACTGCAAGAGGACAGGTGGCGTTCAGCCCTTTCATGAGCTGAGTCCCTGCTTTGTGATCTAGGCTTTGTATCTGAGCCCAGAGAACCTTCCTTCCTATGTCCAAATTTTTGCCCTACCTCTCCCTCTGTCTAGTGGGCCTTCTATTCGTTCTTTCACCGTTTCCAGATCACTCTATTCTTTTTTAATCCAATATGCCTGGATTTCTCCGTGGAGACAGACACATACACGCAGACATGCGCAGCTTAAATGTCGGTATTCTTCCCTCTTTCTCATCTCAGACAGATGGTTAGAGGAATGGGTTCTGGAACCTCCCAGAAAGCCTCGCGAGAAACCCTATTTCACCCAACTTGTGGGCTGTTTTGTGCTAGAGTGAGCTCCTGCTTGCACCCTGAAGCATGCACCCTGAAATGGTGGGCCGGCAAACTCCCTCCAGGGGCCAGGGAAGCCCCTTCCTCACTGGCAGCCGGCACGGGTCGAGGGCGGGCCCACTTACCGATGATATGCAGGCTTCCGTTGCGCAGCTGACCTCCCGGCTGCGGTGTCGGGGTCCAGGCTGGGGCCTGCTGGCTTCTGCTGGAAAGCTCCGTGGTGGGTGACCTCGCAGGCGGTGCTGGGGGTGGATTTAGCTTTCCCCCACTGGTCCCTTATAGAAAAGATGCCAGAGAATTAAGAGACAGGAATGGCAGAGGCTATAACTTTCGGTGGGAGGTGAGGCGCTGAAATCTCTGGATGTAGTATGCTACGGTGAATGAAAAGGCAGCCTCTGGAGCCAAACTGCTCGGGACCGAATTCTAGTTCTCTTGCAGGGATAATGACACAGCATCCTTGCGCCTCAGTTTCCTCAACCGTGAAATGGGGATAACAGTACACCCACCTTCTAGGGTTGATGAGAGGGTTGAATGAGTGAAGTCAACTGGCGTGTAGGAAGGGCTCAATAAATGTTAGCTGCTGTGGCAATGTTAATGGTGACAACAACCTTCAGTATCAGACGGCACCGTTCAAAGAAGGGGAAACCATTGCCCAGTCCGAAGAAAGGGAGGGACTGTCTGTGGGTGAGGTGCAGAGGGAGGTGGGACGAACAAGCTGTCGGGCTTGCTCCTATCCCCGGGGTTCTGCTCGCGGGGGTTCCCCTGCACGGCAGACACTCTTTCTCCTTCCAGTCAATACCTAAACCCACCCCACCCACCAGGGCCCAACTCAAGTCCCACCTCCGTCACCAAGCCCTGATGATGCCTGTGGGAGGCTCGCCCTCCCTTGTCAGTACTCTGTTGAATGACTCATTGGCAATTAAGAAGGAGCACGTCAGTGTGGGCGTTCTACTCTTCACCTATTGAAACGATGACCACCACACCGCTATTACCTGTGACAAAATGCCCACGATTACAACCTCCTTCTCTGCCCCCCAGTTGGCCTGAGGCAGAAATTGCCCTCATTTTGTTCGTGGAAAACTAAGTTTCACATCCAAAGACACAAGGAGACGGGCCAGAACAGCATCTGCTCCTGGCCTTGGGCTTACCACCCCGGTCTTCCCTTTCTCAGAATCAGGACCCACTAGGATTTACTGGCCCCCGTAAGCAGACTAAAGGGGTGAAGGGGCTACGGTGGCTGCTGACTCCTCTTCTGGAGGAAAAACTGTCCCTTCCTATGGTAAGGAGATGACACAGTGAGCCCCTGCTCTACACAATGCACTTCAGGCACATTCTCTCACTGAATATGCGTAACGATCCTCCATGAAAGGTGTTATCTCCATTTGCCGCCCCCCCCACCCCCCCCACATAAAAGCAAGGTTCAAAACATTTAAAAACTGGCAAGAGATTACACAGGAGTGGATGGGGAGGCCAGGTTGAATTCAGATGTCTCTGAATCTAAGGCGTTGTTTTCACCATCCCATGAAGAAATCATGGGCAGCTGTCTCACTACTAGGAATGCTGGCCTTATGGTGACCACTCAGTTGAAAACAGAATGCCTCAAACCTTCTCTCTCATGACCAAGAGCCTTACACATACGCTTGCCCTGGGGCGCCTGGGTGGCTCAGTGGGTTAAGCGTCCAACTCTTGGTTTCGCCTCAGGTCATGATCTCAAGGTTCCAAGAAGTCGAGCTTAGGCTCCTCTGCCCCTCCCCTCCCCTCAGAACACATAAATAAACTTAAAAAAAAAATATTCTTGCCCTTTGTATCAGGAATTCCTTATCAGGAAACTGTCTTTTCAAAATATACAAAAGGTAGGTGACAATTGCTACAAAAGTATTTCCTGCAATACTATACGATAAAAATATAGAAAAATATAGAAAAAAATAGAATCAACTTCATACTAGAAATCTGGTATATACCGCTGATCATATCAATATGCTTCTGAATAAACTTCAATGGTTTGACAAGACTGCTTTCGATGGAACATTAAACAGAAAGAGAATAGAAATATTTGAATCATATATTCAAGATAGTATTAACTTTGTAAATACGTAGACATACTCAGAAAAAAAAATGATGGGAAGTACACTGAAATGGGACAGCTTTTATTTCTGGGTGATGTTATTTTGGTGATTTCAGTTGCTTTCTACTTGCTCTACAATGAGCTTGTATTATTTCTAATTCGAGGAAACACATTTCAGAAAGCTTCTGCATCAAAAGATTTTCTTAAAGACCGAGGAATATGTATGTGTGCATGTGGATGTGTGTTGGCGTGTGTGTGTGGATGGTGTTTATGAGCATGTGTGTATGTGTGTGTATGTGTGGGTATGTGTGTATGCTTTCCATTCAGAAGGACACCAGAGGTGAATGAAGCCTCCCCAGTATCTGGACATCAGTTAAGGGTACGCATGCTCAATCCAACACCCTCTCTGCTAGATATGTGAAGGAATTAGTTTTACTATTTGGCTTGAAATGCAGACCTTTAGTTTTCTTGAGTCAGCACGAGAACCTGCCAGAAAGAAGGCAGAACGCTAATCCAGTCTGTGGAGGGCCAGTGCGGATTGTGGCTGGGGGCCAGCTTGTAATAACTCAGGCAGAAATTACAGCAGAGACCTGGTTCTGGAAACAAACTGCATCCACAGCCCCCTCCACTGCAGAGAGGAGATTTGGGTAAATGAGCGATGACAGTAAGAATAAAAAAAACCCTTCTCTAGAGCTCAATGTTGCCAGGCCCTGGTCCAGCAACCACACAAGGTGGGAATTATTGGTATCCCCATTTAACAGATGAGGAGAAGAAAGCACAGAGAGGCTAAGGAATTGTTCAGGGTCACACAGCTAGTAATTGCAAGGTGATTAAGGCCAGAATGCCTGGCGAGGGCTTTGCACGACCTTGGACAAATCTTTCAACCCCTCTCCCCCTTGGTTTCCTGTCTCTAACATGAATACAACATAAAGTCCCATACAGCAAGTTTCATCGTGCTCCACGAGGGGTATTGGTAGCTCGGTTCTAAAACAAAATCCTAAGAATTAAGACATCTCAAGGTGTCCCCAAGTGGCTCCTAGAAGCAGGCCTCTGGCTGTGTCCCTAGCACCTCCATAATTACTGGCAGGGCTGGGTGATCCTCTGATATGGCCACCCTGGACAGGGACAGTGGTGCTCACCTGGGCCTCGTCCGGGCCTCTTCTTCTGCACGAACGTCTGGGATCCCGGAGGGGCTGGAGGTGTAGGCAAGGCTTGAACGCTGGACTTGGGTGGCTGGGCCTGGAAGCTGGGAGACTTGGGGGGCAGCGGGGGCGGGGCTTCACTGCTGTTGTTAGCTCCTGGCAAAGGAGGCGCAGGCACAGAGGACCTCGGGGTACAGGAGGCATAAAGAGGGGGTGGGGGTGGCGGGGGCGGTGGGGCGGGAGGCTCCCGCACATCCTGGGCGGGGCTGGTAGCATCTGCACTGAGCCCTGGATACCCACAAGGTGGGAGGAGAGGGAGTGGGGGTGGGATGGGTGGTAGGTGCAAGGGGGTTAGTTGAGGCTTCACTGCCTTGTCACTGAGAACGGAGGCCAGGGGAAGGGGGGGTGGAGTTGGGGGAGGGGGGGGGAGGGGGAGGTACGGAGGGGAGAGGGGGTACAGCCACTGGGGGGTTCCCTTTGGTGGGTGGGCCAGGTGGGGACACCAGCGGAGTTTTGGTGGGGGAGGAAGGGGGCAGGGGTGGGGGCAGGGGCGGAGGAGGTGGGGGTGGGGTAGGAGGCGGTGGGGCGGGCATGCTGGGGCGAGGAGGGACTGTCCTGGCAGCGCCGTGCACCTCAGAGGCATTGCCTAGCCTGGGAGATGCAGGGGGGTTAAGCGGGCCACTGATAGTTTTGATAGGAAGCCGGGGAGAAGGCGCCCGGGAGCCAGGGGCCTGCCCTGTCTTGCCACCTGGAAGTAAACAAGCTCTGAGTTAGGTCAGCCACAGAGGACGGAGGAACCCGAGTATGTGGGCGGCTGTGACAGATGCCGTCCAGCGTGATGTCAGCCAAATGCATGGTGGACGCTCTCTTCCTGCACGCTCACGGGGAGACCTCAGGTGCGGCAGCTGTCCCACGAGAGGGCTGGCTGGACCCGCCCCAAGGTCCTTGCAAGTGCCAGCCTTCCTGTTCCAGCCCATCTCTGCCCGCACCTGCCAAGGGCCCACAAGTCTCCCAGCCCAGGGCACAGGGCTGCTCTGACCCTCTCTGCCTTCCCCTACCTCAAGGCCACCCTCACACTCATTCACCGTTACCGACTGGGTCAATCCAGTCGGGTACCCAGCCTTTACATCCTCGTTTGGATCCTCAGCCGTACCAACCAGAAGCTCCTTGCTAGGGAGGTTTTCCTCATTTCCAGCATTTTGTGAACAAGGACTTCGGTTTTGCATCAAGACCAGAAGATCCATCATTCCTCGAATATATAAGTAACTCAGAAGTCAGTGGGAAGACACACAGCCTTGGGGATCCAGGTCCGACGACCTTGAACCTCCCAGTCCCACGGCTCTGGAATTTGAAAGCCTCTTTTTCCGAAGACATGTCCATTTCCAATGGGCTCCCGGTCTCCTGATCTCCTGGCTTCCTCACCGCACAGATCCACGAACCCCAACTTGAAACCCAATGCCTCTTTGGAAGTCAACAAACCTGGAGTAGCATGCCGCTCCCAGTGACGTGTGTTTGGCATACTTCATGGAAGACTGGGGTGGAGGTGCTCCCTAGGAGGGGCCTTGTCGCTCTCTGTGCGCCCTTTTGCTGTGCTCCTTACCCTTTTGTCCCTCGCCGAGGACAAAAATGTTCCTCTCCTTGTTTAGTGCATGGAAATTCTGCAGCCACTGCTCTAATGTGTCTTTGGAGCATCACCGTCCCCTCAGGAGGCTCGTTAAAATACTCCTTCTAAGTAAATATAGTGCCCTCCCTAATGGAATTCTAGGGAAGCTATATTTTCCTATTCTTGCACCCCTGTAATTTACAACCCCCTTGAAAACATGTGGCGAGCGCTCGAAAAGATGGTCGCTTCTCAGACAGCCTCCTGGGTGTTGCAGAACAGGAAACACAGCTGCCGAATCAGATTATAAACCCCAGCATCTGGCAGCGGTTCGGAGCTTTCCTGCTGGTGCGTCCCCGGGTGCGTTCACCCAACCAGGTGCAAGATGGTACCCCAACGCACTTGACCCCAAAAGCCAGGCCATTCAAGGCAAGGTGTGGTGGCGGCGACGCTGGGGCTGAAACTCGGTGGGCAGGATGACAGTATCGGGCTTTCCAAAAGGATGGTGACCCTCCTCTGGCTACGATGTGACAGTTACCCGGGCAGCACTGCTTTTTACACGTCTCAGCTACAGGATGGCTGCTCTGAAGGCAGGGTGGTGGTGCCATTATTCCTCTGCTGAGGATTTCCTTTGGGGGTGGTTGTGGAAGAGGCAATGTCTTCGCACGGAGGCATCCACCTGGCTGACTGGATCCCCTCGGGGCCTGAGGCAGGCACCGCCATAACACCCGGCTGACCGTGGCCAGGAGTGAGGGCCTCCGCCTGGCCTTTCCAAGGACAGGACCTACCGCCCCCTGCGATTCTAACATTAGACATTTCATGTGAGGCCTAGGGCAGGTGTCAGGCTCAGGGATTCCTGCCTTCAAGGTCTTAAGCCTGTTCCCATAGCACACAGAGATGAAGACAGAGGACCAAGGCAGGTTCCTAACCAGGCCGAGGCCTCCCTATATGACTGCTTGCTCCCTGAACTTTAAAGGAATAGCAAGTTTGAGGAGGAGCAGATTCAGCCGCTGAGTAACCAATCCTGACTTTCTAAGTGACTAAGGACACCATGTCTCCAAGATTCAGAAACGCTCAGAATGAGTCAGTTAAAAACACAGGAGCCTCTGCTGACTAAGCGGCCAGGCGAATGAGACGTGGGCAAACCTATCTTTATTGTGACATGAACAGCAGAGGCAAGGAAGGCACAAATCCTCATTCGGCTTATGCTCATGCCCACTCCAGGATGAAGCAGACAGCTGGCAGCACACGTGTGAGGTGAGGCCCCCAGGAGAGAGGAATTAGCCTGCGTGCAGGCCAGGAAGCCAGGTAGCAGGGGGCCCGTGGAGAGAGCCAAGGGGAGTAAGTGCCAAGGGAAGGAAGGAGGAGGTTTTCCTTCATAACATAGACGTTAACCCTGGAAATCCAAACAGAAACACAAAAGGAGGCCACAAAGCGGGTGGGGAAAGGCCAGCTTGAGTGCATCTAGAGCCTGGGGGGTTATCAAAAGATGAAATATGTTTTGGGGCACCCGGGCGGCTCAGACTTCGGCTCGGGTCATGATCTCACGGTCTGTGAGTTCGAGTCCCGCGTCGGGCTCCGTGCTGACCGCTCAGAGCTCGGAGCCTGCTTCGGATTCTGGGTCTCCCTCTCTCTCTGCCCCTTGCCTGCTCATGCTCTGTCTCTCTCTGTCTCCAAAATAAATAAACATTAAAAAGCATAAATTTTAAACAGATGAAATATGTTTTCCTTCTTCAATCTGTGGGTGTTTCCAGAAGATCTCGGACTGCGTGGAAGTCTCATTACACGTTCCATAGTATCCAGTTTACTCATCCTATCTTATTTTAACGGCCACTCCTTCGGAGCGCTAAGCCAAGGCCACATTATGACTTTGGAGGACATTTTAGGGACGTGTTGCTATAAAGACAAATAGAATCTTTGACCCTAAAAGTGATTTTAAAAGAAATCCAAACATTTTCACGGACTCCCAAAAGTACTGTGAGCACTAGACTCTGTGCTTTCTGGGCCTCATGGCTCTCTGCAACCATGCTACCTACGTATACGTTCCACTCAACAAATATTTACTGAACACCTACCATACATCAGGCATTTTTAAGGCAGTGAAAAGAAACACAGCTCCTGCCTTCACAGAGCTTATATTTAGAGGGAGACGACAGAAATAAACTAACGAGTAAATATATATCGGATGGTGAAAAGTAATACAAGAAAATTAAATCAGTGTAGAGGGGATATGGAGTCAGGGGGTGGGACTGATATTTTTTGTGGGCTGGATGCATAAAGCCTCACTGATAGGTTGATCAGGTGCCACATGAGCAGAGACCTGAAGGATGGGAGAAAATGAGCCATGTGGACACCCGAGGAAGAGTGTTTCCGGTCAAGAGAGCAGTCAGTGCAAGGGCCCTGTGGCAACAGCATGCCTGGTGTGTGCAAGAACAGCAAGGAGGACAATGTGGCTGAAATGGAGGGCGTGTGCTAGCAAGAGCGGGAGGCAAGACCATGGAGAGGTAGCAGAGACTAGAGCCCTTCTCTCTGAATGGCCAGGAAGCTGATGGAAGTGTTTTGAGAGAGGAGAGCCATGGTCGGTCTTACTCTGACATGGCACCCAGCCCATGCATCTGTTTATTGTCTCTGTCTTTGAGATTCTATCCTGTAGCATGCATCACCGGTCACTTCATCATGGATTTCTATGTCCTCTATAGAAATCAATGCTTGTCTTCACAGAGTGGCTCAAACCCCACTCACTTGTGTCCTACAGGAGACAGGTAGGAATGGAGACGACCTGGCTTCCTTTGGCCGGTCCCTGTTAAACCTGACTGGGTATTTCTCCTATCTTTTCTTCTGTGAAGAGAAACTAGTGGACATTTTATACCCTACAGGATGTTTATTTGCTACCACTCAGGAATTTGGGAAAAGAAAGCGGCCTTGAGAAATGTCAACTCTCTTTGCCAAGCCCTTAGCAGAAAAGAGGAAATGAAATGGCTTCCGAGAGGGTTTCAATTGGACCTCAAAGCACCCTAGTGCCCTTATCTTTGCTGGACTTTATCAGTAGGTGACAGCAGCAAATGCACCTCCTTATGTCAAACAGCCACAGAACCCCCCCACCGCCCCCCACCACCAGCCAAAGGTTATTAGCAAAGCCACACGGTAGAAGATTCTATGCCAGCAATGCTTGGGGCTTGATGTTCCCTGATTAATGACATTCTTGGAGTTTATTTCAGCTTGCTAGCTAAAGAGAACAATAATAGGAAAACAGTATTCCCATTACCCACAATAAATATATATTTGCCCAATTTTAATGCGATGCTTTCAAAACATCTGATATCCACTAACACACAAATGGCTGCAGTAGACTGGTTGCAGAAATGGCTTTGCTTGTCCACTCCCTCCTGATTCTGTATCTTTGAAATGTGATTTTACGGGGCGCCTGGGTGGCGCAGTCGGTTAAGCGCCCGACTTCAGCCAGGTCACGATCTCGCGGTCCGTGAATTCGAGCCCCGCGTCGGGCTCTGGGCTGATGGCTCAGAGCCTGGAGCCTGTTTCCGATTCTGTGTCTCCCTCTCTCTCTGCCCCTCCCCCGTTCATGCTCTGTCTCTCTCTGTCCCCAAAAAATAAATAAATAAATAAATAAATAAATAAATAAATAAATAAAATGTTAAAAAAAAGAAATGTGATTTTACAGATCCTGTCATCAAGAGGTGAAGTGTCTTTCTCCACCCTCGTTTCCGGGCCGGCCCTGTGGCTTGCTTTGGGTAAGAGGATGCGGTAGGAAGAGATATTGTGCCAATTCTCAGACTAAGTCTTAAGAGACTTTATATACTTCCGTCCTCTTTCTTGGAACCCTGCTACCGACGTGCACAAAATCCCAAATAGTCTGCTAGATACCGAGAGACTGTATGGATCAGTCAGGTCTGTCATTTCAGCTGAGGCACCAAAGAACAAGAACTGTAAGATTAGCCAAAGCCAATTACTCAAGCTGGAGCTAGTAGAGGGGGCCCAGCTGAGACCACCCCAAATGGCCAACCACAGAACTATAAGCGAAATAAGTGGCTATTTAAAGCCCGTAAGTGTTAGGCTATTTTGTTACACAGCAATGCCTAACTGATACAATGACTCACATTACAGTGATGTCACTATGATTTTCTAACGCGATTTATACCCTTCATCCGTACTTTGCCGTCTGAGCCCCAGTCACAGCTTTGCGAAACACTACACACTACGGCAAATCATTCTTCAGTAATTACAAAGGGATGACTTACAAGACCCCTTGAGCATGATGCTTTGGATACTTTCAGTACGTGCTCCCCAATCCATGATCTACTGCTATACGACTTTTCACTAAAAACACGTCACCACCCTCCTGGCACGTGAGGATCGCCCTGTTGGTTCCACACGTTAAGGAGGGAAAGACCACGAGGCAGCCAGTCTGAATTGTCCCTTACCTGCTGCATCCCTCTGGCCTGCTGGACGCAACACTGGAAAGCCACCGGCAAACAGATCTCCCAGGGCTGGGGGTGTGCTTCCGCCTCGAGAGTTTGCAGAACCTCCTCCTTCTTTGTTGCCTCCCTTAGAACCTTTGCAGAGAAGAGGCAGGTGGGTGAGGACTTGTGAGCAGAGCTGAGCCGCCAGTTGTCATCCCAGGCCCGTGGTCCAGCACCGCCTGGGGCAGCCTTCCCGTTCGTTCCCCCACCTCCAGCCTTCCCCTTCTAGTGGGCATCATTCCCAAACGCCCTCTGCCCGGATGCCCCGCAGACTGCTGCAGCTCGTGCTGTCTGCTGTTCCCTCTGGACCTAACCACGCAACTGACCATCAGCAGCCGAGTACCCTGAAGAGTGGCCGAAACAAAGGGGCCTAAACGCTGCCGTTCCGTAGGTGCCGGCAGGGGAACCGGCAGCACCTTTCGAATGAGAACGCTCACACACTGCAGGTGTGGCGCCGGCCCTATTTTCAACTCGACGGTTGTTGTGGGAGGACCAGACAGAGAAAACCCAGAGATTCAGTTCAGCTGGTAATTTTAACTTCTCGTCCACAGAGTCTGGCCCAGAATGGCAAGCAGGAAGTGAAGGTCTGCAATGATCTGTGCTTTGGCATTTTCCTTCTCTGTCTCCCTGGCTCTCACTCCCTGAGCCCCCTACCCTTCCCTGAATCTTTTCTTCTACAGGAGAGAAAGCTCGTGAAACCCTGGGGGACAGGGGTCACTAATTCCAGCCTTCCAGACGTGTGTGATGACCAACTGTGTACGATGAGAAGACATTCGGCTGAGGGAAGAGTTCCTAGCAAGAAATGTTCAGAGCCTGCAGCTCACTTGCACAGAGAAATCAGGGCACAGTGCCCACTGGTGGATGAATGGGTTTAGATTATTCTGAGTATTCATATACATTTACCTATTCACTGGCATGATTAGGAAACGAGTGTTCCGATCAAATGGGTTTGTCTGGTAACTGGGCTTAACCAATTAGATAGCGGGTCCAACTGGAAACTAATTTTTATTGCAACTGCTGAAAATACTCTAAAATAATTTGTCTATCCTTGTGTACTAACACATATAGTTACAGATACTAGATACAATTATACTTTTAGGACTATCCTTGGGAATTACCATCACGTGCATCATTGAAAACTACATGAAGACATAATGAGAGACGACATTGGTGAATAGTTCCGCATGTATTATTTCAACCTTCAGCAATCTTGATGAAAAAAAGCAAAAAAAGCAGGTATGATCATCTTCCCCCATCTCGTAGGTAAGCAGACTGAACCTCAGAGAAATCCCCAGATTTGCCGGGTAGCAGAATCAGGCCTCAGCCTGGATCATCTCTACTCTATACATAGAAAGCTGCAGTCATCTGACCCTAGGAGAGAATTCTGAGTACATCTTTCTCCTCGTGAAAACAAAAACGTGGCATATTTTAATGATGACACTTTAATTTTTCTCTCACTGAGTTTGAGGGCTATGAGGATGCAGGGTAGGTGATCTTTAGAGGTTATCTCACGGTCAATAAACGCAAAGTGAAATCGCCAGACAGTGGAATATTAGTCAACAGTAAAGCATTGGCACGTGCTATAGTATGGATGAACTTTGAAAACAGCGTGCTAAGTGAAGGAGCCAGTCACAAAAGGCCACAGAGTGTATGATTCCATTTATAGGAATAGCCCAAAGAGGCAAATCCATAGAGACAGAAAGTGGATTTAGCAGCTGCCAGGGATGGGGGGAGAGGCAGAATGGAAAGTGACCGCTAACGGGCGCGGGGTTTCCTTGTGGAGTGATGAAAACGTTCTGAAACGAGACAGGGGTGATGGCCGCACCCACACTGTGGATGGGTAAATGCCACGGAATTGGACGCTTTGGTGCTTAACACGGTGAATTTTATATTATGTGGATTTTGTCACGGTTAAAAAGAAGCTATCCCACCACGTTTTTGTTTGTTTAGCGTTTGCACAGGGGTAGAAGATACACCATGGATCATCTGCCGACCTGGAAAGGAAGCTCCGATTCTCTCACCCACGTGGCCTGTGCATTGAGCAAGTCTGCTATGGCCCAGAGTGGGTGCTGGGTAACTTCCCTGAGCAGGCCAGCGGTGCCTGGCTGAGCCTCCCATGGCCTGCCTTCGCCTCACAGCAGGCCTAGCCCCGCCACTCACTCACTCTCAATTTGTGGGGCACTGCGGTCATTGATCTGTGTGACTTTCCGTAGGCGAGTTCCCTGCTGGATATCAGCCAACAGAGCGCTCCGACCTTTGGGGTCTGCCTTTCTCAAGCTGGAAGCGTCTGTACCCACCTGTAAGGGAATAAGAGGGATCCGATTAGAACCGCACGTAATAACACAATCCGCTGTTTGCTAGTATAACTTCCTGCGTCGGCTCCTTTCTGCCTGTAAACGTCTTTCGATTTGCACAGCTCCTTGGGGCTCTCTTCTCTCTGCTGGATGGGATGCAGCCCAATTCATGGATCGCTGGATAAAATAAGATCTTTAACATTTACTCTGTTGAATCTCGTTGTTCTTTTTTTTTTTTTAAACACTTCCATTTTCGCGTGAGCTGACATGGTAGGGGTCTCCACGGGCTTGTAGAACCAGGGAGCACCAGAAAGAACATATGTAGGCTGGTGGCAAATAAGAGGAGGGGTTGGGTTGTGCTGGAAGATAGAGTCCGGAGGAAACACAGTTAGAAGGTTTATACCATGTGAACCGAGATCTAGTTAAACATTTCTCAAAGCCAGAAATACTTCTTAGCTCTTGCTATTTGGGGGAGGCCATGTGTCTTCGGTGTTTGGCTTAAATAGCACCACTTCAGAGGCCTTTTTTGACCCCCCCCAATCTAAGCAAGGCCACCCAGTGTTCTCTCTAAGGGTACCCTATTCCTTTTTCCTCTGCTAACTTCTATCGCCTGACGTAAACTTGTATCTGTCTCTCCTCGTGGAAAATTTCCATCTGTGGTTACGAGTTGAGGGTTCACCACCCCCAGAGGACTCTGTCAGGAAAAAGACCTTGTTCGTTTTGTTCACGAATTATTTCCAGAGGGTATAACAGGACCTGGCCACAGGTAGGCACAGCGGCTACCAGACGAATGAATGAGCGCGTGAACTAGACTCAGGACGTAGAGTACATTGACCTTGCTTTCAAAGGCATTGTGGGTGTGCCAGGGAGACAGGGCACACATGCATGGAATTAAGCCATGACATCGTAAACATATGATGCAAGTCCCACAGAGAGGAAGGTCACCGAGAGTTCAGAAGTGGCCATATTTGCCAGGCTGCAAAGGAAGGTAAGAGACCTTGAGATGGTCCTCGAAGTAGAGACAGGATTTACAAATCCTTGCTGTAGCCATTTTCCGTTCAGAAAAGGACAATCCAGCTTTGTTGGCTATTTAGTCAGAGACTCTCCAGTGTCACAGACTAGAAACAAAGGCAATTGTGGTTTTAGCTAAAATGTGCTGAGGGTGTATTTTCACTGGCTGCCTCTACTGCCCTGGTGATGTATCTTCCATGAACTTTGAAGGACATAAGCTTCAAAGCTGGGTTCTTGCTGCCCGGAAACATGCTTTTTGAACCCTTGAAGGGCGGGGGCTCATGGACAATAGTCAGTAACAGAGCTGAGCAAGGGGCCCCAGCCCTGATGATACACGTTTTTAGAAAGCATTATTAATGCACACGTACAACAGGGCATTTCTCACACAACATGCTTTTAAAGTCTATCGATAGAAACCATTAATATCCATAAATCCTTTTAAACTGCCAAGTTTTGAAATCTTTTAGAGTTTCCTCTCATTTTATTTACAAGTAGTTCATGGCAGGAATAAAAGGCCAAGGGAAATATCATGACCCAGTCAAGAGGGTATGAAAACTTTTGCAAAAATCTAGCATCACAATCTCAACATGTATTATTTTCAGAGGTTAGGGAGAGAAAGCGCTTTGGAGCTTTATTCCTAGTTACAAGATAAATAACACAGTGCATTATAATGATAGTCATGGCTCAACTCAGGTGACAGCCTTGGGGACGGCAAGGGTTAGAACGGTGTGTTCTTCTGTTCAAAGAAGTAGCTGGACCCAGGAACAAACCTTGTCGCTAATAATCCCGCTGTGGGCGAGTGGGTCATCTTATATAATTTTTTTTTTCAAATATTTATCTTTGGGAGAGCTCAAGCTGGGGAGGGGCGGAGCGAGGGGGACAGAGGATCTGAAGTGGGCTCTGCCCTGACAAGCTGGCAGCAGCTAGCCCGATGTGGGGCTCGAACTCATGAACCACGAGATCGTGACCTGAGCCGAAGTCGGACGCTCAACCAACTGAGCCACCCAGGTGCCCCCGATCATCTCATCTAATTTAAACTTGGTTTTTTAATTTATCACCAAAATGTGTCCCCCTACACCCTGATCTTGCCCATCCCAAACCTTTTAGGTGAGGGCTATGAAGAACATTAAGAGCCCTTGGGATAATGACTTTGAGTACCTACTTAGCACAGGCCTCAATATATTCTTGATGATTCCACATGCCAAGATTTTTTGATAAACATTTTCCAAGTCAGCAGGAGGACATGGCGAGTCACATCATGTTTACATGCTGCAGTTCAACTTGCGGGACTAAATGGAACATTTCTTCTTTGACTTCTTGGCTTTCTTTCCTGCTGTACTGTCTACCCTGATGATTTTCCACTAGAGGGCTCTCCCTCCCCTGATATGGATATGGCATCAGTCCGTCCTCTCTGGTGAGGTCCAGAATGAATAACTTCAGGGCTAAGGGGACCATGTAGATTTAGTCTTCATGGGTTTTGCACAAAAGGACATCTAAGGACATATTCATTTGCACACTGAAAACTGTGTTACTCAGTGGCAGTCGTTTCTACGCCATCTGCAATATTTATTAGCAATTCAATCATAATTTGCTTCTTAAAAAACCCTATGAAGTCTTGTTACTGTGGTTACAGGGCACAGAAACAGAAAAGGAAAGATTTCCAAATATTCACTGGTTCTTTTATTCTCTGCAAATCCTGGTTATTAGCAACTCACTAAAAATATAATCAACAGAGAGAAAGCCACTCCTGGACACCTGTCCTGTGACAAATATAGCCACCAAACATGTCTCCCTCGCCCCACGTGCATGTGCAAGGGTGCACGTGTGTGTACACACACACACCCGAAACCAAAACATTCCTTCGATGTTTGCTGTTGTTCTTTCTTAACCTTGTTATTGAGTGTGGCAATTTGCTGAGTTCCACATAAACCTTTTGTGGACTCAGTTCCCCAGTAGTGAGCTCCAAATGCAATAGCGTGAACCCCAAAAAGATGCCACGTAGCAGAAGAGCAATGCAAATTAGCCCATCCCGAGCCGTGCAAAGGCTGAAGAACCCAAGTGAGCCAGTAAGATCACAAAGACAAAAACAAAGATAGTTCTGACCAGGCCAAGGTGGTGAAGTGTCTGTCCTCCCCTCTCGATAAATTATAAAAGCGTTTGCATGTCCCTTTGTCATCTCAGCAAATGAGTCCATCAGGTTCCAGTGGGGTTTGGGCGGGGAGTGGAGGGATGGGGTGGGGGATGGCAGTCCAGCCCAGATCAAAACCTTGAGCTGCATGTCCTGCTGTCTGTCGCTTTGCTGCCATATGCCATTACTGCATCTGTCTGATTCATGCCGATTTCTGTGAGAAACACCAATTAAAAAAACCCCAGCCAGTTAATCCAAATCTGGCAGGCTGTCTATCTCAAGGATGCTCTAAATCCTATCGTATTTGCACAATGTCAACCTCGCAGCTTCCTAAAGGTACATTCTCCAATGTGGCTGCTAAACCTAAAATTAGTTCTCGGGTGTCCAGGCACACTGCTTGCCCATTACCTCGGCCCTCAGCCCACTCCCGCCTTCTCCAAACTTGGGGGAAGACAGCTCTCAGCAGCCAGCGTCCTGGGATCCCGTTACCAAACCTGAATCCCCAGGACAGCCAGCACTGTCTCCCGCCTGCCATTACCATCTTTATGTGGGAGAACACAGAGAGCCTGTGATCCCAAAGAGAGACACAAAATATTTTCACAGAAAATTAACTGACACAATGTTCCTGACACCCCAAATGTGCATAAGTCAGGCTGTTCCAGAAGGAGGTGTACTGGGATCCAACAGCAGTAGGTCTCGTTTTCAGAAAGCCAAATAGGCAATTAAAATCCACAAGCAAGAAGAATGGACCCTCTAACCTCCTTTACGAAAGCCTGGTTTCCTGAACCACTGCATGCAGACCGTGACTGGTCCCTAGAGGACAGAGGTACCTCGTGCAGGGCTACCTCCTTTAAAGGGAGGGCTAAAACAGCACAACAGGTCCCAAACGGAGCCACTTGTCCCCAAGAGAGCAGACCAAGACAAAACTGCAGTCTCAGCCCTTCCTGGGAATGTGAACTTTCCCCAGTCGATCTGGAATTATCCTACCAGCACCCATAAGGTAATTTGTGTGATTGATCCCTGCCCTTCCCTTTGCCCTTTGCTTGCCTGAAACATTCCTTTCCTTTGTTTATGACTTCCCTGTCCCACCCTCTTTCTGCCTTTACCACTTGGTACAGCTCTGCCCATCTCCTTTCTATTTGCTCTAAGGGATGCTCCTTGATTCCTGAATCACTGAATAAAGCCAATTAGATCTTTATGTTTACTCAGTTGAGTTTTGTGTTTTAACAGGCGGGAAAGCAGAATTAAAGGCCCCTTCGTTGGGGCTCTAGGTGTATCTGTTCCTATTCTCAAGCCCTCAGTGAAGGACATCCCCTGCAGTCATCTCCTCCCCAGCATGACTGACTGCTGTAGGCTGGCAGCTACTTTCTTGCCCAGGGGCCTGGAGGCCATCTCAGACCCTTCCCTTTTCCTCATTCCCAACAGCTACTCAAGTCCCAAGCTCCTACGGATTCTTCCTGAGTGATCTCTGGAACCTGGTTCCTTTTCTGCATCCCTGCGATGCTGACTTAATGCAGGTGATGGCATTCCTCCCAGGCTGCTCCAAAATATACCACTTTGGCATATTGATTATTTTGAATTAAAGGGACATAGGAAATCGCCAATGCAAGGACACTGACCGTCCTTTGTTCCCCTGTTTGCAGGAGATAAATTTCCCATGTGAATAGTACCCTCCTTGTACCAGGAGGAAAGGAGGCACCTTATCGTCATCGATAGGGAATTCAAGGCTGAGAGGGCTGTGTAAACAAACCTTGTTACTTCTTTTCCAATGAACTACCCCAAGCCTAAACTTCCTTGTCTTGTTGCTTCTTTACAAACATACTGCTTCTTCGTCTAAAAGGTCTACAAGCTGCCTACCTACCCTATGACCCAGCAATAGCACTGCTAGGAATTTACCCAAGGGATACAGGAGTACTGATGCATAGGGGCACTTGTACCCCAGTGTTTACAGCAGCACTCTCAACAATAGCCAAATTATGGAAAGAGCCTAAATGTCCATCAACTGATGAATGGATAAAGAAATGGTGGTCTATATACACAATGGAGTACTACGTGGCAATGAGAAAGAATGAAATACGGCCCTTTGTAGCAACGTGGATGGAACTGGAGAGTGTGATGCTAAGTGAAATAAGCCATACAGAGAAAGACAGATACCATATGGTTTCACTCTTATGTGGATCCTGAGAAACTTAACAGAAACCCATGGGGGAGGGGAAGGAAAAAAAAAAAAAGAGGTTAGAGTGGGAGAGAGCCAAAGCATAAGAGACTCTTAAAAACTGAGAACAAACTGAGGGTTGATGGGGGGTGGGAAGGAGGGGAGGGTGGGTGATGGGTATTGAGGAGGGCACCTTTTGGGATGAGCACTGGGTGTTGTATGGAAACCAGTTTGACAATAAATTTCATATGTTGAAAAAAAATAAAATAAAAGGTCTACAAGCTGCCTGCTTTGGCCACTTTCTTGAATTTCCTATTTCTATGAGCTTCTGTACATTCAAAATAAACTCGTTTCTCTCCCGTTACTCTGTCTCATGTCAACTTAATTAGTACACCAGCCAAAGAACCTAGAGGGGGAAAAAAAGGAAAACTTTCTCACCCCTACACAGGCCACCATCACCTTGGGATTCCATCATCTGGTCTTCATGCCTCCTGTTTTCTTGCTCTCCTCCACTCAGCTCTCCGAATGAACTGTATAAGGGACATGTCGCTTGTCATGGCCTTCCCCACCACAAAACTTTCTGCTGGCTCCCCACGGCCCTCAGGATCAAGTTCAAATACCTTCACACTGTGCGAGGCCCTCCACTTCTCCAGCATTCCCTGCTGGAGCTCACCCCTGGGCCTTTGCTTGAGCTAATCTCTCTGCTCTTTTTACACTTGTCTCTTGGCTATATTCCAGGAGGACTTCTGATCCTGGAAGGCCAGGTGAAGAGTCCTTTTTTGTTCCTAGAGCAACACGCTCACCCTTAGAGCACCTGCCACCCGGATTATGTCACTCTGCTCAAAACTTGCAGTGTTTTTCCATCTCACTTGGGACAAAAAGTTCAAAGCCTCCATTAATATGCTCTGCTGGGCTTAACTGCATTTCTGTAAGCTGAGTTTACCTATAAATGCCAGCATTTTCCTACCCACACCAGCTAAGCAGTTCCACTATATGGCAGTCCCTCCCTAATTATAAGCTTTACCTGTGGTGCTTGTTTTGGCAACACTGATAAGTTTGATCGTAATATGAATTCCAAGTTCCTTCAGTAGGGAATAATCGGAAGAAAACAGAAGAATACAGGTTGGGAAAGGAAAGAGTAGCAATAAAGAAATACGGAGAAAGAGGGATCTGAGGCGTGTATCAACAGGGCCCGTGGGATGGGTTTCAGAGGCAGGGAGTAGATATTGAACTACACCGGAGCCATACATTTAAAAAGGCAGCCGACAGACAGATAGTGGATGGGACATTGGGCAAAAACACAGCTTTAAATTATAAAATAAAATAAAAAGCTATTTTATCCGCATCCAAGCAAAATGAATCTGTGAGTAGTTTACAGAAGTTGCTGGAGAGAGGGACCCTGAAAAGAGGGCAAACAGAAATAATAGAGCAAACCTGTTGGTTATTAATGTGACTCAATAATATTTAAGATCTGAGTGCCGACTCTGTGCCATTAGATTAGGAGTTGGGGACTCAGTATGGGTGAGACCGCCAGGATCCTGTTGTCAGGGAGTGTGTCTATGTGTGTGTGTTTACATGTGTGTGTATATATATGGTTGTATACGTGTGAACACACGTATTGCATATACACATGCACACATACACATATAGGTATCCCCCACTGTTTGAAAGTCCCCACTACATCACTTTTACAAAAGACCTACATTAGCGCCTACTTTGACTAAATGAAAGAAATCAGAAAAGGATTTTTGCTTCCACGAAGCAAGGTGAAAAGCGAAAACAGCGCGCAGTGTTGGTTTTGCAACAAGCCTTACAGAGGCGGCGTGCACCCCGAGCGGCGAGAACCGCCCCGCCAAGCTCCGTCCTGAGAACCACACTCAGCATCTCAGCAGCAAGCCGCCACAGCTTTGAACTGTGCCTGTGAGCACCTGTGCTTTGTCTTGATTTATTTTGTGTGCCCGTTGGTCAGACGTGTCCTAAGGTATCAGAAAAGCCTAAGAGAGGTTGTATTTGGGGTCTGGGAATGCTCAAAAGTGGCCCTATATACACGAATGGTAATTGGTGCCTGAGTTTACAACATTTTGGCTTACAAAATGTTTCAAAGGAACTCCACCTTTGGATAGCAGGGTAAAACTGCATTCTTTGTTATTTATTTTCTGGATGTGATCCTCTGGTCTCCACAACTCAGATCCCAGTCTATTCAAGGCCACCCTCAGATAATTGCATTTAAGGCACCCATTGTCTGACTCTCCTCAAAATGCTTCAGTGACTCTCCATTCTGCCCCAAATCAAGGAATCCAGCCACATTCCTCCAAGGACTCTTTCAACCTTCTTTTGTATTTCTCGAGGAATTAAAACTGCTCCAGATTTCTCCCGCGTTCCTTTTCTACTTCCAAGGCTCTGCTCACGTTTCTGCCTCTTCTGGGAACGCACCCCTGGCCCCAGCCCTGCCATACCTCCCAACCTTGTGTTTCTCTTTTAAACTCTATATCAAAACCAAATTTACTTTACAAAATCTTTTTTCTTGTAAGCTTCTCCAAATCAATCTTTTCCTTATATGATCCACACATCCTCTCCAAAGCACACTGTAATTCTCTATGGCACTACTCAGGTCTTTCACATATTAAAGGTTTAAACAATTTTTTTTAAGTTTTATCTTTTTATTTTGAGAGAGACAGAGAGAGAGAGAGAGAGAGAGAGAACATGAACAGGGAAGGGCAGAGAGAGGGAGAGAGAGAACACCAAGTGGCCTCCATGTTGTCAGCATGCAGCCCGATGTGGGGCTCAAACCCACGAACTGGAAGATCATGACCTGAGCCCAAATCAAGAGACGCTTAACCTGAGTTACCCAGGCGCCCCTCAAATATTAAAGTTTTTGTATATTGTTCTTTCCCCTCATTTATTTATTTACCTTTACTCTGGGATTCCATTCATATGACGTTTTAGAAAAGGCAAAACTAGAGACAAGGTCAAGGTAAACATATCAGGCATTCTTTGGAGCAGGGAGGCCCAATCGGTGACACATTTCCCAGATACTTTGATGACAGACAACTGCCTTTACGCATCTGTCAAAACCCACAAACTCTTATAGCGTAAACAGTAAACCGTATGGACACAAATAAAAATAATCATTTAAGAAGTTGGAATATCCCAGGAAAGAATGCAGAATGTGACAAAATTATCCAAGAGTATTACAAATGAATGAAATAATCTCACCGTGTGTCGTACGAAAAAAAAAAAGGCAGTGATACAAGTAAATGTGTAAATGAATCAAAACTTTTAAGAATTAAGGTCAATGAATTCTATAGAAATCCCAGACTCTATATGATAGTGTTATTTCCCACAGAGGGAGTGGCTAGCCATTTTGAAACTGCTATCCATGCATACTGGTGTCCTGGAATTGGACAGTTTGTCGGTGACAAATGGTGGCTGTAGGCCAACTGGTCGTTGGAGTAGGAGGTTAAGGATAAGCGAGAAAAAAATGTCTGAAGGTCCAGATGAACACCCAGCAATGAGGAGGTGCAGGACGTAGTTCACTTTGGACAGCATTGCCAGAATTTGCACGGAGGGTCTGGCAGAAGCCTGGGTCTCCGAATTCCCAGGAACAGTGCTGATGGCAGTGCTTGCTCAGCTGTTGTTTCTTCTCTCCAACAAGGTCAACGGTACCCAAATTAAAACAATAAAAATATCCAGCGCCAGAGTTCCCGTCACATCCTACTAAACTCTTCAGGTCCCAGGTACAGTTCTTGGAAATCTGTGTATCTGGAAACCCATGTCGTGGCTACACTGATAAGATACCTGTCCCAGCTGCTGTAGAACATGGTCATAAAACTCATCCAACCTCCTAATCTGGACATCTCATGTTTTGTCACAGAACTTTGCGTTTTGAGTTCCAGGTGCTCTGCTCCCCGCCTCTTTCCCCTGAGGAAAGCATCTTACCACCACAGTCTTAAGGTTTGTTTAAGGTGCGTCCGGATTTAATTACAAAAGAGCTAAAAGACCAACCGTCACTTCTCTGGAAGTGAGATCATTTGTTTTGCATTTCCCCTTATTTTTGAGTGGAAACTCTTTGCATGCAAAAACCAAGCCATTCCCCTTTTAGTACCGGCACATCTAGCTTTTTTTTTTTTTTTAATTTAAATTTTATTTTTTAAAGTTTACTCATTTATTATTTCTGAGAAAGAGAGAGAGAGAGAGAAAGAGAGGAGTGTGAGTGAGCGCACCGCGGGGGAGAGGCAAAGGGAGAGGGGGAGACACAGAATCCGAAGCAGGCTCCAGGCTCTGAACTGTCAGCACAAAGCCTGATGCAGGGCTCGAACTCACAAACTGCGAGATCATGACCAGAGCCGAAGTGGAATGCTCAACCGACTGAGCCACCCAGGCGCCCCACCAGCTCTTTTATTTTTTTTTAAACTGTGTGAGTAATCTATCAGCACTTCATTCAAATGAACTTTATATAAACCTTAGCCCCTTGCTCTCTGACATCTGTCTGCTCATGCAGGGGCAGGAAGGGAAGCTGCTGCCTTTATGCTGAAGCCCCTATTCCTCAAGCTGTCTTCACCCCTTTTAACCTTTGGTTACTCTGTCCTGAGAGATGGGAATTGAATTCAGCACCCATCTCCCTTTTTCAGTGATGCCCATATTCCCAGGCTTTTAAGACTAAAATTTAAATGATGAGAAAACCTGATTTTAAAACCTTGGCCGGACCCAGAAACAACAACCTTGAAACTTAAAAAAAAAAAAGAAAGAAAAAAGAAAAAAACAAAGAGGCCAGCATTAGGAGTCCAGGGCTTGGCACCAGGAATTGCTAATAAATAAATCATAGTTTGAACAGTGTCTCAAAAACAGGTTGAGGTTTCATACCTTCCTTTTTTTTTTTTTTCCAGACCAAAAGAACCACCAAAAAGAAACATGCTCTCGTCCCACCAGATTATCTGCAAACTAATAAATTAACACCGCTGTCAAAGGGAGCACATCACTCCGGCATCCCTGTTTCCGTTAAAGGCTTTCTCTCATTCACCCCAGCTGAAACCTCGGATTCCTTCCTCTCTTCCTTTTGAAATAGACAACTTTCCCTGAGACCTGGTTACTTCTTTTTACTCCGCTACGCACACGGGTCACTCTGGAGTCTGGGTCCAGAGGCCGCAGCATGCATAGGGTGACAACAATGACAACGGCAATGAGGAAAAGAAACGGGAAGGCATTTGCGCGCGCCAGGCATCGTTCCGAGGGCTTGACATGTATTAACTCATGTAAAAGGCACTTGCCCCGCCCACCCCATGATGTAAGTACTTGTTAAGGGGGTTATGTCCACTTTACAGATGAGGTGCACTGTTTACTGCTAGCGAGGGCAGAGCGGAAAGGTGAGGCCAGGCCAAGTCAGGGTCCCTTGGCCACCAGGCCCTACAGTCTCTTAGTAATGACACCACCCGGGCAAATATTGAAGGTGAAAACCCAGGAACGCATGGTAAGCCTGCAGCTGGGTGGGGGAGTGGTCCGATTATCCTCTGGCCTGTGACCGAGGTAGATGTTGCTTGACAAGGAGTGTGACAGCCAGCGCAGGAAGAAGGGGGCAGGGAGGGGGTATCGGAAGGAAAAGGAAGGGCAGGTGTTGCTGCGTAGAAGGCTGGGGCCCGAAGAGCTAAGTGCTAGGCCTTTGCCAGGGCTGAGTGATGGACTCAGAGCAGTCTGATTGGTGCCTCAAACGTGAGCCAGCGACAGTCTTGGCAGGAGTACGACGGAGGGCACTTAAAATGGAAACTGCACAGGGTAACCCTAGCTCCGAGGCTGATACCCGCAACCGTAAACAGCCTGTACCTGAAACTCCCTCGTCAGGTAACATGGAACCTCCTGTGGGTGGACCATACTGGCCCACCTCTTTCTTTCTAAGAGTCAGCCCCCTACTCTCCTTTTCCACGCCCCTGCTGGCTGCAGGGCGAAAGGCAGGGGTTTTCAGCTTCTGGCCTCCCTTTGCTGACTCTGAAACAGATAAAGATTTTGAACACTGCTCAAATATGAAAGGGCACGAATACCAACCGAGGGGGGGGGATTCTGAAATTTCTGGAAAGCTCAAGATGTTCTCAAAGCTTTGTACCTGTCATAGATGATAATGTAAATGGATCTTGACCAACACCGAGAGGGTCTTACGTCAGGATCTGGTGATATTCTCATCCATTCCAGAACCTGCTTCCCCACCTCTCTGGTTGGCCCCTAGGACACCAGACCGGAACTGCTCTGGGTATGTGCTTCTATAGCTCTGTCATCACCCTAGGACCGCACTCTACTTCCGGGCCCTGTCGATGAAGAGGGGCAACCAAGGAATCCTTCTTTGTCCAATAGGTGATTCTCTACACCCTGCCTGATAGCTCTGTGGTCCATGCTGCTCACATCCTTTGTTTCCCTTGGGCCACTTCTTTTAACGCCGTTGGGCCGCTAAAAGCATCGTCACCGGCATGTTGGCAAGAAGGTAGTATGGCATAGTGGAAAAGGCTGGGCTCGATGGCAGGTTCTACAAGCTACTGTTCTCTTCTGGCCAAGTGAACACTTAAGGAAGCATCTGAGTTCAGTTTGCCAGTGGCTAAGCGATCTTGGTAGAGTGAGTCATCCAAGGAGGAAGCCATCAGACGTGCATCAGTGGGAGCCAGCCTTTCCTTACAGTTAAAAATAAGGATTCCAGAGGATTCCCTCCATTCAACTCAACACATCCCAACAGATTTATCATCTCTCCTACTTCCCCCACCAAAAAGTGAACATTAAACTCGGGACTCATGCTGCCGCTCTTCTGTTATCATTGCCTTTCTGCACTGGTTCCTTTCTAAACCACGGGCATGTATTAATTTGATGTGCCCACTGGGCTCCTCACCAAGTTCTGATTTCTGTTCATCTGCAGAACAGAGATAACATTATCCTGAGGGCAACAAGTGACCAGGTCCTTCTCAGCCCCAGTGGCCACGCTTGTCTACCCCCCGAGGGACTCTCTGACCCTTTATCACTTCATGGCCCTAGAGCGACTCTTTTACAATACGAGTAAATTTGAACACCCAGAAACAACCATGTCTCATGTTCCTCCTAAGAAGAAAGGCTGACATTCCGCGCCCCCCGCCCCCGCCTCATCTTGAACTTAAGTTTAGTTCTGAACCGTCTAGCTTGGATGTGCGTGACACCTTCATGGAATAAGGTGAGTCGGCCAGGAGGTACTGCGTGCAAAGCAGCCAACAGGAACACGTCCTGGGAAGAATAAAGCACTCTGAATGACAACCCCCAGGGGGCCTGTGGAAACCACGGAGTGCTAGAATAACATCCCCTCCCATTTGGGCAACCATGCCAGGCTCTCCCCACTACTGCATGGCTGAATCCCTACAAAACACTCTGGGTATTCCCTCTCCCATCCCACCACCCCCTACCCTACAACCAGAAAATCTTTCCCAGACGCCATTTTCACCAGTCCCTCCTCTGGGTGAGAATGTTCAGTGGCTCCGCTGGTTTAAATACACCTTCTCCATGAAGTACTTTCTGAAAACCCCAGTGGGTCTTTCTCTCACCTGCCTGCTCTGTGCCTAATGTAGTCCTATAATTACAAATATTTCCTATTCTGACATGTGTGCCTTCCCAGCAACCCTGAGGGGTAAGTGTGAATGCCTTCATTTTTCACCACTTCGACCCAGTGGCTGCTGCATGCCAGGAATTCAATTTGTATTTGTCTGACTTTTGGTCTAAAATTTTCGACAAACATAGCCTCAGGGGGCGCCTGGGTGGCTCAGTTGGTTGAGCGTCCGATTCTTGGTTTTGGCTCAGATTATGATCTCACGGTCATGGGGATGAAGCCCTGTGTCGGACTCTGCACTGAGCGTGGAGCCTGCTTGGGATTCTCTCTTTCTCCCTTTCCCTCTCCCCCACTTGTGCTCTCTCTCTCTCTCTAAAAAAAGAAAAGAAAAAAAAAAAGAAAAAACAGACAGTTTCAGGTTGCTGCTCTTTAGGGGGACAATATCCAGAATGAATAAATGATAAACAAACAATATCTAAAATAAATGACAATCAGAAAGTGGCATAAAATATTATGCTAACAGGTCAAAACAAAGGAAAAAAGGAAATAAGCAGGATGGCAGAATTAAGACTCTATATATTTCGTATATATTAAAAAAATTTTTTTTAACGTTTTATTTTTTAAGAGACAGAGAGGGACAGAGCATGAGCAGGGGAGGGGCAGAGAGAGAGGGAGACCCAGAATCCGAAGCAGGTCCAGGCTCTGAGCTGTCAGCACAGAGCCCTATCTGGGGCTCGAACCCACAAACCATGAGATCATGACCTGAGCCAAAGGCGGATGCTCAACTGACTGAGCTACCCAGGTGCCCCTATATTTTTTAAACCTCTTTTGTAAAGTTATATTTCTTTCATCGGGAAAACATTTGACACATTTATATGTATACGGACAAAGAGCCAAATAGAAGTAAATACAGGAAGGTATCTCCGTGCCATAATCCACAAGAAAAATATAAACTCTTGTTCTCACTCTTCTAGCTTTGTCAACATGAGGCTTAGTACTCTCACTCACTCAACAACACACAGTCCCTGAGCATCTCTTATGGGCAGGAACAGAGCAGGAGCAGCGGGAAAGCCAGATGCTTCCACATATTACTGGCTGGATAAGACTCAGAAAGGTGCCAGCAGAGCAGAAACGCCTGGAATCTACTCGAGCCACCTTGCTGGCATTTATGCAACATAGACAGGTCACTTCAGAATGTGCTGAGTGTGTAGCTCCAGGCATATGCTTCCAGCTGGCTGCTGAACATCTCCCCGCAAGGGCTCCATTGGCATCTTAAATCAACACATCCCCCCAAAACTCATTCTGTCCCATCCACACCCCAAACACACGAGTGCACGTGTAGACACACACACACACACACACACACACACCTGCCCTCCTTACACCTCTTGTGATATGGATCTCAGCACTCTCCTTGGAGTCACATAGGCTCAAAGCCAAGACTCCCTATTTCACACTCTTGACATTCTATAGCTGGTCAGTTTCACTTACTGTCAGCTTCTCTTGCAAAACATATCTAATTCCTACCGCCCTTTCTAGTTCCACCACCACATTTTGAGCTTACTCTTCACTTCTCACCCACACCACTTAAACCACAGCGCCATTCTTAGCGGTGGGAGGACGTCAACCTTCAGGTGTGTAGGAGGAGGTGGGAAGTCTGAGAGTCATGAACTTATTTATTGTTTATTTCAGTGATATGCATTTTTAAAGTTTATTTATTTATTTTGAAAGAGAGAGAGACAGAGACAGAGAATGAACAGGGGAGGGTAAAGAAAAAGAGAGAGAGAGAGAGAGAGAGAGAGAATCCCAAGCAGGCCCCAAGCTTGACGCAGGGCTCTAACTCACAAACTGTTGAGATCATGACCTGAGCTGAAACCAAGAGTTGGACGCTTAACCAACTGAGCCACCCGGGTGCCCCGAGAGTCATGAATTTAAATGGTCTCCTAATGGGCCTCTTGCTTTCAGAATCTTCATTCTTTAGTTAAACTTTCACATTGATTGTCCAATTTTCTTTAGATCTAGATGAGACACCCACAGGATGAGGATAAAACTCATTAGGCCTGGTGTTCAAGGCTGTCCAGAATCTGACCACATTCCATGTCTTCACCTCCCCCACCCCCAACACTTTATATACTGCCCACTGCCCATGCCTGCCTTGTTCCCCATTCCCTATATGGGTCTTGCACTTGGTATCTCATTGTTAATACTCATGCATTCTCTTTGCAGGACATACTCTTCTCCTCCCATTCTGCCAACTAAAATCAGACTATTTTCCAAGGGCTAGCTATGAAGCCTCTCACAGAAAAGCCCAAGTTACTCCAAGAGTCAGAGTTGACTGTATTTCAACTCTCATCCACTTACTGTATAATAGCCACGCATTTTAGAAGTTTAACCTAGATAAGCAGATATCAACTGGGGGTTCCTGAGCCCTGGAGATCTACAGGAGACTGGCTCAGAGCCCTTCTTGATGCCCTTGGGAAGCCCAAAGCCTCCCAAAGATTTCTGCAGTTTCAGGGGAATTTATGTCTTGTGGGCACATTTGCTTCCAGGTTCCTTTTTTCACACATCATGTCTCTGCTCTACTCCTTATGGTCTCAGAAACACAGGTCAAAGCCTTCTATGAGCCTTTCCCTTCTTCTTCCACCCCACCCCCTTGCACCCCCTCAGGGAAACCCCTAAACACGCACATCATTCAAGAGCCTAGCAGACTTACTTGAAATGTGGGTGGAGAACAGGAGGGTTTTTCAATCCAAGAATCAACAACCTCACATCAAGCCCTGGGCATCCCTGGCCCTCAAATGGCCTTTGCTCATCACAACACAGAAGGGTTTCATCTGGCCCAGCATCTCCGTAGCCACCTACCTCAAGTCAGTGTTCTGGCCCCTTCCCCCCATCCCCCTTCTTAACTATCTTTTCCTTCTGCCCAACTACTTATGAATGAAGCACATTCTTCCTCTGGCTTTGTGTGGTGCGGTATAGCCATTCTTATTTATTTATTTTTTGCCTCATTCCTGCTTTCAAGTTCCACCCGCCCCCACAACCCGTCCAGGGTTTATCAAGATGTGTTCCCAACACAAGTCCTTCCTTAAGAAGAATTCTGACTCCAGTTGCTGAGATCACATATTTCACATCTTGACATACATCTGTCTTCCCCAAGCCAAGTTCCTTGAGGCGGAAGTTATGTCTTCATCAATGCTTCCAGTGCTCAGCACAATGTCTTCCATACAATAAACACTCCGAATATTCACTAAAATAAAATTAGGTTCTTTAACATGAAAATACAGCGTCCACTTTTTTTGCAAAAAGTATTTTTGTCATGAGAATCACAGAAGGGGCCCACCTGAGCCTCACACAACGTACTCTTATTAATGACGCTCCCTGCGTATTTTTAATAAAATGGGGCCACCTCAAATGCTCCCTTAAAAATACAGTAGCATCTGTTGAACAGAATGCCAGCAATTCCAGAGGACGGCAGAAATAAATTGAAGGTCATGACAGCTGCAGTGAATCAAAACGAGATGGAGGTTTGCGTTGTGCTTAATAACTGTCAAAAGTCTTCATGCAATTATGACAGGGGGAAGAATTTTGCATAAACTGAACAGACTTATCAGCTGAGGGAGTGAATTGTAGCAGAATAAAGGGGGGGGCTATTTTTAGTTCACTCCTCTCAACTGTATTTTCGTCTTACACCTCCTAAAATTAGGCCTACTGATGAGGCTCTGTGTAACCAGAGTGAGGTAGGCTGTTGCAACAATTGCTTCTGCAAATTTAGATACATCCCAGCCACCGTCCTTCCTTTGCACTGATGGAGCTCTGCCCGCCTTGGCAACTCGGTGAAGTCACCTTTGCACCCTAAGGAAGGGGCTGCACCCCAGCTCCAGGAAAAGCCATTTAAAGACCACCAACCTACTGGCTCCCAGGCCAAAGACTGTTCAGATGGCGAAGCATCTGGAAGTCACAAGCTTCGTCAAGGAATAGAATGTCAATACAGTCAACAAACGTCAACCGCCTTCGATGTGCCAGCTACCACTTGATCTCCGGTACATTTAATCCCATTTTAGGAACCAATAATCCTTCTACAGGCAGAAAGTATGTAAGACACTGTAAAACATTAATACACAAACATTTTTTTAAATGAGCACTTAAAAAATTCTACTAATCTTTGGTTATTCTCTTCGTTTTGGGTAACCATGCCCTCAAAGAGATAGTTTCAAAGATGCTGAATCTTTAACAAAACACGGAATATAAGTCTTGATGAAAAATCTGATGTTGATAGCAGGGGGGTGGAGGGGGGCTGTACGTGTGCAGGGGCAGGAGGTATAAGGAAATTCCCCATTCTTTCCACTCAATTTTGTTACGAACCTAAAATTGCTTTGAATAATAAGGTCAGTTAAAAATAAACCACATACACACACAAAAACATTTCAGATTCTCATATTTAAATGGAAACACTTTAAAGAAAATCATAATATCAAAGCACTCTAGTCATCAAAGTCATGGGGTAGGGGGGAGGTCAAGGAAGGGTTGGAAGCCCCAGATACCATCGGTGGCCAACAGCTGGTCTGCAAGAGTTGGAAATCTAGAAAGTGTGTTTTATGATACCATTGGAGGATGCCCGCACAGTTTTTTGAATTTTTTTTGTTACCAAACAACTGATTTAGACAACTGATAAGCCAGAAAAGGAAAACAAACAGACCACAGAAGCCAACCACTGTGAAAGGGGCTGAGGAAAAGTTTGTGGAATTTTAAACAGCGGCTGTGTCAACTTTTTGTGGAATGAAGTGGAGCATGATGAAACAAAAATCAAGAAAAAGAAAGTCACTTACTTATGTTTTTCTCAAATTGGAAAAAATGGTGCCATGATTGCTTCTGAAAGAGAAACAATTTGGTTTCCCCTCTGAAATGCTGGGTTATGAGGGAGCAAAGTTGAGTTGCGCTAGGTCGCAGAGCCAGGACAAGGGTGAGATAAGGGAGGTGCTGAGGGTGCAAACTGAGAGAAGGTGGAAGTGCCCAGGGTGAGCGCCCTCATCACCCCTGCTCTGTCTTCCATCCTGGTGAGCCCGGCAGCCATTTTAACCTAATCCCTTAATGATGAAGGTCTGTTGCCACTCAGTTCTGGCTCTCCATACACTCTTTATTCTTTGCTGCAATGAATACATATTACTTTGGATTCTGATCTTTCCATGTGTCTTATCCAAGGGGGAAGACCAAAGGACTTCACTGATTTAGCCATCCCACAGCCTAGCATAATGATTTGTAAGAAAACAGACATTAGAGGGATTTATGCCTATTGACTGATAGGTTTTAAGATTTACTAATGAAAGGTAACAAAAGTAAAAAAAAAAAAAAAAATCCCTCACACTTCTTATGCCGCCCATGAGGTTCTTACTTGACTGTATCCTATGCCATCACCCTTCTGTACAAGGGTATGATCCCATTTTCATGTTTAGGTCCAGTGATCCAGCAAGGCAAAACAAATATAAATAAATCAGAAGAAAAAAAAAGCAAATTAGAATATCAAGGCTGATAATGACCTTATTTTACCAATATTTAAAGAGAGAGCTATCAAGGATTCTACTTCTCAATATTTAAAAAAAATTTTTTTTAATGTTTATTTATCTTTGAGACAGAGAGAGACAGAGCACGAATGGGGTTGGGTCAGAGACAGAGGGAGACACAGAATCTGAAGCAGGTTCCAGGCTCTGAGCTGTCAGCACAGAGCCCGACGTGGGGCTCGAACCCACGGACCGCGAGATCATGACCTGAGCCGAAGTCGTACGCCCAACCGACTGAGCCACCCAGGCGCCCCATCTACTTCTCAATATTTTTTTTTTTAATTTTTTTTTCCACGTTTATTTATTTTTGGGACAGAGAGAGACAGAGCATGAACGGGGGAGGGGCAGAGAGAGAGGGAGACACAGAATCGGAAACAGGCTCCAGGCTCTGAGCCATCAGCCCAGAGCCCGACGCGGGGCTCGAACTCACGGACCGCGAGATCGTGACCTGGCTGAAGTCGGACGCTTAACCGACTGCGCCACCCAGGCGCCCCCTCAATATTTTAAAGTTGGAAGGAAACAAAGTTATTTATTAAGTGTGACCAAGATTTAGGGAAAGGAAAACTATAGTTTTTAAGGATAGATATGGGAGATATATAACAGGGGAAAGGATGTGGAAGAGTGAAGAAAGGTGGAAGGAGAAATATGGATATAACCATTGCTGTGCATATGAATGAAGGTGGGGGGTATGCCTGTAGGGTTTTCAGGGGAAAAAGACAGAAAAGGAAAGCCTGTGAGGGAGATATCTCTCTCCAGCTACATCTCTATGTACATACATACCCATATATAAGAGAAACACACAAAAGAACACATATTCCGAGACAAAGACAGAGTTGCCAGATAAAAACGGGGCACTCAGTTAAGTCTGAACTTCAGATAAACAAGAAAAATGTCAAGTTTAAGTATGTCCGTATCTGTTCCCTACTTACACTAAAACAATGATTTGTTTTAGTTGTAGTACAGCTGTTTAGCTGAAATTCACGTTTAACTAAGCGTCTTGTATTTTTTATCTGCTAACTCTGGCAACAGAGAGAAAGTAATAGAGGGAAGGTGGCCTGAAAAAAAGTGAAGGAGACCAAGAAAAGAGAGAGTGAGATGATTGGAAAAAAAAGAAAAAAAGAGGACTGACGTTCACTTTTTGTGGTTTCTCTGGTGCCATTAAAGACCCAAACCCACTCTGTACTTTCGCCAGGCTAGGTCTACACCAGGACCTGCGAAGGCTCACCCTGGGTCCACCCATGCACTCCAGCCATAACTGAACCCCACCGCTGCAGCAGGAAATCAGCTAGTAACAGCAAGGTCCTGGGAAGGGAGCCAGCAAAGGCTATGCAGTGAGCAAGCAGAGCGCTTTTCTTCGTGATGGCTGGAAGACCGTCCCATAATGGATGCTAAAATGATTTAAGGTTGCACGGAATCGACACAACTCTTGATCCGAGCTTCCAGAAATAGAAGTTATCTGTCCATTGATTCTGAAATGCATGACTCCTGCAGCAACCTCAGCAGTTTATGTCATTCGTAGCAAAGGCTTTTGGAGGCCTTTAAACGAGGTCTTAGGGGCAGAAGGCCCCTTCGAATCAGAGATTCTGCGTGTTTCTAAACAGTAGACAAAAGAAGACAAAACAGAGAAAGCAAGAACAGAACAATCGATAAAAGCACAAAAAGTTGGGGGAAAGGACGTGCATACGCAGCAGGGGAGTGAAGAAACAAGCTGCAGATTCTGTCTGGGGGTGGCTGGCTCTGGGACCAGATTTGCCCCAAGTGACCTGTCCTCAAGGTGCGGTGGGGTAGCTGAGGGGGGCGTCACCGAGATGGTGGAGGTGCTGAGGTTTCTGCACTGGCCGACGAATGAAGGCATCGTGTATGCGTTTGCCAGGGCGGCCGTAACCAAGTTCCGCAGCCTGGGAATTTATTAAACAACAGGAACTTACTTCCCCACAGTACTGAGCCTAGAAGTCTGAGATCCAGGTCTCTGCAGGGTTGGTTTCCTGTGAGGCCTCTCCCCTTGGCTTGCAGGCGGCCGTCTCCTGCCTGTCTGCATCCCTATCTCCTCTCTTACAAAGACACTGGGTCTATTGGATTAGGGCCCAGCATAATGACCTCATTTAACCTTACTTTTCTCTGCATTCACCCTAGCAGTCACATTCTGAGGTCCTGGCGGTTAGGACTTCAACAAACGAACTGGAAGGGGACAGCCCATACCGTGCTGAATCTGTGACTCGGTGTGTAGGTCGTGTAGCTATAACCCACCTCCCACCACTGGGCACCTCCAACCTTTACCAGCAAGAACTTGGTAATTGTGAACAAACACCCTGGCTTAGGTCAATTCTGCCTTAGGGCCCTCCGCGTGCCGCGGTGGGTCTGAGGTCCTCGTACGTAAAACATGACACCCAATTTGACCCTGACCCATTTGAACAGTGTGTCAAGGTCAAACGGATGTTAAAATTAGCCCACCTGTTGCCGCACAGTGTTATCTGTAATGAAACAACAATACCCATAATTGCTGGTGGATGTTAATACTGCATACCAGAACGCCCCACTCCGTATCTTCGCTTCCAATTTAATCTCACGGAGGATTAAAGGACAGAGCCACAGCTGAAAATTCTTTTGAGGGCCTCAGAATAGTGTTCTATAAATATAGAGAAAATTCTGGGAGGAGTACATCTCTGGTTCAACCTTTCAAATTCTTTTTATGCTGATGTCACCACCAGCAGGTGGCTTGCCTGTGTAACATGAGCTTTGTGTCACCAGCGAACTCCTGGGAGGGTGCGCTCTCATTCACAGAACACCAATTTCCGGAGAAGCTCCCGAGGCCTGGACCCACCCTTGGCGCTGCTCATGCTGTGAAGAGTAAGGCCGCATGACCTCCCTCCTTAGGGAGTTGATCAAGGTAGGGTGAAGACAGGCGATACACAAATTGTCTCAAGTGCAATGGCGTTTAAACTTGGCAAGATGCTACCAAGACGTGAATGCGGGATGAACTGTGAGCTTTCGTTTCATAATGAGTTCGCATGAATTCTAAAGCCAGTGAAAGGAAAAAGACCGTCCGTATGCACCATAACAACACCATCTAACACTTTTATGGCTGCTATTCCCTGCTAAGCACTTTACATGTATTAATTCATTCAGTCTTTGCATCAGCCATTACGAAGCAGGTAGTACTTAGAGAACGAAACTAAGGCACAGAAAGTTTAAATAGTTTGCCCAAGGCCCCTCAATTTCCAGGATAGAAACACAGGAAGGCTGGCTCGGAAATCTTCATCACTTTGCTGTGTTACCTCTAAAGAAGGAGCTACGCTAGTCGGGCAAAGATCCCTGTGGAAATGCAAATGGGGGAAGCACATCAGAGAAAATATTCTGCTAGTCCTGCTCTCCGGCCTCCTAACACTGGCTGTCTTGGGCTTGGAGGGCATGTCCCAGCCATCTCTGACATAACTGCAGCCCTGGAGGCCGGGCGGTACAAGGGACAGCATGCAGGTGACGAAGTGCAAAGACTCCACCCGTTGTGCGACTCTGAGCAAGTACTTAATCTCTCTGGACCGCCGTTCGTCTGCCATGAATTGGCGATGATTCTAGTAGATGCTGCTGGGTCTCATCACCTGCCTGCTCTGCCTCGCCCGGAAGCTGACACCAGACAGCGCCCCGACATGCTAACTGCATGTGGGTCTCTGTCAGAGGGATTCCCCGGAGGGGCATGCACTCCACGGTGACAAGGGTGACGAGGGTTGGTGGATAAAGCCCTAGCCCCTCGCCCGTCAGTAGCACAATCCAGGCAGATTCTAGAGTCTCTCAGGGGTCCCCTGCAGGATGACACCCCACTTTCCCACACACCGTTCACCTGCTTTCCTCTCTCCTCTATTTTCCTTCCTCGTTCCCTTGCCAGGGCTTCTAGGCATCACCTCTCAAATACACTACCTAGAGACCCTTTTCTCCAAGTCTACTTCGAGGGGAACCCACATTAGATAAAGCTCTTTTCTTTCTCACAGAGGATAAGGAAAGATCCAGTGAGGCTCTATGGGAAGTTGTGAAATTGTCAAGCTGTTTACAGTAATATATTAGAGGATTACTATTTTCAATAATAATCCAAAGGTACTATTATAATTGCCATGGAAAAATGTCCATGGCAGATGATTTTGGATGCACACCCGTTTTTTCCCAAACTTGTCCTCAAAACCTGTAACTCAGCCATCATCATGGGTCTGTGGCAATAGCTCCAAGTTCGGGGCAGGAGGCAACAATATCTGGTAGCAAACAGACCCAGAGGTTTGGCAAAATACACCGATTCCTCCAATGAAGAGGGCAAGGGGGCCTGCCACCAGGGAGGGGACGACATACAAGAAGTTACAGCAGGTCAGAGAACTGGGTGCTTGGGTGATTCTTGCTGGTCTTGGTTCTCCTGGGGTCAAGGCCTTAAAGTAACATTCCAGGGGCGCCTGGGTGGCTCAGTCGGTTAAGCATCTGACTTCAGCTCAGGTCATGATTTCACAGTTCGTGAGTTTGAGCCCCGCGTTGGGCTCTGTGCTGACCGCTCAGAGCCTGGAGCCTGCTTCGGATTCTGTGTCTTCCTCTCTCTGCCCCTCCCCCACCCCACGTTCTGTCTCTCTCTCTCTCTCTCTCAAAAATAAACATTAAAAAAAAATTTAGAGTAACATTCCAGAATAGTGTATCCTTTTTTTTTTATTATTTATTTTTTTTAACGTTTATTTGTTTTTGAGACAGAGAGAGACAGACCATGAACGGGGGACGGTCAGAGAGAGGGAGACACAGAATCTGAAACAGGCTCCAGGCTCTGAGAGCCCGACGCGGTGCTCGAACTCACGGACCGCGAGATCATGACCTGAGCCGAAGTTGGCCGCTCAACCGACTGAGCCACCCAGGTGCCCCTAGAATAGTGTATCCTAATACAGCTGTTCATTTCACCTAAAAGCTAAATCAAGGGAGAGTGTGTTTTTTGTGTGAGATTAGAGTTTTCAAATAAAATCTCATTGGTTCCTCAAATCCTCCCTAGGATACTTTTCTCTCCTTGCTCACCCTCTTCCCATTTTGCACTTGAGAATCCAGTCTTTGAAGTCAATGTCTAAACATCTATCTGTCTATCTATCTATCTATCTATCTATCTATCTATCTATCTATATCTATCGTACAAGCTGTGGAGGAGTAGAGTGAGAGAGAAAATCCCAAGCAGACCCTGCACTGTCAGCACAGAGCCCTATGTGGGACTCGAACTCACTAACTACAAGATCATGACCTGAGCGGAAATCAAGAGTCAGCTGCTTACCAGACTGAGCCACCCAGGCGCCCCTACAAATGTTTCAAGATTTAGAATAGCTTTACTCTTTAGGCATTACTTAGCAACAATTAAAACAAAATGAAGCAAGTCCTTGACAAAGTCAAATGAAATAAAATCAACAGCGACCCCCTGCCTCTCCCCTAGAGGACCGTCCCCATTGTGCGGCCTGAGAGGGTGAAGGGCAGGGACTCCCCAGGTCACACAGGGGACACGGGTGAGGCAGATGAGCGGGAAGCTGGGCTCCTGAAACTCCTGCTCGGGGCCAGCCCAACCGGCACGGACACGTGGCTGGTCTCACCAACCCACTTCTCTGTGCCAAAGCGCAGCAGGAAGGAACACCATTGAATTTCAGAAAGTTCGCCAAGCCTTCCACGTCAGTCACTTGACCACTGCTCTTATCCAAGCCAAACAGGCCAAGTCTGGCGCTGTAACTAATGGAATATTTATGCGCCTCGAACACAAAATCATATTGTTCACGTTCACGTAAAATCAATGGAGGGAGGAGGTGGTTTTGTATGGCCCTGGTGAGGAGAAGCAGTCATGGTTTTGCCCATGTGAGGGTCAGGGATCGCTGATTCCATGAAGTATTTGGTCAAAATAAGGAAGGGTAGGTTGAGCTAAAGTGACATCTCCAAAGAGGGAAAGAGGAGCTGATGTGTGAGTTTGCATGCTGCTTAGAAATTACTGGAATGGAAATGGGAAAACCAGTGTGCCAAAGAGAAAATCTTGGACACGAGGAAATGACCCTCACATCTTGCTCTGTCGGGCCCCGGGGGGAAAGGAAGATTATCGATCTCTGTCTCCCGACCCCCACTCTCAGGATCCTCTGAGGGCAGCCTTTCCTGGCACAGAGACAGAAGGCCCCTGGACCCAAAGCCCCTAAAGTGAGTGCAACTGACAACAGGGCCTGGCAATAGCCGAACCGATGCAGGAGGGTTTACTGTACTCACGGAGAGACGAGTGTGCAAGCCAGTGAGGCCGTGCTCTAAGCCAGGCTGTCAGGAGTGGTGGTAACCCGTGTGCAGCGGGCACAGTGCTCTCTGCCCCCTGGGAACAACCATTACCATTGGTGGTGAGTCTCTGCTTGTACCCATACTGACCCTAGCTTTCTGCAATTGCTCGAAACGGGGGAAGGAAGGGCGCATGCTCCCCTCGGTGGGTGCAAATCTCCATGGTGGCCTTTGAGGAAGTGAGCAAGGACACGTCACATTTCCAGTGAGGCTTTTTCCCTTAGCTTTCCCTTAGGTTTTAAAAATCCTTCCTTTGGATACGATAAGGGCTTTTGGTGCATATTTTTAAGCAATAGTTATGGATTAATGGCCAAAAAAAAAAAAAGAAAGTAACTCACCTACCAGTCCTGGTCTGTGTTTGCACGAGGGCCCCCTGAGCCAAAGGAATGGGTTTTACTGGGCCATTTTTGTCCTGTGTGACAAAGCCTCGAGGGGCAGCTGTGCTCTCTATTCCTGTCGCAGATCTGACCCCCAGCATGACTGTACTTTTTCTTCCTCCAGTGGAACCAATGGTAGTTTCTAAAAACTTTGAGTCTGCACGGCCAAAAGGGCAGACGTCTATATTTCACAGTTGTGGGTTTTACTTTTTTATTTTTATTTTTATTTTTTAAAGTTTATTTATTTACCTTGAGAGGCAGAGAGAGAGAGAGAGCGCGAGCACAGGTAGGGGTGGGGCAGAGAGAGAAGGAGACAGAGGATCCACAGCAGGCTCTGTGCTGTCAGTGCAGCATGGGCTCCAACCCAATAAACGGTGAGATCACGACCTGAGCCAAATCAAGGGTCAAAATCAAGAGCCGAAATCACAACCAGTGACTGGGACACAACCAGGCGTCCCAGTTGTGAGATTTTTTAAAAAAAAAAAAATTTTTTTTTTTCAACGTTTATTTATTTTTTTGGGACAGAGAGAGACAGAGCATGAACGGGGGAGGGGCAGAGAGAGAGGGAGGCACAGAATCGGAAACAGGCTCCAGGCTCTGAGCCATCAGCCCAGAGCCCGACGCGGGGCTCGAACTCCCGGACCGCGAGATCGTGACCTGGCTGAAGTCGGACGCTTAACCGACTGCGCCACCCAGGCGCCCCCCAGTTGTGAGATTTAAAGAAGTCCCTGGATGTCTGCGATCTGACTTCTTGAGATGCGCTGTTCACCTGCTCCCGAACCCACAAGGTTTTGTTTTGTTTTGTTTTATGCTATAACATATTTCCTAAGCTACCTCGAGGGCCAAAGCTTTTGCCTCAGAGCTGGTTTCAAAGTTCCTCTTCCCTCACCCGCCTCCGGAATCCTTCCGCAACACAATCACAAGAGGCATGCAGTCAGAGAGGAGACAATGTCGAAGGTGAAAATTCTTCCATATCTGGGTGGGGTGACCTTGGTGCTGGAAGCGTTGTCGGCTGGGAAAGTTCTGCCTTAGTAATTCCCGCAATGTCCTCCGTGCTCGGAGCAGAAAACACCAGCTAGTGCTAGGTGTCCTTGTCCCAGGGCACAGGACGGTAAAGGCAACGGTTTTACAAACCACTGTTTGTTATCTGGCGTCCGCACTAGGCCTCAAGGCTTATTTAAATAAAAAGTAGCAAGGGATATCGTGATGGCCAGCCTCACAGCTTCTCCGACATTCCCCTTCAGAGTCACTGGAATCAGGGATCAGCCTTAGGAGGGAAAAACCAAGCCATTCTGTGACCCAATGATTAGAGACAGCAGATCTGCTGTAGGGAGGTGGCACTAAAACTGTGACATTAACCCCAGAAAAACAGGAGCCACATTACATGGTGGGGAGGAGGCAACACAGAGAATTTTAAGCAGACGTTCTATGCTTCCATGGCATAGAATTTCTTTATATCAACCAGTATCCCATCAGTGTTCAAACTCCCCCTGGCCGGTAGAGTTTTAAATGAAAGTCTGGGCCAGGCAGAGAGAGACCACACCATAACGACTGAATCACAGCCTCCCAGAGCTGTCACAAGGCCCAGAGAACATCTTTCTTTAGATAGGGGTCCAGAGCCAGCCAGCTGCGCTGGAATTCTTGCACGAGCATCACCGTGAAACCTTCCATGGAAATGTGTGCCTTCCCCCGGGTGGCCTCTTGGTCTGCTACTGCCCAGCTGCTTGTAAACCGACAAAGCAAACAGCAGCTGAGAAAACAAAGCCTCCTCTACACGTTGGAGATATCTGGACCGGGCTTCCATTCCACGGGATCGTCCTAAAGGACGCGCCACATCTCCACTTATTCCTCCTCCACGGTTGCATGGCTGAGGGCTCTGTTGCTGACTTCAGGTATTTCCTGCTACACCCCTGGTCGCAGGCCACTCAGCTCCGTGGGAGGCACGAGAGAGGAGAGGAGGCCAACCATTCACCTCCTTGGAATCGTGCTACAGGAGCAGATACCGGCACAGGGGAGTTGGAGACCCTGAGAACCCGGACGTGGTAAACTCTGCCATGTTTTTGGACTATTTTCCGACCACTGGCCTAACTCCCCACTTTAAAGAATAACTCAGGCTTCCAACCTTGATCCTGACTTCTGGGGAGTGACCACCTGCTCCACACTGGCCACAGGGACCCTTGCCCTCAACTTCCCAGTCCCAGATCTGGTTACGTGCCCAGCTGTTTCCTGGTCCCTGAAATAATAGCAGCTACCATTGACTAAGCAGGCACTGGATAAGCAACAGCTTCTATCAGTATTTTACTTGGATCCTCATAATAGCCCCATGATTTGTGCATTCTACACGTCTTTACCACTCTACGGGCAGTGTGCCTTACGAAGTTGTATTATTATTCCCATTTACAGAGAGAAAAGTGAGGCTCAGAGTTACTAAGGCATTTGCTCGACATCATATAGCTAGCAAGTGGCACAGCAGGGGTTCAATTTCCAATCTGCACAATTCTAAAGCCCACATGTTTTCATTTTATTTATTGAATTAATTCATTTATTTTTAACACACCACGCTGCATCACTGCATGATCCCTGCTGACCCTGATGGCTCGGCCCAGCGAGGGCTGAACAGACGATGGAGAACACAAACATGTTTTTACACCTTTATGTTTTAAGTACTGTACACGGAGCAGGTGCAATCCTGCCTTCGCCAGCCTGAAAACGCATTCCAACTCCTCTATTGTGAACAGACCTTATTAAAATGGAAATCTACAGCTCCCATGTCCAAAACTGGTACATCGTGTCGCCTTCCTGGAGTTTTGAAATGTGTTTATGTAAAGGAAAGGAGCAAGGTCTATTCTCTTTGAAAAGAGTAACAAACTGGAACGGGTAGAGCTTTTATGGCTTTTAAAATAATAACTGGGTGTTAACTTTTGCTATCCCTAAATGTGTTACTTCTGCTAGAACTGCATTCGCCTTATAAAACATTCTTACTGAAATTTGAATGTGTTGAGGCTGTTCTGACACAACAGAGAACGTGTTCTGGCTTTCAAGACTTATGCAGGTATAAGACGTAAAGTGCTGGCTGGTTAGCTCCCAGCGGGTTTGCCTTGCAAGTTGTATTTTCGCAAAACTCACTAGTTCAGGAAGTAAGGCTAGGTATTAAGTGCCTACTATGTGCCTAGGTCAGTACTAGGCACGGTCTCAGGGCCACTCACTAACTGCTCACGGGCCCCGTGATCCTTTCAGTTCTGAACTTGTCTGTTCTAGAGAGATCTCAAAACACTAGCAGGACACGTTCAGTGCCTGATGCTCAGAGAAGCAAGCTTAGGATGAAAGGTGACTAATTTAGAGGACACAGGGCTCTTTAAAGATGAGATCTCAGGGGTGCCTGGGTGGCTCAGTCGGTTAAGCGTCCGACTTCGGCTCAGGTCATGATCTTGCGGTCTGTGAGTTCGAGCCCCGCATCGGGCTCTGTGCTGACCACTCAGAGCCTGGAGCCTGTTTCAGATTCTGTGTCTCCCTCTCTCTCTGACCCTCCCCCCATTCATGCTCTGTGTCTCTCTGTCTCAAAAATAAATAAACGTTAAAAAAAATTAAAAAAAGATGAGATCTCAAGGATCACATATGCAGGAAGCACATAATGAGGCAGCAACTCAAGGCACAAAGTTTCTGCTCTGGGAACAACCAATTGCACACTCAGTCCTACCTTGACGGAGCAGTGATCAGTGACAAGACCGGACTTCTCCAGATTCAGGCTCTAGGCTCCTCAGAGGCAGAGACTGGGTAAGTCTGTGCAGCGAAAGCTCCATAAATTGGCATAATGGCTTGGTCAAGGTTAAGGGCACAGTCTGCGGTCACAGAGCTCAGTCCCCACTGTGTGCCCAGTGTTGCAAGCAGCAGAGACCTCGAGCCATGAGACCATGAGTGAGCATCTTCCCAAACAGTTTTGTATAGTTGGGACCACACTACCTATAGGTAGCCTGCTTTTTTCACGCCATGCTACCTGCTTTTCATTAAACGTTCCAGAAAATGTGACTTTTACCGGTCGTCAACACCCGACTGCAGAGATGTGCCGGCGGGTCCCAGCACCGTCTCCCCTCCTACGGCTTTCTCTAGTGCGTCTGGGCTGGATCTCTAACTGCCAGCGATAACCTGACACTGGTAGTGTTCTCCCTTTATGGCAAGAAAGGAAGGAGCAGTTTGGGGGAAGGGGGCCCACCCCCCACCCCCAAAGATCCCAGGCTCCAAACCACAGTGGCGCTCCTAAGTACGACAGGATACATATGATGGGTCACTTGCAGCTTTTTAGGAATTGTTAGTTACGCTGCAGTTTAAAAAGCTTTCAAAGGCAAAGGGCCAGCAGATTTGGGGTATAAGACGGATCTCTGGGTAGGGATGGCTACAGAGACGGCCGAGGTTTTCACGAGTGGCCCTTTGGCCTCACACTCCCATGGCACCTTCCTGCCTTATCCCTCAGCTCAGGTGCTGCAGGACAGTGACTTACGCTCCTGGGCTCCTATGAAATTTGATAAAAGCCTTTCACGAGAGCTTGCAGGCTCTCTGGCCAAGTCCCAGGCATTATTATTGCATAATTCTGGCCTCCAGCACACCCCTGCAAGCCTTTTCCTTTTTGTTCCTGCCACCCCTCCCACCTCACAGCTGCAGAAACAAGAAACACATTTAAATACCGCCCAGAATGGCCCTTTGGAAGGATAACTGGCAGGTCCTGCCACACCTCTCTCGCTCACACACCAAGTAGATCTGTTGCAAAAGACAGGCTCTCCGCTGTCACTGGAGCAGTGCTACTCCTTGTGGGTGCAAATGGGCACGAGAGGGAGAATCAAGTTTTTAAAATTACTTGAACACAAAGGTGTAGTTTTGCAATGTGTGAAGGAGAGTCCACACGTCAATACTCTCCTAATAGCTTGGCCTAATGCAAACGCCTTCTCCTTGTCCCAGCGGTCACTGTGAATTCCGGGTTAAGTGTTCTCAATCCCTTATTAGCAACACTAATCAAAGTGTCAGAGCGTCATGAAAATCGGAGTGACAGTGTTTAAGAATTTTTTTTTAACCTCTCATTATTCCAAATACACCAGCAGACATGCAAATGACCTTTTCCAGAATATAGGGTAATATGGAATTCTACTAAGCCCCCCTTCCGCCTAGCACCCCTCAACTCTGCATTGTTTTTAACCACAGCAAACACAAAACTCTGAAAAAGGCTTTCACGGGACTTCAGATACCACTCCATTTTCCACGTTTTCTTTCTTAGGTTGACATGTTTTTCTACACCACGTGAGCTCCTGCATCCCAGAGATGGTGGGAAAAACCTCCCAATGTAAGCCACAGCTGATACTTCCTGACACTGGAAAGTCCCCCTTGCCTGTGAATCATGCAATCCTTAGACTGCAAGGAGAAAAAAATATCGCAGGGTTTCCCGAATGCCAACAAAGACTCTGCGAATGGTAAGGAGGGACAGAAAAGCGCGGGGCCACAAGATGCTTCTCACTGCAATTTCCCTGAAGCATTTTAGTAAGTGTTATCTCCAGAACGGACAGGCAGAAATATATGGCACCATGATGTTTTCTTACTTAGAATTTTGCTTTTCGTTGTAAATAAATGATTATCAAGCCAGTTTCCCCTTTGTTTTGAAATAATAAGATACAAGTTCTCCTTGGGGAATTGTTTTTTCCTTAAGATGTTTAAGCTTGAGGGGCGCCTGGGTGGCTCAGTCGGTTAAGCGTCCGACTTTGGCTCAGGTCATGATCTCGGGCTCCGTGAGTTCGAGCCCCCGCGTCGGGCTCCGTGCTGACAGCTCAGAGCCTGGAGCCTGCTTCAGATTCTGTGTCTCCCTCTCTCTCTGGCCCTCCCCCCGTTCATGCTCTGTCTCTCTCTGTCTCAAAAATAAATAAACGTTAAAAAAATAAATAAAAAAAGATGTTTAAGCTTGAAGAGCAACATTAAAAAATAATGCTGCAAGAATTTACAAACCTGCTTCTTAAATAAACACATGCTGTGGCCATGACCCTACCATCAGGCTTTCCCTTGGCCAACCCAACTCCAAACGGTTTATCAGTTGGTCAGAGACATATATATTTCCTTCCTCTTGAGTAGACAGTGTTATGTGATTATGGCAAGAAAACGAAAAAACCATAGGCCCTCAAGGAGTTTATTCTCTCATATTGGACACTACAAAAGGGTCGTAGGTAGATTTGAAAACAAAAGTTCAGTAAAAGTCTGCTGCATTTTCAAAAATCAAATCCATTATATTTTCTTTAGATTTTTAAAAAGTTACATCCTGTAACCAAAGAAACAATAATAATTTCCTTGTAAGTGGACCAATACACCAGGCAGGCAATTTTGATATTGTTACTGGATTTTAAAGGGATGAGACAAAAGACAGAGGATTATGGGGCAAGAAAAGAAGGGAAAGAAGATGGTGAAGACTGTCTGGCTTTTAATTAAAGCTTGCTCCCAAACTTTAGCAAGTCCCATCTGCCTTCTTCCTGGTTCCACGCTCATGTTTTTAGAAAAAGAAAAGCTGCACATCACCCAAGAAGAGGAGACAAGGATGGAGGGACAGGAAGGGAAGAGGTGAGAGGTGGGAGGAAGAAACCAAAAAGTTTTTGGCCCTGGTCTGATCCCCAGATCTTCCAGAGCTAAGCCGAAGCTTGACAGGACGCTTTCCATGACAGGGGAATCCCACATAACACACAAAATGCCCTCGGTCCTTGCAAAGGTTACGTCTAGAACAACCTGCCACGTTGCTCCATGAGCATGTATGTTTAAAGTCCTGACCACTGGTTAGGAAGACATTTACCTCCCTTTCTCAACCCTTCCATGCAGATATTAATTCATGCATACATGTATTCACTCATTCATTCAATGAGCAGAGTGCCCGTGTATGAGCCAGGCACACAGAACTAAAGGACCACACAAAACATACAATGTGGCCCCCAGTCAAATAGAAACAAAATTAAAAACTGATAACTGCTATGAAGGAGGGGTTCAAAGTAGGTTACAAATGCCACTGTGGGTGTGAGGAAATGGTGCTCCAAGGAAGTGACATCTGAGCTGAGATGCACAGAAAGATCTTTCCAGGCAAAAGGAAGAGCAACGCTGAGATCCTAAAGTAGGAGACATGGCAGGAGGGGCACAGCAGAGGTCTGAGAGATGGGATGGGCAACAGTTAAGAGAGGGACGGGAAGTCCTTGCAAAGTGGCACAGGGGAGGGACAAGATCCAGTGCAAGTGTATCAAGATCATTGGCTGCAGGTGACCAAAAGAAGGCTGAATGAAGCCAGCTGGCTTGTAGGACAGGTGTTGGCAAGCTTTTTCTGTAAAGGGCCAGAGAGTAAATATTTTAGGCATTGTGGGCCAAGAGGCAAAATCATCGGTGTTACGTAAGTACAATACAACCAAAAAAAGAGAACAAAATTTCCACAACATTTTTACTGACGAAGTTAAAAATGTAATAATAATAATAATAATAACGGGGTGTAATTTCAAAACTACAGTCTGATGAATGAGAAAATAAAATCATTCTGGGGGGAATAACAAGTTATTTCATTGATGTTTTGCCACTGTAGCATGAAAGCAGCCACAGACAATATAAACAAAAGAGCATGCCTGCAGTCCAATAAACCTTTATGAGCTGAAATGTGAATTTCACATAATTTTCATGTGTCATGAAATATTTTTCTTTGGGTTTTTTGCAACCATTTGAAGAAGTGAAAGCCATTCTTACTTAGCTCACGGGCTGTACAAAAACCGGACCGTGGGTTCCGTTCTTGTTTGCCAACCTCTACTGGAGAAGATCCCACATCCGGATGTGTGTAATTGCTTGCTCAGAGTACATTCATTTTTGGCAGGTGATTTTTACAGGGCGATGCTATGCATTTCTTGTCGCATGACTGCAAAAGGCTAGTGACATAAGGTCATTCCGTTATAGGCGACACTAAGTTTACCATTTTAAAAGTACATTTCCTCTTTTGTAATTAGAAGTAATCTGGGTGATACTTGGGATCCTATGCACATTGTATTCCCCCAAAACGTTTCACGAGGTGTTTTTAGCTTTCATGGATGATCCTTGCCTGAGTCAATCATTACACTGGAAGTTACAAAATAATTTTGATATGACTTTAAATGGCTGCCTAGTATTTTGTGGATTGCATAATCAGGTTTTGATGAAATTGCCTGGTATTAAAATTTTAGATTGTTTCTTTTCTTTCTTTTTTGGTTGCTATTACAAGTCATGCTTTCATTTATATCCTATAGCTAAATATTTCGTACATCTATGATTCATTTCTGAAGGAGAATTACTTGAAGTGAAACTGTATCATAGAATATAGCCATTTTGTAAAGGGTTTTGATCTATATTAACAAATTGTGTTTTAAGGAATTATACCAATTTTTGTTCCCATTAAAAATTATAAGTGCTTGGTTCCTGATATTTGAGCCAACATTTAAAAGGTATCATCACCAGGGCACCTGGGTGGCTCAGTTGGTTAAGTGTCTGACTTTGGCTCAGGTCATGATCCCGTGGTTTGTGAGTTTGAGCCCCGTGTTGGGGCTTATTTTAAATTGTTTAAATAAGTTTCTCCTTATTTTAAATTGTGTTTATTCAATTGTAGTGAGGTTAGAATATTTGTATGTCTTCCACCTGGTCATATCTTGTGTCCATTTTTCTACTTATCCTTTCCATATTGATCTGTAAGAGATCTTTATATACTAAGGATGTTAATTCTTTCCCTTTAATATTCATTGTGTATATTTTTTCCAGATTGTAGAAAGATGTGATTATAAAAAATTATTAAAATTTACATGGTTATTTTCCTCCTCAAAAAAATTAGGAATGGAGGAGGGAATGCAAAAAATTAACCAAATGTAGCATTATTTTTATTATGAACTTAAGCATCTTTAAAGAAAAAGAACTGCCTAATGAAATTTAAAATTATCAGCATTCAACATTCTCTTCTGATCTCGGTTACTTATACATATTATTTAGCTGATTTCATTACACACAAAATGTGCATTGTTTCTAATCCATCATTCCATAACTACTTGCCATAATAAGCACAGTTATAAATGTAATTTTTAATTAACTCTATGACAAAATGCAATTTTTAATTAACAGCATGACTTAAATCTCATTTAGTTCTTATAAACCATTTAAGGTCTAAGTTTTCACTAGAATACATAGCATTACTGTGCACATCCTTGTATAAATTCTTTATGGTTCCTTTAGGGTTAAACTCTTAAGTCATTCTCAAAAACAAAACTACTCGATAACCAGAGGAGAAAGTATGATACGTTTAGGTTTTTATGGTTTTCCGCCAGAGAATGTTCCAGAAAGACTCATTCAACGTTTATTGAGTCCCAAGTATTGGAGTGTCACCAGCAGTGTTTAAAAGGGCTTATTTCCCCAATCTCCAATGATATGGGTCTTGACAAATTTATTTATTCTGGCTAAGTTTACACTGTTGTGTATTGTGGTATCTGAACTTGTTAGAAGTGGCACTTCCTCAGTGCTGGCTAGTCCACACAAGAGCCACGTGACAGTCCCATGTATGTTTCCTTCACTTACAAACTTCATCTCCTTTATCCCTTGTGGGATCAAATTCAGCAGGGGAACTGCAACACTTACTTCTATTCTTCCTATACTGGTTGGAGAGCTTTTAGATATAATTCACGTTATGTGTTTTCTTTCCACTCCCTTCAAGGGCAAGAGCCACGTTTCAGGATGCGTCCCTGGCATGTTAGATACGGTCAGCACGGAAAGCAAACGTCCCGGGGGTGGCACCCAGGCATGCCCTCACTCTCACCGGGGTGGGGGATGGCAGGAGAGGGTCTATTCCTGGCTTCTGCGGACTTGGTTCATATCATCCCTAGGCAGCCCTGTCTCTGTGTGCACATCACCATGGCATCGTATCTTTCATTTTCCACTGGAAACAGGAGGCGTGGTCAGTGCTAGACCTGGCTCTCTGCAATGGCCCGTGGAGTGGAGGCTCAGTGGGGAGAAGTGCTCCAGGTTTTCCTCCCAAAAAAAGGTTCACTGTCAGCATTAAGCACTGATATTCTTCTAAGATGAGAGGGGGCATGATCGCACCCCCAGGGAACATACGGCAAAGTCTGGAGACACGTTTGATTGGCACGACTGGGGGTGCTCCTGGCCTCTAGTGGGTAGAGGCCAGGGATATTCCTAAATATCCTACAAGGCACAGGACAGCCTTCCGCGACAAAAATTATCTGGCCCCAAATGTCAGTGGTGCCAAGGTTGAGAAGTCCTTTCTCTAAAACGAAGTAACTGTCCTCTGTGCCTCTTTTTCTAAACCCAAACTATTACACCGAAAAAGAGTGTCCAGTAACACAGACGGGAATGGACTGAATTCAGTCTTGTGTAGATACGGAAGTTTCCTTTAGAGATTTATGTTTCATTGTGGCATTTCGCAAGACACTTCTCTTCTTTGCACCCAGAACTAGGCAACTGAAGCCCAAGCCATGTGATCACCACCCAAAGGGCACACTGGAAGCCGACTCAGCAGCACCCCACATCGGCTGGTGCACTTCGCCTCAGTTAGGGGGTCTTGGGAAGCTGTATTGCGCAGCAGGACTCAGAAGAAAAATTACGCAGATGTTTGTATACAACACAGAGACAGAAGTGGGAGAGCTCCGGAGGAGTGGGGAGAGAAGTACCTGGCGGGGCTGGCTTGGAATCGGACCCTGGAGCCCCCAGAGGCAGCCCCGAAAATGCCACCTGCCATAGGGGAGGTGGTTCTGAACACTGAAAACCTTCTGCTCAAGTGCATTCAAAGCAGCTTACACTCAACAGTGAACCAGACTGACAAACTGCAAAACAGCAGGTCTTACCGGGGGCGCTGGTGGGGGGGGAGGGGGAGGAGCCCCCAAAGGTGGGGGAGGTGGAGGCAGAGGAGGAGGTGGTGGTGGTGGTGGCACTGGCATATGTCACAGCGTCAGCGTCTCTTGCTTACGAAGGGTCCCCAGGAGAATGGTTTCTGCCCTGAAAGGGAGAAAGAGAGAGTTTCGAATCCGGATGTCTTTATCCACGTACAGGTTAATATGTGACACGCAGACACATGCATGTAATGGATGGCTTCTTTCTTTCCCTTGTGCATTCATTCATTCTTTCACTCATTCATGCTTTCTATGAATATTAAATGCCCACTGTGAGGCGGGCATTGGGTCAAGTGCTAGACACAGAAGAAGTAGCTAGATTTTAGACAGAATTATGTGATAAAACTGGTAAAATTTAGCTATTTATGTCTCAATGTCAGTAGAATATATGTCAACGGCAATACCTCGCTCCATCATGATTTTTCCAAACAACTGCGTTCGATCTCCTTAGCATCACACTTTTAATCATTTCTGATGCAATTTAAAAATATTCTGTACGTGCTCCAGTTTTCCTAAGCAGAACAAATGGAATGAAATGTCACCTTTCTGAATGTCACGGGCTCAACGTTACTCACGATGCCAGCCTTGAACCAGGCTTACCACGTGCATTAATCATTCTCCTGCTTCCTTCTCTACTGTCAGCTCTTACTTTTCTTTCTGTTGTGTTGTTGTTTCTATACAGACTGGTATGTGCCACAGAGAGGGCTTTGGAGCACAGATCTGCAAGTACGGTTCTGTTTCAAACAGCTAACATTATAAGATGTCTGATCTGCAAGTAAGTGTATTTCTCTGCGGAGCAGGGCCACTTGCGTGCGTGTGTGTGTATGTGCGTGTCTCAGAATCCGCATCAAGACACGCCAAAAAAGCCTACACTAGATAAACTATACTTAAAGCCTATACTAGATAAAATTCCCACCACGTAGAAGAATGAGGGAAACCTATGTCAGAACCTAACAACAGTTTAAGTGGAAATAGAAATAAACATCTGACTCAGGCAGGGGTACTTCTGTGTTCCTTCTGTCTCTGAGGTTACTGGAAGGCCAGAACAAGGCCTGTGCCTGTTTCTTTAGCTCTAAACTCCTGCGGCATTTGTACTATTCAATGTTAATATTCTTATCTCTTAGAGGCGAGAAGCAATTCTGTAACCTGGTACTTTGTTCTTAATCTAGTCCACAGGATTTTGCTTACTTAATACGCGTTCTCTTTACCTCTGTGGCTGCTATGTGACCAGCTAATCACATGAATTTCCACAACAAGCCTCTGAGGTCAGTAGTGTAGTCCCAGTTTTATCGGTAAGAAAAATGACATTCAAAGCTATTAAATAGCCTGCCCGAAGTCCCACATAGCTATTAACTGGCAGAACTGGGATTGGAACCCAGGCTTCCCAGGCTCTAAATCCGGCCTCTTCTCAGCGTGATTTTTTTTTTTATTGTGGTAAAAGGTATACAGTGTAAAATTGGTCATTTTTGTAATTTTAAAGTATACAGTTCAGTGGCATCACGTACATTCACAATGTTGTGAAATCAACACCACTATCATTCCCAGAATTTTTCATCGTCCCAAACAGTACACCCTAAGTAATAACTCCCCCCTAGTCCCTGGTAGCTTCTATCCTACTGCATATTACTGTGCATTTGGTTATTCTAGGTACTTCAAATACAATATTTGTCCTTTTGTATCTGGCTTATTTCATTTAACGTCTTCAAGCTTCATTCGTGTTGAAGCACGTGTCAGAATGTCTTTCCTTAATTGTATGTGTACGCATTTTGTTTACTCATTCATCTGTTGATAGATACTGGGGTTGTTTACACCTTACGGGTGCTGTGAATACTGCTGTGAACACTGGTGTGCAAATATCTCCTCGAGACTCTGCTTTCAATTCTTTTGGGCATATACTTAGGAGTGGAATTGCTGGATCATATGGTACTACCCTGTTTTCAGCAGGATTAAGAATCCCCTAAAGGGCATTTGGGTGGCTCAGTCAGTTGGGCACCTGACTCTTGATTTTGGCTCAGATCACGATTTCACGGTTCACGGGTTTGGCTCTGAGTCGGGCTCTGTGCGGACAGTGTGGAGCCTGCCTGAGATTCTCTTTCTCTCCCTCTGTCTCTGTCCCTCCCCTGCTGTGCTCTCTCTCTTTCTCTTTCTCTCAAAATAAATAAACTTAAAAAAAAAAGAATCCCTTAAAACTGTGCAAAATTTAACATGGTGTAGGCTATACATGTAAGTTCAATTTTCATGTGGCAAGAACCCTTGATAGTTTTTGCAAGAGTTCCAAAGAGGTGCGTGAGCTGGTCACTGTAGGAGAGCGCAATTGTCTTATAAAGTATTCCCCTGGAAGTTACTCACGCCTGGTAATTTATGTGTCACTGTTTCTTCCCTTGACAGTAAAACAAGAACAGAAACACTGAAAAAAAAAAAACTCATCCAAGTCCAGAGAGTAAAACTATACTAAAATTGGGCAGAGACCCCAGGTGGTCATTGGTACTCCTTCCAGGTAGCGGCCCTGTCATTTTATTACACAATAAAATGTCAATTGTCACTAGACAATAATGGAGAGTCAGATGAAGCTGGCATTTTACTGGCTGAATGCTAAAGCGAGTTGGATGTGAGCCCACCGTTTAGCTGGAGCAAATATGAATGATCAGTGATTTGTATTTTAACAATTTATTTCATAAAAGGCCCTGGGTATACGTTTTTATGATGATCCTTAATTCAGTGGCAAAATAATTTCATTCAGAAATTGACAGTAGGGATTAAAGACTTGGCTGAACTATTCTAGAGCAAGAGAAAATCTAGAGGTCTCATTAGGTGAGGCTTACATCTTTTAAGCAGAACAAATGAGAGGAGAAAGACCTGCTTCCTTTGGTGAAGAACTGAAAAGGGATTAGAGAAGCAACTTCAGAAACTTAAATGTCGGGGCGCCTGGGTGGCTCAGTTGGCTAAGCGTCCAACTCTTGGTTTCGGCTCAGGTCATGATCTCACAGCGTGTGGGTTCGAGCCCTGTGGTGTGCTCTGTGCTGACAGTGTGGCTTCTCTCTTTCTCTCTCTGCCCCTCCCCTGTTCACTCTCTACGTCTCTCTCCCTCTAAACAAACAAACAAACAAACATTTAAAAAAAGGAGCTTCAATGTCACTTACATAAAGGTTTTGTCATTTATCTAAGGAAAAATGACCAGAGGAAATAATTATGGGGAACTGTGGCAAAACTATTCATGTAACCGATCGGCACGAAGCTAGATTATATTTTCCAGCCTCCTCTGAAGTTAGATGTCACCATGTGACTGAGCTGTGGCCAAGAGAACGAAGGCAGATGTGATGAGCTCCACTTGTAGCTGGCTCATAAAGACCTTCTACCCACGGCTTTCCTCTCTTCCTCCATCCACTGGCTGCAAGCAAAGGTCCTATGTGTGGGCACAGCCACAAGATATAAGGAATCTGGGGGGCGCCTGGGTGGCGCAGTCGGTTAAGCGTCCGACTTCAGCCAGGTCACGATCTCGCGGTCCGTGAGTTCGAGCCCCGCGTCAGGCTCTGGGCTGATGGCTCAGAGCCTGGAGCCTGTTTCCGATTCTGTGTCTCCCTCTCTCTCTGCCCCTCCCCCGTTCATGCTCTGTCTCTCTCTGTCCCAAAAATAAATAAACGTTGAAAAAAAAATTAAAAAAAAAAAAGATATAAGGAATCCGGGTTCCTGACTCCCCTCTTTAAGGCCATGTGCCAAACACCTGACTGGATTTTACAGAAATGAAAAATGGACTGTGTTAAGTCATGGAGGGTTTGGAGTTAATCTATTATAGCCACTAATTTTTAAGCTACCTAATATAGGAACCTAATAGAATATAGCCAATTCCCATTATTTGTGGTAGTTATATTCTTGAAGTTGCCATAGCACTGAGTTAGCAAATACTGAACCTCTGCTCTTTGCAGAAACATAGGATTGGACCCCTCTGGACATCTGGTCACAAGATTTTTGTCAATTCATTAATATGTAATCTTGTTTTATGAGTGTTTCTGCTTAAAGACATCTAATTTAATATATATTGTTGGTACATTAACTTGAACTCATGCCAACAGCATTATAACTCGTGCCTGAATGAAGGTTATCTAACACACATTTTCCCCATAAGGTACATCACAGCCTTTTTGTGCTCAAGGACACTAGACAGCACTTCAGCGTTATATGCCAGAGGGGACATTTAAAACAGCAGACCAGGGGCACCCGGACACTCAGTTGGTTAAGCGTCCAACTTCAGCTCAGGTCATGATCTCACAGCTTGTGAGTTGGAGCCCCACATCAGGCTCTGTGCTGACAACTCGGAGCCTGGAGCCTGCTTTGGATTCCGTGTCTCCCTCTCTCTCTCTGCCCCTTCCCCATCTCTCTCTCTCTCTCTCTCTCAAAAATAAATAAAAAATTTAAAAAAAGACAGCAGACTCATCAGCAATAAGACAAAAATTTGAAAAACATGGCACTACACAGAATGTGGAACGAACGCCTGTTTACAGTAGGAGACCTGAAACAAGAATACAGAGGGCTGCCTCGTTCAACCTCAGCTGGGAACAGACATCCGTGCACGGGGCGACTCAAGATTTTCCCCTACTCTGTGCGTGTCCTTGAACAACCACGGAAGTGCCTGTGAATACTGACTTTGGGGTTGGTTAGCAAACTATGGAATCTGTGAGTAATAAGGATTGGCTGTAACTTTTTGAGCCCCTGTATGTGCTCAGCACCGTAGTAGGTACTTAAAATACACCGTTCTGTTTAATGCCCTCAACGACTCTGTGGGGGACGCTGGCATTTCCTATGGTGGGGAACTGGATTTTGACTCAGACACATTACTTCGTTTCTGGTGAATTTCAGAGATGAGTTAACGCTCTGGCCTCCCGGATCCAAGACCTCATTTCTTTGTTTCAGTAACTTGGCATAATTCAGGTCATAGGACTTCTCTGTTTCCAGTTAGCAAAGGTTTTTAAATATTTCTGAGACCCTCAAGTGGAAAGGACCGGATTCAGGGAAGTATCATTCTCCCACTTGCTCTCCCTGAACCTGAACACCGCTTGCCGTCCGTTAGCTTTATCCTGAGAGATCTGAGCGTAAGTAGGTGCCACGGGGCTTCCGGCTCGCTGAAATCGCCGGCGTGATTTTTTTCAAACTTGAGGATTAAAGGGTATTTTTACATGCAGTACTTGATGGCTGTGAAGGCTTTTTCCTGACAGATAAAATAATTAAGTAATTATCTAGAAAAGTAGTTGTTAAAATCTGACAGTGAAGAATGCAGAGCTCCAGGAAGTCACAGGCTGTTCCCATGAGCTCTTTGAAGCTTTGTGCTCTCCCGACACATTTAAAACTGTTATTTTGCTCTGTAATGTATTAAAAAGTGTCTAGGGTAAAAAAAAAAAAAAAAAGCCGGATTCTCAAAGGCCTTGATATTTCCTCCCAACTCATGAAATAACTCTAGAAAATAGCGTTGGGATAGATGCGGGTTAGATGTTCAAGCAGCGAGCGTTAGAGGGTGTCCAGGCAACAACTGATGCCACGTCCACATGAGACCCCCTGAGCACAGGGGACCGTGCTGCTCTGAGAGTCGGACAGACCCGGGCCCTACTCATGCCTCTGCTTTTCCCAGCTGTGTGGTCCCTGGCCAAGTCACTTAGCCTCGGTGGGTGGGGGTGGGGGGTCTCATTTTTTTGATCTGTGAAACAATTCTAATGCTTGACTTGTTCGTTATCGGGACTAAAAGACAGTACCTGAAGAACATCAGGGAGGCTGTGACACACAGCAGACGCATAACTGGAAACTGTACTTCTCATCATCACACTATCACCACCAAGAACTACAATAAAAGGTGGAGTAGGGTACGTGAGGGCTGGGGAGTGCCGAGGAATGTCACCTTTAATTCAGAGCCGGGGGTGGGGGCGGCAATAGGTACACATTTTGGTAGAAGCTATTGCGTGCTTCCGCAGGTGCAGAGGTGGCTCCAGGAGGGCTGTGGGCACAGAGGCAGAGATACAGAAGTGGGAGAACGCGAGCCGTCTGGGGGGCGCTGTAGGCGTGGTGGAGAAGAAGGAAAGGCTGGAACCACAGAGGGGCTGAAATGGCACGACACCATTCTGCAAGTGTCTCTTCTCTCGGGTACGGGTGGACGTCCGTCTTGTTGTGGCCATCCATCACCTCTTGGACACTTTTCCTATGCCTGAGGAATTTCTCCCAGGAGTCCTGCCTCCCTCAGCCAGAAGCCAGGAGCTCCTTTTCCCAGCATCCCTTGCGCAGGGAGCCGACTTGTGACCACTGATATGGGCAAGGTGTGTGGGAACCCTGGCTCCCGGGAGTGACGGTCCGGGTCTGGAGGTGGAGGCCCCCGTTGAGCTCTGGCTGACTGATATTCAGCGGGAACGCAAGACCAGTATGGGCCACATCCTCCCAGTTTGCGCTCAAAGGCCCCAAATCCAGATTTTTGTGTGAAATCCAGTTTTTAAGTGTGGCTAAACTAATTCAGAAAGCACTTTTAAAAATCACTGGGCCAAGAGAACACATCTGCAGGTCCCACAGGATCTGCAGACCGCCACAGTACAATCCCTTTACCAGGAGCTAGCGGGAGTCGGGGGGGGGGGGGTAGATGGTAAACCCTCCCTCCTACCCCTCTGTTCCCCTTCCTGCCCCACCGGATTCAGAAAGAGATGTGGACTGGGCTTGCCTATGGCATTAACATAAAAAGTTACACATATATGTACACCAACTGAGCTTTTTCAGGGAGAAATCACTTACGGTAAGGGATTTTACACGCTAGCTGCTTTTGCCAAAACGATACACTCACTTTTCTCCCCCCAAGGGTAGTTTACAGTTGCTCACAAATAGAATGTGTGCCTATTTTAAAAACATAAGGAAGAAGGATTATTGCCACTATTTGACAAAAGCTTCTTTCGCTGGTTCTTAAAATACATTTCAATAGGAATCTGAAAATAAGGTTCTCCGTGTACTCATAACTTTTTATGTTTTGTCACTGTTCCACTGAATCTCTTTGTTTCTTTGCCTATGAATTGGGGGTTCAGAAGAACAGAGATTTCTTACCTCTGAACTAATAAAGGCGAATGAGCCCCATGGGACAAGCCATTGCTTGCATTATGGTCTCAGCCGGGTCCCGCCACCCTACAGATCAGTCATTTATTTATCAAAGGTGCCCTGCGGCCAGGAAATCATAACCCACAAGCCCGTGAGCACATAAGGCACAAATAAGACATTTTCTCGAAAAGCATGTGGCAAAGCTGCCAAAGCTGTACGGAAAAGGATAAAGAAAAAAAAAAAAAAACCCTTTTCTCCAGGTGATGGTGAAAATCATCTATGAGTGCTCACTTTCTGCTGTCACTTCCTCACTGTTGGATGAGTAAATGGGCAGAGTCCTCTCCTGGGACTTCCCACCTGTCCCATACGCCACCTCTCCCACTTAACACTGTCCTCTTCTGGCCGAATGAAAGTTGATATCCTCACTCTCCTTAATGGTATGCAAGTCCTGGAGGTATTTAGCCTTTTGGGGGGAGTTGGGGCATGTTGGCCTAAGTAAGCGGGGAAGGGGGGGAGGGGAATATAAACCACATAGAAAAATCCTTGAACATTTGAGTTCTAGGGAATAGTAAAACAAGTTAGCTCTGACGTAGCATAACCCTTACTATGTGTCTGATCCTGTTCTTAGAGCTTTTGGTATATTTGAATATTTGTATATTTAAGCACCATAACAGCCCAGTCAGATAGAGAACTATTATCCTCATTCTTCGGAGGAGGAAACGGAGGCACAGAAAGGTTAAGAAAACTATCCAAAGTCACACAGGAAATCAGTGGGGAAGCTGGCATTTAAACTTGGGGTGCCTGGCTCCAAAGTCCATGCTCTAAGCACCATGCTAACTTAAGTCACTTGAAAATACAGGGCACCTGGGTAGCCCAGTTGGTTAAGTGTCCGACTCCGGCTCAGGTTATGATCTCACAGTTCATGAGGTCTGAGCCCCCACATCGGATCTTGGATCTTGTAAAAATGTAGATTCTGATTCAGTCATCTGGGTGGGGCCTGATATTGTGTAATTCTAACCAGCTCCCCGGTGAGACCAACCCTGCTGGCCTGGGCACCACAGTTTGAGCGGCTCTAGAATGTGGAAAACATGTAAGAAAGGCACAGTGTCCGCCCCAGACCTACTGAATTAGAATCCTTGGGAGTATCTTATCAACAAGTGATTTTTGTGCCCGCGAAAGTTTGAAAAGCTCTGTTGCGGAATATCTAGCATGATGAAACTCTCTGTCCCACACCACTGGAAGAGCCTTTACCGAAAGGCTTTCTATAGACTCATTTAATTTCCGCAGTATGGATCCATGAAAATGGCATACCGGACTTGGAATTGACGCACAAAAGTGAGAGGGAAACTAAGCTGAGTGCCCACTCACCTCTCACATCTGTGATCTGGAGGACTTTTAACACCTGAGAAACACCAGCCCTGATGACAATAGCTCCTGGGGCTGAATCTGCTCGGCCCCCATCGGAGATTGTAGTTAATTATCTGCTGAAATGCTTAAAGGATTAATGCAGACTTGTCTATGTGAGTTCCACAATGAAGACATACTTTAACCACAATCTAATATGAAACCTAGTAAGTCACACCTACCATGAGCTCACAAATTGGTTTCCTTTTAGAAGACTCTTAGGGAAACGCAAATTTGTTCCCAGATCATTCACTGAATTCATTATAATATCTGAACAGTATTTGGCGAAGGGAAAATTGGAGATATTGATAATATTTATCATTGACTCAGGTATTTAAATTATAGTTAAATGCCATAAAAATTGTTGTGTGTGAGGTTCCTAAGGGTGAAAGCAGAAAATACTGATTTCCTGTCTTTTTTTTTTGCTGCCTTTGAATGAGCTAAAAGAAGAACAAAGCTTATTAAAAATACATGATATTAATCACACATTTATAAGTAAGTCTCATTTTATACAACAGCTTCCTTCTGAAAAACGGCATCTCTAATTTTGGAAAGTCGGGGTATGCTTTAAGTATACAAAAGGAGTTTGTTATTCAATGGAAGCCCGTAATCAGTGTTACAAAATAAGGAGTCATTTTGCAAAATAAATTACCACCTCTTTAATTAACATATTTGATGATGTCAGATTTTATAAGGAGGGTGCTTTTTACTTTCTAAGGCGAAGGTGGTAACTTTTCACTTAGGATGATGAGTCCTCCTAAACTTTTGAGAGACAAATCCTGTCTTTTTAAGGGTCACTTTTGAGACTTTAAGTATTTTCACCTTATTCCTACTGTTCCAGCTCGGGCCAGAGAAGGGCCCAGCAGATTCCGGCACCTCTAGCCTCACGTCCTGCCTGAAGCTCTGCTAGAACGTCAAACAGTCTGCTTCCAGAAGCCACCTCATCTCTCGCCAGGCAGATCCCTTCCCGTGGCAGCAAGCACAGTTCAGTGACAGCCAAGTGACCAGAGGCCACGCCTCTCAGACCACAGGGCATCACTCCCCGATTTAACACACCACCTTTCACAGCTCCTTAATACGGAGGCAAGTTCTAGATCTCATCCTCCACTCTTCTCTACGCATCCTATACTTTACCCACACCACACCCGGGACGTTTTCTTATGTACCTTTTCTTTATACCTCTGTGTCTTTGCCCATGCTAGTCAGGCTGCATATGACAGCCTCTGCCACCTGGAAAATGACTACTGATTCTCTAAAACATGCTCGGGTGCCAGGTTCTCTGCAGAGGCTTCCCCCTACCGTAGGCAGAGCTAACTGTGCATTGCTGGGGCGGGGAATGTAAAATGGCACAGAAAAGTTTGAAAGTTTCTTGTGATGTCCAACAGTTATCGTAAGACCCACCAACTCTACTCCCAGGCTATCTACCCAAGAGAAATGAACACTTATGCCCACACAAAGACCTATACGTGAATATTTCTAGTGATGTGGTTCATCGGAACCAAGATGTAGAAACAACGCGAATGTCCATCGCCCCACGAGTGGATAAACAAAATGGCCAGGGGATGAAATCTTATTCGGCAATAAAAATGAATGAAAGACTGATCCATGCGTTGGCTTGGATGAGCCCAGAAATCATTACACGGAGTGAAAGAAGCCAGTCGCAAAAGGCCACAGACCGTATGGTCCCGCTTGTTTGAAATATCCAGAATAGGTAAATCCATAGAAGTAAAAAGTAGATGGGTGTTGTCAGGGCTGAGGAGATGGAATATGAGGAGTGACTGCTAATGGGTCTCTTTTTTGGGGTGATGAAGATGTTCTGAGATTAGATGACAGTGATGGTTGTGTGACTCTGAATACTCCAAAAACCACTGAATTGCACATCTGAGAAGCGTGAATTTTATGGTATGTGAATTACAATCCAATAAGGCTGTTATTCAAAAAACTAGTGCAGCATGATTAATATCAGGGAAAACAGAATCCAGGGTAAAAAAATATTAAAAAAATATTTTTTTAACATGTATTTATCCTTGAGACAGAGCATGAACGGGGGAGGGTCAGAGAGAGAGGGAGACACAGAATCTGAAACAGGCTCCAGTCTCTGAGCGGTCAGCCCAGAGCCCGACGCGGGGCTCGAACTCATGGACCGCGAGATCATGACCCGAGGCGAAGTCGGCCGCTCAACCGACTGAGCCACCCAGGCGCCCCCAGGGTAAAAAAAAAAAAATATTAATAGAAATATAAAGTGCTTTGAATTAACTGCTCCCATGGGTAATGACAAGTAAAAAGCATAAGAAAACCCTGAGGCAGGCCTTGCATGGTGGAAGGGAGTGAGAAGGGTATGAGCAAAGCTTTGCCACGCGCACACGTATGGCGTGTGTGGAAACCAGTCACAGCCAGCATAGAGCTCACAGAGCCAGGTTGTCAAGGAATTTGAACTTCATTTTGTAGGCTTTTAAAGACAGGAAAGATGTTAAAATACTTTGGGTTTCAAAGACAGCACCCTGGGGCCACGTGAGGAACATGAATTATAGGGAGAAGCAGTGAACAGGTGGAAAAATTTGGGGATCCATACGAGCGAGGATGGACATTATCTGAATTAGCATCATGGGATCCAGGCAAGGAGGATATTAGCTTGCATGTTCAGATGGGGGAGAAGAATCAGCCCAGGATAACCCCAGTACTCCTTGCCAAGACAATCTAGGGTTAAATAAGGAAGATGGGAGAAAGTGTGTGGATGGGGGCACCAGGGGTAGACGGGCAGGGAGAAGTGGGTTTACTTTGAATCATATGAAGTGCTTTCAGCACATGGAAATTTAGATCCAAAACTTAGAAAAGAATCGGGACGGGTGAGAGCGACTCAGGAATCTTTACATAAGGCAGTTGGGTATGCTTCATTCTCGCGTGCTAATTGTATGAAGATCTGGAAACGCATAACACTTTAAACTACTGAGTTGTCTTCTGTAATTTCTAATTAAGTCAAGGGCATGGCTAATAAAGGCAGCAAGTCAGGTGGCTGTACTGCTGTCTACTCAATAACCATTCCCTCTTCTTCCTCATAGCGAAACCCCTAATTTGTGTGGGGGGGGGCGGGGGTAGGAGTTGCAATTTACTCAGCTAAAAATATTTGATTTCTCAGACTTCCCTATATTTTGAGCAACCTTGTGACATCATCCTGGTCAACGAGATGTAGGTGGGAGCAGCTGGGGAGGGCATCACTTTCTGAATAAAGAGGTAACACCTTCGCACTAGAAGGGCTCTCACTCTTCGGATATTTACACCTTCCTCTTCTTCCTGACTGTACTCCAGATGTAAGCCCAGAGACACAGCAGCCATCTTGTGACCATGAAGCAGCCAGATGTAAGATGAGGTCCTATAGGCTAAGGAGGGTGAAGCAGGAAGATGGAAAGAGACAGACTCTCTGAAAGCATTGTCTGAGCTCTTCCATCAGCTCTGGACTGCCTTTCCTGGGAGTCTATTTCCACAAGACAAATAAACATAACTGTTTAAGTCAGATTCTTATGCGTGTGTTGTTTTTGTTTTGTTTGGTCGGCTTGGCGACTGAATGCAATCCTAATGGATACAAGTCATATTTGGACTAATATATATATATTTACTGTTAGGCATATTAGATTATATTAGCATATAACATATAGTAAGACTAAAAAGACATGACCATTATTTCGATTACTAAAAAAATTTAAAACCAAAGTATTTATTCTTACTACCCAGAAGTCCTGATAGCATTAAGGGGTTTAAGAGGTAGTACAAAGCACTGGATTTTTCTTTTTCCAAACACTGTGATAAAATGTGCAGCTAAACAGAGATTATGGGACTATCCGCATTAAGAAAATTCATGAATACATACTCTATTAATGAGCATATGTGCATGGAACACCCTTCTGGATGAAGTCAACTGATCTGGCATATTTAAATGGCTTTAGTCAAAATGAATGTTCTTAAAGATGGGGTTGTTCACCTGACTCTCCCAAGAATGACAATCTTTGGAAGAAAGAATCTTTCTACTCTCCTAGGCCCTCAGTAAACATAGCTAAGAAAATAGCATGTCCCCAAACCACAGCTTGCTGGTCCTTCACAGAAGAGCTTTTACTGGGCTGTGCTCTGGGATTAGGTCTCCAGAACTATAGTCAATAACATTCTAGGAAACGCTTATTATTGCCCTTCTACCACAAAACTTCCACTGTGTTCACAGTAGGGACTATGTTGAACACTTAGATTCCTACAGCAGCAACGACTGCTTTGAAGACCCACCAGGAGAAAGTTGTCCCAGGTTTTGGGACCAGGAAAAGCTGTGCAACTGATCTGTTTTTATCTCATGGTCACTGTGGATCAAGTAACTATTTGTGTTTTCTTTCCTCTGTGTTCTGGCCACTGGGAAGCTCTGGCAAATTTGTAACCTTCTCTCCAGAAACCATACTAGACCTCACAGTAGACTCATCTCTAGAAACTACCTGCATCTTATGAAACAGGCTTATTCTCTAAGTTACCTCTGATTTTATCTTGCTTTCCAATCTGTGTTTTCTTTACCCTGGTTTCATTCTCTATTAATTTTCTGTTTATTATCTATTTTTGTAAACTCCTCAAATGTGTATGGAATGGGGAATATTTAAGGCAGACAACTTTTAAAAGCATCAGATGAGGGGCGCCTGGGTGGCTCAGTCGGTTAAGCGGCCGACTTCGGCTCAGGTCATGATCTCGCGATCCGTGAGTTCGAGCCCCGCATCGGGCTCTGTGCTGACAGCTCAGAGCCTGGAGCCTGTTTCGGATTCTGTGTCTCCCTCTCTCTGACCCTCCCCCGTTCATGCTCTGTCTCTCTCTGTCTCAAAAATAAATAAACGTTAAAAAAAATTAAAAAAAAAATAAAAGCATCAGATGATAATAACAATAGCTAATTTATTGACCACTGCTATGAATGAGGTACCATTCTAAGCACTGAACCTATCTTATGTACTCTAAATATGAAATAACTACTATTATCAGGCCCATTTGACAGATGAGGAAACCGAGGCATAGCAAAGTTATTTGTCCAAGATCATATAACAAACAAGTGATGAACACAAGATTCAGACCCAGGTATTCTGAATTATACAATTTCTACAAAAAAAGAAATAATAATATTGAATTTCTAAAAGAAGCAGAGGCCTTCTGATTTTGTAGGCTGAGTTTCCCATCCTTCAGCTTTTTAAAAAATAACTTTTACTTATTTTTTGAGAGAAAGAGAGACAAAGCATGAGCAGGAGAGGGTCAGAGAGAGAGACAGAGAGAGAGAGAGACATAGAATCTGAAGCAAGCTCCAGGCTCTGAGCTGTCAGCACAGAGCCCAACTTGGGGCTCGAACCCGTGAACTGCGAGATCAGGACCTGAGCCAAAGTCGGACACTTAACCAACTGAGCCACCCAGGGACCCCTACCATCCTACAGCTTTACAGGAGATATCTATTATACATCTTGTCCATAAAGTCATGCCTGACGATCCATATCAACTGAGGGGAATGAGACAGTAAAAGTCAAAAGGACAGATAATCCAAAAATAATTGGCTTATGATCTTAGAACATAAGGGTTTTCATCCATTCACTTTCTTGTTCATGCAGTACTCATCATACGCCATGATGGTGCAGGTGCTGGGAACAGAGACGAAGCAGACAAGTACCTGCCCTTCAGGAGCTCAGTTGCAAAAAGGGAGAGTCAGGGAGGTAGAGGGTGTCTTGGGGTTATGAATGGGCTGATAGCAGACTGCTGAGAGCAGGGTGTGACATGATCATTCTAAGAGCAGATTAGCCCTTGGTCTCTCTGTCACAACTGATAATGAAAGTAAGAAGAACCAGCTCCTTTATAAGGCTATTGCGATGATTTCATACATAGAAAGGTCTTAGCCTAGCCTGGCACATAGTAAGTGTGGAGCACCTGTTAGCTTTTAGCTCCCAAGGCACAGTGGACAGCACCCCAGGAATCCTGCTTTGTCTCTCTCTCTCTCTCTCTCACACACACACACACACACACACACACACACACACACACACACTTTTATGGACACATGTCCTCATAAGCTCAAGAACTGAGGCTGGCTGCCGCTTCCTCGTAGCTACTCCCTAGGAGCTTACATTCCGTAAGCACTCTTTCCTGGATGTCACCATCTCAGATTCAGTGTCTCATTGGAATACATCACCCATACACGATGAACGTCCCTTCCAGGTGCACTTGAAAATCTTCCACACAGTACCTGCTCCACATATCGTCCGCCTGGCCTTTTTCCCATGTTTGCTCTGCTTCACTTTATCTCATTGGCACTTAACCACAGCAGTTAACTACACGATTCCCTTGCTGCACACTGGGTCAGGTTCCCACTTGAACAGGTCTAAGGAAAGACCCAACTAGAATTGCAAAAGGGGGGGTGGGGCACCTGGGTGGCTCAGTCGGTTGGGCGTCCGACTTCAGCTCAGGTCATGATCCCACAGTTCGTGAGTTCGAACCCTGCATCGGGCTCTGTGCTGACAGCTTAGAGCCTGGAGCCTGCTTCGAATTCTGTGTCTCCCTCCCTCTCTGCTCCTCCCCCGCTCATGCTCTGTCTCTCTCTCTCTCTCTCTCTCCTTCAAAAATAAAGAAAAACATTAAAAAAAATTTTAAGAATTGCAAAAGGGGAGTTTCAAGTGTGTTATTGGCTGAAGCCGGTAGGAAAACGTACGTGCTGTACCTGCTGGGCATCAGCAGGGAACAGTACGTCTCTTCAGTTCTGTCACAGTGACTACATGAGAAGTCACCAATCATTCTCTCACCGATCCTAACTCATATTTAATAGTTCCCTCTCAAAGTTTGTTTTGTCATACTATCAGCAAAGTCAGTCAAACATTACGATTCCTTTCTAAATATTCCAGCAGCCAGATGGCAGGAACACTACTGTGACAAGGCAAAAGTCTCCTAAAGATAACTTTGTGATGCATAATCATGCTTGATGGCACTCGGCTAAGCAGATTCACCTAGAGATACCTCTTTGGTCGCTCCACATAACCCATGTGCTCTAACCCAAAACTTTGTACTTCCAAGAATAAGCCCAACCTCCCAACTCTTCAGTATGAAACTGGCTGGTAAAACAAACACGTTTCTACTTCTTTAATAGGTAGAAATATCAAATCACTAGAAGACCACACATGAGGATAAGTTTTCTCTCTGGACATGATGTTACTGTACCTTCAGGTTTCAAATATTTCTGCACCAAATTTGACGTCTATTTATAACACGTTGGCTAGAAAACAACTCTTCTTCATCTGCCGAGTTATTCTTGTAGAGTGTGTGGTTTTTCTGGTTTTGTTTTTACTCAAGCAGTAACAAACATATCTTTATAAATTCTAGGATGTGGGAAAGTTGACTGTTCCTCCCTGGTGAAAACTCTATGTGTTCTCTAGAGTTCACTACATTTTGGTTTCTCGTAATTTTTCTAGATTATATTATTTAGTGTGTGTGTGTGTGTGTGTGTGTGTGTGTGTGTGTGTGTGTTTGAGTAACTGCAAAATCGCAACCTGTTCTTTATGGTTTCTGAACAATACATCCCCTAAAAGAGCGTTGGCAGGCTAGGCCAGCTGGCTTTCTCCTGTTTCTAAAACTGTATGTTCTTAGACACACACGCTTCTTCCATCCCTTCTGCTGCTGGCTAACTTCAGCCTGTGACACAATCTCACACGCACAATTATATGAAAACAACAGAGACTCCTGGAAAGGAACAAAAAGGGGGCAGGGCAGGAAGCCAGGCTTCCAGTCTCTTTTTCCTGCTTCAGGTGGCCAAAAATTGCCTGTTTCTCATCATACATACAGAATTTGAAGTCTGTGTACCCAGGGTCTTAACCCTGGCTCCCCCGAGTAAGGCATTTAAGGCGTTTTAAATGTGTGTGACTTTATTTGCTCATCTGTAAAATTGGCAGAATAACAATCTCTCCCCCCCTTAAAGAACTGACTCATACGGGGTGATGTGGTGAAGGTCTCTGCGGCGTATAATTCATTTCCCGTTTTTTCTACACTTTCGTTCGTTCCCCTGTCCTTTTTTTTTTTTTTTTTTCTTTTCTGATTCGGTTTTTGTGGTTTTGAAACGTGTCTCTAAAATGCACTGGCTGGAAAACTGCACTAATCTGTGTGCTACCACAGTGAGTGGATTTTTAGCATTAAATTTTTATTTACTTTTTTTTTTTTATCAAGGTAACCCATACACAAGCCAAGCGCACAAATCTCAAGGGAATGACTTTATAAACATCTATATGTCTACACCGTGGAATCGGTACTAAGGCAAGGTAGAGAGCATTTCCAACACCCCAGAAGCCCCCCTCATGTGCTGTCCAGGTCATTGCAAGGCCCAAAGGCAACCCTGCTCCTAATACGGGCGATGCTCCTGCACTGCCATGATTAGCTTTGCCTGAAGTTACCAAAAAAACCACAAACAAACCCAAACAACCCAACCCAGGGAAGGCCGGGGTCCCAGTGATATCCTGTGGCTGACCATAAGAAATAGACTTCCAATCCTTCTCCTGAAGAGATAAAAGATTTTGCAAATAAGGGATGGGGAATGAACTTTCTCAATCGCTCAGTCCATGCAGAACAAGGCCCTCATTTTGCAGCCAATGACCCCAGGCTCTCTCGGGGAGGCAAAGTGACAGTCCAACTTCCTGCTACAGAGTAACTTTGCTTCCAAATACTGCCTTCACAAAACACAACAACATCCTGAATGTCAGGGATGCTATCTGGGCAGCCCGGGCCAGCCGGGAACAGCTCCCCCGGGCCTCTCCCAGCAGAACTTCTTTCCAGGGAGCAGCGTGCACTCGGTCCCCACGCGGCTCGGGCTCCTGCCACAGGCACACCCACGCGGCTGGCACGCGGTGCTAGGAAGGCACTGTTCCTGAGAGCCTGTGCCCGCCTGCCCACGGGGGCAGGGCTCGTTCCTCACACCCCCTTCCCAAGTGCCCTCTCCTGCAGCCCTGCTCCTCTCACGCCTCTCGGGGGGGGGGGGGGGAGGGGACAGGCTCTACCACCTTCTCTGACTCCTTCAAAGGACTCCAAATCCCATGTGTGGCCAGATCTAAATCGCCAGAGCACAGACTACCGACCTCAGGAGCCTGGAGATGAACGCTGGGAGGGGAGTCCCGAGACTCGCTTGTCTGGCCCCAGCCGGGTCACTAAGCACCAGCTGTGTGACCCTGGACAAGTCATTTCACATCTCCAGACTGGCTTCCTCGTTGGGGGCTGCTTCTGTACCCCCAAAGCCACCTCCAGCCCTGCAATGTCCTAGCTCTTTACTCCGCGCCAGCTCTTCCTGCGACTGCCCCCTCCTCAGCGAGACCCCAGCCTTTTGTTCTGGGGGGGAAGCGGGGAAGAGAGCAAGGCAGAGCTGGGCGAGGACCAGGCCAGGCGGCCTGGGCGCCAGGGGCCGCTCACCGGACAGTCGGGTCGGGGGGAAGTCACCAGGCAACCCCGCGGTGACCTCGTTCCCTCCGCGGTCCCTTTACGGCCCGGCCCCGGAGGCGCGGCGCGACGGGCAGAGTGGGGGGCGGGGATCCCCGGACACCGGCGAGCGCGCGGCACCCCTGACCGCGCCGCGGGCCACTCCGCGCCGGGACCGGCCCGAGCGGCCGCGGCGACAGCGCGTCCCCCCTCTCCCTCCAGGCACGGACCTGCACACGCGCGCGGACGGCCACCTGCCGCTAGCCGTGCCGGGGGCCGGACAGGAGTCGAGCCCCGGCCGACGTCCCCGCCGCCGCCGCCGCCGCCGCCGCCGCCGCCTCCTGGCTCGGGGCTCAGTCCAGCAGAGGCCGTGCTCCAGGCGCCGCCCCCGCGACCACGCTGCGTTCGGTGCTGCGCTCGGTGCGCCCGGCTCCTTCGCCGCCGCCGGCTCTGGTGCTGCCGGGACGCGGAGGCGGGGCCGTCGCCCCACCTGCTCCGCGGGCTCCTGCCCCAGCCGCCTCCGCCCAGCTCGCGGGGACGCGGCCGGGCGGGCGGGGCGGCTCCGGAGCCCGGGGGCGGGTCCCAGCGACACGGGTGCGCCACTCCCGGTCCGCGTCCGGAGTCAGAGCTGCGGAGAGAGGGGGCCTAAGGCACCGCCACTCTGGGAACACGCCACTGCTTCATCAGTGTACCGCAAGATAGTTGGAACCCTTCTTATGCTCCGGGAGGCGGCATAAGCTGTGGTGACAAAAGGGAGAACAAAATCGCCTTTTGCCCTCTCGGAGTTCACGGTCCACAAAGAAAGTAATGGGCAGCTATGATCCAGAACCAAGAGCGTGTGCTCGTAGAGGGGGCACCTGATCCAGACTTGAGGGGGGGGTGTGGTCAGGGAAAGCTTCTCCAGGAGGCGAGGTCTAGGACACATGAGCTAACAAAGATGAGCATGAATTAGCCAGGTGGAAGAGTGGCCGGGGGAGGTAGATTGTCCCTGGTGCAGCAAGGGAAGAGAAGGCCGACTGTGTTTGAAAACCGAAATAAGTTTGAGCCCCAAGAACTTGGTGTGGCCAGCAAATCCCAGTGACGCTTCATGTTGAGGCCTCTTGGAACCCACAGAAAGTGTGTGTGTGAAGCTGGATGTACTCCTTCAGGTACAGTGATCCTTTGTGAGGATTCCCTATGTCCTGTGTTCTGGCCTTCCTACTAGTGGAGGAGCTAAGAGGGTACTCATGGACCCTTCACTCAGCCCTGCGGTATTTGAACACCGGCTATGAGCTGGGCTATCTGCAGGGCCCTGAAGCTGTGCCGGGGAGGGAGGCAGGGTCTCTAACACTAAAGGCACCTCTGATCTGGGGTGGAGGAGACACCTGCGCTCAGCGGTGTGCCCAGGCGTATATGAAGTGCATGGTAACACGGGAAGCAGCCGTTAATGGCAGCAGGAAGGATCTCACACATGGTTTGCAACCTGTCTTTGGGTTCAGATTCTGTAGGAGCTGCTGTCAAAGTATGTTCCCACACAGCCCTTAGCTGGTTTCTTAATTACTCATGTTCATAGCGAGGACAAATAATTCACATTGGCTGTCTTTCACTCCTGGGTTGTCAAGAACATGGGTTTCTGTTAGATTTAGGTGTATAAGGGCATAAGGGTAGTCAGTGCAAGCCAATGAGGTACTTGCTTCCTGCCTGTTTGTCCCGTGTTTCTCCCGCCTTTCCTCCTTGAGAACCATAATAAATGATCCCGGGCATGAAATCTGAAACCTAAAATTCATAAACAATTGTGCACAGGTGAACGCTACTTAAAAAAAAAAAAATCTGAAACATAACCAGACGCTTCTCCTCTGAGTCCCTAATGCTTGTTCTCATTAAACAGACACGTGATGACTAGAATTATAATACAAAAAGGAAGAGAAGATAAATTAGCAGAGAAGACATTTCCATGAGCCCAGAGAGTTCCCGTCCGGTCTTGTGTGGAGCGGCCCTAGCGGGAGCCAGTCAAACAGATAGGCTGCTGGCTCTGTCATTCCCTCTCCCATGTTCTTTATGCCCGCACGCAAACGAGAGACCTGGGGCCGCTGCAACCAGATGACAACCGAGAGACAAGGAGCGTGAGGCCACAAGGCCAATGTGGATTACAGAGCGGGAAACAAAGTCAGCCTGGCACTGCTGGGCATTCGAAGCAATTCCAGCAATAGCCCGCCTTCGAACTTCTTGCTCTGTGAGAAAAATAGTCCCCGTTTATTTAAGCCGAGGCTGGGTTTTCTGTTCCTTGCAGCCAAATGTAACCCCAGCTGATACAGTGACCCAGTGAAGGGCAACGTCTCTTCTCTTCCAGATGCTCACAAACGCCTGTAATAGCTCACCTTTCGCACCTTCGACTTGGAAACGTGTTTACGTCTGCTGTGACCTCCTGAGCTTGTCAGGAGACGGGTGCTATAGAGATCTTAAGCGTGTTCTACATGTATCCACATCAATTCTTCACGTGTTTGTGAGCAGCTGTGAGATGGTGATAATGTACTGGCTCTGGGAGTGCAAAGATCAGTTCACAGCCCTGCCTCCAGGGAGCAAACAGCTTAGTAGAGGACACGAGCTTGCAAATGGAGTTTTACACTTCCGTGCAAGAGAGGAGTTTGCCTTGGACGGTGAGGTAGTATAAGAGAAGAAATGATGAGCTCTGTCGGGTGTGGGAAAGGAGGGGGACAGTAATACCTGGGCTGGGCTTCCACGGATGAACTGGAATTTTCCCTGTCAGAAATTGGGGAAGGGAGGCCATTTCTGTCTGACAGGGCTTGGCAGTCCGGGAGCCTCGAACTCCGCAAGTCTGAAACCATCCTCACAGTCTTCCTCCCAGACCTACCCCGTTCTGGGTGCCGCTCATCTGCCCAGCCGTCCAGTTGGACCACCCAGCAACTTCCTCAGCTACCTTTCCCTCATCACTCTTCCCCGAGGTGGATTTCTTCTCTTGGATCTGTCTGGTCTTACCCACAGGCACCAGTGCCACACCTGATCCTGGGGCCCGGCCCCTCTCTCCAGCGTGTCCGCAGCAGCCCCCCCCCCCCCCCACTGGTCACTCTGAAACATCCTGTGTCTCTTCTTCCAAGCCTTTCTTCACAGTGTGGCCAGAGAGATCGTCTTGAAACCCAAAGCTGATATTATTCACCCCCATTATCTGTCCCTTTGCTCTGATGGTAACAGCTAAGATCCCGGGCATTGTCGGAGGCCCTCACAGTCTCCACCACTCTGCCTCTCTATCCCAGTCTCTTCACTCCAGCCTTGTGGGCCTGCTTTCAGATCCTTGAGCAGGTAACATTCTTTCTGGTTACAGGCCCTTTGCACATGCTATTCCCTTTTGTAGCGAACATCACCCAAATGAACACCTCTTCATTTTTCAGATCTCCATGGAACTTAACCTGGATCAGTCATCACTTAACCTGGATCTTGACTACCTTAACTTCTCCTGTAATAAGCGTTCATAATCTTATGTAACCTTCTGTTGCAGTATTTATTACAATTTTAACGATGCCATTAAACAGCCACACTGTGCCAAAGGGCAACAAGGGGATATAGTTCACTCTCTGGGGGTGTGGTTAAATTCCATCATGCTGCCTCCACAAATTCTACCGTTCCAGAATGTGCTGCAAACACAAAAAGGTTGAGATCTACCTTTCTCATGTCCGGAGCAAGGAGAGACGAAGATCATCAAGGTGTATAGAGAATACAGGGCTTTACTGAACCGTCAGAGAAAGAGGAGCCAGCCCACAAAGGAGGTGGGGGGAGAAGGGGGAGAGCAAGGAAGGAGCGCGGAGAGAGGGGGCACAGAAACCAGGGAGAGAGAAGACATGGTCAACAGTGTCATGCCGCCTGGTGGCCACATTGAAGGGCCAAAACGTGTGACAATGGGAGGTCGTCAGTTACCCAGGTAACTACAAGTTCAGTGCCATAGGCCAAGCAGAAGCCCAATCTTTGTGGGTTGAAATACAGGAAAGCTGGGGGGGGGGTGTAGACCAGCTACGTTTCCCCCAGAAATCTTGACCAAGAAGAGGAGAGAGATGACATCATACCTAGAAGAGGAGAGAGAATCAGGGAGACTCTAACGTGTTGTATGTAGGTTAAGAGAACCAGTAGAGAAATGGGTTTCAAGATTCAGGAAAGAGAGGGAGCAGAAAATAGAACCAGGAACTCTCCAAAATACCCTCTTAGACTTGTTCTTTGGGAAACTGGGAAGGGATTTGCCGACCAAGATTTCACACAGTTTTCAAAACTATTGACCCTTCTAAGTAAATATATAAAATAATACCAAAAAATCCTTCATCCCCGAGACCACAGATGTGTGGATTCAAGGTTTCATCAACTAGCTGTGTGACGTTCACTACTTTATAGCTTTGTCGGATCCCCCAAATATAAATCCTTCCATCTACAAAATGAGTGTAATAATTCCCGCCACGTCTCAGAGTCCTTATCAGAACACCAAGGGGCGAACTCTGTGAAATTCACACAATTGAAAGCACTGTGTTTTACTACCAAGCACCACAGGACTATAAGGAACTTCACCTGGTTTACGGAATCATATTTTAATCTGTACTCACCGGAAGCACCAACTAAAAGGAATTGTTATTTAAAACGAGTGACTTCACTGACAACTGTTCTCAGTTTTACGAACTCCCCCATCGCCGTTTCAGAGTACATCCCTCTTTCCAAGGTTACCTCCCTGTACACTGTGGGGGAAGGAGACAGTCAGCGTAGGGTAGGAAGGGGGTCATGGGCTTTCTGAGCTCCCTCCTCGCTTCCATCCAGGTCTGTCACATTGCTGGGAAGATTAGTTTTCTTCACCTGGTTTCTCTCGGCTCTCCCGTGGCCAACATGGTCCAACCATCTACAAGGCGAAATTGTCACTCAGCTTCTAGCGAGTACAGTTTACCAAGGGCTTTCCCCAATGTTATCACAACGGTCAGGCGAACCAGCTGAGGGTTTGGTCACCACATTTGAGATGATGACATGGAAGCTCAGAAGGTAATGGGCTCGGGAGAGTCTCGGGGCCGGTGAAGGAGTGGCACATGGACAGCAGTGGATCCTGGGCTGTAGGACCCTCGTCTCACTGGCCAGCATCGCGCCCGGCGCAGAGCACATTCATTGAATGCACGACTACAGGAATGACTCACCACCATCGCAGCGTAGTTGTGCCAATGCAACCTCCATCCTGGTAAAAGCTATCCTGAAGCCCTTTAAAGCAGAATTTATCCTCCTTCTGGAGGACTGGTTTCTGTTGATGGCATGATCACTCACTGATTCTCTCAAGCCCCAAACCCGGTTCATCCTAACCTTCTCCCCTCGCTTCCACCACCACCATCTGACCCATCACAAAACCCTGTCCATTCTGCCTCCCAGGTGCCTTCTTTAGTGCAGGCCTGGTCTCCTGCCATCATCTCCAAACTGGTGTTTCTGGCTCCCGTGTTCTTCCTGTTCCTTCCAACTGTTCTCTACTCTGTATCCATAGTGATTTTCCTAAAGGGAAATTTTAATCATTTAATTCTCCTGCTTCAAATCTTTCAATTGTTCTTCTTTGATCTCCAGATAAGGGCTAAATAACTTAGTCTTACCTATAAAGCCTCCAAGATTTGCCCCCCCCCATCATCTTTCCCTCCTCATCTTCCTTGTCCGTATTACACTGGGCTACCGCTATCCCAGGGGACTTGAGACCCTTGGATTCACCACATGCTCCCGACCCTGCCTTCACCGGAGCCGTTTCCTTGTGTCAGAATCCCTTTTCCCTCTTTGCTACCTGGAGAAAGCACTCCTCTTCACCTTTCAATATCAATGCCCACTTCCTTTAGGAGAGCTTTCTGAACGCTCAACGTGGACCAGGGGCCCCCCTCTTCTGAATATCTAACACCTTCTTTCTCCGTCTGCACAGCAGCACTTAGATCATGGTGTCACGGCTGTTGGTTTATTTGTTTTCATCTTTAAAGGGCAAGGAATGGTGTCACTGTCTCAGTACCACCAGCAGCTGGCACATTAGGTGTCGTACAATAAGTCACTACTCAGTAGATGTTGAACTGACGAATTAGTTACCAAAAAAATATCTAGCCCTCTTTTTGTCATCTGTCCAGGGAATATTCTGCACCAGAAAGATAACAGCTTAGGGGTGACAAGTCAGCTGAAATGGATGCTTTATTTCTGTCTTGGTGAGAGAGAATTCTGGCTAAACCCTCAAGGTGTGAAATCATGGAGCAGGGCAGACCAGAATGATAGAATAAGAAAGACAGTTTTGGAGCAATTCCTGAGTCAGAGCTCAACCCTGTAGCTTTGTTTCTTTTGTTTAAAATTGTGCAAACTTCTGAATAATAGCGATACGTTTCAAACGTTAAAAAAAAAAAAAAAGCAGCCCAAGATTAAATAGACATGCTTTAAATTTTCCTTTCATTTTGGGCTGGTTGCATTCGTATTGCCGAAACGGAGACACCCTGTTTGTTCTCAAGGATGATCAAGAAGCAACTGTTCTCAAAAGCCCTGGAATTCTGCATATCCAGATGATGGCAGGTGACGTGGTGTTAAACTGCCACTTAATGGCAACAAAGGAGAGTGACAGCCTCTCTGACTGAGAGGTCAGGCAACCAGGTGACACAGTGTTCTTCCCTTAAAAAATTCTCAAAAAAAGAAACCTTAGTCCCCCTCTTTCCACATTTAGAAGGTGACAAGTTCAAATATCAGAGTAGCTGAGCTTCCCTGTCATTAAAAAAGACTGGTATTCCTATTTTTTCCCCAGTGTTGGGATTTATTGACCTGAGATAATGTAACGTTGAAGGAAGATATTGCGTCATGTGGGGAAAAAAAGGAATAGCACACTAGTCTAATGGCATTGCCTATCAACTCTCTGCTCCTTAGCAAGAATAAAGGACTGGATCCTGAAAACACCCAAAAAGAGATGCTCATAAATCAAAGTGCGTCTTGATCAGCTTTAAATATTTATCCTTCTTGGCTATTCAAACAAATAGTCAGGAAGCACGTGGTGAAGGTGGGGGAAGGCACCGCACTAGAAAAGTCTGCTGAAGAATGGAACCTCAGCAGGGAAGCCAGATTATGATACCAAAGACCATGTGGTCCAGCCCAGAAAAAAATGTATAGGAATTTCAGGGTGTAACTCCTAGTATATCTCCACACATCCAGAATTTGTATTATAACATAGAAGATGCAAGCAGGTGGAAAATATGCTAGAAGTTCTTTTGGCTTTAAAAAGAAAAAAAGAGGGGCGCCTGGGTGGTTCAGTCGGTTAAGCATCCGACTTCAGTTCAGGTCATGATCTCAGGGTTCATGGGTTCGAGCCCCATGTCAGGCTCTGTGCTGACACCTCAGAGCCTGGAGCCTGCTTCAGATTCTGTGTCTCCCTCTCTCTCTGCCCCTTCCCCGCTTGTACTCTGTGTGTCTCTCAGAAAAAGAGTAAACGTTAAAAAAAATTTAAATAGAAAAAAAGAGTTCTATTCAACGTTTCTTTTATTTATTTATGTTTTTAGTTTTTTTCATGTTTATTTTTGAGAGAGAGAGAGAGACAGAGTGCAAGCGGGCAAAGGGCAGAGAGAGAGGGAGACACAGAATCCGAAGCAGGCTCCAGGCTCTGAGCTGTCAGCCCAGAGCCCGATACGGGGCTCGAACTCAGGAACTGTGATTATCATGACCTGAGCCGAAGTCGGACACTTAACTGACTGAGCCACCCAGGCGCCCCTATTTTTTTTTAATGATAAAGTAATATGTTTTCTTGGCTTCCAATAGAGAAAATTTGGAAAACACAGAAAATCACAAAGAAGAAAATTTGCAAAGAACCCATAATCATTCTATAGCACAGATAAGCACAGGTAATATTTTAATGTATCTCTCTGAAACACACACACACACACACACACACACACACACCCATCTGTATAATATAACATGTGGACACAAAAATGTTCTGCTTTTTTCACTTAACATTACCTCGTGAGCGAATTTCCTCGTCATTACATACATAGTCCAGTGGTCAGAGTGCAGGGGCCCAGGCATCTAAAGCTTGGTTGTGGTTCACTCCTCGTTTGATGGGTCTACCCAGGAGTGATGTTCCTCTTGAGGGCAACTGGGTTTCAAAATGCAGTGTTTGTTTGGAGTGAGATTGAGGACTAGCGGCAGCTAACATATGAAAAGTCTGCATCTGGAAAATAAGAAGACATGTCACTAGGAGTGAAATTACAAGACAGAAAATTACAAGAAATTGCAAGAGAGAAAAGGCACAGAGCTCAGGTACGGCAGAATCAAACCCTCCCTGCTCTTTCTCTTGCTTGGGCTCAGCAGGAACTCACTCAAGGAGGGAGGCTTTTATTTTGCCCATCTCATCATACGCACTTTAGAGGTCCAATAAGTCTTCTAGTTGTTATCTGCAAGGTGAAAAAAGCTTCCTGGGACGCTTCAATCAATTCGTCTTTCCGAGAGAGAGAACGAGCGTCCGGGTACTTGGGCACATGTAAAATTAACACGGCACATATACATTCCTTTGTCTTCATCAGCCCAGGAACCGGCTTTGAAGTAGTTGGAGTTCTCAATGACAAATTTGCACAATGAGTTTTCAAATAATACTTATCTTTGCAGAGATGTTATGTTAGCTGTCTCCTTTCCTGGTTCAGTTTGACAGATTCTTTCCTTCCACAATTTATCTCATTAACGCTTCTTGGCTTTTTCTTTTAAAGTTTATTTATTTATTTTCAGAGAGAGAGAGAGAGTGGGAGGGAGAGTGCTGTCAGTGCAGAGCCTGATGCGGGACTCAAACCCACAAACCCTGAGATCATGACCTGAGCCGAAATCAAGTCAGATACTTAATCAACTGAGCCACCCAGGTGCCCCTGGATTTTTTTTTTTTTTTTAATCAACAGTTAGATGGGTGTTCCAAGGACCCAGGAACTTAATAGTTTGGTACTTGGTAAGCCATTCCTGTGGATCTTTTGTTCTAAAGCCTTCAAATAGAATCAGTGAAACATGGACAGAAATGCTGTGTTTGTGTGTATTTGTGTGTCTGGTGTTGACCTTCTTGAATAAAAGGGCATTTTTTTGTAGGTGCTGAGATTGAGTTTGAATATAGAAACTTTGATTTCTAGAATCCATAGGATCACTTGGTAGAGGTATCAAGTTCCTAATAAAGACAAAATTAATTCATATTCATCTAGTAAATTATTTCAGTTAATATTTTTCTTCTTAGTAATTCCAATGAAGGATGCCACTACATTTGGATAACTTAGGAAAAGGACAACAACACGGTTATTTGTTTTCATATTTCAAAACCTGATTTTTATTTTATTTTTTTTAATTTTTTTTTCAACGTTTATTTATTTTTGGGACAGAGAGAGACAGAGCATGAACGGGGGAGGGGCAGAGAGAGAGAGGGAGACACAGAATCGGAAACGGGCTCCAGGCTCTGAGCCATCAGCCCAGAGCCTGACGCGGGGCTCGAACTCACGGACCGCGAGATCGTGACCTGGCTGAAGTCGGACGCTTAACCGACTGCGCCACCCAGGCGCCCCACAAAACCTGATTTTTAAAATCACAGTGATAATATACATAAGTTTAAAAGTGATGCTGAAAGGTTTATGAAGAATTTCTTTACTCCAATTTCCCTCTTCTGTAGAAACAACCACTTCCAGCCCCTACAGATTTTTTCTTTTTTTCCCCTCTGTCCGTACTTTAGTAATGTGCATGAAATGCTATAGTTCAATTAGACATTACCACCTAACTTCCATTATGGTGGATAAGGATTTAGCTTTTATAATGACTTCATTTTTCATTTGTTTAGTTTTCTTTGTGTCTATTGCTAAATTTTCTTACACCGCCCCCCTCCCCCCGCCATGGGTTCTCAGTACAAATTTCAGATAATCCATCCATTCATTCTCCTCCTCCAAACTGGGCTGTTTGCTCCTCAGGCCTGGTAACCAGCGGCAGTCTGGGGAGTTCTCCTACCCTTCCTCTCATGCTGGATCTCCTGTTGCTTGGAACCCACATTTTCTTCTTTCTTGGTTTCTTGCCCACCACATTCTTTCATGGTTGAGACTTTACACACTTGATTGTTAGTTGTGGCAAGTAGGGAACTCTAGGATGAAGATTATGTTCCTCAAAATTTCAGTGGCACCTCTCCACTGTCTTACAGGTCCCAGGGGTGCGGTTGACAAGCCCACTTTTTTTCTTAGCCCCGATCACTTGTTTGTGAACTTACCTTAGATCTTCTCTTTATGTCCGGGAATCTGAAATCTTAGGATGGGCCCTCATGGGGTCCTTTCCCATTCATTATGCTTGGTAATTGGCAGTCCATCAACATAAAGACGTGATGTCTTTGTACTAATTCTGAGTAATCTCTGCCTATCCATTTCTCTGTTTCTCTCCATTTCTTTGGACACTATATTACAGGGTCCAGAAACTGGACCCTGTAATAAAGACTCTCTAAACATTTGCATCCTCTCCTTCTTCCTTGGTAGGAAAACACTTACTGGTTGGTTGTGGTAAAGTGCCTAGATAAAAGAACACATTTCCTAGATTCCTATGTAGCTGTATGAAAACAAGTTGCTAAGTTCTGGCCAATGAGATGTCAGTGAAAGTGCTGGTGTGGGATTTATTGGAACACTGCTTTTGGAGCTGATTTAGCTGGGAGGAGTGCCCTCTGTCCCTCCTGGCTTCCGCCTTCCCGATGCTGGAGTACAGCTGCCTTGGATCATGATGTGAATTTGAAGGTGGGAGCCATATGCTGAGAGAGGCAGAGTAAAAAGATGGGGTCTTGGGGAGCCTGGGTGGCTCAGTCAGTTAAGCGTCCGACTCTTGGTTTTCGCACATGGTTGTGAAATTGAGCCCCACGTGGGGCTCTGCACTGACAGCATAGGGCCTGCTTGGGATTTTCTCACTCACCTTCTCTCACTGCCCCTCCCTTGCTCATGCTCTCTCTCTCTCAAAATAAATACATAAACTTAAACAGAAAAAGATGGGGGGTCTCTTTGGAGCTGCCATATTGACCTTACTATGCCTAGCTCCATTTAAGATAGAATAAACCCTTGCACATTTAAGACACTAGCATTTTACGTTTTCTGTTATATGCAGCCAAACCTAATCTTATCTGATACAGACCTTCTGGATCAGTACTCCAATCTTGGTATTGTTTTCTCTCATTTGTTTTTTGCTAAACTATCTTGGAGTCTCACTTGAAAAACAATTTTTTTTTTTAAATTTTAGCTTTCTTTCTTTCTTTCTTTCTTTCTTTCTTTCTTTCTTTCTTTCTTTCTTTCTTTCTTTCTTTCTTTTTAATTTCCAAGACTTCTTCCTTGTTCTGTGATTACTCTTGTTTCATGGATACAATATCTTCTCTTCTCTCTGTACTTTTGGGGGAATTTTCTTCTGATTTTGACACCATTTCTGCAGTCTTCAAATTCCTTCTGCTGTTTGTTTGGGTCTCTCTTTTTCATGTTAGGAGCTTTCCTCAAATACCACGTGATCTTTTGCTGTCCAATCATGTTTTAGAAATTCATCCCTGATCAGAAGCTCTATGTTTGTGAATGAGGTTTGCTGACCCCCGGGTCTGTTTTTTTTTGGTTTGTTTGTTTTTGTTTTTATTATTTTTAATGTTTTTAATTTTTTAAATTTACATCCAAGTTAGTTAGCATTATACTGCAACAATGATTTCAGGAGTAGATTCCTTAATGCCCCTCACCCATTTAGCCCATTCCTCCCCTCCACAACCCCTCCAGGAACCCTCTGTTTGTTCTCCATATTTAAGAGTCTCTTATGTTTTTGTCACCTTCCCTGTTTTCATATTATTTTTGCTTCCCTTCCCTTATATTCATCTGCTTTATATCTTAAAGTCCTCATATGAGTGAAGTCATATGATACTTGTCTTTCTCTGACTGGCTAATTTCACTTAGCATAATACCCTCCAGTTCCATCCACGTGGTTGCAAATGGCAAGATTTCATTCTTTGTGATTGCTGAGTAATACTCTACTGTATATACGTACCACTTCTTTATCCATTCATCCATCGATGGACATTTGGGCTCTTTCCATACTTTGGCTATTGTTGATAGTGCTGCTATAAAATGGGGGTGCATGTGTCCCTTCAAAACAGTACACCTGTATCCTGTGGGTAAATGCCTAGTAGTGCAATTGCTGGGTTATAGGGTGGTTCTATTTTTAGTTTTTTGAGGAACCTCCATACTGTTTTCCAGAGTGGCTGCACCAGCTTGCATTGCCACCAACAATTCAAAAGAGATCCTCTTTCTCCACATCCTCGCCAACATCTGTTGTTGCCTGAGTTGTTCATGTTAGCCATTCTGACAGGGGTGAGGTGGTATCTCATTGTGGTTTTGATTTGTATTTCCCTGAGGATGAGTGATGTTGATGAGCATTTTTTCATGTGTCGGTTGGCCATCTGGATGTCTTCTTTGGAGAGGTGTCTATTCATGTCTTTTGCCCATTCCTTCACTGGATTATTTGTTTTTTGGGTGTTGAGTTAAGTTCTTTTTGGATTTTGGATACTAACCCTTTATCTGATATGTTGTTTGCGAATATCTTCTCCCATTCCATCGGTTGCCTTTTAGTTTTGCTAACTGTTTCCTTTGCTGTACAGAAGCTTTTATCTTGATGAGGTCCCAGCAGTTCATTTTTGCTTTTGTTTCCCTTGCCTCCGGAGACGTGTTGAGTAAGAAGTTGCTGCGGCCAAGGTCAAAGAGGGTTTTGCCCACTTTCTCCTCAAGAATTTTGATCACTTCCTGTCTTACATTTAGGTCTTTCATCCATTTTGAGTTTATTTTTGTGTATGGTGTAAAAAGTGGTCCAGGTTCATTCTTCTGCATGTCGCTGTCCAGTTTTCCCAGCACCACTTGCTGAAGAGACTGTCTTTATTCCATTGGATATTCTTTCCTGCATTGTAAAGATTAGTTGGCCATACATTTGTGGGCCCATATCTGGGTTCTCTGTTCTGTTCCATTGATCTGAGTGTCTGTTCTTGTGCCAGTACCATACTGTCTTGAGGATTACAGCTTTGTAATACAGCCTGAAGTCTGGGATTGTGATGCTTCTTGCTTTGGTTTTCTTTTTCAAGATTGCTTTCACTATTGGGGTGTTTTCTGGTTCCATACTAAATTTTAGGATGGTTTGTCCTAGCTCTGTGAAGAATGCTGGTGTTATTTTGATAGAGATTACATTGAATATGTAGATTGCTTTGGGTAGTATTGACATTTTAACAATATTTGTTCTTCCTATCCAGGAACATGGGATACTTTTCCATTTATTGGTGTATTCTTCGATTTCTTTCATAAGCTTTCTATAGTTTTCATTGTATAGATTTTTCACCTCTTTGGTTAGATTTATTCCTAGGTATTTTATGGGTTTTGGTGCAATTATAAATGGGATTGATTCATTGGTTTCTCTTTCTGGTGCCTCATTGTTGGTGTATAGGAATGCAACTGATTTCTGTGCATTGATTTTATATCCTGCAACTTTGCTGAATTCATGGATCAGTTCTAGCAGTTTTTTGGTGGAAACTTTTGGGTTTCCATATAGAGTATCACGTCATCTGCAAAGAATGAAAGTTTGACCTCCTCCTGGCTGACTTGGATGCCTTTTATTTCTTTGTGTTGTCTGATTGCTGAGGCAAAGACTTCCAATACTATGTTGAATAACAGTGGCAAGAGTGGGCATCCCTGTCTTGTTCCTGACCTTGGGGGGGAAGCTCTTAGTGTTTCCCCATTGAGGATGATATTAGTGTTGTGTCTTTTATATATGGCTTTTATGATCTCGAGTTATGATCCTTCTATCCCTACTTTCTTGAGGGTTTTTATCAAGAAAGGATGCTGTGTTTTGTCAAATGCTTTCTCTGCATCTATTGAGAGGATCATGTAGTTCTTGTCCTTTCTGTTATTGATGTGATGAATCACACTGATTATTTTGTGAATATTGAACCAGCCCTGCCTCCCAGGTATAAATCCCACTTGGACGTGGTGAATAATTTTTTTAATGTATTGTTGGATCCGGCTGGCTAATATCTTGCTGAGGATTTTTGCATCCATGTTCATCAGGGAAATCGGTCTATAGTTCTCCTTTTTAGTAGGGTCTTTGTCTGGTTTTGGAATAAAGGTAATGCTGGCTTCATAGGAAGAGTTTGGAAGTTTTCCTCCCATTTCTATTTTTTGGAACAGCTTCAAGAGAATAGGTGTTAACTCTTCCTTAAATGTTTGGTAGAATTCCCCTGGAAACCAATGTGGCCCTGGACTCTTGTTTTTTGGGAGATTTTTGATTACTAATTCAATTTCTTTACTGGTTATGAGTCTGTTTTGGTAGTTTATGTTTCTAGGAATTTGTCCATTTCTTCCAGATTGCCCATTTTATTGGCATATAATTGCTCATAATGTTCCCTTATTATTGTTTGTATTTCTGCTGTGTTGGTTGTGGTCTCTCCTTTTTCATTCTTGATTTTATTTATTTGGGCCCTTTCCTTTTTCTTTTTGATCAAACTGGCTAGTGTTTTATCAATTTTGTTAATTCTCTCAAAACCACCGTCTGGTTCATCGATCTGTTCTACTGCTTTTTTGGTTTCAATAGCATTGATTTCTGCTCTAATCTTTATTATTTCCTGTCTACTGCTGGTTTTGGTTTTTTTATTTGCTGTTCTTTTTCCAGCTCTTTAAGGTGTAAGGTTAAGTTGTGTATCTGAGACCTTTGTTTCTTCTTTAGGAAGGCCTGGATTGCTGTATACTTCCCTCTTATGACTGCCTTTGCTGTGTCCCAGAGGTTTGGGGCTATGGTGTTATCATTTTCTTTGTTTTCCATGTACTTTTAAATTTCCTCTTTAACTTCTTGGTTAGCCCATTCATTCTTTAGTAGGATGTCCTTTAGTCTCCAAATATTTGTTACCTTTCCAATTTTTTTCTTGTGGTTGATTTCGAGTTTCATAGCTTTGAGGTCTGAAAATATGCACAGTATGATCTTGATGTTTTTGTACTTGTTGAGGGCTAATTTGTGTCCTAGTATGTGATCTATTCTGGGGAATGTTCCATGTGCACTGGAGAAGAATGTGTATTCTGCTGCTTTAGGATGAAATGTTCTGAATATATCTAAGTCCATCTGGTCCAGTGTGTCACTCAAAGCCATTGTTTCCTTGTTGATTTTCTGATTAGATGATCTGTCCATTGCTCTAAGTGGGGTGTTGAAGTCTTCTACTATTATGGTATTATTATCAATGAGTTTCTTTATGTTTGTGATTAATTGATTTATATATTTGGGTGCTCTCACATTTAGAGCATAAATGTTTATGATTGTTATGTCTTCTTGGTGGATAGATCCCTTAATTATGATAAATGCCCTTCTTCATCTCTTGTTACAGTTTATTTTAAAGTCTAGATTGTCTGATACAAGTATGGCTACTCCGGGTTTCTTTTGTTGACTGTTAGCATGATAGATGGTTCTCCAAACCCTTACTTTCAATCTGAAGGTGCCTTAGGTCTAAAGTGGGTCTCTTGTAAACAGCATATAGATGGATCTTGTTTTCTTATCCATTCTGTTACCCTATGTCTATTGATTGGAGTATTTAGTCTATTGACGTTTAGAGTGAGTAGTGACAGATATGAATGTATTGCCATTATGTTTCTTGGAGAGTTGGAGTTTCTGGTGGTGTTCTTTGGTCCTTTCTAGTCTTTGTTGCATTTAGTCTTTTTGGTCTTTTTTTTTTCATATTTTCTCCCCTCAGAGAGACCTCCTTGAAATTTCTTGCAGGGCTGGTTTAGTGGTAACAAACTCCTTTAATTTTTGTTTGTCTGGGAAGCTTTTAATCTCTCCTTCTATTTTGAATGACAGCCTTGCTGGATAAAGAATTCTTGGCTGCATGTTTTTCCGATTCAGCACATTGGATATATCCTGCCACTCCTTTCTGACCTGCCAAGTTTCTGTGGATAGGTCTGCTGCAAGCCTTATCTGTCTTCCCTCGTAGGTGAAGGACTTTCTTTTCCCTTGCTGCTTTCATGATTCTTTCCTTGACTGAGTATTTTGTGAATTTGACTATGATATGCCTTGTTGATGGTCAGTTTTTGTTGAATCTAATGGGAGTCCTCCGTGCTTCCTGGATTTTGATGTCTGTGTCTTTCCCCAGGTTAGGAAAGTTTTCTGCTATGATTTGCTCACATAACCCTTCTACCCCCTTTTTTCTCTCTTCATCTTCTGGGACCCCTATGATTCTGATGTTGTTCCTTTTTAATGAGTCATTGATTTCTCTAATTCTTAAATCATTCTCTTTTGCCTTAGTCTCCCTCTTTTTTACTGCTTCAATATTCTCCATAAGTTTGTCCTCTGTATTACTGAGTTGCTGTTCTGCCTCATCCACCCTTGCCACTCAATCCATTTGAGACTGCAGATCAGTTATAGCATTTTTTATTTCATCTTGACTAGCTTTTACTTCTTTTATGTCTTCAGAAAGGGATTCTATACTATTTTCAGCCCCAGATAGTATCCTTATTATTGTGATTCTAATTTTTTTAATGTTTATTTATTTTTGAGAGAGACAGAGGCAGAATCCAAGTGGGTTAGGGGCAGAGAGAGAGGGAGACAAATCCGAAGCAGGCTCCAGGCTCTGAGCTATCAGCACAGAGCCCAATGCAGGGCTAGAACTCATGAGCTGTGAGATCATGACCTGAGCTGAAGTCAGACACCCAACCGACTGAACGACCCAGGCACCCCTTATTATTGTGATTCTAAATTCTGGTTCAGAGATCTTGCTTGTATCTGTGTTGGTTAAATCCCTGGCTGTCGTTTCTCCCTGCTCTTTCTTTTGGGGTGAATTCCTTCATTTTGTCATTTTGCAGGAAGAAAAGGAATTAATGGGGTAAAAAAATTAAAATTAAAAAAATTAGGGGCACCTGGGTGGCGCAGTTGGTTAAGCGTCCGACTTCAGCCAGGTCACGATCTCGCGGTCCGTGAGAGCCCCGCGTCAGGCTCTGGGCTGATGGCTCAGAGCCTGGAGCCTGTTTCCGATTCTGTGTCTCCCTCTCTCTCTGCCCCTCCCCCATTCATGCTCTGTCTCTCTCTGTCCCAAAAATAAATAAACGTTGAAAAAAAAATTAAAAAAAAAATTAAAATTAAAAAACTAAAAACAATACACACATACAAAAATCAAATAAATGATGCTAGATCCTAGGTGTGTTTTGGTCTGGGCATTGAATGGGGCTTGATAGATTAGAGAAAAAAGGGGAAAAAGAAAAAAAAGAAAAAGGAAAACGTTTGAAAATTTGAAAAAATGAATACAATGAAATAGAATAAAATGAAATGATGGAAGTAAAGTAGTGTTTGAAAAATTTACAAGAAATTAAAAAATATAGCAGAAAAAAATTAAAGAAAGATATTTTTAATAAAAATTGAAACGAAAAATAAATTTTTCTTTTTCCGTGTTCAAGAAAAATAAAAGAAATGGAAGAGAAAAAAAAGGAAAATTGAATAGATGGACCAGTGAATAGACTGAAATATGATTGAAATTACATCATTTTCCCCTAGAAGTCAACCTATGAAGCACTTCATAGTCCGTTAACGAAGCAGGCAGAGAGATTTGTGTTCCTCAAGAGCGAGGTTGGCCCAGCTGGGCAGGGGTTAGTGTAATGGCTCGGTTCTCCACTAGGTGGCGCTGCTTAGATTACTGGGAGGGATTGTTGTGGCGCTTGTAGGTGTCCATGCGCATGCGCGGGAGTGGTGAAAATGGCGTCCCCCAGCCACCCAGCCTCTGGTATCCAAACTGTGTTCTCCATGATCAGCAATTATGCACCCGTCCTTTGTCTCCCGCTTCTGTCTGCTCCCCGCTTTTACACTGTCGGTGACCAAGCTGGCAGGTTGCCAGGCGATACCTCCCGCCTGAGTCTTATCTCAGATGCGGCTGTGTTTCCCGACCCCTCACTTCCGAGGGACTGAGGCTTTGACCTGCTCAGATCCTCTGGGGGAGGGTCTCACCGAGCAATGGCCGGGTGCCGGCCGCCCCCAGGAATGTTCGTGGGACTGTGCTGCTGCCGATGTCCCGAGACTGCGGCCGGGTGCCAGCCCGCCCCAGAAAAAGTTCGTGAGACAGTGTAGCAGCGGCATTTCGGGGATTATGGAAAATCACAACGCACGTCTGGCATCAGGCTTCACCCACAACGACCCTGTTCTAGCACCAGCGAATGTGGTTGTTCTCTGGCGTCTGCTGGGACCGGGAGGCCACAGTCTCCGCCAGATGTCCTCCCAGCAAGGGAACCGTCTGTCCCGTGTGGCCCGAGGACCGCCCGGACCCCACTCTGCTCCTGGGGATTCGCCCTTCCCACCAGAGCACCGCCAGGTATGGAGCTGCGGCGTTTCAGACTCTGCCCTCCCCTGTTTACAGTCTTAATGGAAGTTAAACCCTCTCCTTTCTCCTTTCTCCCTTTTTAGTTCGGTCCCTGCGGCTATTTACATTTTTCCACTTTCTCTCCAGCTGCTTTTTGGGGGCGTGCGTTTCCTGTATCCCCCCCCCCATCTCCGTCCTCTCTCCGCACACAAAATCGGCTCCCTGCCCTCCGCAGCTTCTCTCTCCCTCAGTTTACCTCTCTGCACCGCGTACCCGCCGAGTTCTGTGGTTCAGGTTGTGCAGATTGTTGTGTGAATCCTCAGATCAGTTTTCTCGGTGAGCAGGATGGTTTAGTGTTGGTCTGGCTGTAGTTCATGACACGAGATGCAAAAAAACCTTCCAGGCTGTTCCGCCATCTTGGCTCCTGCTCACAAATTTATGTTTTTTAAGCCACTAAGTTTGTGGTAATTTGTTTCAGTAGCAACTTCCCACCCCGCTCAGTGCAGAAGCCGAGCTGCTCCGACCCCTGGGCACGTTTGTTGAGTTTTTCCAAAGAAGGATCTTCCAAACTCCTGTGTGAGGATTTTAAACCTGGCTGTGGAAATTCTGGGATCTGGGTAAGGGAAGGGAATCTTGCTGTTCAGTATATGGATTTACATAGAATCCTGCAACTTTCAGTCCTTGACTGTCTCCCCTGTCCTCCACGGGGCCTGTTGTCTCAGGGATGAAATGTCTCCGGTTGACTATTAAAAAAAAACAACAAGAAAAAGACCCAAAACCTAAATCTTGTTATTGCCCTCTCTCCTGATTTGCCTCTGGAAGTTAGTGAACAATGATTTACCATCAAATGTTCAGAGTAGGTAAAAGGCGGACAGCTTCTTTTCTCCTTCCCCCGAACTAAGCCAGAAAATAAGCAGACAGGGATGGAGACTCACAGAACAAGTCCTTGTGCCATCCGTCCATCTGCCATTGGTTCATGACAGTTGGGTTGAAGCCAGGTTGCCTTTTTTTCTTCCATCTAACTATTGTCTCAGCAATTCTTTGGCTTACTGTATGTATGTATGAATGTACGTACGAATGTATTATGAATGGTGAGTTGAGAGACAAGCATGGGGAAACAAAGTTCTAGTTCCATATTCCATGTGATGAATGCTATTGTGTTTTACGATTGCAACCGGGTCTGCATGATATCTGCTGATAGAGCGGGGTCATGACATGGTGATTTTCAGCTCACGGAAATGTGAATTGGGGAGAAATGATAATAAGGATGAGAGTAACAATAGTAAGAATAGTTCATGGAATGCCAGGCACTATCTCATCTAATCATTATAGTAGTACTATGAAGTACACATCATTATCACCTCCAAGTGAGCAAAAGGAGACACAGCAGGTTAAGTAACCTGCCTCCAATCATACCATGGACAGTGGAGGATCTGGAATTTACAAATAGGTCTGTCTGGCTTCCCTTGTAACTATAATGCAAATATGCTATAATGTGTTTTCTTTTTTATTCCTTCTTTTCTTTTTAATTATTTTGTGTCAGACAATATACACGTGGTACATATTTTTCTCGATTACTTTCCTTATGCATATGGTAATACTCACATTTTTTTTGAAATTGGCATATAATTTTATCCCAACTTTGTTTTAAAATAGATTAACCAGGGGCGCCTGGGTGGTGCAGTCGGTTAAGCGTCCGACTTCAGCCAGGTCACGATCTCGCGGTCCGTGAGTTCGAGCCCCGCGTCGGGCTCTGGGCTGATGGCTCAGAGCCTGGAGCCTGTTTCCGATTCTGTGTCTCCCTCTCTCTCTGCCCCTCGCCCGTTCATGCTCTGTCTCTCTCTGTCCCAAAAATAAATAAACGTTGAAAAAAATTTTAAAAATAAAATAAAATAAAATAGATTAACCAAATTATGTAATAACCACCCAGAAATTGATTCATTTATTAAATGTGGATGGATTTCCACTATACGCAGGCAAGTGTGCTCATCTCTGGGTGGGATAAACCCCCCAGCTCTCCTCTCTCATATTCTTTAAGTATTCAGTATTTTGTAGACAAGCATTCAGAGGATTCCATCTGCTAAAGAATAAAACCAACCATTATGCTATTGGTTTGAGCTTTTAAAAAGTCTTAAAAACTTTTTAAACAAAATCTTAAAAACTTTAAAAACGTAAAGAATCTTAAGACAAGTTTAAGGCTATATTTGTCTGATCCCTTGTAATGGAGAAACATGTGGAATTCAATGTCAGAGCCTAAAATTTGGTCTCTGCCTTAATTTGCAGTACCTTCTTCGACCTTGTTTTCCCCATCTAGACAATAAAGGTAATACTAAAGCTAGTTCATGTACAGTTGTGATAAAGAAATGAGAGAGAACATATGTGAAATATATATATATATATATATATATATCTTTTTGTTAATTAGGTTATTGAATTAGTGGCATGAGAAAATTCTTAGCGGGTGAGGAGGCAACAGCTAATTAGCTGACTAAACCAATAGTCCCACTTTGCCTTTCTAAAGCACCAGTGCTTACTTAGGATGGAAACTTCTAGGCTTCTATCTTAATAACACACTTACGGTTGTTTTGGAAGATGCCAATTTGTAAATAATAATCTGAACACCATATGAGCTCAGCTGCTTTAGGAAGTTGAAATCAGTGAGTCTGGGGTTTTGTCTACTCTTCCCTTGCTCCCCCTCCAGGAGGAAGGTTTACTTGGTTGAGCTGACAGGGGCAAGTGAAATTTTATAAGCTGCTTGACTGTTCCTGAGTTTGAAGTTCACTGGCAGCAGGGGAGTGGGGAGAGATAAGGCAAATAACCCAGTAAGTAGTCAGGTGTAGTCTTTATCCCTTTTCTCAAGGAAACAGGGCAGGGGGAGAAAAGAGAAAAGATCCACAGAGCAGCAGCCTCAGGGGTGTCCAGTGGGCTGGGTTCTCATGATTCCAGCACAAATGAATCAGACACATTATTGGAATTGGCCGCAGATTGCACCAAGTTGAAAACTCAGCGAATGCAAAAGTCCTTGGATAATGTCAGGTTTAATATAATTCAAAAGGCAAGATGGAGGGGGAGGGGGATGCCAAAGAAAGCATTGTTCAAGCTCAGAACATCAACTCATCACAATCTGTTGATCTGTTGGAGGAGCTGTTTTTTTTTCCCCCTTTTAAATTATCTGGGAGAAAACCCGAGAAAGAGAGGCAGAAGTTGGAAATCTGGATTGTGTCGCCATGTGGATTTGAAAAAGAAAATGTTCCTTGAGACTAAGGAACATTTAATGCTGCACGTTTGGTGTCTTTCAGACCTCGGACCGGAATATCTACTGTACCGTGTGGGTATAAAGTATGTCCTCGTGTCCTTCGATGGACCTATAAGCTCACAAGAACTTGCTTGCACCCTCTTGTGAGAAGAAACAAGAAGACAGAGTCTGACCTTCCTCTTTCTTCCTGTGAGGACCTCGGCAGAGGTTCCCGGATCTGCCATCCATCGTTGTTTTGCTAATGTCGCTGCTTGGCTGCCCTTAGAAGATGGAATCATGGTTTATTTTCAGTTTGAGTGATGACAGGATTCACTATTTTCCACCACACAGGTTTCTAGGAGCTTTTAAAGAAATCGTTAGAGGTTAAATAACCAGAGGCAGAGCTCTTAATGCACTCTCATTGGCGGCTGCCCTTTCTCTAGCCCAGAAATTGAGCAGTCCCTCTCCCCTTCACAAGTGCATCTGAGAATATTTTCTATGTGGTCAAGTAATGTCAGACTTTTAAAAAGCCCTGAGAGAGGAGATGGGAAAGAATCAATCTTTGCACTAAAATGGAGAGCTTTTCAGATTTAATAAACTTACAGGGTGACTGACATTAGTCCATGAAAAATCTCTTCCCTTTCTCCTCAAGAAGGGATTGAGGTAGCCCAGGGAATGAGCCCTAAGGAAGTTTAGTGGCCTCCCTGGGAAGTCCCACCCCTGCCTCACTTCCCTAGATTTGCACAAATAGCTTTATAAAGGGTCTTGAAAGTTCTCCCTAAGGGCCCTCTTGCTCAGTGGACTCGGGATCATTAGCATTGAGTTCACCACCTGGTTGCCACTTACCTGCTGTAGGATCTTGGACAAGTAGCTTGACCTTTGGGAAAGTCTCTTTTTCCTAATTTGGATTTCTGGGGTTATGACAGTGGTAATGCCTATTATATAAGGAGTGCCAAGCATGATGACATTTGTGAGGACACTTGTGCATAGTTGGTGCCTAATTAATGATCGTGGTGGTTGCTATGAGTGCTGCCATTTTATTTAAGTGCCCGCTCAGCAACTCTATTTGGATGTTTCCTAAGTTTCTCCAATGTAACTTGTTCAAAATGGAACTCTTGGTTCGCAAGTCCTACCCTCTCCTGCAGTATCCTTCCCCGGTGATCCACCTTAGCCTTCTCCCAGGAAAAGGTAACCACCATCCCACAAGGGGCTTGGAATGGTCTTTGATTCCTGTTTCCTTTAACCCCTACAGTGAATCCAAATCATCATCTCTCACTATATTCCTGCAACAGCCTCCCAGCTGGTTTCCTGCCTCCATGCTTGGCCTTCCTAGAGTCCATCCTCCAGAGCCACAAAGTAGTCTTTGAAAAAGGTAAATCAGATCAGGTCACTCACCTGTGTACAACCCTCCAATGCCTTCCATCTTCTTCCAAGGTCCACAAACTTCTATGCAGTCTGGCATTCCTGTCTCTCCAACTTCATCTCCTACCTCCCAGTTAACATGTCCCAAATCACGGTCACACATCAGGTATATTTGCATCTCAGGGCCTTTGCACATGCCGTTCCTACATGCTGTCTGAAAACCCCCTACCTCCAATCTTTGCATAGTGGCCTCATTCCTATTATTGAAGACTCTGTTCAAATATTACCTCTTCAAAGAAGCCTTTCTGACTCTCTCACTTGAAATTACTAGGGTCATTCTCCATTCACTCTTTATGTGGAAACTTTACAATTTTTTTCATAGTGTTTATCACTGAGATCATAAAAAACATATGCATAAAATAGATTTACCTAGGTTTTTAAAAATAGATATATCTCTGTTCTAGTATGTAAGCTTTGAGAAGACAGAGACCTTTGTCATATTCACAGATCTGTGCTCAGCACCTAAAATAGTGCCTCAAATATTTGTGGAATGAATGAATGAAGATATTATTAATGGTACAGTGTTCCATCTCTTATCTCCTACTTCTGTGGCTTTATGCACTTGTACCTTAGTTCACTATGACGCATTCTTATTTCCTGCCTACTGTTTTTCCTTTTGGGCTCATGACTACTAATGAAATAACCAGCTGGCAATCTGTTAAGAGTAGGGGCCAGAGAAGGGGTGGGGAGGTGAAATTCCTATAAGAAGATGTGTTTTTTTATAATTGAGGTTTTTGTTGTCTCATCCTGTTGTAGCTTTAATGGTGGATGTTTGAGACTATGTCAGGCTGTGGGGAATATTTCTGGGCTGGGATCTTCTAAATCCTACCTTCTACCTACACGGAGTGGGTGGGGAAGGAGGGCTAACTCTGCTTGTGTTTAATAAACTGGACTCCTTCATTCTCCCATGAAATTGCTTGAAATAACTGAGAGTGACACACAATTGTGTCATTTTTCCTCCAGTGGAAAACCTATGGCTTTGCTTACTTTCATTGGCATACATTCCTCTACCTGACTTTTGAACCTAAAACCAAGGCAGTGGAAGCCTCTTCTAGACCAGCCCTTTGTAGAACACTGTTTTAAGGGTATTAATAAAAAAGACAATAACAAATACAAACAAACAACCAGATACTCCTACTTTAAACTACCCAAGGGCTCATACTTTAGCTAAAATAGTACAAGCTTCCATCTGCTCTACTCAGCTGTTGGCAGTCAGTGCAGGATGGTGACAGGAACTGGGACACTGGAGTCAGACAAACCTGGCTTTCATCCTGGATCTGCCTTTTCTTCAACCTCTTTGAACCCAATGCTCTCATCTGTAGCTATAGATGCTAAGAGCTACTCTATAGAGTGGTCTGAAGAGCTAATGAGCTAACATATTTAAAGCAGCCTAATCTCTGATGTACAGAAGCTGCTTAATAAAGTATTACTTCGTCTTTACCTCATCATGATAAAGGAGAGCATTTGCTAGGAATGCCTTCGGCTGCAAGTAACAGAAGACCAATTAGATAAGCTTAAGCTGTTAGAGGTTTATTTTTCTCACATAAAAAGAAGTCAGAGGTGGGCAGTTGCCTGATATTAATTCAGTGGCTCAACAACATTAAAGCCAATGTCTCTGCATGTCTCTTGGCCTTTCTCTTTCGTTCACAAGGTGGCTACTGCACTTCTCCTATCGGGCTTGTGTTCCAGGCAGGACAAAGGAAGAAGGAAGAACTAAAGGGCCATGAGGAGCCGGGCTGTACCTTTTTACCAGGAAGGCAGCTATTTTTTAGAAGCTCCACCTACCAGATGTCTGCTTACATGGCATTGGCTGAATGAACTGTAGCAGACGGTCATCTCTAGACCAATCACAGGCCATCAGGAATGAGATTGCCATGGCTGGGGAAGATCCATTGCTGAGTATTCCCTGAAACAAAATCAGGGTTCTGCATTCAGAAAAGGAGTGGGGTGGTGGTAGGGGAAAATGAATACCGAGTAGGCAATAAGCGGTGGCTGCAACAGAAGGAGAACCCATCCCTGTAATTCTGGATAGAACAAAACAAAAGAAACTTCCCTTTTGTACTGCAAGTTCCAGTTACTGATGGAGATCGGCAGAGTTTATGACACTGAAAAAAAATTACTGAGAACCTCAAGGATAAATTTCCTAGCAATGGTCTTGCATGCAAATCTGTCCTTCCTTTGACCACTTGAATTAAACACATGAAAGCGTTTAGTGGCCCAAATATCAGACTCCATCCAGAAAAATAATTCTCATGAATCTTAGTATACTATGTACTAAGTCTAAGGAAAATTGAGATTAGTCTGGATTTAAACATTTACCCTAAAACTGTATCGTTAACTTCAAGCATAGAAATGTTCACAGGCTGTGAAAGAAGGCTGTGATCCAATATTCCCAAATTGTTCTGGGAAAATGATGCCATTGGCTAAATGAGAAATTCATGAAACTGTGAACAGTGTTAAGTTGAAAAGGCCCCGGCAGGAGGGCTGGGCGTCAGGAAGGGGAGCAGGAATCAGGCACCAGGAACACAACAGAATTACCAAGCAACGGGCGTGAAGAAGGATCAAGGATAATTTACTAAATAAGATGATAAACACAAGCATTTGAGCTTAATAAAGAATAATTACAGGAAAAGACTATAGTTCAGTGTACAATAAACCTGAGTATCTTTTGACAAAACCTTAACAGCATGAGAAGGGGCGACATAGGCACGCATTTTGCAGCAATAGGAAGCACATCTATGAAACTGCTGCTTATTCCTTTGTGTAGCCCCCCGAAGTCATAAAAAAATGTTGGAACTGGGAGTGAGAGTGTGGGTGTGGGTGGTGGTGAGAGTGGAGCCACATCAATGGTCCCAGACCTAGAGATCCAAAAAAAAAAAAAAAAAAAAAAAAAAAAACCCAAGGGAAAGAGAGAAAGAAACATACAACGAGGAGAACTGTGTAAAGGCCAGCCGGAGTCCCCAAGGGCACCAACCAGTAGATAAAGGTGGCCTCAAGGGTATAAGAGATCTCTGATATTCATCTCCCCAAACACACTTGCCTTATTTTTATCCCTTCCACTAGGTGTCTTCTATCTCAGGAGTGCCCGTCTTCACAGGGGTCCCCCGTAAAGATGTTTGAAGCAGTTTACATTCCCACCAGTAGGATATGGCGGTACCCGTTGCACCACATCCTCTTCCCTGCTCAGTCTTTTATTTTAGCCATTCTGGTGGGTGAGTGGTGGTGTATCCCTGTGACTTTTGACTTCCATTTCACTGCTGACTGGCGATGTCGAGCACCTCTCTACGTACACGTTGGACATTTGGGCATCGTCCTCTCTGAAGTGACTGTTCGAGACTTTGGATCACTTGAACTTTTGGTTTTGTCCTTCTAAAACTTGATTTGTAGTACTCTTTTATCACCGTGGGCTAGGAGTTCTTAGATACATGTACTGCAAATATCGCCTCTCACTTCATAATTGGCCTCTTATCTCTTAATGGTGTCTTTTGATGGACACCAAGTTCGTAATACTAAAGAGAAATGTTTCTATCAGTCTTTTTTCTTTTATGATTAGTTCTCTTTATGCTCTGTTTCAGAAATATCTTTGCTCACTCCAAGGTCTTGAAGCTGGTCACTGTTTTCTTCTAGGAGCTTGGTATTGAAGTCTGTGATTTGCCTCAAATTCTCCTCATTTAATCATCACGAGCTCTCTTTCTAGTAACACCTGACATGTGATTTAGAACATGCTGAGGCCCTTTCATTCCAAGAGTTACAGTGTCGTTAGCGAGTTGAGATGCATAGGGAGGCTGTGTCTGTCTATGTCTTCTTGGCAGGGCGTCAGAAGCACTCTAGGCAAGTTCCAAGGCTCACACTCACGCACAGACAGCATCCTTCCTGCATTTCCACCCACAGTTTGAGGTCAGAACATGTTCACAGAAGTAGCAGAAGCAGATGGGAATGGAGGTAGGCATCCAGTCATCATGCATTTTGAAGCCTTGACCTTCTGATTTTAAGTATTTTTAAAAACCCTTTAATGTAAAAATACGCCTGTCCTTCCGTTGTATTTTCATCAAGGGCTTCCAACTGTGCTCGTAAGCAAACTTCTCAGGCTCCTTGGTTTTTTTTTCCAGCTTCTTGATGCCCCAGAGGACAGTCTAACTACAGGTGTGTTTTCCTTGGGGTATTGTGGGAGGCATGCTGTCCTGTCAAGTGAGGCAGACAACCCTTCTTGTCAACTGGTCAGCAGCCATGGGAATGGGCAGGGGCAGGTTTTCTCTACTTGGATGCAGACACATGGATCTCTCTTGTTCTGAGAAAGAACCATCCCTTTTAAAAGGCCCTCCTGTATTCTATTTATTTATTCTATTCCCCCAATTTTTAGTGCATGCTTACTTCCTGGAAGTTCCCTTCACGTGCTCCAGTCCGTCTGATCCCTGCTGCAAGCCCATGAGAGAAGGGTTACTACTTCAGAGAGGTTAAGGAAGGGGCCCAAATTCACAGCCCTAATTATGGCAGAGCTGGCATGTGAATCCAGACCTTCTAACTCCATATCGAATGTTCTTTATACTTCTTTGCACTAAACGATCCTACCTCTCATTTCTGTATAATTTCTTCAGCACTCATCTTTCTTAATATGCTTCTCTTAGATGATATCTTAGCTCAGGCCGCCCTAACAGAACACCGTAGACTGGGTGGCTTCAACAACAATTTCTGTCTCACAGGCTTGAGGCTGGAAGTCCCATGATCAGGATGCCTGCAGAGTTGGGTTCTGCTACCCTCTTTTGGGTTGCAGGCAGCTGAGTTTTCTCTGTATCTTCACCCGGAGGAGAGAGAGCTGTGCTCCCTTCATTCCCTTATAAGGGCACCTACCCCATCCTAGGGGCTCCACCCCCAAGACCTCATCGAAACCTAACTACCTCCCAAAGGCCCCACCACCGAATATCACCACACTGGTGGTGAGGGCTTCAGCACAAGAATTTTGGGAGGATGCAAACATGGAGTCCATAACAGATGGGTAGTTTTTAATCTAGGGTCCCCTTCACATGCCTTTGTGCTGCCTTGAAGTTTAAAGGAGATGGTATTTGCTCGTGCGATTATATGCACAAAGGCCCTCCCTTTCACCACGTTCTAATTATCAGAGGTTTCCACGAAATAAAAAAGTCGCAGTGTTGGGTGGTGGTAAAGGGGGAACCCTGCAGTGGCCGTGTTGGCCGTCAGGCGTGGGCAGCCCGGTTCGGTGGTGGGAGCTCTGGGTGCCCTCCTTAGCTCCTCAGGCTGTTTGTCAATTCCTGGCGGCTTCCCAGTGCTGTGCAATATCCCTGAAGTTGAACGATACGTTTTCTTTTCTCTTGTGATTATAGGGAAGAATAATAACGTTCATAATAAATAATCAAGGCCCCTTGTAAACAACCCATACAGTACAGAATGTTCTTCCAAGCTCTACTCCCAATTCTCTTCCCACATGTTTCTCCTCTGTGTGTTGTGCGCACATCCCACGGCAGCGAGCGGCCTTCAGGCTGGTTAAAGATTGTGGTAGACTTTATTATCATAATCACAGGATCTCTGGGTAGCAAGAAACACATGCTGCGTTTGTTTGCTGAGAAGTCCAATAACAAGAACTGGAGTGAATTTTACTCAGCTGAGGTTGTTACCGGTCAGAGAGAAGAAAAATACAAAGGGGAAAGAGAGAGGGGACAAGGAAGGAGGGAGGGAGAGAGAGCGAGGCAGAAAGACAGAAGACACAAACAGCTGGAGGAGAAGGATGAGGCAGCAACGGGGGTCGTAGATTGGTTTTGCAAATGAGAAGATGTTCACAGGTGTATCAGGTGGATCCAAGAGGTGACACATGTGCCTGGGAGGCAGCCCCGTGAGTGCGCGCTGATGGCAGAGAAGGAAACAGAGCTGGAATGTGTATCTGTTGTACCAAGTCAGGTGTGAGTTTGAGTCTGCTTATCAAAGTTTGGTTACGGGCTAGCGGCCTTGGCATCACCTCGGAGCTTGATAGGAATGCAGAATCACAGGCTTCACCCAGAACTACTGAATCAGAAACTTTATGCTAACAAGATCCCCCAAGCAATCCGGAAGTACATTGAAGGCTGAGAAACGCTGACCCAGCGACACTCAGGCAAGTGGCAGAGGGGCTTGTAATGTGGGTTACAATGAGACACCGAGTCATCACTGGAAGAAACCAGTAACCAAAATGACCGGATAGGTTCCGCTGCCAGGTAAACGAGGCAGTGTAGCAGAGTGGTTAAGAATGGTTCAAATCCCAACCCTGCCACTTACCAGCTGGGTGACCTTGGATAATGACTTAAACTCTGTCAAAAAAGAAACTACAGACCCCAAATGGAGTCACTTGTGCTAAGTACTATGTCAGCCACTCAAGACATAGTAACCTAATTGCAGTTTCAGCCCCTCCCGGGGATGTGACCTTTAAACACTCAACTGAGAACTACCTGATCAGCTCTAGTGAGGTGATCTCCATGATCCCTGCCCTCCCTGCAGAGGAAGGTAGACCTTGCCTGGAATATTCCGGTCTCTTGTTTATGACTTCCTCATCAGCCTTTAAAACCTTCCCTTCCGTGTAGCTCTTTAGATCTCCCTTCTATCTGCCAGATGGGGTGCTGCTGGATTCATGAAGTGATTCAATAGAGCCAGTCAGATATTTAAATGTATTTAGTCGAGTTTTGTTTTTGACCAACTCTTTGGGTTTCAGGATCTTCATCTTTAAAACAGTAACAATGATAGGTGGTTATAAAGAAGGTTGAGTTTAATACAGGAAGTCTTAGAAATGTTCCTGGACGGTTCGTTACAACAGTTGTTGTTGTTGTTGTTGTTGTTGTTGTTGTTGTTGTTATATACGTGACTTCAGCAAGTACACTGAGAGTGAAGAAACTAGAAGCAGGAAAAGCAGTTTCAAATTTCAAAGACAGTCAGATGAAGCTGGGAAGAGAGCAGAGGCAGTCATGTCTGGAACTCGCCCCAGTACAAAAACAGCTGATTGCATCCCCGGGTAAGCTGCTCTCCTGTTTACCAAGGGCACTAATAATAACCAGCCCTCACATCTGTTCCACACATCACCCCCCCTTCCAGCTCACAGAGTGCTGTCCCACGCATATCTATCTCCTCTTCTCCTTCCTGGATGTGGGCACGGGCTCAGGTTGAGTGTGCCCTGAACAGGAGGGCAGTAGGATAAACAGGAAAACATGTGATCCAACTCCAGGGGTCAAAGGAAGTCCTGGTTCTGTCTGGGTTCCTGAGACGGCGGGCATTTCTTCGTCCAGCCACCACTCACCTGTGTCCCTCACCGGCACTGGCCAGCTGTGTAGTGTGAGGAGAGCATCATCTGGTGATAGTACCAACACTCCCTGATGTTGGCCCGAACTCAGAGGATCACCTGGATTCTGCTTCCTGCAGCTTTCCGTCTTAAATTTAAAAGGATGTAAAATGATTGACAACTTTTCCAAAGTTGTTGGCTCTGGGAAGTTGAAGGGGCTTTATTTGTTTGAGAATGAGACACGTATCTTAAAAAGCTTCCCTCCTGCCCTCCATTGTTCCAACTACAATGGGTTAACAAGGACCTCTTTTAAAATGCGTACACACTTGAAAGTAAATGTTACAATTTATAAGTAATTTCTCCTTTATTATGAGTTACTAGAGCTAGGTAATTTCTTTCTTTTTTTTTTTTTTTAATTTGAAAGAGAGAATGAGAGAGAGAAAACAGGGAAGAGCCTCAGAGGGAGAGAGATAGAATCTTTTTTTTTTTTTTTTAATGTTTATTTATTTTTGAGAGAGAGACAGACAAAGCATGAGCCAGGAAGGGGCAGAGAGAGACACACACACACACGCACACACAGAATCCGAAGCAGACTCCAGGCTCTGAGCTGTCAGCACAGATCAAATTGAAGCCAGACGCTTAACTGGCTGAGCCACTCAGATGCCTCAAAAGAAAGAGAGAGAGAGAGAGAGAGAGAGAGAGAGAGAGAATCTTAAGTAAGCTCCATGCTCAGTGAGGAGTCTGATGCGGGGCTTGGTCTCATGACCTTGGGATCATGACCTGAGCCAAAATCAAAAGTCAGATGCTTAACTGACTGAACCACCCAGGCACCCCGAGCTAGGTAATTTCTTATCCACCATCAATTAAGGGAAGAACAATGTTCTTGGATGGGGGTGGATGGGAGGAAGATGGCTTTGTAGAGTAGGGAAGTCACTATATGGGAGAGGTTGGGGAAGTAGCCAGGAAATCAAGACCTTCGAGGAAGAGGAAGAATATTAAAGAGAAGGCTGTAGGAGGTGGAATGCAGGCCACAAAATGAAATGGGATGGCATCAGTGAAAGTCTTGTTGACTTTGGAACTGGGCCAATGGTTGGTGGAAACAACCACTTGAATATACAGTTGATCCTTAAACAACACAGGGGTTAGGGGCAATGACCCCACCCTTGTGAAGTTGAAAATTTATGTATAACTTTTGACTCCCCCAGAATTTAACTAATAATAGCCTCTTGTTGACTGGAAGCCTAACCAATAACATAATCAGTTGATTAACCCCTATTTTGTATGTTATATATATTATATACTGTATTTTTATAAGAGTCAGCTACAGAAAAGAAAATGTTATTAAGAAAATCATAAGGAAGAGAAAAAACATTTATAGTACTATTCTGTATTTATTCTTAAAGTTCTGTGTATAAGTGGACCCATGCCGTTCAAACCTGTGTTGTTCCATGGTCAACTGTAATTGCAAATCAACTCCTGGGCTGCTTTGGGCATTTATGGTAAAAAGTGCCGATGTTTTGCTTGCAGAATAAACTCAAGGTATTTCACTGGACACTCACAGCCCTCTCTAGTTGAGTGGAGCTCAACTTCATGCCCATCACCCACTACTGCCCTGTATGAGCTATTCGTTCGAGTAATAAGGTTCTACCTCCACTGTGTGAGCAGGCTCCTTTCCTGGCCTGAAGTGCCTTCGCCCTTCCTCTCTACCCAGTCACACCTGCCCATACTTTAAGGCTTTGCAAATCTCTGTCTCCCATGAGGCCATTCCTAATACATGGCTCATAGAGAATTCCCCTCCAATAATCTTGCTTACTATTGCAACTTTTTTTTTTGTAGAATTTACTGCCTTGTATTAATTTACCTTTAATTTAAGAAAATAGAGTGATTTTTTTTGCATTAAAAATTAGTATGTGCTGTGTTAATTATACAAAATTTGGAAAACATAAAAAGCCAGAAAACAGAAATCATACAGAAACTATTAAATTCTGGTATTTTTTCTCTTGGCCATTTTTCTCCTTAAACATTTCTTTTTCACTTAGTTGATATTATGGACATATGTAAATTGCTCTGATTTTTATAAAAATAATGTCCACCTTAAATGATTACCAAAAAAAAAAAAATGCTCACTCAAAAATACAGAAAAGTAGAAAAAAATAGAAAATTCAGATCTCCCAGATTCCCAATATATAGAAATAATCTCCCCTTATATTTTGATATATTTCTTTGTAGTTTTTTTCCATATATCTTTACATGATCAAGAGCATATTGTAAAGGTCATATTATACATATTTTAAAGTCCAGTTGACTCAGGACTATAGGCAGGTCCTGATGCTCTGAAGAGAGATGTGGTGAGTAGTATCTACCCCTGGGCAGTTTATTAGATTTTCCTAATTTAAAAAAAACTTCCCAGAATCATTTAAAATAAGATTTAAGGGTCCAAAATGCCATTATTCAAATTGCTCAGTCACAAAATTATCCATTGTGTTGTTCCATGTAATTCTGCTTTTATAAAGGGGTGGGGAGAAGCTTTTTGTTAAGTATTTCTTCTGGCACAGTGTCTCAACCAACTAAAAACTTAGCCATTGTTAGCAAGTTCTGGAAGAACAAAAGCAATCATTGTTTTAAATAATCATGAAACAAGTCAAGAGATTCCATCCGATTGGTTATGTGGAGATTATGGTTCAAGAAGCATTACACTGTGGAAGGAAGAGACGAATGAGATGACTAGTTACTTAAAAGAACACAGGTCAGACTTTACCCTGACCCTGTGGGATCCACTTGGAAATAAATAATTCAACTGGATTCCTGAGGTTGGTGTGAAAACTGAATTAGGGGAGATCTTTTTATCCTTTTGAACTACAATTTTCCCATTCTTGGTGTGCTGATTTTTTTTTTTCTTTTAAGTAGGCTTCACACCCCTCGTGGAGCCCAATGTTGGGCTTGAACTCACTATTCCAAGATCAAGACCTGAGCTGAGATCAAGAGTCAGACACCTAACTGACTGAGCCACCCAGGAACCCCTTGCTATGCTAATTTTTATTATCTCTAATTTGGCCCGGATATATCTTTAAATATTAAAAAAATTTTTTTAGGTTTATTTATTTTTGAGAGAGACAGAGAGAGAGAGTGCGGGAGGGGAGAGAGAGAGAAAGGGAGAGAGTGAATCCCAAGTAGGCTCTGCACTGTCAGCATGGAGCCCGATGCGTCAGCATGGAGCTCCAACTCACAAATCTTGAGATCATGGCCTGTGCCAAAACCAATAGTTGGATGCTTAACCAACTGAGCCACCCAGGTGCACCTAAATATTTTTTTCTTAAAAGCGTTTAAAAGAGGTTGGTCGTATAAGTAGTTGAACATCCATTCATCCATTCATCCATTCATTCATTCATTCATTCATTCACTTATTCATTCAAAGTATTCATTGAGGTCGCCATCTGCTAGGCATTGGTGCTATATAGCACTTACTTTCTGGGGAAAAGATAGGCCAGTAACCTGCAATAAACATGCTGTGTTCTGATAGATATACAGGGTCCTATAGAATTACATGGGGCACCATCTAACCTGACTTAGAGGCTCAAGCAAGCTTCCTCAAAGAAGGAATATCTAAGCAGAGACCAGAAGTTGAATAGGAACTAGCCAGAAATCATGTGCAAAGATGGGAGAGAACACAGCATGGCCAGAATGTGGAATGAGCGGGAAAGGGGCAAGAAAAATATCTAGGGGGAAGGCAGGGGCTAGATTGTGTAGGGCCAATAGGCCAAGAGATAGTGTTTACATACTCCTGAAAGAATATTAAGGAGTTATTGAAAGGTTTTTGGTGAGGAAAGAGCCTGGTTGCATTGATAGATGGAAGGAGGGAAGGCAAGAATGGAATCAGGGAGACAGTCTAGCAGGCTGTGCTGGTGTATGGGTGGAAGAGGATGGTCACCTGAACTAAGGAGGAGAAACTGGGGATAAAGAAAAAGTTTGCTAGAATATAGAAATGACACAGCTCGGTACTTGAATGTGGGGCATGAGGAAGGGGAAGGAAGCAAAAAAACCTTTTCTGATCTTTGGTCTGGAAAAATAGATACATGGTGATGCCATTCATGGAAGAGAAACACCGGGAAGGGTGGGATTTTGAGAGGAAATGATGAATTCTGTTTACCTTTGTTGAATTTGAAGTGCTTCTTAAAATGCCTTTCTGTTGTTTGTCTATAAAATCTGTCAGTTACAGAGCTTTTTCTGTGCAAAATTTAGTAAACATCGTAACATTAGCTTCATCAATTAAGAACTGCAAACAAGTTAAAGTTAACTTTTTTTTTTTCTTTTAAAGTAAACCTTCTTTCCATTATTTACTTTTACCTATTTTTTTTTTTTCCTGACTGGGTGTTTGTAGGACTTTAAGTCATGAGAATATGTCCAAGGCAGTCAGGACGCACCGTAAGCTCCTATGTGGGAGCTTGAGATGAATGAGGCATAATGTCCCCATATTAAACCAGCTCACAGCTGGTGGACAAAGTTCACAGAGCTGGATACAGGGAGAAATGCAGGTGTGAAGAGCCCACTGGGCATGTTAGAACCCTCAAGTGTCTATACCTAATCACTTTCCTCTTTCTTCATACCCACTTTGCCCCTTTTGGGTGGTCTGGCAGTTGGCGTTGCCTGGTTCGGGAACAGTTTCATGGATGTGAATTTGGTTGCTTTCTGCCCCTGTGAAATCATCTCAAGGTTATTGCCACAAGGCAGACAGCTCTGACACTTGGTTTGTGTTGAGTTTTTTGTGCTTCCGTCATATTCTTTCTCTGCGATGTGAGGATGTCACATAGTTTATGGCTATGACATAAGTGCTATGTAGCAGATCCTCTTGTCTCTGTAAGTCGGTGAAGCTAGCCTGGTAGCAAAATGATGCCTCCCTGCTCCCAGGGGGCTTTTGCTGAGGGAAAAGTTCAGACAGTCTGAGTCAACCCAGAGTAGGGTTGGAAGTGAACATGTCCAACCCAGGAAGATGATGGGACTAGAGAATGAATTATTTTTCTTTCATTCAATTCCAGATATGGATAGGGAATGGAGAACAGCTTTCTGTGGCTGTCTCAGGCAATGGCCTCAGGTGTAAACCTATCTCTGTATCATCTCTAACTTGAACAGGACACAAAGGATTTTAATCAATATTCTACTCTCTCAGCCAATGGTACAGGAGTTGATTCTACCTAGCAATGGTACAACTGCTTACCCTGGCCTTAAACAATCATGTTCTCATGCCCTGGGCAGATGATGTCAATGTCAAACTGATGCAAAAAAGTCCACCTTGAACCAGACTCAGGTTGGCACCGTATGACATCAAGACCACTTTCTCTTTCTCTTTGAGGTTGGCAAGTCCTTTCCTGCTTTTCCCTTGAAGCTAATACTGCTCGTTCCCTGGGAGTCACATATGACCCTTTGCAAGACCGTGAGCCCCAATGGCGGCATCAGCGTCCTTAGCCTCTGCTACCAATGTCAAGAATTCTCTGGGGAGTATAAGAACACAGTTTTAACCATTTTACTCAGGTTTTCTTCCCAAGTATGTGGTAAAACATCTTCCAGTCACCCTAGAGAGATATTGCCAATAATACAGCCATTGTTTGTTCTGGATTATTTGTTTTAGAAGCCTAGCTGGTAAATCTGCAGTCCTAAAGTCAGTAAAGGAAATTTAAAGACAGACCTTAGGGCTGGAAGAGACTCAATTCTTTACCCTGGTCTTCTGGTAAATTTTTTACTGTAACCAAACAATAAAAATATTTCCTAGAGAAATCTTATTTCTATTTATTGTCTATATAAAGTTTGATTTTAACATTGCATTATTATATTTTCCATAACAGTGCTCTACTACTCTTCTAGTCTCTGAAAATATTCACAGGATTAAGTTTTCTTAACTATGAAACTCCACAATTCAGGAAACTTTTGTTCCAGAAACACATGGACTGTCTTATTTCTATTTATTGTCTTATTTCTAGAGAAATCTTATTTCTATTTATTGTCTATATAAAGTTTGATTTTAACATTGCGTTATTATATTTTCCATAACAGTGCTCTACTATTCTTCTAGTCTCTGAAAATATTCACAGGATTAAGTTTTCTTAACTATGAAACTCCACAATTCAGGAAACTTTTGTTCCAGAAGCACATGGACTGTCTATAATCCAGTGTGAAAGAAATTTATGACCTGTCCATTTAATTCACTGTGACTCAATTCAACATCATAATCATAGGATTATGTTCCATTTAGGCAGCTCATTTAAACTTTTTTCAACTTGTGGAGAACTAGTTTAACTTCTGTCCCTCAGTCAGGAGTAGCTCCATGCAAAGTTCTATTTCAATGTTGGTTGTTCCTGAGCTGTCAGAAAAATAGACACTTTATGGTCTAAAAATAAATATAGTAAGTTTCCTTATTCAAAAATGGCAGAACAGATTTTATACAACTGTTGTACCCAAATACTGCTTGTCACTGGGCTTGGAAAGTTTTGGCATCCAGAATAATACCATGGAAACTTCTGGGCATGAAAACAAGGGCTAGAATGGAAAGTACATCCTTTCTTTTCTTGTGCAAACAGAGACAGCATTAGTTCTGTGTGCTGGCAGGGAGAAGAGCAAACAGACAGGGTTTCTGGATTCCACACAGGACCCGAAACAAAGAGCAAAAACCCCTCAGCAATGCAAGGAGGACTGGTTTGCACAGTTGTCCTTGGCCACTCCCCAAGCTTATCAAGAAGGGCTTGTGTCCAGTAGCAGACAGACTCTCATTCACTATCACAATTCAAATTATTACACCACTGTTTCCCTAAGAGTATTCAGGAATTACTAGCTCTAAAGGATAAGTACTATTTGAACAGTGGGTTTCAGCGTAAAAAAAAAATCCAGAAATACTGATTTAAATAAGTATTCATTGGTTTATTTACTTGAAGACTCAGAATATGCTGATTGATATGCAATGTGAATTTCCAAGAGTGAGCTAGAGAATGCAGTCTGGGACCCCATTTTCTAGTAACTCTGAACCAGACATCCTAAAAAACCTCTTCACAAAACACCTAGAAATTCTGGATAAAACATAGGAGTAAAATGCACAGCTATGCAAATTGGGGATATCCCCAGGGGGAAAATACAAAGGAGGAAAGGAGGCCAGTAAGCAAGCAGTGAAGCCACACCTGAGCTGGGAGGATTTTCCAATCCTAGAAACCCAGCACTTTGAGTTTTTTTTTTTTTAAGTTTATTTATTTATTATGAGAGAGAGAGAGAGAGAGGTAGAGAGAGAGGTAGCACAAGCCATGGAAGGGAAGAGAGAGAGAAGGAGAGAAAGAGAATCCTAAGCAGTCCCTGCATTGTCAGGGCAGAGCTGGAAGCAGGGCCCGAACTCACAAACTGTGAGATCATGACCTTAGCCCAAGTCAGAGGCTTAACCAACTGAGCCACCCGGGTGCCCCAATACTTTGAGTTTTAACAGCTGCTGTGTGAGAGACAGAAGTTAGAACTGAGACACCTCCATTAAGTTTGGATCCTCAAATGTCTACTCGGTTGGATGAAAGGAAAAACCAGAAAAAAATCCATTCCAGAAAAGGGAGATGATAAGGGATACTTCTATCTTGGGCTATGATATTTATGTGGGAAGAGTCTCACATTATATTTCATAATAACAGAGTCCCTTTATTATTTGAGAAACTACAAGGTAAGAAATTAACTTACTATAATTTCAGATTATGATGCTCTAATGTTCCTGGTACAGGAAAACAACATTACCTTCTGGAGGGACTCATTCTCCACCCAAGCCTTTCAATATTTCCATAGATAGAGCCCACTGAACATGAGTTCAAAACTCAAAATTACAAAACATGTAAAGAAATAAACTATTATGAGTTTGCAGAAACAACATCAGAATTTTATCTACAAGGATTTCAGATATTGGAATTACTGGATATGAAACATAAAATAAAAGTATTTAGATTATTTAAATAAAAGAAAGAAGGAAAACATGAAGAATAAGATGCTTTTACAAAGGAACAGGTAGGTTTGAAAAAGAAATAACTAGAATTTCTAGAAATAAGAAACATGATTATTGAAATTAAAATTCAGGGGGCACCTGGGTGGCTCAGTTGGTTAAGTGTCCGACTTCGGCTCAGGTCATGATCTCACGGTTCGTGGGTTCAAGCCCCGCATAAGCCTTGTGCAGACAGCTCAGAGCCTGGAGTCTGCTCTGTCTCCCTCACTCTCTGCTCTCCTCCACTTGTACTCTGTTTCTTTCTCTCTCAAAAATAAAAATAAAGATTAAAAAAATTAAAATTTGGGGCACCTGGGTGGCTCAGCCAGTTGAGTGACCCACTCCTGATTTTGGCTCAGGTTATGATCTCATAGTTTGTGGGATCAAGCCTGCAATGGGCTTGCACTGAGCATGAAGCCTGCTTGGGATTCTCTCTCTCTCCCTCTGCCCCTCTCCCCTGCTTGCACTCTCTCCCTCCCTCAATATAAATAAAAATTTAAAAAAAGAAATTAAAATTCAATGTTCAGATTAAGTAGCAGGTAAGCTAATGCTAAAAACAGAATTTGTGAACTAGAAGGTAAATTCTGAAAAAAATTATTCAGATGGAAACACAGTGAGACAAATGTGGAAAGTTCAAAAGAAACAGAAAATGTGCAGATGTTACTATGTCTGTTAGGAGTTCCAGGAGAAGAGAACAGAAAAAAAGAAGAGTAATAATTTACATAGATAATGGCAGGAGATAGTATGGAATTTATGGAAGGTATATGTCTATAGGTTTAGGAATTGCAATGAATCCTAAGCATATTTAAGAAAAATAAATTCATGTCTAAACCTATTATAATGAGTCTATGAAGACAAAGAAAAGGTCATTTATCTTGTCAGAGATAAAAGACAGATTACATACAGAGAAATGTCTGTTACTGACAGCATGATATAGCAGATTTCTTAGTCACAACACTACAGCTGGAAAACTGGGATATTGAGTAGAATCTTGGGAGAAAGATTCTGCCTAGGATTGAGGACTGTATTCTCAATCAAACTATCTTCCAATAAAGAGCCAAAAAAAAGACATTTTCAGACACACAAACACTGAGGGTTTGCCACCAACAGATTTCACTAAAAGGAACTCTTAGTTCTTTTTCATGAAAAGGACATCCTTTAGGGAAGGAGAAAACTGATCCCAGAAGAAAGGTGTCAGATATACGAAGGAATGGTGAGCAAGGAAATCGTTTAAAAATATGATAAATCTGGGGCGCCTGGGTGGCGCAGTCGGTTAAGCGTCCGACTTCAGCCAGGTCACGATCTCGCGGTCCGTGAGTTCGAGCCCCGCGTCGGGCTCTGGGCTGATGGCTCAGAGCCTGGAGCCTGTTTCCGGTTCTGTGTCTCCCTCTCTCTCTGCCCCTCCCCCATTCATGCTCTGTCTCTCTCTGTCCCAAAAATAAATAAACGTTGAAAAAAAAAAATTTAAAAAAATAAAAAATAAAAAAAATAAAAAAAAAATATGATAAATCTAAATAAACTTCCATGTATAAGATTAATATTTGACATGAATTTATTCTATAGATAATATGGCATATATGAAGTTATATATAGTCTTACATGTAATATATTATAGATAATATTATTATGTAGATAATAAAAAAGGTAGAACCAAAATATTAGACAAGAATTATCCCTAAACTGGGATGGAAGTGATTGGAGTTGAAGGGAATGCAGTTTCCCAAATGTATTTGAGCACAGATCTGTAATCTGCAAGCATCTTGTGGGTTTATGTTGCCAGGAAATATAGTTTGTGTTTGGTTTGGCATATATGGCTCAATGGAAGCAAACCTGTTCACGTCTTGTATCCTGGCGTGGGGCTAGGCAGGGCTGCTGTCAGGAAGCCTAGTGGTGAGTATGCTCGCGGTGGGCGGGTGCCAGATACCAGCACAACAAATAAAAATTAAGCACTGTTTATCTGAAATTCAAATTTAACCGGGTATCCTGTATTTCCATTTATCGAATACGGCAACTGTCGGTGGATGACACTGGGCAAGAACGTGGGCTGCACAGTGACGGAGGTGAGGACGAATAGCCCTCAGGGTGCCTCAGGGTACTTGTATTTCTAAGTCATGAAAGGACCAAGACAGAAGAAGTTGGCCACATTAGTAGGCCAGCAGCTGATCTTCACGGATAAGCAGATTGTGCTGTGAACTGTCATCTCGGATCAGCTTTGGGGATCTTCAAGTTCTGCTGCTGACGGAGGGGGATGGAATGGGCTGAAGAAGTGAGCAAAGAATACAGGATAGAGCAATTGTGCAAATCCACACTCCACTCCCGGAGAGCCTCATTACATGACCTGGGGAAAGGGCTTGCTCTGAAGGGGATCCAAATGTTATAAATGGGAATAGGCCACTTGTTTCAAGCTTCCAGAAGCTCTTTCCATGAATAAGAACTTTGCAACCATGGTATACGAATAATAGCAAGTGCTTTTAAGTACTTACTATGGGCCAGGTTCTGAACAACGCACTTTATACGTATTAACTCTTAATATTTACAGCGCTTCCATATGGTGGGTGCTATTTTATCATTACACCTAATTTACAGATAAGGACACTGAGCCCAGAGGTAAGCGTCTTCCCTAAGTCACACCAAATAATAACTGAGTCAGGATTTAAGCCCTCGCAATGTGGCTCTAGAGCTATGCTCTTAACTACTAGCTGTATTGTCTATCGGCGTATGACCGCCTGCTAACAAACGTCTGATCTGAAATGCTCTGCGAGAAGTTGATAAGGGTGACATACACAGGAGCTGCACTTGAAGGTCCTATCTGGCTACATCTCCTTGCTGTGTGGTAGGAAAGTCGTATCGGTATTAGCTCTCTGATTTCCAAGACCACGTTTCTCAGAAAGTAGACTCTAATAATACACTATATATTTACCAAGTAGTTACATTAAAGAAATGGTGGAGTTAGGAAAGGAGTTCACCTGGAATCCAGATATCAGGCATCAACTGTCGCATCGAATGTTCTGGATGCAAAACACCTTGCACATGGCACAGTATCAGAGTGAACACCTGCTGGTTTGCCCGCCCAGCATCTGCCCCCCGCCCGCCCCTTCTGTAACAGCATGCCAGCTTTGCTTTAGGAAACTAGCCAACTGAAAGTAGTGTTCTTGGAACTGTCAGTCAAGGTGCTAAGCAGCAGTCAGAAGTTCCAGCTAGAACCTCTTACAAGGGATTTGAATCTTGAGAGAAGGATCATCTTATCTCAAAATGGTGGAAGCTAACATGACTAAAGTGGTTTCCTGAAGAGCTTCTGCATCCTTGATCCTCATAGGCACCCTGGTTCCTGTCTCTTCTGAGGCCACTGCTTTTCCTTGGAATCTGTGACCCACTCACATGTTTTCACGTATTTGTTTTCTTAACCAGTCTTGGTTTCTATTGCTTATAAACAAACAACTAGAATAGGTACAAGGTATAAATGCAGATTACTATTATCCATTGGTGTGAGCCACTTCATTTTTTTCCTGTTTGTTTCACACATTACAGAATAGTTGTATGCTAAGAACTTCCCCCAGCATCAAGCTTTGGGTGAGGCAAGGGTGATCCCTAGGGTGAAAATTTAAGGAGGTGCTCACTCTCAGGTTCACTCAAGAGCAGGGCAGGCACCTAGGGAAAATTTTTCTTTTAGGGTCCGAGGGCAACATTTACTTCTGCATGAAAGTGAACCAACCTTATAATGCAGGCATCGTAGGTGAGTAACCAAAACTTCTAAAAACCTTCCATGAAGTGTCCTCACCTCCAGTTTGTTCAGAGATTGTTCCTTGGAGAGGGAGGAGCAAACTATTGGAGATGGATTTCTGATAGGAGAGCCTTAGGAATTTCTTTTTAAAGCTTAATATATCCATTGAGAGTGTCCCTAGGGGGTTGGTTCTTAAGTCTGGCTGCCCATGGGAATCATCCAGAGAAATCTTTTTAAAAAAAATTTTTTATGTTTTTTATTTTTGAGAGAGAGAGAGAGAGAGAGAAAGAGAGAGAGAATGAGTGGGGGAGAGGCGGAGAGAGAGAGAGGGAGACACCAAATCTGAAGCAGGCTCCAGACTCTGAGCTGTCAGCACAGAGCCTGACGCAGGGATCAAACTCACAAACCATGAGATCATCACCTGAGCTGAAGTCAGACACTTAACCGACTGAGCCACCCACGCTCCCCCAGAGAAATCTTCCCAAACCTCCAATGATTTGGCTTTACCATCCAGAAAATTTAATTCATTGGTCTGGCGAGGGTTTAGTGAGTCAGCTTTCCAGATGATTTGAATGTGCAGTTGGAACCCCTGTCCTAAGGGTATTATATTATAAGGATCTATTGGAGGCGTTGACCTAGTCCCGTAACAGAAGCCCTGGAGCCATAGAGACGAGGGCAGCTGAAGAGTCTATTTGCATACCACAGCATAGAATTAAAAATCTGGTTCTTCCCTTACTTGCTGTATGACTGGGGCAGACTGATTTGTTTTCTTATCTGTAAAATAAGTATAACAATGGTACCAAACTTGATGGTGTTGTACTGGGGATTAAATGAGGTAACATACGTAATGCACAGAGCGCGGTGCATGTCCTAAGTGCTCAAACTGTCAGCCATCAATTTCATCATGGTCACCCCTACAAGTAAATGAGCCTAGACCACCCCCTGAAAAGATACCAAAATTCTTGCGTATTTCTGGACACTTGGGAAGTAAAGAGTGTTTCTTCAGACGGGTGCCTTTGAGATGTGCGGGGTTATGGGCTGCAGACCCTGGGGATGAGTGTGCATTGTTTCCTGGAGGGTACGATGACTTCTCTTGGCATAGTTGTCCAGAAGCAAAGCTGCTTCTTGACCTGAGTTGGGAGACCAACCACCCAGTTCTACACAGTAGGACAGGAAGTGAGGGTCAGTGGGTATATTCTTGCTTCAGTCTAGCTTTCTCTGGGCTATGCGGCCAGCTTTCCTCCTCTGATTTTGTATTCTTAATTTAGATCTCTGAGGCTGGGACTTGAAACCCTGGAGGATATCAGTGAAGACCTACCTCTCTAATCCCTATCTGAAATGTTATATAGGGGAAGGGGGATGAGAAAGTCACAAAAATTCATTGGCGGGGGGCGGGCCTAATGTGCTTATGACTGGGATGAGTGGAATAATAATTACAGTTGTAATAACTGGCATTTATTGAGTACATGCTATATTTCAGGCATTGCACATTTCCCCCCTTTAATCTCATTTAATCCTCAACAACACCCTATGAATTGAAAACTATTATTATCTCCCTTTTGAATATGAAGAACCTAAGTCTCGGGACCTCATCCAAATCCACACAACTAACAAACAGTAGGGCTGGGATCAGAACTCAGGAAGGCTTATTCTAGAACTCATGCTATTAACCAGAGTGCTTTGTCAGCTTCTATTCCTAAGGCACGTGCCACATCTGTTCTTCCTTACGGAATGCAGCACACATTGGCACCCTTGATTTGTGGTCAGGATGTGAAGAGGGAACGACAAATCTGGATGTTTCTTTGCTATTGGCCCATGAGGAAAGCACCATGCATTGTGCTAGGTAATGGTAGCTGGAGAGAGAGCCAGGAAGGGTAAAGACCAAGAGGACCAAATTTAACATGGTCTCTGTTGGAAGAAAATTGTCTAGTTTGAAAACACTTAGCTAGGTAATTAGTTCTTGCAAACATCCAAAACAAACAAACAACAAACAAACAAACAAAAAACCCCCCACTCCTCCAACACTGCAGAGAAGTAATGCTGCTAGCTCACCATTAGGGCTTCTGGAATCTAAGCTGGAATCAGACTCCTGGCTTTGAATCCAACCTCACTTCCATTGTTTAGTGACTCTGGGCAAGTTGCATGACCTCTTCCTGCCTCAGTTTCCTCACCAATAAAAGTAAAAGGGATATATATATATATATATATATATATATATATATATATATAATGTCAAAGAAGGTTTTATTTTATTTTATTTATTTATTTTTTCAATATATGAAATTTGTTGTCAAATTGGTTTCCATACAACACCCAGTGCTCATCCCAACAGGTGCCCTCTTCAATACCCCTCACCCACCCTCCCCTCCCTCCCACCCCCCATCAACCCTCAGCTTGTTCTCAGTTTTTAAGAGTCTCTTATGCTTTGGCTCTCTCCCACTCTAACCTCATTTTTTTTTTTTTTTGTAAAAGGGTTATTAATAGTACCTCCTTGGAGTTGCTGTGATGATTTAATGAGTGAATGTATGTAAATGTCTGAGGATAGCGACTAGCTTGCTGTAAGTGTTCACCGAGTAGAAGTTGCGATCATTTTATGTGTTGGGCACTGAGGTGACATGATGAATAAGACAGTGGCTGACCTCCAGAAGTTGACTCTAGCGCTGGAACAGGCAAATTAATAACTGCAATGCGTGCCGTGTGCGAGAGACCCAACAGCTTTGGGCAGAAGCCCATGGCAGGCACATCTAACCCGTTCTGGGTGTGTGTGTGGTAGAGGCCGTCAGCACAGGCCTTCTAGAGGTATGGACGTCTGGGCCGAGAGTCTTGGTGGACAGGAAGTTAGCCAGAGGGAGATGAGGGATCCAGGCAGAGGGGAGAGCAGGAGTTGAGAGAAAGCATTTCACATCTGTGGGGTTCCCAGAGTTAGCAACTAAAAATACAGAATGCCCCATTTCACTTGAAGTTCAAAATAACAACAAAGAACCTTTTAGAATGAGTACATGCCATGCAATATTTTTAGTATAAGTATGTCGCAAATATTTATAACAAGAAAAACCATTCGTTGTTCATCTAAAATTCAAATTTAGCAGGGCAATCTGTATTTTATCTGTCAATTGTGTCCATCCATACGTAGGGAAATGAAGGCGTTTCCAGGTATCTGGACTTGGGGGAAGGGTGGATGAGGCTGGGAGGCATCCAGGAGCCAGATCGTGGAAGATCTTGTAATCGTGGCAAAGCACCGGGCCCTGGGGGCCCACACAGATCAGGTTCGGCCACTCGTTGCTGACAAAATCCAAAGACAGACAAGTGGTGGTGACACAAGAAAGGAATTTATTTCCATGGGGCCTATGTAAGGAAAATGTGGGACAAAGTTTCTTGAGTACATGCGGGTGGGCAGCAAAGGTCAGGTTGGTCATTGGCTTGGAGTCCAGCAGGTGGGATCTTGCCGGCTCAGGGCAGTTCGCATTGCTTGAGGGGTTAGTTTCCGTTCCCATCACAAGATGCTTTGCCTTCAGGGTCTTTTGCCTGAGTTAAGAGATAAACTGGAAAGCAGAACGTAAGTAGAAGGTACAGACTGAGATCAGAATCGAGGTGGTTGAAGTCCTCTTTCGGTCTTGGGCCATGTGAGGGACTTGGAATTTATTCTAAAACCAGTGATGAGCCTTCGGAGGGCTTATACCCCGAAGACGTAAAATAGTGTTAAACATGTCATCAGGCACGATGACAGGAGTATGAGCTTCTATGGCTGCATAAGAAATTACCCCAAACTTAGCACCTTAAAACAATAAGCATTTATTATCTCACATTTCCTGTGGGTCAGGCATTCAGAAGTGACTCAATTGGATGGTTTGGGCCCAGGGTTTCTTATGAGGCTATCATGAAATGTCCACCAGGGTTGCGTGCTCTGAAGGTTTTATTAGGACTGGAGGATTTGCTTTCCAAAGAGGCTCACTCCCATAGCTGATCAGGCACTGCTGGCTGTTGGCAGGAGAGCTCAGTTCCTCGAAACAAGGACCCTCCGTGGGACTACTTGAGCCTCTCACAGCATGGCAGCCGCTCAGTGATCCAAGAGACAGCAAGGTGAAAGCCGTATGTCTTTTGTGACCTTGATTTCACAAGTCACACACTGCCATTCCCACAGTATCCTAGTGGTTACACAGATCAGCCCTGCTGGATGAAGGAGGACACAACGGATCTACATACAGAGTAGGCAGGGATCCGTGGGGCCACCTTGGAGGCTGACTACTGCAAGTGGGTAGCTTAGATAGACAGTGACGCTTATGGCTTTGGAGGTGGAGGAGAAGGATAGAAGCATGGAATAGCGAAGAACAGCTTGGAGGAGTAGAAATATGGGAGACAAAGAAAAGAGAAAGGAAGGAGGGTTGGAGCAGTGTGCAGCCCATTCACAGCAAAAAACCAAAGCCATCACATGAGAAACTAAATCTGCCTCCTCTCCTGGACACGCTCCAAAAATGGTTTGTGGTTCTCTAGAGATGACTCTAAGAGAAGCACATACACTGGAGGATGAGGGGGGCAGTACCCCAAAGTCCCAACTTTCTGCGCTCAAGGCTGAGTTCCTAAGGTGAAACAGGAAGTGAGCGTGCTTAAGGAGAACAAAGTGGTAATTATTTAAGGGAACATAATTACATGTGGTTTTAGAATTAATGGATGGGGAGAAACCATAAAAATTATCTATCTATGTATCTATCTGTATTTCTGTATGTTAAGTTTATAGCTCTAAATATATATATCATTTAATATACAAATATATATATTTATTTACATAAAATATATTTATAAATATATTTATAAAAATACATAAATAAATATTATATATATCCATAATAAAATTATATGTATATATTTAGGAGAAGTCATAAACTTAATAACAGAACAAAGACATTTTAACAGTTTTCCTTTGTAAGAAAAGTTCTCATAGAAGCGAATCTGTAGGAAGAGCGCCCTCTGCTGCGGCCTGCACGAAACAGATTTCCTGTCTGCCAATACCAAGAAAAAAATGTTAAAAAGGTTTTTAGGCTATCAGGTTGTGGTCTATAAGAAGAGATAAAATTACATTAAAAAATAAAATTGGAGTTAAATAGATAACACGTTTGCTTATTCAAATATCTTTAAGATTTTCTTCTGTGTTGTAGAAAGCCATGTTGCTACATCTTTCTATTGGACTTTATTTTTTCAGTGGTTAACTGTAACGCAAATATAATTGAGAAACAGAGACATATGATAATGATGCAATATGCAATTTGGATCATCTACTCCAAACACTTACCTGAATCAAATAAATCCCTCTCTAGGTGCACAAATCCGTAAGTCAGAGGCCATGATTACGCCATCAAGAACAACTCCTCACAGCGGCAGGAGGAAATGGTTTTATTTGTTCCAGAGCACCCGGGAAGAGTAAAAGTGCTGACTTTTACAACCAACTCTACTGGCTATTTCTGGGGATTGTAGTCAGGAGGTGGGGTGGGGAGAGCAGACTGATCAATACTCTCCAACAACTCCACGGCATCATTGACTTAAGAAAATAAAGGATGCGTTGGCTTGATATTCTGTACTAAGTTGTACATGAAATGGATTGGTCCCAGATCCTGACTGCCCACCCATACCTGACCCATCTTGGCAAACTAAATATAGACGTGAGTGGTACTGCCCCACCAGGTGTCAGCCTGGAAACGTTCACCCCTCCCATGCATTCATCCCTGCTTACATCTCTGTAGTTTGCAGATTCTCTGGCTCAGTTTTGGGGCTTCCAGAATCAGCTCCTGAGCTCTTCCACTTCTCCAATTTATCACTCTTGGCTCACTGCTTAACAGAGGACTTGGTAGGAATTTCTTGATTTTGAAACATCTGCAACTTCGCAGAGGAGACACTCTCTTAGCTAGCTTCGTCCCAGCCTCTTAGCTAAGAAAAGAGGGTTAGACATTGCCACATGGTTGGGAAAATATTTATCTCCTTTAAGCCCCTTGTTATCTGTAGAATGAGAACAATAAAAGAATTCACATTGTCGAGGTCTTGTGAGAATTATAGCTGGTAGAGCACTTAGGATAAATATTAATTGTTATAACATATAATACAATAATTATTATAAGGTATGATTGAAATGTTCCAAGCAAAAAAAACCCCACAAAAACATTACTGGATAGGTGTTTAGTGACTCTGACCAGGCCAGTGGGAAGAAGTTTAAAAATCAGGTGAAGACATTTTGTCCACAATAAACTAATTTTAAAAATACATAAAAATAAGTCTGAAGTGGGGAATTTATAGTTTATAGTCTACTCTTCTTCCTTGATTTTTTAAAATTTTCTTTAGTGAGTATATACTACTCTTATAATGGAAAAATATGAAATTTTAATGTTAAAAACCCACCATCTATTCTCTTTTCATTAACTTTGCTTACACAATTAACACATGATTTTATTTTCAATCTAAAATTTGAAATAAAACTAAAATTTGTCACGGACACACACACTGTGCTGCCACACCAAACTCAGTCACTTCCCAGAGGTAGCCACTGCTGAGGTTTGCGTGTGCCCTTCTAGATGTTTTCCTAACCAGTTACTTGTTATTGACCCATGGATCAAGGACAATTTGTGACACGATCCAACACACTTTATTTTTCCTCCCATTGTCCATTTAGAATTTGTTCACTGGGGATAATCATCTCTTGCACTGGATGAAAAACAGGCCATTCTCAAGACTCTTGTAATCAGTCCAAGGTCACAGACATTTCTACATTGTAAACTTTGTTGTAAAACAAAAGGTCACTTTGGAAATTTAAAATATCCAGTATAAAGTATACGACAAGCATCTCCTATAAAGGAGGGGAGGGGGTGCCTGGGTGGCTCATTCGTTAAACGTCAGACTCTTGATTTTGGCTCAGGTCATGATCTCAAGGTTCATGGGTTCAAGCCCTGCATCCGACTCTGCACTGACAGCATTGAGCTTCCTTGATTCTGTTTCTCCCTCACTCTGTCCCTCCCCTGCTCAACTGCATGTGCACCTGTGTGTGCTCTCTCTCCCTTTCTCAAAATAAATAAACTTAAAAAAAATTAAAGAGGGGAAAAAAATCAAAGTTAAATATGAGCAGAACTCTAGAGAAGAGATTTTCAATATTGGTTGCATATTGGGATCGTCTGAGAAGTTTTTAAACCCAGTGCCTCACTTTCACCGCCAGAGTCTTTGATGTAGTTGGCTTGGAACTTGCTTGGGCTTCAGGATTTTTAAAAGTTTTTCCAGATGATTCCCATGGGCTACTTTTGAGAACCACTCCTCTAGATCCAGCTTCCAATTTACAGAAAATACAGGAGACAGAAGAAAATGTTAAATAACACCATGGAGATGCAATCAGCAATAGCCAGGCCTCAGGAAATGCTGTAGGACAAAGACCCAGTTTCTTTACAGAAAATTATAAGGGGAAAAAAGAAGAAGAAGAAAAAGAAGGCACGGAGGAGAGAGAAACCTATATATTAAAAGTGACTTAGAAAAAATAGCAACTCATTGCAATATATAGTTCCTTTTGGATGCTCAGGTGAATTTGAAAAGTGTATGAAAATTTTTATATAACAAATGGAGAGTGTTGAAAATTTAGTAAATTGTTGATATTAAGGGTTTGTTTTTAAATTTTGAGAACATGATAATGGTAGAGTGGTTGTGTTTTATTTTTTACAAGTTTTTATTTTTCAGAGAAAAGATGTTAAAAGATCTCTGGGTGAAATTATATAACATCTGGGATTTGCTTCAAAATAATCTGGGGAAGAGGGAGCTTGGGTAGATTGGTATAGATTAAAAAAAAAAGACTGTTCATGAATTGATAATTGTTGAATTTGGGAAGTGGGTACATAGAGAATTCATTATTATATTTTCTCTATGTTTTGTATGCTTGATGGTTTCCAAAATAGAAAAATTTTAAAATGTACAGTCCAAGATGTTGATCAATACCCTAATCCTCATTCAAAGATAGGTCCTCTTTTTCCCACTAAAGCTTGTAGTTAGGTAGTGACTGTCTGCTTTTGGGGGACGATGTATCCTGCTCCTTGCTGCCCACCTTCTCCCCCTTCTTGACTGTTGCCTCCCAAGGCCAGGCAGGAGACAGGAAGTGAGATGGGGTGGGGCGGGGGATTAGACAGCTTTCACCTACCGGAGGGTCTTGGGCTCTTTCCTTGGTCGGTTTAAAGCAGACTCTTGATGGCTTTGGTCAATTTTCTTGTGTTGCGGTTGAACTTCTACCCCAAAGATGTGTTGAAGTCCTAACCCTTAGATCTGTGATTGTGACTTTATTTGGAAAGAGTCTTTGCAGATATGATCAAATTAAGATGAGGTCATACTGGATTAGGATGTACCCTAAATCCATTGACTAGAGGAGACACACAGGAGGAAGACCCTGGGGAGACAGAGGCAGAGATTGGAATTCTGGCACAAGCCAAGGATGCCAAGGTTTGTTGGCAACCATCAGAAGCTAGAAAAAAAGGTAAGGAAGGATTCCTACTTGGAGCCTTTGAAGGGAGCATGACCTTGCTGACAGCTTTATTTTGAACTTCTAACCCCTAGAATTGTGAGATAATACACTTCTGTTGTTTTAAACCACCTGGTTTGTGGCATTTTGTCACGGCGGCCCCCAAAAAGGAATGCATCTTGGTTCCCAGCTTAGGGATGCTCCCCTTCTACTGCATGTAATGTGTTTGATCCCCTGGACTACCTGCTCCAGCTGGTGGTTCCCAGGAGGCCACCTACCTGGGGATGTCAGTCCCACATGGCTGCCTTGGCCCAAAGAGCCCTCACCCATCGTCTACCTCTCACATACTCAGAGAGATGGTCTTTCTCAGGGCAGGGGTCCTCTCTGGCTCCCACACAAAGCACTAAGTCAGCCATTGTCTACCCTTTAGATTTCCTGGGAATGAGTCCGGCCCTGTCCATTCTGTCCCCTGCTCAACTTCACCAGGTTTTCCTTTAGAACCCCTCTCATTAGGCCTGAGCAGAAGGTAACAGAAATACTCCCCTCCTCTGGAAATCTTTCCTGAAGACATCTCAGGAATCCCCTTTCTCATTACACTGACCTCTTTTTATACCTTCCATTGGTCTGAGGGGGGTCAAAAGCCTGGAAACTGGTGCAGACCATTTCTTGTTCATATGGGCTTGTCTCTCAATCATTCTGGCAGCTGTTTATGCACCCAGAAAACTTTCTACAGTATGTCCTTGAGATCCTTCAATGACAGTACAGATCATGCTATCTTATTTTTTTTAGCTGCTGTATTTAATTCCCTGGGAAGGCTTTTTCCATAGTTTATTCAGTCATTATCTTGGTGATGAATATTAAGTATTCATCTAAGTATTGTGCTGCTGCAGGTGATCTGAAATCAAATCCTCATACATAGCACCTCGTGCATACGTGTAGTTGTTTTTCTGAGCTAGAAAAGGATGGGTGGGATTACTGAGTCACAGGCTGTATGCTTTCACATGTTTAAATGGTTCTGTTAAATGCTCTGTAATGTGACTGCTGCACCTCTCATTCCCTCCCGTTGGCAGTGTTTGAGGGTGCTCATTTACCCGCTTTCACCAAAGTATTCTCCTAGTTCCTGGTGTAATGCACCCCCTGTTGTCGATGTGTGTTAACATCCATTAACCAACTGCATTGATGAGCTCCTTCACCTGAATACAGCCAACTGACACTCAGCATTCCGTCCCTCCTCATTTCAGCACACTTTCCAGGACAGCAGAAATTGGAAAGCTTTTAAAACAAACTACATTTTTCCACTTTCCTATGGGTAATGTTCTGGGTGCAAATTAGGTCTTGCCAATGAGATGCATTCATTGGAAATGTAAAGGTGGAAATGACGTGGAGGCACCTTCCTGTTGCTTTTGGGGCTGTTTCTGATGTCACGTGTGGTCATGGAATGTAGTGCTTTCCTCCCCCCAAACGTGGTCCAGCGTCCAGTGTTCAGATGTGTGGATGGTGAGAGTGCAAGTGACTTCCGGATACCAGCTACTCGATTCTGAATCTCATCTGCACTGATGTTTTCTTGGACTCAATAGTTCCAATGGCAGCCTCTTGATTTTCTACCTTCCTGGTTGGGACAGACATGAAAGCTTCCCTGGGGGGTGAGTTCTGCATTGTTCTGGGCATCATTCTTGGATTTATATTATATCCGTTAAATCTTGATTTATATTAAATCACATTCTGCATAAAATCCCCTGGGTAGTCTCTGCTTCTTGCAATTGGATCCTGAACGAGACGTGCTTGTGACATGGTACCTGATTTTACTTCTCAGTCACAAGCCATGGCTCTGGTAGCCATAATCAATGGCCTCACTTCCCTTGTCGGTAGGCCAGGTAGTGAAACTCTTGGTATTCATTATAATGGATTCCATAAAAAAGTATTTAGCTGAGCCTAAGCTATTGGACTAACAGGTGAAAGAGACCATATCATATTGTGCCTAAAAGGAGCCCCAGACTTTGGCTCTGTGGCCTGTGTTCCACTCTTGGTTCTGACCATTACTGGCCAAATGACCTTCATTACATCCCTTACCTCTTCTGGGACTGAGTTTTCTGGACTGAGTTTGCAGGGGCACCTGGGTGGCTCAGTCAGTTAAGTATCTGACTTCGGCTCAGGTCATGATCTCACGACTTGTAAGTCCGAGCCCCGCATCGGGCTCTGCGCTGACAGCTCGGAGCCTGGAGCCTGCTTTGGATTCTCTCTCTCCGGAAGAGAATCTCTCTTTCCCTCTCTCTCTGCCTCTCCCCTGCTCGTGCTCTGTCTCTCTCCCTAAAAAATAAACATTAAAAAAATAAAGATTTGCAGATGACTTTTAAGGCCATTTTAGCTCAAAGACTCTTCGATCCTATGAAATCATTATATAAATCCAAGCAAAAGAAATGGTTAACTGCTGAATAATGTCATAGCCCACTAGGTATTAAAAGTCTTGCAAATGATACATTTACTTCCCTTCCCTCTTGTTCTGCTTGTCAGTCTTAGGCACTAAGCCTTCTCTGTTCTGTGTGCTTTCTTTTGTTTCATCTTCCATTAATAGTAAAGTGACATAAAATGGCAGTTCCAGAGAATTAGAGGTGTTGCCATGGAAACAGCCTTGATTCACTGATGTAAACATTAAGCTGTTGATGCTATTCTCTGAGGTGCTGGTAAAAAGGAAAACAGGATAGATGTTACAGTAAGAATGACATTTTGTCTTTAGAGAAAGTGGACCACACTCTGAAGGCTTGATATGAAGGTGTGTGTAACACGTTACCGCAAAGATTCAGATTAACCCCAGGTCTAAAGAGGCTTCCTGACTCAGCAGCTGACATACAGGTACGGGCCCTGTCCCCCTGCACCCGGGGTTACAAAGGAAGCTCAGAACTCACTCACCATAGTCATCCCTCTAGTAGTAGAATTTCACATAAATGGAATCATACTGTGTGTAGTCTTTAGTGTTTCACTTCTTTCCCCTAAAATACTATTTGCGGTATTCATGCATGTGGTTGTACACATACCTCCATTCCCTTTTCTTGATGTATAACATTCTATAATGTGTTGACACCACAATCTGTTTATTCACTTACCAGCAGATAGAAATTTGGGTCGATTTCAGTTTCTGGCTACTGTTAACGCTGCTACCTACAAGTGTGTGTGTGGATATATGTCGTTATTTCCCTCGAGTAACTACCTCCAGTAGGAATGCTGGGTTGTATGGTCAGTGTACAAAGTTTCTTAACTTTGTAAGAAGCTGCCTTATTGTTTTGCCAAGTGGCTGCCATATTTTGTATTCCCACCAACAATGTAAGAGAGAGCCCTCCACAAACTCGGCAATAGGGTATCGTGTCTCAATTTCTGTACGTACCTCAACTTGGACAAGTGCAAGTTTGTGAACCATGCTTTGAGCAGGACTGTTCCAGGCCTTTCACAAGAATACGCCCATGATCCCAAATATCCCAAATGTAATCAGAAAACAGCTAGGCGCTCTGGTTATCCCCCACCAGAACAATGGGATCTAACCCGTTGTTAGAAAGCTCCCCCTGGGTCAAGCAGATGAAAATAAGGCAAGTCTAGTTCTGCAGCTTTTTATGGATTCTTTTAATGCCAAAGCTGGGGTGTACTTTTTGTTTGAGAAACACTTTGAATTTTCTTTCTTTTCTAAATGGTGGAAAATAAACATATTTGTTTTTTAAAATGAATCCTGATCTAGCTCCAGCATGCCTTGTGGTCTCAGCAGCAAGTCCATTAGCATCTTTCTGGCCTCTTTCACAGTGCTTGCATTGACCTTGGAAGAGCCAGACTATAATGGGAAGATGAACAGCTAGCTAGACTCCGGAACAGAGGCAGTGATACATGTGCTTAAATGGGGGTGGATGGAGTCACAGAGCTGCAACTTGAGCCAGAGCTGGGGAGAAAAAAAAAAAAAAATCAAGTTGAGCCCTAATTAGGAGCTATGGAGGATAGAACATTGCCGGAGGGCGTTGCTGAACCAACTTTTCTAACTCAGGTAAGTTTCTTAACGTTTGGTGGGAGGAAGAAGGAAACACACCACTGATCTGAAATGTCAGGAGAGCCTGTTAGCTGTTTTATTTTCTGCCCCTTTGGAAGGTAAATTTGAGTCATTGCACAGTCAGGTGAACCAGGTGCCACACAATTATTTGTGTATTTTTAAATCTGGACTCAACAGCCCCAAGGGTAGTTTCATACAGCTGCTTATCTGTGCTTGAAGAATGTATTAGAGTAAAATATTCAGAAATGCATTAAACATACTTATCTCTAATTACTTGTAGAGAGTGGGCTAGCCCTGAGTGGGGTCATTTTGCTAAATACTGCAGAAGAAATTCCATTAAAAGATTAATTCACTAAGGAAGAGTGTGCTATTCTTAGAATAAAAGTAGTCATAAGGTATAGGAGATACTGCTGAGACAAAGCTGCCGCTGCTGCTAATGGGTTATTTTTGGCAACGTATTTTGGAATGAGGTGCAATTATTGAAGACACATGAAGAATTAGACCTGCATTAAAACAGAGCACTTTTTTTTTTTTTTTTTTTTTTTTTTTTTTTTACAATATAAAGTTTGGGGAAAGTTTATGGTGAAGAGTGTTCTGGGTAAGAGAAAGCCATGGGAGATAAAACATACTATCATTTTGATTTGAAACTCTTCCCTTTTCTTTCTTTGCTGTAATTAGCCATAGGTTACAATGGTTGCAAGGATTAAAATGTAGTTATCTTTTTTTTTTTTTTCAACGTTTATTTATTTTTTGGGACAGAGAGAGTCAGAGCATGAACGGGCGAGGGGCAGAGAGAGAGGGAGACACAGAATCGGAAACAGGCTCCAGGCTCTGAGCCGTCAGCCCAGAGCCCAACGCGGGGCTCGAACTCATGGACCGCGAGATCGTGACCTGGCTGAAGTCGGACGCTTAACCGACTGCGCCACCCAGGTGCCCCAAAATGTAGTTATCTTTTAAGTAAAAATACTTGGTAAAAAAAAATTCAAGCTTACAAATAATGAGGTAAAGAACTGTAAGATGTTTTACATATTTTATATACATTACAAATTTATTGCATGTTCAGTGGGTTGGCGAGTATGAAGTGCTCCTTAAAGGGTTGATTCCAATGAAATACATCATTTAAGTATAGAAATAATTACTTAGACCTTTGGGTTAAGAAAGCTGCTAGGTAGCGAGATACCTGATACCTGATTTGCCCCCCCCCCCCATATACAAACTTTCTAAAACGATTTGTGAAATCAGTTATACATTGCAACTGCCCTGGGGATGAAACACATTGGTCAACTGTCTGTCTCACTCCAGGAGAAGTTTTATTAACTAAGTGTCTAAGAGGCTCCTGATCAGGACGCTGTAAGAATGTTTCCATGTATCCCAGGCTCCAGAGATACGGGGTCCTCACAGGTGACCCACCATTGGTTACGTCTCTACAGAACGCGACAGCTCTGCGAGGCAGTGAAGCCCATTTCGCCCCAATCCCTACCTCTCTGCTTGTACTCCGGGGCTGCAATATCAGTAATGCAATGCTGTGAGGGCAAGTGGGAGCACTGGTTCACTGCAGCCAGGAGCAGAAAGGGAGTACAGGTGTAAAACCAGGGGAGGTGGGGGGGAGTGGGAGTCGCCAGAGGTCTTCGTTTCTATAAATACTTTTAGCAAGCAATGAACTATAAATGACCTCAAATTATTCTGGAAGAACGAACCTTCTAACTGGTTCAACAATTAAGTAGCAGATCTTAGCGGATGTCATAACTTGGTATCTCAATAGGTGGTTAGCCATTTGGGAAAAAGAATAGTTTAGATCCTCATCTCATCTCATACATCAAAATAAATTCCAGATGAACTAAAGAACTGGATGTAAATGATTAACCTATAAAGAATTATCTGAGTTTGGGATGGGGAAGGGCTTTTCAGCTATAAAAATCAATGGAAAAATATTTAAAAAGTGAAATTTATAATAGATTTGACCACAGAAAACACATGTTACTCTGTGTATGTATTTGACAACCACTACAAACAAAAGTATAAAATTGAGTGAATATTTACAAAATTATTAAAGAGGTGAGCTCACTGTTCTAACAAGAACCTCTCTCCCCAAATTAATGTAAAATGAACAAAGGACATGAAAAGGCAATTCATAAATTTAACATTTTATGTAAATAGCAAATAATAAATTAAAATGCCCAGCCTCCTTAGGAACGAACCAAATCTAAATGAAAACAAGATTGTTTCTTTTGAATTATTAAAAGGTAAAGAGTTTTTTAAAAGATGATACACCAATGTCACTTGATAAAGACTCTGTAATCATTGGATAGAGCCATTTGGGATATTTGTCCAATTTTACTTTGCTTCGGTAAATTTTCCTCCATATATTAGTGAACTAGTCAGAAATGGAAGGATTCATATATCAAGATATTATTCATCACTTTATCAAAAGTTTGGAATGACCCCAATGCCCCAACACTTAGAGAAATCTTACATAAATGATAGCCAAAAAAAATATGTTTTAGCTATTTATCTTTTTCTGTAATTAATTTAATTTTCCAAATTGTTGATGGGTACATGAAACTGTAATCAGCAACATGAGGCATATTCAGAGAACAATGAGCTTTTTGAGGTGTAACAAATACTTTATTCTAGTTCAAAATGAAAACAGTTTATTTTTCTGATTATAAAAATAAAATACAGAATTAAAATTAAAAAAAAAAAACAGAGGAACACAGAAAACCCAAACAAAAAAGCAAAAGGGAATAAAATAACACCAGCTGTCAGAGATAAACAGTGCTAAGTCAATGAATATCTTTCCATATAGTCTTCTCTGCATGCACACAGGCATACACTCCACACATAGACTTATGCAATATTATTTTCATGGACTAGAGCATGCTTAAGCTGAATTTCTTTCTTTTTTTAAAAAAATTGAATTAATTTTTTTAATGTTTATTTATTTCTGAGAGAGAGAGAGAGAGAGAGAGAGCCAGAGTGTGATCAGGGGAGAGGCAGAGAGAGCAGGAGACACAGAATCCGAAGCATTCTGGCTCCAAACTGTCAGCACAGAACCTGACGTGGGGCTCAAACTCACAAGCCGTGAGATCATAACCTGAAATGAAGTTGGCTGTTTAACCGATCGAGCCACCCAGGTGCCCCAAGCTGAGTTTATTTCTTGTCATTCAAGGTATTTATAGACATCTTTCCAAGTCAAAATTATACACCCCAGTCATCATTTTTAATGATTGCGTAGGATTCTTTGCCTATTTGCCCCCCAATTTAGTTAACTGTTTTCCCATCGGTGGATATTTTTCTCAATTAGCCAGGGCAGGGCAAACGCAGCTGCGAGTTCGTTTTTTTAGGGGAGATCCCTTAGTACAAAGATGAGAATGCCTTGCACACAGGTAATAAGCTCTTGGAACATAGGCACCAAGCACTCTGGGTAGGGGGTTGTCTGACATCACCAACTTTCAGCTTTCAGCAACCCTTGAAGAAACAGGATTCAAGCTGCCCAAGGAAAGAGAGCCCTTGTTCCTTCTGGAAGATGAATTTGCCTGGCCCCAATGAGCCCACTCTGGGCAACCTGAGCTCACAGGGTCGCTGACCAGACAATCCTGCCTGTCTCTCCCCACAAGGACATTGTCCTGAAGATTCCGAGGAAGATGCCACCTCTCATAAAGATCTACTTCTGGAAAAATTTAAAACTACTGAAGGGCCACTCCCAGAGCTAAAGGGCTGAGCTTGTCATTTTTCTTTCTTTCCAGTCTGGAGTTATGTTGCAAGGAACTCCATGGTCTGTCCCATCAGGCTTGGTTGAACCTGGTTTTCAAATTACTTCCTGCAAAATTCTGCTTTGCATGTTGGAAGCTTACTTTTAACTCTTACTTTCCCATTGCATTTCTGCTGTTCGATTTGAGCTCTTCCCAGCTCCTGCCCAGGGTCCTTAAGTAGGGAGAATGTGGCATAATGCAGAAATGAACAAAGGAACACACATGGACATTAAAAAAAGGAAAAAAAAAACCTTTTTGCATGGCATCCACACATCATTTCACATCCTTTAAATAATAAACTTGCAAGATATTTTAAAGTAATTGCTATCATTATACAGCATTTAAGTAACAGTAGAGTTATCTAAAACTAACCCCAAATAGGACTTCCAATTTTATTCTGCTTAAAAAATTATAATGACTTCCCAAGGCCTACAGTTTAAAGGACCAATCTCTCAGGGGCGCCTGGGTGGCTCAGTCGGTTAAGCGTCTGACTTCAGCCAGGTCACGATCTTGCAGTCCATGAGTTCGAGCCCCGCGTCAGGCTCTGGGCTGATGGCTCAGAGCCTGGAGCCTGCTTCCGATTCTGTGTCTCCCTCTCTCTCTGTGCCTCCCCCCTTCATGCTCTGTCTTTCTCTGTCCCAAAAATAAATAAACGTTGAAAAAAAAAATTAAAAAAAAAAAAAAGGACCAATCTCTTATCCTGAGGGGTAAAAAGACTGTTTATAATCTGACCCAGCTACCTTTCTTCCCTCATTCTCTACCATCCCTTATTACTTACACTATAGAAAAATGTTACCATAATAAACTTCTCATCTTTCCCTCAAATGGCTCATGATGTTTTATCACTTTGTAACTCAGCTGAAGTTTCTGCCTTTACCTAGGGTAGGGGCTTCTCAACTCTGCCCGTTAACATCACCTGGAGAACAGTGAAACACTTTTACTTATTTATATTTCGAATTTTTAAATTTTTAAGTGATCTTAGGTTTATAAGAGTTATGAAGATAGTACATCAAGTCCCTATATGCCCTTCACTAACCCCCCCAGCGTTAACATCTTACATTGCCGTGTTATATTTATCAAAACTAAAAAATCCACAGTGCCAATTTAATAACTCAATATCGACCTCATTTGGATTTCACCCGTTGTCTGCTAATGTCCTTTGTCTGTTCAAAGATCCAAACTAGGAAATCACATCATATTTATGTGATATGTCTCCTTCGTCTCCTTCAATCTGTGAAAACCTCTTTCTCTGTTTTTTTGGAGCCTGAGCCTTTTCTAAGTTTATTTATTTACTTATTTATTTATTGGGAGAGAGAGAGAGAGTGATAGAGAGAGAGAGAGAGAGAGAGAGAGAGAATCCCAAGCAGGCTCCATGTTGTCAGTGCAGAGCCTAATGCGGGGCTCAAAGTCCCAAACCATGAGATCATGACCAGGAGTCAGTCACTTAACTGACAGAGACACCTAGGCTTCTCTGAAGTGTGACATTTCTAAAAAGCACTAGTCATGTATTTTGTAGAAAGTTCCTCGGGTTTGTTTGATATTTTCTCAGCATTAAACTGGGGTTATGGATTTGAAGGAAGGATATCATAGAGGTTGTATGCCCTCTTGTTGTTTCATATGAGGGGATGCATGATATGGCAACATAACTTATTTCTGGTGATGTTAACCTTGATCGCTTACTCAAGGTTTCTCCACTGTGAAGTTACTGTTTTTCTCTTTCTATACCTATTAGTCAGAAAGTCACTAAGGCCAGCCTGTACTCAAGGGAAGGGAATTAAGCCTCACTTTTTGGAAGCAAAAGTACATTAAAAATGTGGAGATAGGGGCGCCTGGGTGGCTCAGTCGGTTAAGCAGCCGACTTCGGCTCAGGTCATGATCTCGCGGTCCGTGAGTTTGAGCCCCAAGTCGGGCTCTGTGCTGACAGCTCAGAGCCTGGAGCCTGTTTCAGATTCTGTGTCTCCCTCTCTCTCTGACCCTCCCCCGTTCATGCTCTGTGTCTCTCTGTCTCAAAAATAAATAAACGTTAAAAAAAATAAAAAAAATGTGGAGATAAGTTAAAACCACCACAGTAACTAAAAAATATTTTGAGGGAGATACTTGGAGGCTATACAAACATCCCATTTTTCTGTGAAGTTTTGCCCTTGATTTTAACATTCATCTATAGGTCTTGCCTCTAGCAATTGTCACTCTGATGTTCTCCAGGTGATTTTCTGTATCCCTCATTTCTTCTATATTTATTAATTGGACTTTTTTTATGTAAGGAAGATTTTCCCCTTCTCCCCACTTATTTAACTATTCAACTGTGTATTTATCAGTATGAACTTGTGGGTATTTATTTTATGTTTTGGGTTATAATCTAAAATCATCTTTGTTTTTTTGCTCAAATTATTCCAGTTTTGGCCACTGGGGAATCCTGCAGGCTGGCCCCTATGTCCTTTTGATATGCTCCCCTCATCCCCCCCCCCCCTTCACTTTTTTGGGTTTTTTTAGACAACACTTTCTTATTCTGATACTACAAATATGCACCGGGTCTATCTTACATTTTCCCTGCTTCAGAATTCGTCATTTCTCTGGGAAGCTCTGCTTCTTTTTATTGGATAATGGTGTTTAGAACCTAAGGTCCCATGTTAGGTGTTTTCATTATTACTGGGCCGTCATTGCTTCTAGGCCCTCTCAGTGGACAGGACTAGGAAACAGATACACAATAACCCAAGAATACACATATACCCGTATTTCTGTATCTTCCCACCTGTGAATATATGAAACGAAACACAAATTCATACTAATACCTTCAACTCTAATCCACCACCACAGGCCTCGTTTTTGCCTTCCCTGAGGAAAATTTTTAATGTCCTTGTCCGGGCCGCAACCCAAGTCAATTAAATCAGAAACTCTGGAGGTTCTGCCTCCACTGTTTTTGTTGTTGTTGTTTGTTCGTTCGTTTGTTTTTTTAAACTCCCCAGGTAAATTTAAAGTTCAGCCAGGGTTGGGAACTACTGGCCTACAGTGGTCTTTCCCAGTTTATCCTTTTGACTAGGACCTACTCAATGACCTAGTGCCTCTATTCAGTCTTCCAGCGTCCCAGGCCATAATGTCCTTCCTCCTTCAAGCTCAGATCGATGCTTTGTTCCTGTTTGTGGTCTAGGCCTTCCTTCATTGACTATACCTACCTTTTTACTTTTTATTTATTTAAAAAAAAATTTTAAATGTTTATTGATTTTTGAGGGACGGAGAGAGAATACAAGCTAGGGAAGGGCAGAGAGAGGGAGACACAGAATCTGAAGCAGGCTCCAGGCTCTGAGCTGTCAGCACAGAGCCTAATGTGGGGCTCGAACTCACGAACCGTGAGATCGTGACCTGAGCCAAAGTCAGAGGCTTAACCAACTGAGCCACCCAGGTGCCCCAACTATGCTTACCTCTTTAGATGTTGGTCTTATTCAACAGTCAATGAGCCCCTCACCTGCAGCTGGTAGTATCATTATCTGCCCCCCTTCATAGTTATCAGACCAAGAGAACAAATATTGGCACTATCAGCCCTAGAAGGGAGACCTCGCAGCAGATCAACCTCACCCCTGGACCCTTCTCAGAGACTAAACGGATTTAGGGAGAAGGGCTGGAGTATCTAGTGATTCTGCTGGGGAGGAAAGGGAGTGGGAAGAAGCTCAAAATCAGGGATATGATTGTAAGGGACCCTATTGTAAGAGTAAGTCATACCTTCAGTCTTATCTGACCTTGGAAGCTTGGGTTACAGAAATAAAAACTACGCACATGCCTGCAGGTTGGAAGAACATAGAGAAATATAATATAAAGAACAGAGAAATATATATTTCTTCATAAAGAAATATAAAGAACATAGAGAATTTATAATTCTATAAATATAGAATTATATCAAGGAGAAAGAGCTAAATGTGTATTCTTGCAGTTGTTAAGGTTATAAAACTCTTTTGATGAAAAATATTATTTTCATATTTTTTTAAATAAAAGTTTCAACATCTACTCCCGACGAAATGAATGTGTAATAAATAACTCTCAGAAGTGGTGGGGTGCCTGGGTGGCTCAGTAGGTCAAGCATCTGACTCTTGATTTCAGCTCAGGTCATGATCTCATGGTCGTGAGATTGAGCCCCACATAGGGCTGGCCCTGAGCATGGAGGCTGCTCGAGATTCTCTCTCTCCTTCTCTCTCTCTACTCCTCCTCCCCTGCCAATAAATAAACATTTAAAAATGTCTCAGAAGTGGCATCAGCCACACCCTGTTTTGCCTCTAGGAGTCAAGGAAGGAGGAACTAATGGGCAGAAAAAAGAATAATTTTAAAATAAGTGATTGATGTATCCAAGTTATTAGTTTAAAAAAGATCAGTTATCAAGGGAAATATAATTTAATAGAAAATTAGGATAATGACAGCGTCCACTATGAGTATACTATTCAAGGACTTGCCTGTTTGGGAAATTGAGTGGTGCTGCTCAAGCCACTTCTGAGTCCGTGGTTGCTAGAACAAAATCAAGAACAACGTAGGGAAAAGAAGTGCATACATAGCACATTTCTAAAAAGAGAGCAACGTATTATGACGACATGTGAGGTCGTTTTTGTTATTGTGACACTGACAACACATTTTTTAAAAATTTATTTATTTATTTTGAGGGAGCAAGTGAGCAGGGGCGGGGCAGAGAGAGAGGGAGAGAGAGAGAGAGAGAGAGAGAGAGAGAGAGAAAATCCCAAGCAGACTCCATGCTCAGTGCAGAGCCCTACGTGGGACTTGATCTCACAACCGTGAGATCCTGACCTGAGCCCAAATCCAGAGCTAGTTGCTTAACCAACTGAGCCACCCAGGCGCCCCCTGACAGCAAAGTTTTAATCAAGATTGACACAGGCGTTTCTCCTCACAGCCCACGCCTTCAGCACAGAAGCTACTGGATAAATATTGTCTCAAGACAAGGGTAGAATTGTAATGGTAGTTGAGTGGGGTGGGAGATTGTCTCGAGGATTCCTTCCATGTACTTCCTCCTCTTTCAGTCTTCCTCTCTCTCCCTGATTCCCATTGCATTGGCCCTGTGGAAAATCATTTGACTTCATAAATAAAGGGAGTACTTGAAAATTTAAAGAGATCTTATAGGAGAAAGGCAACATTTCACCCAAAGGAAGGAACAGTCAGCAGCAGGTCATGAAGCATGGGGAGAAGGCTAGTGGGGGAACTGTTTCTTGGTGAGGGGTCTTTCCTTGAATCATGCCCACCGTCACCACCATCAACCTGGTTCTCAGAGTGGAGTCAAAGAAAAGTTCAAAGTGGCCTGGACTAGGGAGACCTTCATGAATGGTTTACAGACACATAACATTGTAGGAAATCTTACTTGAATTGTTGATAGAAACCTCCCGCTGGAAATGCATGATTTCTTCAGAATCTATATTTGGAATTACACCGTTGTGCTTACAAGCCATTCCCTGGTTATATATGCAGAGTAATCGATATTTAAAAGAATAATAATTTAAAAAAACAGACAAAGGAAAAGCCTGTGCCTTGTCAAGTGCCTCTATTTTGTGCATGCTTAATGTTCTTTAGTAGGAATTTAGCCACACCCCAAGGTTAGGAGCTGTATGGGATTTATCTCAGATTTCCTCAGTCACCACACAGTGTCTGGTACAGAACAAACTGTTATTGAATGAATTTTTAATATTTAAGACCCTAGGAGCAGGTTTTAAGTGAGGGCTAAGTTTGTTATCCTGTTTTTCATGCGTTGGGGAGCTGAGACCCAGAGAGAGTAACTCACTTGTTTCAACCTATTGGAAAAGCAATGACAACACTGGGAACTAAATACTTAATTTCTACCCGTGGTCATTCACTTGTAGGAAATGATTAGCCTGATTTTCCTTTCTGGTAGGCTTGGATCTCATCCGCGGCCATCTTTTCCCTTAGGCACAGTGCCGGGGGCTTGTGACGCTTTGAGGGCCCCCCCCCAAGAACTTTTTAAGCCCTTTTATAATCCGAAGGAAATGTAAGAAATAAAGTTTACAATTTACATTTAATTAAAATATCATTTAATTTTAATTTCAAATTTCAAATTAAATTTAAATAAGAGACATTTTAAATTTCTTTTAAAATCTGAAGAAAAAAGTTCTATCGACACAGTCATAAAGTGTCATCTTTAACAATTTTTTAATGGAGGAGGGGGCCCCACGAGAGTCATAACGCAGCCCCCATGGCTGCTCCCTCCCACCACAAAAGCAAGGAAACACACTGGTGGAGTTCTCTCCAGGACAACAGAAACCACCATCAGTGTAAGACAGGAGCAAAATTTTCCAAAGAATGTTTTTCAATAATAGCTTTTCAACAACCCCCCTTTTAAAGTTAAGCTCATGGAGGTCTAATTTACATACAGAAAAATTCACTCTATTTTCTCTACAGCTGTTATGAGTCTTGACAAATGCATATAGTTGTAAACCCATCAGCACTTGTCAAGATAAAATATATTTCTACCAGCCTCTAATGTTTGCCTAAAAAACCGTAGGAATAGAATTGCCTTTCTCAGAGCAAGAGAGTTAGTGGTGGGGAGCTACAGTCCAAGGGTGTGGACTTAAGACACCTGAAGTTCGAGATACTTATTAGACATCCAAAGAGGAGTACTGAGTAGGCAGTTGGATAAACACGTCTGGAGTTTAGGGGAGAGGTCTTGGGTGGGAGATGTACACTTAGTACTGATCAAGATGTAGAAGATATTTGAGGACGCAAGATGGGAGTGAGTATAGTTACAGAAAAGAAGAATCTCAGAGACTGATCCTAAGCCCACAAGTGTTTAGAAGGACCAGCCAAGAAGATGCAAATAATGGACTTTAATTCATAGGGCTCTTAATTCATGGGTCTTAAGGGATAAATGAACACATGGAAAGTACTTAGAACAAGCACCTAGGAAGTGCTTAGTAAATGAGAGCCTTATTTTTTTATTTATTTAACAATGTGATCCCCTAAGGGTATGAGTGAGACCTAAAGTTATATTTAATTATAAGATTTATTTATTTTTATTTTTTTAATTTTATTTATTCTTCTTAAAAACATTTTTTTAATGTTTATTTTTGAGAGAGAGAGAGAGACAGAGTGTGAACAGGGGAGAGGCAGAGAGAGAAGGAGACCAGAATCCGAAGCAGGCTCCAGGCTCCGAGCTGTCAGCACAGAGCCTGACGTGGGGCTTGAACTCACAAACCGTGAGATCATGACCTGAGCCGAAGCCAGACACTCAACTGACTGAGCCACCCAGGTGCCCCAATTACAAGATTTATTAATTCTACAAATATGTATTAAGTGTCCACTGTCCACTAAACATCGACTTGGGTGCTGGGTAAATGACGGTGACAAAGTGGACAAAATTCTTTGCCCTCTAGTGAGATGATAGGTGGGAGGGACAGACAACCAACAAAATGGAAACAGTAAAGTATAGACTATATGAGAGGGAGAGGAGACCCTCCACCGAAAATAAATTGCCGGGGGCAGGGAAAAGTGGAAGCATTTTAAATCTGGTAGTGTTCCTGGAAGGCGTTACTGATACGGTGACGTTTAGAGGTGAGGGAGAGCAAATGGGGAAACAGAATTTCTAGCAGAGGGAAAGCAGAGACCCTGATGTGGGAGCCTGTTTGAGGTGCCCGAGGAGCCAGAGTGACCCGGAACAGCATGAGTACAGGGGAAGAACAGAAGGCCGAGAGGGCAGGGTGGGGGCATTGGGCATCACGTGGGGCCTTATAAGTCATGTTCATGACTTCGGCTCTTATTCTCGGTGAGTTAGGAGTCAGTGGAGGCTGAGCTGCCCTCCATTCTCTTCCCATTTTATAAGCATTTTTGTCGTATGCCAGATCTTCCTGTGAGGACACACTGAAAGCTGAATACTAGTTATAGCCAAGGTCTCTAAAAGCAGTAGAGTACAATTGGGAATGACTTGGCATTAAGAACTTTAAACTTCCTTCATTCCTTCATTTATTGATCACAGGAAGTAAAAACAGCCGCCCTTACAGCACCGATTCAAGCAGCAGCACCAAGATGAAATGCTTAGTATTTACGTAACAGTTATAGCGCCACGTCCTGGATTAGTATCAATTTAAAGAAGTACTGTCTGTGTAGGAATCCCAAGGGCCTCCTCTTACAGCGGAGGAAACTGAAGCCAGAAATGTTAGGCGCCTTCCCCAAGGTCAGATGCCGCAGAAAGTGATGCTGGTATTTTCTTTGCAGCCGAGGGGTCTACAAAGCACTGGAAGCCTCCTGTTTTCTTTTTGTACCTCCATTAGCATCAGATACAATGTTGGGTCAAATAATACGGCTCAACTACAAAAGGGCAGGCAGATTCTCATGATGCTCTGCTATTAAATAAAAAAGCCGATGGTGAACAGGCCATCCCTTCCCCCCTTCCCTTTGCCTGTATCAAATACAGAAAGTGGTCTTTGTAGGAATTCAACCCATTGTCACTGCCGCGCTGACCCACTCAGCTGGGCAGCTGCTTGCAACTCAAGGAGTCTGCTACGGAACCGCCAGCAGGAGGGAGAAGCTGGGCAGCCTGGGACAGGGGATTTAATTCACTGGCTTCCTTTGTTATATCCTGAAAACGAAAAGATTTGAAGAGACGATCTCTGAGATCTCTTTTGGCTTGGAAATTTTGTGATTCTGACGGGAGAGTTGCTGGAGATTTTGTGCACATCAGAGACACAAGACGGACAAAATGTGCCCCCTCTCTTCTTGCTTTCTTTTTTTTTTTAAGTTTATTTGTTTATTTTGAGAAAGACACAGATAGCACGGGTGGGGGAGGGGCAGAAGAGAGGGAGAGACAGAGAATTCCACGTAGGTTACATGCTGTCAGCACAGAGTCCTATGCAAGGCTTGAACCCACAAAGCCAGGAGATCATGACCTGAGCCGAAACAAAGAGTCGGTCGCTTAACCGACTGAACCACCGAGGCGCCCCTATTCTTGCTTTTTTTTTTCTCTGTGGCTAACACTGGTACCAGAAATGTAAGTAACCTGTGTTAAAAAAAAACCCTTTCTGTTTCTAATTAACTTCTCTCCTTTCTAATGCCTTTTGTTTCCTCTGATTCACAGTCAACTTTGGGTTTCTATAAACTTCTTAAAGGCTTGAGTCAAGCTTTCTTGTAACTTTTCAGGGGGAGGGCATGGGAAGGAAAAAGAAAGAGAAAGGCTCTTGTTTCCACACACACCAGCCCGGAGCAGCATCTGGCCCGATTTGGACAAAGCAAATGAAAGGGGGGAAAGGAGTTCTCACTCACTGGAAGAAAACAGAAACGGCAAAGCACAGAAGCTTCCCTCTGGCCAGCCTCCCCATTGTGTTTCCCCCTCTTTGCCGTCTCCCAAGGGCTAGATACCCGACACTCTCTTGTACCAAGGTTCTCACGACATTGACAGTTTAGTGGGAACCCACATCCCAGCCCCGGGGGGATCTCCCACTGCTTTCCCATGGACTGTCCATCCCGCAGTCCGGGAGGGTATGTCGGCACGCAAGCAGAACAAGGGAAGGCCATGACAGCAGGTGCCAGGTGACATGCCTGCTCCGAGGCCCCCAGTGGCCAGGCTTGGCCAGCCAGGCTGTGAAACCAAAGACCAGCCCAGCCGTGCACACAGAGACTCTCAGCCCCCTGGCTTCATTACTATGCAATTAGGGCTCTGCCCGGCCCTGCACGGGGGCTGCTGCAAGCATTGCTCTGGGGACTGTCTCTTTGTCAAGTGGGGCTGGAAGGTGGACACCAGGGGCCTTGGCTCTCTCCTTGCTTCTCCTTTCCCCTTTGTCTTCTTTCTCAGCTCTCTCTCTTTCTCCTCCTTTTCTCTTTCATATTTTCCTTTCTTTTTCTCTACTCTTTCCCTCTTTCCTAACCCCTCTCCCTCATCCCCCTCTCCGTTCCCCCGTGTCTCCCATCTGTCGCTTTTCTTCCCCTGCTCTCTCTCTGCCACTTTGGCATTTGGAAGGTTTACCTGATGGTTGCTCAAGAGCTGCTGACGTACCGGGTGTCCAGGCAGATGCACCCGTCTCCCTCGATGCTCAACATAAACACGCAATTGTCACCTAGAGGATTGGGAAAGGGGCAGGACATTTTCTTCATGCTCATTCCTGCAAAGACTTTCTTTGGACTTCATGAGTCAGTTGGATTATTGTCTTTGGATTCTCTCTCTTTCTTCCTGATACCCTAGCGAGACACTGGAAAGCTTTGTTTCAAATACCATAGTTAATCTGAAATGAGACATTGTGGGATCCTTAAGAAATCAGGACTGGATTTCACAGGGATTAGGCAAAGGAAGTTACCCACTAACCTCCATTTCATTACATACCAAAGTCCTCTCTGAGACCCTTCTCATCACTCGGGTAGGGACTCCCAGAAAACTGGTGTTTAATCCCTCGGCACCTCATTCAGAGAGATTATAATACCTACACCTCAGGTTTATGAGGATTAAGCAAGACAATGAGGAACCTTATCTTGCCCCGCACAGTGTGGGCTGTAGAGCCAGTGAGCAATACCTTGACCTTCTTGTCCCCTTTCTGCCCTTGACACTGGGGAGAAACTTGGGCTGCAGACCTTACTCCAGAAAACCACCAGGTGGCACTAATTTAGAGAACCTGTCCTCGACCATGTAAAAGCACTTGGGAATTTACTACCATGCCATTTCCTCAATATTTACCTGAGACTGGGAGAAAGATAGGGGAAGCGAGTTAATGTTTGACCAGAAAGGGGAGGGCTTTATTTTTGTTTCACATATTGAAGTCACGAGATAACGTCCTTTCCTCTGTAAACCAAGAGACTTTGAGGGCTGTGTCCATGGAACAGGTGAAGGCACCCGGCTGTCCAGAGATACATAAAACCTGGGAAGACACTGGCACCACACCCACTTACCTTCCACCTGTCCAAGGTGTCTTCTCCCTGAGTTGCAGAGGGAGGGTAAGAGGGAACAGAGCTCAGGGCTTCTGAGAGGTTTGGAGTACGAGGGGAGATACTCATCATTGCTGTTTTTCACTCTGATAATCTGAGGATAAAGCTATTTATGGGACAAGAGCAGTTTTTAGGTTCCAGGTTAATTCTCCAAAACAGTGAACGGCTTGTCACTGGGAGGAGTCAGGCAGGCGTTAAATAACGACCTGTGTAGACGCTGAGGGTGGGTGGGTAGGGGTCCTATACTGAGCAAGAGGGTCTCCCAGGTGACCCTTAGAATTCCTTCTGATGGCGCCTGTTTCTCGAAAACATGAAAGACTGGACTAGGTGTGGCAGGCTGCCTGGCCTTCCTTACCCACATCCTGCCCACTTTGTCTGAGTCTGGAGCTGCAGGAGGGTACTGGGAATGAGGCAGCAACCATTTAAGGCAAGATGTAAACATTCTTGCCTCTGAGGCCCAAACCTTTGCAGATTTCACCTCCTCTGTGTCGGGGTGGAGGAGGAGAGGAGAGCTTGGCATTTACTGAGGGGTCCACTGAGGGGAAAAACTAAAAGGGAGCCAAACTGGGAACTTGTCACTTTGAGAATGTGATGCCGTTGTGACCATTTAAGTAAATATTTGCGATTGACTCAGGCTAAGAGCATGAAGTACCTCTTCTGCTGAGATGGGGGGGGGGGCATGTCTCACTGTGCCAGCACATGAATAATCAAAGTGCTTCTTTTCTTCACTGTTACCCTCACCATTATATTGATTTTCATTGTCCCGAAAGCTTGCTTAGTAGTCAGTAACACATTTTCTAGAATGTCTGTTAAGGAGCTTGAAGACAAAGAGTCCAGATTTGACTCTTGGGCCACTGGCCTTGGGTAACTGACGTGGGTAATCTTGCTAAACCTCCGTTCCTTCATCTGGTTAGATGCCTCACCTAGCACCTGTAAGAAGTAGATGAAATCATATAAAAGACCTCAGTCCAGTGCCTGGCACAGACCTATTAGTGTCACATTATCATGATGTGGGAAACTTCTTTTGCAGTTCTGCAATATTTCAAAAGGAGGCTTAGGGAATATACCAGGCCATGAACATGTGAATTCATGTGTACGCTTTCTTATAGAGGTCAATTTACTATTGATCTTGAAAGGCAATTTGCAAAGTGGAGACAAGAAATTGTGCAGTGAGATTAAAACAGACTCAACTGACAAAGTACTGACATAGCTAGAAGCTAAAGCACACACGAGAAGAGAAGGATGAGCTGCTATCTCATGGCAAGAGGAAGCAGCAAAACCCAAGGCAGGCAAATTTGCTTTACAACCATCACATGCTCCGTAGCCATGCTCCACGTGAAAATGTATGTTGAACAGGCCCTTGGCTACCGCAATATCTGAGGCAGTTGGAACCAATGACAGCAAACTTCCTCAGATTACAGTCCAATAATTCTTTGAGAAAAACGAGCCGATTTTCAGTCCATTTTTGCATTTGTTTCCACAACAAAATACAATCTTATTTTGGCAGATGTCACACAATGCTTTGGAAACTTGAGGTCGTGCTTTTCATCTTCTGGTCCAACCAAAGGCAACGTCGGAGAATACTTGCTGATGGCCAACCTCCAAACGGTTTTCTGTCATTCAGACTCACTAATAAGGTGATTTCCCATGTTGCCCAGAGAAGCACGACCTATTTGATTTTTAATGTGCATAATTTTTTTCACTGTCAAAATGTTTCATAGACTCCCATGCGACGTGGGTGGTTTTTGACTTCCTGGAGACTCGATTTCCTTTCACAAAAGCATTTCCTTCCCAATTTTGGTCCCTATGCCCAGAGGGGGGGCAAGGGGCACACGAGACTGGGCACAGCCAGTCTCATTATCCCTGTCCTCTGGTCACGTAGATTGTGACCAGAGTTGGCTCAGAGATGGCCAGACCACCTAGTCATAGCACGGAGGTGGTAGGAGATCTTTGCTGGGTATTCTGGCTAAGATTCCCCCTGCCTTCTGCTGGATTGGGTGTCGAGAGAGATGAGGGCCTGAAGCTCTGGAGCCCCTCCTGGAGCCTCACAAAGGAACCCCTCTGTAGAAGCTGAGGCCAGACAGGAAGACTGGTTCCCTGCGGCATCACTGGAGCCATCTCTTTCCCTTGACTTTTCACTTAAGTGAGACAATAACTTTTTCATGTGTTAATCCAGTTTGCATTGGAGTCCCTACCACTGCCACCGGGAAATCAATGCTTACCACAGGCATTGTTGTGTAGATTAATGGGCTAATCCAGGGGGAAGCACTTAGGACAGGGCCTAGCCTAGGAACGCACAATGAGCCTTATCTGTAGCGGCAGCACCAAGAGTCACTAAGACGGTGGACTAGGATGTTCCAGGAAATCTTCCTGAAGGGTCTGGTGGTTTGGGAGGGACAGAGAAACGTGGAGAAGAGGGAGACAAAGGAATGAGAATTTCAGGTAGCGGGAGTAAAGGGAGGAATGTATAATGCATATTGGAGGCACACTGAGAAGAAACCAACCAAGAGGTTGGAGACTCAAGGAGGGGAAAACGGGAGATCAGCCAGCCTGGCCCAGGTCTTAAGCTAAAGAGCTCGGGCTCTGTCCTGTAAGATAGAGAGAGATAGTAAGCACCTGGCTTGATGTGACAAATCAGCATGAATCTGACAAATCTCTGCCCGCAGTCAATAGTGTGGATGGAGGCCATTTCCAACTGAGGTAGCCCAGGCCTACACCAAAGCAGGGTCAAAGGGTGGAGGGGAGGGCAACAGAGCGCATGGGTGCAATGTTCGTAGCACCGTGCACTCAGCTCTTCTGTTCATGACCTCCTCCTTGCAGGGGATGTATTACCAGCCTCGGAGCGCCAGATGCCTATTAGCCTTTGTCCCTGAGCAAGAAGAATGGAGATTCCCTGGCATTCGCTTTGTTTGGCTTGCCCGGTGATTATCAGTTTTCTGTTTCTGCTCCCTCACCACGCCCTCTGAGTCACCCTGTGTGCTAGAGGTGTGTGCTCCTTTACAGAGTTTTATGAGAAATGTCTTTTTCTTCTACACGTCTCATTTTAAGTCGTACATTCCATTTCTATTGCTCTCCTTTACTTCTTGTGAGTTTGGAAGGTAGTCCTGGTAGAATGTTGCTCCCTAAAGCACAGAAGCATTAAACAATTAGGCGTTAACTCGACACACAGATTGTATCAGAGCATCAAAGGTAGAACAAAGCAAAGTTTGCTTTGCACAACTGTTCCCGTGGTACTGGGGGAGAAGCCCTAGTGAGAGTCAGGGGACCTGAATTCTAGTCTTGGTTGCTTCACTAACAACCTTGTGGCCTTGGCCACGCTCCTTAATATTTCTGTCCCTGAGTTTTCTCATCTATAAAATGAAAAGGAGCTCTAAATTTATCTGAGGCGCTCTAAATTTGCTCCCAGCTCAATAATTCTCAACATCTGTGTTGTGAGCCAGCAGTGGGTACAGTTCTGTAATAGGATAAGGGAAAGGAAAAGACTTTGCTCTGCAAGGGCAATATCATTCCAGGCCATTGTTGCTTGGTTAGTTCTGTTGGTCCCATGCAAAGTAGCCTGAATAGGACAGACTACCATACTTTCAGGAAGCACTACATTTTACTGTACTCTTATTGGATCTGTGGATAAAATGGAGCCCCCATTACAGATTTTCCCCATAAGTAAATAGGAGTCTATAGTTTAAGGAGGCTTGTTTAGTATACCAGATGGAGGCCAGGAGGTGTCATGGTTAGAACAGTTCAAATTTCTACTCTGTTCCTGACAGCCTGGGTGACCTTGGAAAGGCACTTCACTTGCTTGAGCCTTTGTTTCCTTATGTGTAACTGCAGATAATAATACAAACCGGATGGATATATTTTAAGCGATATATATGTACATAATGTGTTTAACACACGCTGTGGACTTAGCAAGGGCTCAATAATTGATGGCTACGAGAAATAGTGGTAAAAACTGCTAATTTCTCAGGTTGTTTTCTGCAGCCTCAGTTCTTCAACCGTGGAAATGGATCTAAATTCTTACAGCTCCCATTACCGCCCCTGAAAATAACTAATCAGGAACTTAACTGATCTATGCTACACAGCGTAGTGGGCCCTTGGCATTTATCTGGGCCCAAGATTTTCTCTAATACCTAAGTTTGCACATACAAAGACGTTGAGGCAGGCTCCTATTTTTCCCATGCACTATGTCTCCTTCACATACTCTGTTTGCCTACTTCACATCACAGACCAGTTCCACCATCATTAACATTTTTCTCTTTCACTTGATGGCAGTTTCTTTTTCCATGAAGAAAAGCAATTTAAAAAGTCATTTCAGCAGAAAGGCTGGGTGTGCATTAGTGAGTGGCAGGTAGCAAAGTCACGGGGGATGTGAGTGCTGGGCAGTTTCCCGGTTTGTTCAGTGGCTGTATTACTGCTCCCACACACCAGCCCGGCAGCAGACAAGTGAAATTTGTGCCCCAGTCAAGTGACAGCTTTCTGTGTGTCATGTACCATTGGGATGACTGAAGAGAAGCTGCAGCTATCAATATCTAATCTGTGACTGATAAATCCATGGATGCCAACATACTCTGAGGCCGCTGGGGGGGCCAGGACAGATATAACAATTCAGATGAGAGGTGATCGGTTCTCTTTCAAACCAAAAGAAAGGACCTTTGACTTAAAATGCATAGAAATCCTTGATACAACCTTGCTCCATTACTAGTTAAAACTTAGGGAATGACTGAAACGTCTCTCTAAGTTCTTTCCTTTGTACCATCCTTCAAATAAAGTCATTTGGTATCTAGACCCCCCCCCCAAAAAAGGAAGGAAATAAAAAAGAAAAACAACTTAGAAAATGACCCCAAACCAAGCATACTAGTCTCAGTATTGCCAGAATGGCCAAACATATACAGCCTCTTGGAGCTCTGCTATCTGGAGGAGTCAGACAGCAAGCCTATAATGAAGCAGGAAAGCAGTTCAGGTAGGGTCCCATCTCTTTGGCCCCAGCTCAGAAAAACAGCCTTTACTAAGGAGAAACCTGAGCAGCCGTCTCTCTATTGCACAATTATTACTAGATGAACAGCAGCAAGAGTCAGGATAAGGCCGGGTGGCCGGAGATGCAGCAGTGGTGTGCAAGAAAAACATATACAAGGTGTGAGAAATTTGGCAGCATCCATAATATTGCCTTCTCCATATTGTTAACTTCGTTCTTTAGAAAATTTTCTTTCTTCTGTGTCGTCTTGTTTTGAGTCTCTTAGAAGCAATAACTGTGATTGCTTCTTCAAACTCAAACTCACAGTGTCTGTTACCCAATGTAGAAATCTAATTCGTTTGTATTTATTGTTGTAATTATTCAGGTTACTTTTATTTCTATCATCCTGTTTTAATGCTTTTCTTTAATACCTCTCTCTTCTTTGTGGTCATGTTACTCTACAAACTGTATTTTGTTTGTTTTTATCTAATCTAGCATCTTTGAATTTTAGTAGCAGTATTACTTAATTCATATCTCTTAAATTGTTAAGTTCATTATTTGAAATGATGTTTTTTGACACTGGCTCTATCAAGACAAACCATTTTTTTACCCTTTTATTTCATCATACCTTCTTCTCCCTCATGTTTTATTTGTTCATGTATACTGGTATTTTGAACCTAGGATATTGCTATTAAGCTATCTTTTAATCATATATCTTCTTTTTTTTAATGTTTATTTATTTTGAGGGAGAGAGACAGAATGTGAGCGGAGGAGGGCAGAGAGAGAGGGAGACACAGAATCCGAAGCAGGCTCCAGGCTCTGAGCTGTCAGCACAGAGCCTGACGTGGGGCTCAAACTCACAAACTGCGAGATGATGATCTGAGCCAAAGTCGGACGCTCAACTGACTGAGCCACCCAGGCCCTCCTAATTATATATCTTCTTTATGAAGAACTGATTTAGGCCTTTGTGTTTGTAACCTATTTGTACAATGGCTATTTTGATTCAATGCTATATTTCATGGGTTTTGAAGGTCACCACTAATCTCTTGATAGTAAGAGTTTCTGCTGTTGAGTTCTCAATTGTGATCTCTCAGAGCATCATTTCCAATGAATTATTTCAGTTGAGATATTTTCTGAACTCTCACATATCTATGGCTTTCCAGACCAATGACAACTTGTCTAGATATACATTTTTTTCACTCACAACCTCAAAATTCTAAGAATTCTATTGTTTATGGATATTAGTGCAACAGAAGTAAAACTCTGTGATGAATCTGATTCACTCCTCTGTAATAACTTTTCTTCTTCACGGAATCAGAAATGATATTACCCTGACTTGCACGTGCATACATCAACATATAACAGAAAAACTGAAAGTGTCTCATGTTCCCATATCCCGGACTTAAACATTGTTAATTCCTTGCTATAATTTCCTCCAAACAGTTTTCTTTGCATATATTAGCATTATTACTAACATAATAGTTTTTTCATTTTATAAAAATGGGGCTACAGAAGCATCTCATTTAATTCACCTAAATGATGATGATGATTTGAGATAATATCTTCTGTCTCTTGAATGCTATTCAAAATATGCGTTCAGTGAGTATACTGTTACTGTTTACTGCCATATATTCTCTCTATACTGTGTACTGTTCTAGAGTCTCAGCCTAATGAGAACCAGAAGAGCAGATCTGATTGCACATCCTTGGTCAACGAGGGCTTATGTTCCCCATTGCGACTGCCCTTAAGCAATGAGAGTTCCACGGTCTCTCACAGGTTGTTATGCAATACATGTCATTTGTGCTCCTGTGGTTTTTCTTTCTACTTTTTGTTTTGAATTCTGGAAGAAACTTTAACCTCCTATTGGCTAGCAAAGGGTTTACTGGTGCCTAACACTTGCAGTCCGTGCCTAAACACTTGCCGGCCTCCACAGCGCTGCACCTGGCCCAAAGGAACAAAAGAAGAGAATCATGCTAGAACTTAAAATGAAAGCATTGAACTTCCATGGTACTTGTGACAGCAAGGGTCTGGGAAACAGGGGATAAAGATTAACAGGTGATTGGTGACTGTGGGAACTCCTTGACATGATGAAGGTCATCATAAATAATATCTCAGCCTGGAAGGATGGGCCTACGGTGACATCACCGGCAGCTGGAATCATGTAACTATTTCAAGGAGTTTAAGGACCAGGGCGAAGCAATGGCCCATGTTGGAGGTAAAGGATGCAGTTCCCTAAGCAGAGGGCTGCAGTGCCTGCGTCACGGGCTGACTCAGCTAGAGCTTCCATTTCCAGGAGCTAATCAGTCCCCCACACTAACCAGAGCGTGTGTATAGAGTACGAAGTATTTTACCAGCATCATTTTAATATTTTTAACTTTATAAAACATCCATACGTTCGGGACATCATTCATGTCAGCATGTGTACAGTCTATCTCATTCTTTCCAAAGACTCCATAACATTTCTTTGTATTAACCTACTAGCATCTATCAAATGAATCCCCTCTTAATGGACATCTGGGTTGTTTCCAGTTTTCTGTATTACAAACAATGCTGCAATTGCCATAATGCCCATAGAAGATGCAATTTTTAATTTACACTTCCATCTCGCTTTTGAGGATGTTGACTTGTCTATGCCCTCGCCAATATGAGGGCTTATCAAGTGTTTTAAATGTTTTGCAATTTATAAGTGAAAATAATATCTAACTGTGTTTAACTTGCAGGTCTTTAATATTTGTAAACTGAGATAGCTTTTCATGCTTGCAGGACATTTGCACCTCAAATTCTAGATGCTCCTGGTTCGTGTCATTTGCCCATTTTTCTTTTGGGTGTGTTTGTAACCCGAAAAACTTGGAAATAACTGAATTGTCTAATATGTTTCATACATTTCATATAAAAATATTATATAGTCATTACAAATTATATTTTCAGAGGAGTTTTGATGATGGAAAGCCATTATCTGGTAAGTGAAAATTAAACAGAATATAAAAGTGTATATAATGTATGATACTGTTTTTTTTTTTTTTAATTCATGAAAAAAAGCCTGGGGGGAAATGCACGCATATATGAATGTGATTTGAGGAGGTGAAATCGTAGGTAATGTTAACACTTTCATCATAAATTTTAGTGTTTTCCAAAATTACTATAAGGCATGGCTCCTTATATCATCACAAAGAGCAGAAGTGCTATGGTTTTGTGATGATGGCTGACCTCTGCCACTTGTACTGTTCTGTACTTTAAGGGCACTGGTGGTCGGGATCTGAGATCTATTAACACACGAGCTCTTTAAGTCAGGACAGAACTGTCTTTAAGACCACTGAGTGCAGAGAAAACAGGCAGCTGGCAGTCAGTCCGGTCCAGTGGGTCCACACCGAATTGTGGTGGGGGCCCTACGGGTCCTTTGATGGCCACTGACTGATCCAAACCAAAGCAAGTCCTTTGGTTCCGGTTTGGTTTTGGTATTTGTGGGTGACTGATACGTGCTTCCGAGGATTTCATTTGCATGTAAATTTCTTGTTATGGACAATAGGTTATCTCCTAAGTAAATTATGAAAGATTATTACAGCTTGATAGTCATGAATAAAATGGGACTATTTCTAGGGCACTTGAAGTTTCCACACATTTTCCAGCCTTTTCAATCCAAATACAGTGCCTCAGCTTCATCTCAAAAGGTCTTCCCGGGAGCCTGTTGTCCACCCCGTCTCATTTCGCTCAGGGACTCCCGATTTCCCGTTGGTTATCTCCAGTGCCATGACCTGCAAGCCGGAGGCTTCTCTGGGTCCCTTCCTAATCCCCCAGGGATTCCTAAGCGTGGCAGCTGGCATAACAGAGTTGACTGAAGATTGGAGGTTCGCAGTGGGGCTCTGCGGTGCAGAAAAAGAAAACAGGCAGCAGACAGCATGGTATCAGCATAAGACCATCACAAATACTGCCTCTCTCCTGGGCCCGGCGGGCCTTTCTGCAAACTGCGGGCATCTGCTTCCTGCAAACTAGAGCATCTTCTCCCATCTTTGCTTCTCACTGAGTCCCCACCCCTTGGTCCCCCACGCTGTCTCCTATCCAGTTGGGGGAAACCCCAAGAGCCCACAGCACAACAAATGTGTGTTGCTGTCCACGAAAGGTTCCTTTTTTACGGAGGGAAATTTTAGCCTTGTTCTGTTCAAATCGCTCCCGCCCAGATTAAGTGTAAGCAAAAGTCTATTAAAGCATTTCCCGTTAAAAAAAAAAAAAATCGTTCCCAAGAAAAAATTCTACAGTTACTCCCTTGAAGTAAGGAGCATAAACAGCAAAGAGTCCTTAAAACAGCAAGGCTCTCCCCCTCCTACTCTAGAGCCTATGGTGTCCTCTCATTCAGTCCTTTGTTACAGGTGCTGCCACAATGGCTGTTTACTAACCAGAATGGAAATATTTCTGTATTTTAGTAACCAGTAGGCTTTGCATATTTTAATAGTTTAGAGTGTATCTACTACGTGTCAGCCCAGAATGTAGAGATACAGAATTATAGAATCCCTGAGTTGGGAGATGCTGGCAGTCTCTAAAAAGTCATCTGAATGATGCCTCCAGACAGTGAGGTCCTCAGATGCAAAGCCTACACTGCCTCCTGCAGTGACTGTCACCCAGCAGATGCTCCGTGACTGATGACCTGTTGGGTTCAATGAGAGAACAAGCCAGCAATCATCGCTGCATCATTGACCAATTGCCAGCTAGCCTTTTCTCATCGTCTCGAGTGTTAGGTAACTCGTTACCATGTAAAGCAGCTGGCGATTTTGTGGATCTGTCCCATTTTTGTGTGGGAAAATGTGACTTCCAGTAATTTTACGCTTTTGTTTACTAATAAATGTTTATAGCAAACGTCTGGATCTCTATATATTACACATATAGTATTAGATATGTACCATATGTGTTAACATATGTCTGTTATATACATTTCTATTCTGATCTCTGTCTCTTTGCAGGCAACTTTCTTTTCCTATCACAACTCCTTGGCCTCAAGACTTTTCTATTTTTCATGCGTTAGCAGTAGCAGATGGGAATCGCTAGCTGGGAGGTGGAGATGTGGATGCAAAAGGTACATGGAAACCAGGAAGAGTGAAGGACAGACAGAAGGGGTGTGGAGGCCTCCTCTCTCTTGTGGAATCATTTACACGGACCTTGAACACCAGAGCTCTGCACAGGGTGGGGAAACAATTAATGCTCTTGGGACAGCTGATGGCTTTGACAGCCCAGAGTGATTGGCACACAAGTGTGTTGGAGAAAGTAGTTCGGCTACAGGCTCAAGCTAGTCATGACACATGCAGCCATGCTGTACTTTAAAATCCAGCAATCCCAAACCTAGTATGACTGGGCAGATGTTTGTTAAATTGCCTTTGTAGCTCTTTTGGGGCTGAATTTGCTCTACTCTCAATGTTTAAATTTTTTTTTTTTAATGTTTATTTTTGAGAGAGAGAGAGACAGAGACAGAGAGTGAGTGGGGGAGGAGCAGAGAGAGAGGGAGACAGAATCTGAAGCAGACTCCAGGCTCTGAGGTGTCAGCACAGAGCCTGGCGTGGGGCTTGAACCCATGAGCCATGAGATCGTGACCTGAACCAAAGTTGGATGCTTAACTGACTGAACCACCCAGGCGTTCCTCTACTCTCCATGTTTAATATGAGAATGATTATTGTTGTGGTTATTAATGATAATGTGAACAAAATGCAAAGTGCTTAACATAAATGATTTCCACTTCTCATAACACTACCATGATATGAACATTATTAGTTTCATCTTACAGATAAAGATCACACAGAAAATAAGACAGCCAGGCAGTAAATAGATCTAAAGTCCATATACCCCTTCCTCTCACCTGAATTCATGCCAAGTAACACAAAGATCCCTGTTTGCTCCCGACCAGGGCAAAACTGTAGGCTTACACTCTTCCCTCCTCCAGAAAGATAGGGGAGGTTCCCAGGTTTCCTATTTCCTCCTATTTTCATCAAAATAGGAACCTTAGTATTGTCTCATTCAAGCATAACAAAGAGAAATAGGGTAGTTTTTGAAAGGCTCAAGAGAAGGAGTAAGAAGGATGGAAATTTTATAGCTGCCTAAACACCCCAGAACACAGCACTACCTATACATTTAACCTGCTGTATAGGAATAACATGGTCTTGTTACATTTTAGAAATGACACCTCACAACTGCCAAAAACACTGGCCTCGACATATCTGATCATCAGAGAAGTGTCCACATGAATACATACACAGACACATGGATGCATGTACTATATATGTGTCCCGTCGGTCCTCATTATTCACAGAACCCACATTTGTGAACCGAACCCACCTATTTGTTAAAATTTATTTGTAACCCCAAAATCCATACTCACAGCACTTTGGCAGTCATTCACAGACAGGCACAGAGCAGTGAAAACTTTGAGTCACCGATAGGCTCCTTCCCAGCTGAGGTTGAACAGGGCAACGCCTCGATTTCCTGTTTTAGCTCTCACACAGTAAACAGGTGTCTTTTTCATGATCTATTTAGTGCCTTGTTAATTCATATTTTTGTGGGCTTTTTGCTGATGATTTTGCTGTTTATAATGGCCCCCAAGTATCTGAAGTGCTATCTCGTGTCCCTAAGCACATGTGGGGCTGTGATGTGCCCTCCAGAGAAAATACGTGTGTTAGGCCAGCTTCATCAGGCATGACTTAATAATGCTGTTGGTCATGAGTTCAGTATATTAATGAAGCTGCAGTATATATCAAATAAAGTGCCTTTACACAGAAACACACAGAAAACAAGGTTATGTATTAATCAGTTTAAGAAAGTGTTGTGACCAGAGGCACCCAGGAGCCTACCCCTGTATTTCCCCAAGGAACTTGCTAATTCAGTGTTCATGGTGACTCTATAGACCATAACTACTGTGACTAACAAGAACCAGCTGTATACTTATATACATAGTGTATATACACTATGTATACACTATGTATATATGTATATAGTGTATATACACGTGTGTATATATATATATAGTTTACAGTGTATATATGTATATAGCGTATATAAGTGTACATAGTGTGTGTGTGTGTGTGTGTGTGTGTATTTGTGTAGTACCTTATCCTAATTCACTGAGGCTCTGAAAACTTAATGCTATAAGAGTTAAATGATACTTGGTACACCCAGGTGGCTCAGTTGGTTAAGCATCTGACTTCAGCTCAGGTCATGATCTTGCAGTCTGTGAGTTCGGGCCCCGTGTCAGGCTCTGTACTGACAGCTCAGAGCCTGGAGCCTGCTTCCGATTCTGTGTCTCCCTCTCTCTCTGCCCCTCCCCCACTCACACTCTGTCTCTCTCTGTCTCTCAAAAACGAATAAATGTTAAAAAAAATTTAAGAGTTAAATGATACTTGGAGAAAACTGTTACCATTCAATAAAGTACATTTTTCTTAACTAGGGCTTACAGCCCCTATAATTGACCTTTTGTTTTGCTAGCACTGATTTTGCTTAGGGCTTAAAGCCCCTATAATTGACCTTTTGTTTTGCTAGCACTGATTTTGCTCAGCAATAATTTGATGGCATCAGGGTGATAATGTTGCTTAGCTACTGCTTGGAGGAGTGAGGTACAGGGGCTAGAATGGGTTGCAAGTGTTACTGCAAAAACAGTTACTTGGAATATAACTACATTCCAGGCAACATTTTTACTCTAGAAATCTGTCCAGGAGTTTGTTATCTAGTTGATAAATGGACTTTTGGACATAATATTCTGTCCAAATCTCTTTGGCTATGTCAACATAGACAGTACTTCTAACCAACAACAACTGACTGAGTCAGACCCTGTCCAAGACAAGGCCGAATCCTCCCCCATCCACTCCCCTCCTGCTACCATGTGGGAGCGAGGCAAGACGTTTGTCAGTTTCATTTATCTTGCTGCCCTAGTTGCTTCCAGGACCTTCCCAGCATCTCCCTGTTTTCCACATTTGCTCAGATCCAGTTTCAAGACATCTTGACTTTAAGAAAGAAATCAAGTAAAAAGAAACCGTACAAACTAAAACAAAGTTGCCGTTTCTTATTTGATCATCTCCCTAATTAAATTATAAAAGCAGCCAGTGTGCTGGAAAGAACCCTGGACTGGGAAACGGGGTATTATTTCCATTGATAATGTCAATTATGTATGTCAATTGGGCAAGTGGCTCAATTAGGCCTAGATTTCCTTATCTGCAAAAGTGGAGGTTGTAAAAAATAGTCTTTAGAGTCCCTTTTCGGTGAACAATACCTAGACTCTATGCTTCTAGCTGGACTACTCAGGATAGTATTGGGGGCCTATCTAGATCATCTTGACATTAGAAAGATTTCTATGTGCTTTAGATATAACACCTTGTATTCAGCCTGACAATGGTCCCATTCGGTCTCAGTTGGCTGAAGATGTTAGTTTTCCTTCATGACATTCTCAGAGATCATAGGTGTTGTTAATTTGTTAAATCATGCACTCAACAAATATTACCGAGGCCATACACTGTGGTAGGCACATAGAAAACAAGATATGGTCCCTATTCTTAAGCCAAACCAAGATATGTGGGTGCCTAGAGTTTGATAATAACTCTGTGCTCTAGGGAGGTTAATAATTCAATACCCTATCAAATTATATTCTTTTAAAAATATGCACAATATTTTAAGCAGTGAGAGAAATGTCAGCAATGAAGAGAAATATTTTCATATTTAATTCAAAGATAAAGAATTATTTGAATTTTACCATGTGATAAATTGTATGTGGCAAGCTGAGTTAATTGAGATCATGTTTTTAGTTCTTCTAGAGAGATTTTAGGGACCATAAAAATGACTCCTTCTCCTCCCAAGCAGCTACCCTGGTTCACCTCTGCATTTCAGTCCTGGAAATTACAGCCTTTTCTTTTTCTTTTTGGTAATCAGTTATAAAATAATTCAGAAAACATTTAATAAGTTTAAAATTTTAAGTTTAAAAATTTATTATAATATTTATTAGGTAACTTACTATAAAGCTATGATTACTTTTGCTCTGGGTGTCTAAATATTCCCTTTATTGCTTTTGTTATTTTTATAAGCTCTTCAACACTCTTTGTGAAACGAGACAAGGCAGAAATAAATGATTAGCTTAATTAACATTGTGACATTTCTATGCACTGAATGGCTAATGTTCTCTAGTATCTGTTTTTGTTTTACCCAGACAAAAGTGATTCTTTTTTTGAGAGGCAAAATGTTCCAAATATATAATTTGCTAAGTAAAGAACTGCATGTCTCCTTTATTAGATTTTGTACTGTCTCCCATATAAATCAGCGTCTGGCAAAGCAAGTCATATTTTTCCATTAGTTTACATTCCAAAGTCAAACCATTTTTGTTTGCTTATAAATTTACCTTCAATTTTATTTCAAATCTTCAATCTTTCCCCTTCATTTTCTCTGCACTTAACACTGTTATAAACACTTATTTCTGAATTAAAGAAGATTGCTGGCAAATCTTTTTATAGAGCATTTTGGTAATAAAAATTAATTTTTTAATTAACGATTAATTTTCATCTGCTTTGTCCATTCAGACTTTTCTTAACTTATAGTTTATTACATTGGGGCATACCTAGAAATATACAGCTTTGGTAAGTAGTGTTTCTTGGGAGTCTTGAAATACAGATTTTACCATAGAAATATTTTAATTGCTTAGGGTGCCAGGTATGAGAGAATAAGACCAAGACCACGTATCTGTGTAAACTTACTTCATGGAATTAAATTAATAAAAAATAATATTAACATTCAACATATATTAATTTTCCTATAAAATAAACTAAGCGAATTTTGATAGAAGTGGTGCTTTTCATGATGCATTGTTCTCATTTAGTTTTGCTAATTAGGAAAAAAAACCACTATGACATTTACTCTGAGTCCAAAATCAACCATTCCTTCTAAAATGTATCCAGAGGGAAAAACGAATGGTCTCTTCAAGTTTTTAATTCCCCCATAGAAACAAGATCATTTGTCTTAAGTATATTTCTAAAATGAGCCTAAAGAAAGTAAAATTTCGCTGAACAGCTTAGCTAGCTGATTTTTTTCTGCTTCAGAAAGTCAACATCTTAAATGGAGTGCCTTAGTGTCTGTGATCTTGCATTATCTGCAAACTCAATCATAATTAACTTGCCTCTCCCAACTGTATACAAGGGGGAGCAATCCCTATAGTAAGACCTTTGCCATTCAATGCTATGTTCAAAGAACAGAATTGGGAAAGATAAGGATGCTTGTCACCAGCTGTTTATCAACTAAGAATGCTTCTGTTCTTGGGATAGTTAAGGCGTGGTTGAAGTTTAAATGATTTGTTCACAGAAAGATTTTTTTAAACATACAGTAAACTTTGACCTTTACTAGGTAGAGTCACCAGGTACAAGAGAGCTCCCGGTAATGTTTTTGTTCTTCCTCAAGAACATCAGTGAATTTGGGGAGAAAATATCACTGGAACATCCATGTATATATCTGGATGCTAAGTATTTTAGGTTGTTTGTTACTTGTTAATTTATGATAAGATACCAAAGAGATGTGATCGTGTTTTGCTTTGAGTTCTATTATTATTGACGTGCTCAGAAAGGTTAAAATTTGGTGAAGAAAATGAGGAAGAATATTAAATAGTCAAAACTGCTATTCACTACTATCAACCATACACCATGCTAGGCACCTGAGATACAAGAGTGCACATATGAGGCACAGCTCCTGAACTCACAGAGGTTCAGGTTAGTGACAAGGTGTAGATAGGTCAACACTTGTGATAGGGTGCGGTGGAGGATGTGATGGGAGCAGTATAGGCTGCCAAGGAAGCACACTGGAGTGATGCCTGACTCAGATGTTATTGGGGGCAGAAGGAGAAGGTGTGTGTCACACAAGACCCTCTGGACGAACTGATATCAAAACAGTATGAGTTGGCCACAAAAAGCTCAAGAATTTTCCCAGACGAGATCTTGAAGCATGAAAAAATATCCAGAGGGTAGAATATGCATGCCATTTTCAAAGGGCTGAAAATTTTACGATAGGAGAAGCAGAGAAGGCAAACTGGGAAATGACGAAATGCAAGCTGGGGAGGGAAGTTGGAGCTGGTCATCGAAGCCCCACTCGAGAAGGGGAAAGTTGGGATCAGAGAGGAGAGGGTCATGATCTGACAGGTATGTTACATGGATTATGCTGTTACTGTGCAGGTAAAGGATGGGAGGGGGCAGGAACCTTGGCAACAAAGCAAGTCAGTCAACTTGCAATCATATGGGAAAAAAAAAATGATGGTAGCCTGACACAGGGGAGTGACAGTGGGAATGGATGAAACGTGATTTGATTGGAGAGGCTTTTAGGATGTGGATTTGGTAGGCCTTGGTGTTAGTGAGGGAAGTCGAGGAAGAAAGGTACTGCTGAGAGCAGCCTTAGATTTCTGGGGAGGTTAAGGTTGGCATTTAATGACATTGGGAAGAGAGAAGAAGGAGCTGGTTTTTGGGGTGACGGAAAACAGAGCATTTAGTTTTGATGTGCTGAGTTTTAGGTGGCCATTGGGTATTCGAGCGAACCCAGAGCTTACAGATGCGGAAATGAAACTCAGGGAGGTTAATAACTTTTTCAAGGTTACACAGACAGGCTTTGAGCCCAGGATAACCTGGCTCCAGATTCCCTGCTCTTAAGCACTACAGAACCCTTCCTTCTCCAGAGACATGGATCTTGGCAATCTGTGCTCTCCTTGCTCCCTATTTGAATCTATAGGACAGTGTCAGAATACTGCATTCTTTTTTTTTTTTTTTAAATTTTTTTTTTTAACGTTTATTTATTTCTGAGACAGAGAGAGACAGAGCATGAACGGGGGAAGGTCAGAGAGAGAGGGAGACACAGAATCTGAAACAGGCTCCAGGCTCTGAGCCATCAGCACAGAGCCCAACGCGGGGCTCAAACTCACGGACCGTGAGATCATGACCCGAGCTGAAGTCGGACGCTTAACCGACTGAGCCACCCAGGCGCCCCCAGAATACTGCATTCTTATTCAGCTCTGCCATTAACTGCTTGACCTTAGGCAAATCTTTAACCTTTCAGGGTCACTGTCTCTAAAAGGAAGTAGTGCGATCAGATCAGGATTTTTCAAAGGGGCCTTGGGAGTAGGAATGGAAGGAGCTCAGGCAAAGAGGAGCATGAACATGATCCCCTGGAAAAGGCTTATCACCTGGAAGGATTTCTCAAACCATAAACTCTTCCCTGAGTCTTTCTCCTCCCTCCCCATTTTGATATCTCCACCCCCCACCCCCCAACCCTCCCCCACCTTCCCGCCCAGCAAGGACATCCCTTCTAGTGGAGGCTCACAGCCTTATCTTGTGCTGTATGCTTCAGACATGCCCAGAGGAAAAAAACAAAAAACAAAAACAAAAAACCTGATAACCTTAGACCAGATGATCTCAAATTCCTTCATATGCTCAAAATACTTCGAAATTCTATCATTACAAATCACCTTCCTTAACTTATACAAGGGAACAGTGTTTTTGCTTGTTTTCTTGCTATGGTTTCCTTTATTCAACGTGTACTTGCTGATGACAATGGGCCAGATCATGCTCTAGACACTCGAGAGAGAGCAGTGACTAGGACAAAATCCTGTTCCTAGTACGCTTGCATTTTCTATGGGAGGGGCAGATCATAAACTGAGAATGAACAAACATACCAGATGGTGGTAAGTCCTATGCAGAGAACTTTAGCAGGACAGAGAGGACTGGATGGCTACTTCGGATCAAGCCATCGGAGGAGTGATATTTAAACTAAGATCTGAAAGGGAGGAGGGAGCAGCTATGTTAAGATTAGAGGAAGAACAGTTCAAGCAGAAGGAAAATATGGCACATGGGTCCTGAGGTAGTGTCTCAATTATTTTTTTGGCTGCAAGTAAGAGAAACCCCAAATTCACCTGGTTTAAGAAAATAATGAAATGTATGCTTAGTTCTCATATATAACAGTGTTATCAAGAAGTGTTTTCAAGGACTCAGTACTATCACTACCACAGCACTAAGTGATCTTAAACTGGTGGTCATAAAAGTGGTTCCCAGTAGCAACTAGAGCTGCAGGATTTCTTGCTCAAGTCCCAACAGGGAGCACAGAGAGGCTCTCCTTTGACTATGGAATGAAAGTCCACGTGCTTACATGGCACCAGTAATATGCGGCAAGGAAATACATTGCAGGGCTCAGTTTTAGCCTAGATTTCTGAACTAGTCATTGGCAAAGGAAATGAGATTCCTATCATTGTTTTAGATGCTAATCAGGACCCATTCCTTGATCTGGGGATGTGGCCAACTTTCAGTGTTGTTTTCCTGTCTTTTTAAAGATGCTATTCCACCGTGTCCTGGCTTACATGCGTTCCGATGAATTGTCCTCATTCTTCTTGCTGTTTTTCTGTGTATAGTGTCTGATCTCAGAGTATCCTTGACTCATATAAAGAAGGAGAGGCCTGAGAATATGTTGAATAAGGTACTGACAGTATTTAAATTTCTTATTTCTACTTGGGGTGGTAGCTCCCTGTACTATAATTATTCAGTATACAATCATATCCTTTTTTGGTCTTCCAGACATCTATCACAATTTCTGGTTGGTAAATATATCTTTTCCTCCCATTCTACCACTAGTATGAATTTATTCCCTCTTACACTACTTTCCAGTCCCACTAGTGTGATTTTGGAAGAGATGGGAGGCAAAACTGATACCTTAATCTGCCACTTTTCAGAAGTGTCAGAGATATCAAAAGGAGGGTAATTAAAAATAAAGAATACAGTCTTCCACTTCCAGTTAGAGTGTAGAAGGATACAAAAGACTTTTGCTCTCATGGTAAACACAAAAAAACCTAGGCAAAATAAAAACTGTTTCTCTGTGGGGCTAGTGAAGAGCTATTGGCCTAACAAATACTTGGTGAACTAAATTTCAGAGACAAATGGAACCTTTATAAATGAGTAGATGGCCATAGTAGCTTCCCAGCTCAACTCAATTCTAGAGGGAATCAGAATGATCAGTTACTCACTAACTGAAGAAAAGATTTTACTCTTGGGAAGGAACAAAATAAACAATATTAAACTTTAGTCTTCATTGTTCTAATATAAACAATGTCTGGAATAAGACAAAAATTATGAGATGGGAAGAACCAAGAAAATGTGACCTATAATCAAGGGAAAACATGATCAATCAAAGTAGATAAATGGATAACTCAGCTATTGGAATTTTCAGACAAGAATGTAAAACAACTATAATAAATGTCAAAGAGCTTAAAGGAAAGGATAAAAATAAGAGGTGATGAATTGGGATATTTCAGGAGAAAAATGGAAACTCTAAAAGAGAAATTCTCAAATGGAATGGACATTCTAGAGCTTGAAAACGATATCTGAAATAAATATCTCAAATAAATACCTGAAAAAAAAAAAACCCTACAATACCTGAATAAGATCAATCTAAAATTGAACACTGAAGAAGAAAGACTTAGTAAACTTGAAGATAGGTTAATTGAAACTATCCAGTGAAGACAGGTAAAAGATCTTTAAAACGCACACGGTTTTAGTAACCTGTGGACCTAATCAGTCTCACCAAATTGAAATTGAAGTCCCAGCAGGGAAAAGAAAGAGAAAGGAACACGAAAAGGAACTGAAGAAGCAATAGCTAAATGTTTCAAAATTTGATAAAAAAACATCAACTTAAATATTCTAGAAGCTCAGTGAACCCCAAGTGGAACATCAGAGTCAAAGCACTGAAAACCAAGCATACACGGAAAAGGGGAAGGCATTATACACACGGGACAGAGATAGAATGGTTATTAACAGTTCACAAGAAGACAAAGCTAATGCTAAGTGGAGTAAGTCAACCAAAACAGAGCAAATACATCTAATGTCAGCTGTATGAGGGATTTAAGAATAGTCAAACTTGTAGAGACAGAAAGTAGGATGGCCATTTCCATGAGTGGGGGAGCACTTTGGGGGAGGGCAAAATGGAGGGTGATTATTGGGCACAGAGTTTCAATTTTGGAAGATGAAAAAAGTTTTGGAGGTGGTTAACCGGTGGTGATGGTTGCACAACAATGTGAATGTACTTAAAGCCACAGCACTGTGCACATAAAAATGTTTAAAATGGTAAATTTAATGATTTAACGTATGTGTATTTACCATAATTAAAAAATAATATTTTTTAAAAATTTTTTTCTTAATGTTTTTTATTTATTTTTGAGACAGAGAGAGACAGAGCATGAACGGGGGAGGGGCAGAGAGAGAGGGAGACACAGAATCTGAAGCAGGCTCCAGGCTCTGAGCCATCAGCACAGAGCCCAATGCGGGGCTCGAACTCACAGACTGTGAGATCATGACCTGAGCTGAAGTCGGACGCTCAACCGACTGAGCCACCCAGGTGCCCCAAAAAATAATTTTTAAAAATGTAAGCCAAAGTATAATGAAGCGGCATCTTTAAGGAAAGGGAAAAAGAACTAAAACAAAAACAAAAACAAAAAACCACAAAACCACCCATAACTAGACTTTGGAATACTATATCCAGTGAAAGTATTTTTCTAAAATGATGGTGTAAGGGAGAAAAAAAACTTTTCCCTTCTTTCCTTCTAGGTGTTTTTTGGCTGCTCTGATAAATTGACATGAGACAGATTAACAGGAGAAAAACATATTTAATTACATATATACGGGAGCTCTAAGACATGAGACTCAAGGACAAGCCAGGCCATTGAGGCCTGTATGCCATGCTGAGCTAAGGAATGGGTTAGGGTCCTGTGGCTTCAAAGGGAAGGAGGGTGACTCACAGGAGGGAAAAAGAGCAGGTGTCTGGAAATCAGACGTTTGCCCTGCCATACATATAGGTCATTCAGATAAAAAGCTACCCCCAGGTCCCTTTCTGGGCCAGGTCCCCTCTCTAAATTCTTTTAGGTAGTTTAGGGAGAAAGTTTTCCTTGAATCTGATGGGTCTTGACTACGTTCAGCTGAGAACAATCCACATGCCAAAGTGGCACATCTTGGGGCAGGCTGTTCTGTTGCCCTTCAATGGTGAAATAGGGGTATTTTCAAATAAATAAAAGCTGTTCCTTTTACCTTTTTACCTTCTTCTGGAACCCCAGTTAACATTTTTTGTTAGAGTGGGGTGGAAGGTAATGTTACCAGATGAAAATCCAGGCCTACAGAATAGAATGGAAACATTGAAAATGGCAAATATAGGTATAAATATAGGATAACATTTTAAATAAATTCTTAACTTCTTTAAATGATTATTCAATATTAATAAAAAGGCATCTAACTACAAATTAAAATTTTTTTAAGTGTTTATTTTTGAGAGATAGAGCGTGCTAGCAGGGGAGGGACAGAGAGAGAGGGAGTCACAGAATCTGAAGCAGGCTACAGGCTCTGAGCCGTCAGCACAGAGCCCATTATGGGGCTCCAACTCACAAACCGTGAGATCGTGACCTGAGCCAAAGTCAGATGCTTAACTGAGCCACCCAGCCGCCCCCATCTACTAAAATTTTATGCTAAATTATTACTAGACATTAGAAATTATATTATGAATTATGCATAATGAAGACTGAACACTTTTGTGTTTAGATCGGAACGAGTTCAAGACTGACCCAAGATTCTCACCACTTCTATTTAGCAGCATATTAGAAGTCCTAGTCAATGCAATAAAACAAGGAAAAGAAATAAAACTTACATATCCTAAAAATGAAGAAAACTGTTATACTTGCAGACAGCTTGGTTTTATATGCAGAAAATTTGAGGAGTGTATATTAAAAAAAACAAACAACTCCTTAGTACCAGTAAATGAGTTGAAAAAAAAGTCACAGGCTACAAGGTCAGTATTTTAAAGAATCAATCGTATTTCTATATACTGGCAACAAACAAGTGGAAGTTGAATTTTTTTTTTAAAAATTCATTTATAATGGTTCCCAGAAATGAAATACTTAGGTATAAATATAATAAAATATTTGCATAATCTGCATGCTAAAGACTATAAAACACTGATGGAAGAAATCAGAGAGGAATAAACAATAGATATTTTGTGTTTTTGCACTAGAAGACTAAATATTAAGATGTTAATTCTCCCCAAATTGATGTATAGATTTATTACAATCCCAATAAAAATCCCAGCAAGATCGCTTTTAGTTATTGATGATATAATTATTTATGTAAAGAGGTTTACATATAAAACTTTATATGAAAAGCCAAATAAACTAGAATAGACAAAATGATTTTGTAAAAGAAAAACAAGATTGGAAGGCTCATGCTGCCTGATTTGAAAACTTAACTATGAAATTACAGTGATCAAGACCATGTGGCATTTTCAAAAGGAGACACATAGACAAATGAGCAGAATATAGATTCTTTAAATAGATCCATACAAGTATGTCCAATATATTTTTGACAAAGATGAAAAGACAATTCACTGGAGGAAGCACAGGTTTTTCAACCAAGGGTGCTGAACAATTGAATATATATACATATATATATATATATATATGCTAAAAAAAAACGAATGCCAATGCACACTTTGCATAAAAAGTAACTTAAAACAATTTATAGATTTAAAGGTAAAACATACAATTATTAAACTTTTGGAAGAGCATATAAGAGAAAAACCTTCATGGGGCGCCTGGGTGGCGCAGTCGGTTGAGCGTCCGACTTCAGCCAGGTCACGATCTCGCGGTCCGTGAGTTCGAGCCCCGCGTCGGGCTCTGGGCTGATGGCTCAGAGCCTGGAGCCTGCTTCCGATTCTGTGTCTCCCTCTCTCTCTGCCCCTCCCCCGTTCATGCTCTGTCTCTCTCTGTCCCAAAAATAAAATAAACGTTGAAAAAAAAAATTTTAAAAAAAAAAGAGAAAAACCTTCATAACCCTGGATTGTCAAGAGTTCTTAGATAAGTCATCAAAGGTCCAGTACACTAAAAAAAAAAAAAATGCTAACTAACTTGGAATTCACAAAATTAAAAACTTTTCTCTGTGAAAGATACTGTTAAGACAAGCTACAGATTGGGAGAAAAAAACTCTGCAAAAGAATTGTAGCCACAATATAAAAATAGCTTTCAGAATTCAACAAGAAGAAAACGAACCCTAAAAAGATAGGCAAAAGATTTAAACAGACACCTCACCAAAGAAGGTATATGGATAGTAAATAAGCACATTAAAGATGCTCAACACTGCTAGTCATTAGGGAAATCCAAATTAAAATCACAATGAGATATCTTTACCTACCTTTTAAAATGTTTAATACGAAGACAAAAACTAATAGTACCAAGTCCTGGTGAGGACTGTAGAGCGTCTCATACATTACTCATGGGAATGAAAATGGTGTAGTTACTCTGGAAAACAGCTTGTTAATTCCTCGTAAAATTAAACAGACATATGCCATATAATGTAGCAATCCTATTCCTATGTATTTATCTTAGAGGAATGAAAACTTATGTTCACACGAAAACCTGTATTCAAATAATTGTGGCAGTATTATTCATAATTGCCAAGACCTGAATATCCTACTTTGGGTAAATGGATAGATAAACAGTGGTACATCCCTTACATGAAACACTACTCAGGAATAAAAAGGAATGAGACACTGATCTCTCAACAACGTGGATGCATTATGCCAATCAAATATATTATGCTAAGTGAACGAAGCAAAGTTCAAAAAGTATCGTGTGATTCCTTTTATATAAAATTCTGAAGGGAACCACCCTCTAGGGATAGAAATAAGATCAAAGGTTGTTTACTATGATTTAAGGGTGGGGGGAAGGTTTTGACTACAAAGTTTCAGCATGGAGGAGCTTTTCAGAGTGAAGGAACTGTATCCTGACTGTGATGTCTGTTATAGCGTGTTATAATTTGTCAACACCAAAGGAGGAGAATTTTACCTCATGTAAAATTAAAAATAATTTTTAAAGATAATGGGGTATCACAAAAGAAAAGAAGTGTAATTGGTTCTAAAGATGCTTTTAAAACTTCTCTATGTATCGATGGAACAGAATGGAGAACCTATAAATGGACCCACAAATGCATGGCCAGCTAATCTTCGACAAAGCAGGAAAGAATATCCAACCAAAAAAAGACAACCTCTTCCGCCAATGGTGCTGGAAAAACTGGACAGCGACATGCAGAAGAATGAACCTGGACCACTTTCTTACACCATACACAAAAATAAATTCAAAATGGATGAAAGACCTAAAGGTAAGACATGAAGTCATCAGAATCCTAGAGGAGAAAACAGGCAACAATCTCTTTGACCTCGGCTGCCGCAACTTCTTACTAGACATGTCCCTAGAGGCAAGGGAAACAAAAGCAAAATTGAGCTATTGGGACCTCATGAAGATAAAATCTTCTGCGCAGAGAAGGAAAAAAATCAACAAAACTAAAAGGCAACCGATAGAATGGAAGAAGTTATTTGCAAATGACATATTGGATAAAGGGCTAATATCCAAAATCTATAAAGAACTTATCAGACTCAACACCCAAAAAACAAATAATCCAGTGAAGAAATGAGCAGAGGACCCGAATAGACACTTTTCCAAAGAAGACATCCAGATGGCTAACAGACACATGAAAAGATGCTCCACATCACTCATCATCAGGGAAATACAAATCAAAACCACAATGAGATACCACCTCACACAAGTCAGAATGGCTAACATTAGCGACTCAGGCAACAATAGATGTTGGCGAGGATGCAGAGAAAGGGGAACACTTTTGCACCATTGGCGGGAATGCAAACTGGTGCAGCCACTCTGGAAAACTGTGGAGGTTCCTCAAAAAATAAAACACAGAACTGCCCTACAACCCAGCAGTTGCACTACTAGGAATTTATCCAAAGGATACCAAAATGCTGATTTGAAGGGGCACATGTACCTCAATGTTGATAGCTCTGCGATCAACAATAGCCAAATTATGGCAAGTGCCTTAAATGTACATCGACTGATGAATGGATAAAAAAGGTGTGGTATACATATACAATGGAATATTAACTTGGCAATCAGAAAGAATGAAATCTTGCCATCGGCAACAATGTGGATGGAACTAGAGTATATTATGCTAAGCGAAACAACTCAGGCAGAGAAAGACAGATATCATATGATTTCACTCATATGTGGAATTTAAGAAACACAACAAATGAACACAGGGAAAGGGAAGGAAAAATAAGATGAAAACAGAGAGGGAGGCAAACCATAAGAGACTCTTAAATGCAGAGAACGAACTGAGGGTTGATGAAGGGGAGGTGGGTGGAGGGATGGGCTAAATGGGTGATGGGCATTAAGGAGGGCACTTGTTGGGATGAGCACTGGATGTTATATATAAGCGATGAATCTCTAAATTTTACTGCTGAAACCAATACTACACTATATGTTAACTAACTTGAATCTAAAAAAAAAAAAAAAAAATTGAAAAACTGAAAAACAAAACAAAACAAAGCTACTACCGAAGCGGAGCCTAGATGTGTATGACAAAGGGGCTCAGAGGTGGACAGATGCCATCAGGCTTGGTCTATGAGGATATCAGCCATGGGATACTAGTCTTTGCAAAGGCTAGCACAGAGGCCATAGGGTGTGGGGAGAGAAGACCCCAACATGTTGGGGCCCATCGACTTCCCAGTGCCACTGATCCCAGGGTGATCCATACCTCCCATCCGAAGCCCCCATTACACAGACTGTGCTTAAATGAACCCCCTCCCCTCTGCTCCTGGTTGTGGATTTCTGCACACAGAATAACGGGGGGCTGTGCAAAGGTCGCCGAGTATCCCAGGAGGGTACGAAGGTCTCCTGCAGCTGCCAGAAGGGCTTACAAGGAGGATGGCCACAGCCGCACAGAGATAGACCCTTGTGCCGATGGCCTCAATGGTGGGAATCATGAGTGTGCCGCCTGCAAGATGACCACCCCAGTGAGTCTCTCTTCCCACGGGAAATTTGGGAGCAGTTCTGACCTTGCTCAGTCTTGCTTCACTTTGCTTACTGTTCAGCCTCTTCCTCAGCTTCCTTCCCACCTCAGTCTATGCCTTGTTAAGTCTGTTAAATGCAAAGTGGCATCCTAAGCAGAAAGAGGACATTAAGGGGACAACTGGTGACACCCACATAAAGTCTATTGTTTAGTTAATAGTAATGTGCCGCCGTTAATTTCTTAGTTTTGATGAACGTACTATGTATGGTTATATAAGAAGGTAATGTAGAGGAACCCGGTGAAAAGTATATGGCAACGCCTTCTGCTACCTTTGCAACTTTTCTATAAATCTAAAATATCAAAAATCAAAAGTTTATTAAAACAAAGCAAAGTAATACACAATGGAGTACTACGTGGCAATGAGAAAGAATGAAATATGGCCCTTTGTAGCAACGTGGATGGAACTGGAGAGTGTGATGCTAAGTGAAATAAGCCATACAGAGAAAGACAGATACCATATGGTTTCACTCTTATGTGGATCCTGAGAAACTTAACAGAAACCCATGGGGGAGGGGAAGGAAAAAAAAAAAAAAAAAGGACGTTAGAGTGGGAGAGAGCCAAAGCATAAGAGACTGTTAAAAACTGAGAACAAACTGAGGGTTGATGGGGGGTGGGAGGGAGGGGAAGGTGGGTGATGGGTATTGAAGAGGGCATTTTTGGGATGAGCACTGGGTGCTGTATGGAAACCAATTTGACAATAAATTTCATATATTGAAAAAAACAAAACAAAACAAAGCAATTTGCCTATGTAAAAATAATCCTAAATAAGAATCCTAAATAAAAACAACGGACAAAATGTTTCAAAAAGGGGTGAGAAGTGGCGCCTGGGTGGTTCAGTGGGTTAAGCATCTGCCTTGAGCTTGGGTCATGATCTCACAGCTCATGGGTTCAAGCCTTGCATCAGGTTCTCTGCTGTAGGCGCAGAGCCTGCTTCGGATCTTCTGTCCCCCCCCACCTCTCTGCCCCTCCATCACTCGAGCTTGCTGTCTCTCTGTGTGTCTCTCTCTCAGAAACAAACAAAACAAAAAAACACCGAGGAATTTGGGTATGAGGTCCTTCAGGAGGACATTACTCCTGGTGACCACTAGTGGCAGCACAGAGACGACTAAAGCCCCTGAGTCCAACCCAGAAGATAAAGAGCAAAAATGATCACGACCTCCTTCCAGCCTTTGGAATTTTTTCAGAGGGCACATTTTGCAATTCTGGGTTCCTGCCTTTGTTTCACTCACTCATGTTGGGCTGGGCCGGCATGACTCCAGAAGCATTCCAAGTGGGTGCTTGAAGGCCCTGCCTGGGCCCAGGAGACCCTGAATGCAGGCATGCAGCTTCACGGTGAGCGTGAACTGGGGGAGGGGGAGCTCTCTGGGTGGGCATGGGCCTCTGCTCAGGCTTCTAACCCACTCCCTGGTGCCTGCAGACTATAACCAGAAATGTGGGATAGGATAGAAAATCTAAGCAGCATGCTTAGTGAATGTGGCAGGTTGCCTGAGGAGGCTGGGAGTTGCTGAGGGAGGGAAGGAGGAGGGACTGGAGAAAGATAAGGATGAGGAAAGAGGCAAGTGTCTGAGAGCAGAGGCCAACTCATCCTCACGTCATTTTTTTCTTTTGCTTCATTTTTCCTTCTGCGCTTCCTTCTTTTGCCCTCTCTTCATTCTCTACCCACCACTGCTAGCCCTGCGTGCTCCCTCTTTTCCTGTGCTTTTCTGTCCCCTTCAGTCCTCTCTCTCCTGTCTCAGTCTGCTGAGGAACATGCCCTTCCTGAATGTGGCAGAGAGCAGATCAAAGAAGTGAGGGTGGGCGGGTCACTTTCCTGTGGCTGCTCTAACAAATTACTGCAGTTGGTGGCTTAAAGTAACACAGATTTATTCTCTCAGAGTTAAGGAGGCCAAAGGCTGAAATCAAAATGGTGGCCGGGCTGCATTTACTCTGAAGGCTCTGGGGAGAATCCTTCCCTACCTCATCTGGCTTCTGGAGGCTCCAAGTGTTCCTTGGGCTGTGGCCACCTCCAGTCTCTGCCTCCCTCTTTATGTGGCCCTTTCCTTCTTCCCGTGCGTGTTCCTCCTCTGTGTGTCTCAAGGATGCTATTGGATTTAGGGCCCACCTGGATAATCCAGGATGATCTCATTTTAAAAAACAAAGACCCTTTTTCCAGACAAGGTCTTATTCATTAGATCCTGACAGTTAGGATAGACCTTTTGCAGGGGCCACCATTCAACTCGTGATAGATGAAATTGCAAGCTCCAGACAACATTCAGTAAGACAAACACTTCCTGGCGATGAACTATTACTTAGCCTTACACTAGACTAGAGCAAGTGAGAAGTAAATGCAGTTCATGGGTCCTGTATTTAGCGAACTGACAGTCTGATTGTAGATTCACAATAAATGCTCAAAAACCCCACAACAATTCCACAAAAACCCAACATAACTCAAGACAATCAAATAATACAATAGTTCAATAATATCACGTGAAAATGTAAATAAAAGCAATCTGGTTAGCGATACAAGACTAGCATGTTTCACGATTAAAGAACAGTCAAACCAATAACATGACAGAGAAATGGGCAAAGGGTATGAACGGAGAGTTCACATAAAGTATGCAAATTAATATTCCAAAAGATGCTAAGCTCACTCATAATAGAAGAAATTCAGACTAAAATTACTTTGATATGTATGTCATTTCTTACCTATTTAGCTAAAACCCAAAAGTTAGCCAATGTTCTCTTGGCGAGGCTATGGAGAAGCAGTCAGTTCATAATTGCTGGTGAAGTGTAAATTGGTACAACCTTTACAGTGGCCATTTGACAACATCTGTAAAACTTGTCTATAAAAACATTGTGGAATACATATTCTTTGACCCAGAATGCCTACTTCTAGGATTTTATTTTACAGAAAAAGTTATGCAGGTGTGAAATGATCTATGTTGATGTTATCCTATATCACATTGTCATAAAGAGCAAAATATTGGAAAGAAACCAATGATTTTGTATTAGAAAGCTGGGGAATATTGCTGTCAATGAAAGGACAGAGCTCAACACTGAGGAAGTCCTCGTGGAGGCCCCACGAGTCAAGTCCCCCCTTCAAGGCCCTTGCCCATCATTCTCAATTGGCAAATATCTTCCACCCCAGTGAGTGTTTCTCTTCAGCCTTGCTCTCTTTCTGACCTCCATTTCTACAACAGTCTCCAGTAGTTCATGGAAAGGGTCGCAAAACACTCTAAAGTCCATAGAAAAGGGACATATTGAAGCACTTTTACCCAGAGGCTATTCTGGTCAGGCTGACATAAACATGCAGGGCCTGGATTCATCACAGCTAATAAAGCTATTCAGTTGGGATTAAAAAAAAAAAGAACACCTGATAAACATTGTCTGTACCCTTCAGAGGAATTACAGGTATATTTATGCACACACACACACACACACACACACACACACACTACACATACATTCACACACATGCTTATTCACTCTAAAGTTCAGCTCATTAAAAACCAATTTATTAGGAAAAGCCCACATCAGTATATCTGTGTTTCCAGACTCAGTCCCTCCTTCCTGGAGTAGAATCAGAGGACATGGAGAAAACATAGGATTTGAATTCAGAAGATTCTATTATTCTCTAGGACTTACTAGCCATAAAACCTTGAGTGTCACTTTCCTTGAAACTCCATTTCTCTTCAACAAATTGGGGACAAAAGTGACACCTGCCAAATTGGTAAGCTTTTGCTGCTTAACACACCACTCTCGAACTGAGTAGCTTAAAACAACTGCCAATTAATTTGTGCACGGTTGTAGGTCACCACTTGGGACTGGGCTCGGTTGGGTGGTTCTGGTCTCATCTAGGGTCCCTCCTGCATCTACAGTTAGTGGCAGGTTGGCTGGTGGTGGGCTGGTTTCGGGTGGCCTCAGGGAGACGGCTTATCTCTGTTCCATGTCACGTGTTTCTTCCAACGGGCTATCCCAGACTAATTTCAAGTTGGCAACAGGGCCTGAGAGAGGGTCAAGCTCACAGGGCCCCTTGTGGTGTAGTCCTGGTGCTATGGACTAAATCACGTTCCCCTAAATTCATATGTTGAGGCCCTAAATCCCCAGTGCAGCTATATTTGGAGATAGGACGTACAAGGAAGCCATAAAGGTTGAGTGAGTTCATGAGGCCAGGGCCTTCCTCTGAGAGGACTGCTATCCTTATAAGAAGCAGCAAAGATACCAGAGATCTTCCTCTCTTCACAGGAGCACAGAGGAAAGGCCACATGGGGACACAGTGAGAAAGCAGCCATTTGCAAGCCAGGAGGTGAGATCTCACCAGAAACCAACCCTGATGGCACCTTGATCATGGACTTCAATTCTCCAGAAGGGTGAGAAAATAAATTTCTGATGTTGAAGCCACCCAGGCCATGGTATTTTGTTAAGACAGCCTGAGCAGGCTAATGCACGTGGAGTTGGCAGAGTTTCTATTCTGCCATATTCTATTGGCCAAAACAAGACACCAGAGATGAGCCCAAAGACAAAGCAGCAGGAAACAGGCTCCCCACCTTGATGGGAGGAGCTGCAAAGTCACATATCAAAGGGGCATGGACACGGGAATAATAATCTAAACCATCTGCCACACACAGTTTTTGTACGGCTCACGTGAAATTTATGGATACGAAAGCGCTTCCTCGATGATAAGGCCCCGTATAAATGCTAGCTATCGCCAGCATCTTGTCCTGCTTTGCAGCACTCGCGGCTGTTTCTTAAGTACGAGGTCATGTGGTTATGTAGATGTGTCCGGGTGGTACATTTTTTTCCTGGGGAGTTAGTAAAAGCCATTGCCTAAGGAATGAGTCCTGTCATTCTTACAATTAACCCGAGAAGTGGTCATGGTTTGGGAAAGCGAGATGGCATTTGCCTGGCTTGAAAAGCCTGAAAATAAATATTTGACGGAGTACCCCACTCAATGAGTTGAGGGACACGGAGTTTGATGGCTGGATGAATGGCAGAAAGGAAAGATGAGCATCAGTCTGGCTTCAGGGAATTTAGCCATGCTCATCATCTCCCTGAGAGACCAAGGGGAAAAGGAGGCTATGGAGTCAGGCAGGCCGGGGCCTGGGCAGGCAGCTCTGTGCTCTAGCCTCTGACTCTCTTCCCATCCAGCAGTTTCCCCTGGGTCCCACAGACTGCATCAGGGCTCATGAGCCCTCACCCATGAAGACCGACTGCCAAGGGAAGAGCCCGTTGTCATCTCCCTAGCCGTCTCTTGTCCTTGCGCAGCCACAAGGCAGCGCCTCCACTGACGCTTGCGGTGACGAGAGCTAATTCTGTCGCAACCCGTGGTCTGGCTGACTGGCGCTTCCGGTCCAACTGGGAACAGGTTAAACCATACGGCACGTCACAGCTCATCTTCCTTCATTGGTGAGAGTAGACGTGGGTTCTGGTTCCGGGGGAGAGGCGTCCGGCTTCCCAGGAAGCGGATTCGTGCATCTCGAGAAGGCAAAGGGGATGCGATCTCCCAGAAGACCCCCTCCCATCAAAGACTGCTTCAGACTCTGATCTCTCCGGAGCTCTACCCACTTGAGGGGTTAGGAGGCAGACCATCACGCTCTGCTGGTGGCATCTCCTATGTATCGGCTCAAGTAAGCAGACATGTTAATCCAGACACAAAGGGGGTTAGTTGCCCAGGATTGGGAATGTGTTTAACGCCTTCAGGTCGCCCGCAATCCCTGAGAATTAACTCATCAAAATATCCTGCATGGCTCCTGAATGATCCAACACCAGTCTCCAAACTATTACTGTTTGTGTTCCACTGTATTACAGTAAGATTATAAATAGGTATAGATTAAGATCCTATTTTCTCCTGCAGGTCACTGCCTGGTACCTAACAGGCACACTGGATAAATAAAAGAATGAATGAACTCAATAAATATCTGTTGAACCAACTAATTAGTGAAAGGGCACAACCAGGGCTTACACTTATGAAGTATGCGAAGCACTAAAAACATGTGTGTCTTATTCATTTTTTGTCCCGAGGGCTATACAGGAATTTGCATGTAGTATGTGCTCAATAAATAGTTGTTGCTTTGTGCCGAAGTTACAGATTCCCTCGATTAAATATTACACTGCAAAAATAAGACAGCTAAGTGCCCTTACAATCAGAGGGTCCAATGGGTAGAATTCTACCTTTCTTTCCCGAAAAGCCATAGTTCTGTGCCCCTGTAGATGAAGAACTGCCTTCCTCCTTCCAAATATTCCTGGTGTCTGTAGTCTCAGTGATGCCTTGATCAGAGGTGGGCTCAGCCAGTGTTCTTATCGTGATCAACTGGAGGATGTCAGGGCACTTCCTTCCAGAGGTCTTATGCCAGTTGGGACCCTCATTAGGCTGCATGTCCTGATCTGGGGCTGTCTCTGCCTCCCTCCCCCTCAGTCTCTCCATCTCATTCCTCAGAACTGGCCTCAGTGTAAAAGAAACTTAGAATATGTTCAAAGGTGAACATATGAACAGCTAGCTGCCTTCTATCAAAATACATCCTTCTGCAAATCAGATTGGGACAGACCTCTTGACAAGGCCCAGAGGCATTGAAAGCCTCCAGGGAACTACCAGTGAGCTACCTGAGGCCTGCCTTAAATTTCCAGCATCGTCATCTCTGGAAAGGTTGTCCCACCCCACCCCGCACAGCAGAGGACAGCTTGAGTAAACCATGTGGCACATGGGGACAAAGCTTCTTCTTCATCTTCCACCAGTCTCCTAGATCAGAGGCCCAGGGAGAATGGTCACTCCCCAGGCTTTAAAGACTTTGTGTTCACAAAGTGGTGTCTCCAGAGTTGCCTCACCATAGGCATCCTCAAAACTTACCATTGCATCTAACTACCAAGCTAACTGCTTCTTTATTTTTCCAATTTTACCTCCCTTGTTGGGGGATCTGGCAATACTTTACATGCATTCACTAAATAATCTCAGGTGAGGGAACATCCTTGAATATAAAGATGGTGACACAGAGTCCCCACCTCAGGGTCTGGACCTATGATCCTCTCTTTCTCCCCATCTCCTGCCCACCCCCCATGTCCACCTGTCCTTGAGTTTTTGGAACAAGGCGATAACCACAATTTTCTAAAATTCAGACTTCTTAGGATTGCCCTAGGGAATGGAGCCTCCACATTTCAGACAGTTGCTAAAGACCACTGCAGTAAGGCCTTCAGGCCATCTCAACACATTATTCAGCAGTAAGAATAACACAGCTGGTATTACTGAGGCCTTCCTCTGGGCTATGCAACTTACCTGCAAGTGACATGCTTTATGTGTACTTAGTTCACGCAAAAACCCCATGAAGTGGTATTGTCACTTCCATATACTCATAAGGAAAATAGCCAGAGAGGGAAGAGAACCCCACTGACCTTCTGTTCGATGTGGCCACTCAAGCAGCAGAAGTGTCCTCCAAAGCACTGGAGGTCTGCAAAGAAAAGACAGGTCTAAGGGGGTTCATCAAGCTCATGGGCTCTTGAGCAACCTGATCCCCAGAAGGGTTTCCAGGCAGCAGGGAGAACATGGTCCAGGACGTGGAGGTAGAAGAGAGAATGGTGCTCAATGAACTAGAACAGGCTGACTTTGGAGGGACAGCAGGAGAGAGAGCGGGAGAAGGTGACAGAGGCTGGACCTTGTGGGGCCAGTGCTTTAAGGCACTTTTTTTTTTAATGTTTTTATTTATTTTTGAGACACAGAGAGACAGAGCATGAACGGGGGAGGGGCAGAGAGAGAGGGAGACACAGAATCGGAAGCAGGCTCCAGGCTCTGAGCCATCAGCCCAGAGTCCGACACGGGGCTCGAACTCACGGACCGTGAGATCATGACCTGAGCCGAAGTCGGACGCTTAACCGACTGAGCCACCCAGGCACCCCTTTAAGGCACTTTTAATGGCTCCCTGAGGGTACTGTCTCAGCAGAGAGTGTTAAACAGAGGAAGGGGATGCTCAGTTTAGCTTTCCATTTTGAAATGTTTTTGAAATCTTTTTTTAAGATTTTTAAAAAGTGTTCAGCTTTTTTAAAAGTTCAGTTTGGTGGTGGGTTGGGGGACAGATTGCAGTGGGGCAGGAGTGGAGACAGATGGCCAGAGAGCTGGCCGCTGGGCTGGGCCAGCCACGAGAAACTGGTGGTCGGTTTCACTTTGTGGCAGGAGAGATGGAGAGAGGGGTTCCCGTCTGAAAAAGTGCGTTAGAAATACAGAACAGACCGATGAATTTGGTGAAGAGAGGTAATGAGTGAGGAAGAAGGAGGAACCAAGAACGACTTCCAGTTTTCTGGCTCAAGTGACTGGGAGGAGGAAATTCTGGAGCAGGCTGAGTGACAGGTGCTAACACGAGGTTTGCAGGCAGGAGGGACGTGTCATTAGGGTTCAGTGCTGTTCAGATGCTTCGTACGGTTTCGTCTCCAGAGGGACAAAGCAACGGTCATGTCTCAGTCATTTTAGGCTGATGCTTGCCTCTCCTTCCCTATCACCCCTCCCCCAGCTGGGGGAAAAATTAACAATAAAGATTTACTTAAGGCTTTTAAACACACGTACAGACTCATACGTATAACACATGCTTTAAAAAGTAACTGGAAGATGCGGAGCCTGGGTGGCTCAGTTGGTTAAGTGTTTGACTCTTGATTTCAGCTCAGGTCATGATCTTATGGTCAGGATCTCATGGTTGTCTGATCGAACCCTTGTGTGGAGCCTGCTTAAGAGTCTCTCTGCCCCTCCCCTGCTCAAATCTCTCTCTCAAAAATAAATAAATAAATAAAAGTAACTCTTTAAAAAAAAAAAAAGAAAATACACTCAGAGGTGGTCGTGTTATGAGACAATTTTATTTAGTATTTTCCAAAGGATTGGTGATGAATTTGTATTAATAGCATGATAAGAAAAAGAAATCAGCAGAACAAAAATAGTAACTTTGAAGACTGCACAATAAGGCTGTAGTTGCATTCTGAGAACAGCTTTTCCTTACAGAACAGCAAGGTCCGTTACACCTCTGACTTCTTCCTAACACGTAAACAGTTCTAAAGATGACCACTGTTTTAGATGATCAGCCGTGAGAGTGAGCTTGTGTGAGCTCCCCGAGATTTATAAAATTTATGGGAAAGGCTTTGAATTTCTAAACTGCTTCAGGGTCTTCTTCAAAGTTGTACAGGGCCTGGGGCAAGTCACATTTTTACGCTCCCCCTTCTTCCCTCTGCACAAATATTGCATAAACAGAATTGAAGCTTGGTTATAATAAGCATGGCTGATATTTATTAAAGGTTTACCATGTGTGGAGTAGTTTTATATACTTTCCATGAAACCTTCATATCAAACCTTCATAACAAACCAAATAATTGTATTTTTTTTAAGATGAAAAAAAATTAAAGCCTAATGGAAATATCAGACAGAGAAGGACAAATTCTGTATCATCTCACCTAGATGTGGAATCTAAAAAAAAAAAAAAGAAATCAAATTCACAGAGAACAGATTGGTGGCTTCCAGAACAGATTACCTTCCAGAGGTAAGGGGTGGGGAGATGGGTGGAAAAAAGGTATAAACTTCCACTTATAAGATTAATAGATTCTGATGATGTACAGCATGGTGACTATCATCACCATTTCTCTCTGGTACATTTGAAAGTCGCTAAGAGAGTCAATCTCACAAGTTCTCAGCACAAGAAAAAAATCTGTCACAGTATGAGGTATGAAGGTTATGCAAACTTAAAGTGGTAATCATTTTACAACATACAAATATCTTGAATCGTGTTGTACACCTTAAACCAATACAATGTTAGGTGTCAGTTATGTCTCAATACAACCGGGGGAAAAACAAAAACAAAGAACAAAACCCCACGAACAAAACAAAAAACCAAAGGAACAAAAACTTAAAGCCCAGCTAGGTTGTGTGACTCAGATAGCTTCCCAGACAGTAAATGGAAAAGCCAGAGTTCAAATCTAACCCACCTGAGGCGCCTGGGTGGCTCAGTTACTTAAGCATCCGACTCTTGATTTCAGCTCAGGTCGTGAGCTCACGGTTCGGTTTGTGAGATGGAGCCCCACCTTGGGCCCTGCACTGTCAGCACAGAGCTTGCTTGGGATTCTCTCTTTCTTTCCCTCTGTGCCCCTCCCCTGCTCATGCTCATGCATGCTCCCTCTAAACAAACAAACAAACAAACAAATGAACATTAAAATAAAATCTGACCCATCTGACATCAGAGCCCACTGTCCTAACTACTATACTATTCTTGTCAGAAACTGGATTTAGATCTGCATTGGCCCAGCAGTGAGCACTGTGCTGGGCACAGCAGAGCCAGCAGGAATCAGAGTCGTTCTCTGAACTAACTTACCATCTGCTGGTGGAGGAAGGGACAATGCTCCTGCACAGTCCACTGCAGGAACCCAGACGAGGGGGACCTAACTCCATCTGGAGGCTCTTACTGGAGCAACCAAAGTCATCGTGGAAACTGAAAGGAAGAGTAGGAGTTATATCATGATGTGTACTGTATACAAAGAAAGAGAGTTCCAGTAGCTAGAAGAACTGTTATGGGTGGATCTGATCACAGCCTCCCCAGAATATGTCAATGGCGAGGGGCACCGTGCTGATTGCAATGCTACTCTGGAGTTTGTTGCAGGTATTGGAAATCTGGTTTGTTTTTGAATAGAAAGGTAGACACCGCTTTTTTTACATATACGTTACAGTAATAGGATTTTTGACCTTGCAGTGTCTGAACTTTTATAAGTGAGAAATGAAAGCCCAGAGCAGGTAAGTGATTTGCCTGAAATCACACAACTACTGGTTAGAAACTTGAGTCTAGAACCTGGGTTTTCAGTCAGGCAAGCCAGTCTGTCCTTTCCTGAATCCTATCACCTTTGGGGCATAGTTCCATCTATTCATGGATTCACACCTGCTGGGTCAGGCTGTGTAGGGTGTTTACTGTGCAAGAGTATCTGCTGTGGGAACGGATCAGGGCTGAAGTCCACCCAGAGGAAGAAGCACCTTTTCCCCACTTTGCAGAAGTACTTTATAGCAAGCAATTGCCCTCTTGAAACTAACGTAGCCAACCTACAGAAATCTAAATTTCTTCCCATTCTTATTCACACAGTGATATTTCCTATATTTTTATCCATAGGGTTCAAATAATTTAGTGATTAGTGCTTTAGAGCCCACTGGCACATGGTTCCAGTTCTAGAAGGTACATTTCCAGTAAGTCCTGTCGGTGTGGCACCACAGTGACTTCTTTGCCAATCAGCAGTTCATGGCTGTACCCTTTCCAGCAAGGTTGGAGGAGTTGAGGCAAGAGAGGGCCTTCCTTGAGCGATCTATCTCACCTCCAGGGTAGTGGCCACCCCTTATCTTCCGCTATACCTCTTTTTTTCAGGTTCTCTTTACTTCTTGCTGGCCAGTCTCTCATTACTTCTTACGAGCCATCCCTGTTATGGATAATCATTCTTTATATTAACGTGTTCCTGGTTCAAATTACTATGTGTTTTCTCTCTCCTGATCAGACTGTGGCTGATTCACAACCCTCAGACATTTCTCTATCAGCCAGCCATAGCCTGCTTCCCTAGAGGAGTTGCATTCTAGCTGCATGTGCTATCTGGAGGGTCCATATCCTAGTAGATTAGCCAGGAGTTCATGCAGGGGAATGAAAAATAAGCATTGCCCCCTCCAATTCCCCTGAGCTCCCCAAGGAAAGGGACAGAGAGACATGGGCTCATATGCACATAACATGGCCAGTGGTGGTGGGTAACACAGGCTTGAAGGTACCACTCATAGATGTTCCCAGTAGCTATGTTTTGGGAGAAGGAGGTCCCTGACAGTTACCCGGGAGGAGACTCTTGAATCTTGAAGGTAGATTGACGCTGTTCCAGGCAGGTGGGCCAAGAATACGCCAAGCAGAGGTAACAGGGCAAACTGTTAGCTATTTGTTTCTAACATGAATATTGAGCCTGATGTTCCTGTAGAGCAGAATGACCCCAACTGTTGGGTCAGATGACAACATGGTGTTGGTAGCACCACACCATAAGGTTGTAGCCTTATTACAGTTTATAATTCTCCTCCCTGGCACCCATGTGACCATCAGTACTGAATAGGTGGTGCCTTTGTGTTTTAAAGTAAACAAGGAGCATTATGTCAACTAACTTTTACAATCAGTTGCTCAAAATTGCAGAATGCTCAAAGAGAGTTTTAGAGCCGGAATATAGACTCCATCCCATAATTTACAGAATAATCAACGGACACCAGATTGTAAAGACTCGTGCAAGAACAAGTCAGAGAGAGAACGATGACCAAGTGTCTTGGAAAACTGTGTGGGAACTTTTTCCTGCCATTCTTGTAGGGTATGAATCAGCAGTTACACTGGTTGGCTGGCATTAGAAAGAAATTAATAGTCTAGGGTATTGTAACTCAAGGAAGATCCCGTCGAAAAAAGCATGTCCCAGGAGGTCCAAGATGGGTCCCATATTGCCCACTCAATGGACAGGTCAATCAGTGGCTCTTCTCATGGCTAGGTACCTTTAGCTCCTTCAATATCACCCTCTCTAGTTTTAGGGCCAGACATTTTGTCTTATGGGTAACAATCTTGTTATACATCTCAGAATCAAAACCACTTCCTCATGGATATTTTATTTTATTTTATGTATTATTATGATTTTTTTTTAATTCACGTCAAAGTTAGTTAGCGTATAGTGCCACAATGATTTCAGGAGTAGATTCCTTAATGCCCCTTACCCATGTAGCCCATCCCCCCCTCCCACAACCCCTCCATTAGCCCTCTGTTTGTTCTCCATATTTAAGAGTCTCTTATGGTTTGTCCCCCTCCCTGTTTTTATATTATTTTTGCTTCCCTTCCCTTGTGTTCATCTGTTTTGTCTCTTAAAGTGCTCATATGAATGAAGAAATATGATATTTGTCTTTCTCTGACTAATTTTCCTTAGCATAATACCATCTAGTTCTAGTTCCATCCACATAGTTGCAAATGGCACAATTTCATTATTTTTTATTGCTGAGTAATACTCCATTGCATCTATATCTTTATCTATATCTATATCTCATATATATATATGGTGTATATACATACATATACACCATATATATATATACACCATATATATGTGATATATATGTATACACCATACCATATACATACATATACACCATATATATATATATACACACCATATATATATATGATATATATCATATATATATACCACATCTTCTTTATCCATTCATCCATCGACAGACATTTTGGCTCTTTCCACACTTTGGCTATTGTCAATAGTGCTGCTATAAACATGGGGGTTCATGTGTCCCTTTGAAACAGCACACCTGTATCCCTTGGATAAATGCCTGGTAGTGCAATTGCTGGGTCATAGGGTAGTTCTATTTTTAGTTTTTTGAGGAACCTCCATACTGTTTTCCAGAGTGGCTGCACCAGCTTGCATTCCCACCAACAGTGCCAAAGAGATCCTCTTTCTCCGCATCCTTGCCAACATCTGTTGTTGCCTGAGTTGTTCATGTTAGCCATTCTGACAGGTGTGAGGTGGTATCTCATTGTGGTTTTGATTTGTATTTCCCTGAGGATGAGTGATGTGGAGCATTCTTTCATGTGTCAGTTGGCCATCTGGATGTCTTCTTTGGAGAGGTGTCTATTCATGTCTTTTGCCCATTTCTTCACTGGATTATTTGTTTTTTGGGTGTTGAGTTTGATAAGTTCTTTATAGATTTTAGATGCTAACCCTTTATCTGATATGTCGTTTGCAAATATCCTCTCCCATTCCATCGGTTGCCTTTTAGTTTTGCTGATTGTTTTTTTCGCTGTGCAGAAGCTTTTTATTTTGATGAGGTCCCAATAGTTCATTTTTGCTTTTCTTTCCCTTGCCTCCGGAGACGTGTTGAGTAAGAAGTTGCTGCGGCTAAGGTCAAAGAGGGTTTTGCCTGCTTTCTCCTCAAGAATTTTGATCACTTCCTGTCTTACATTTAGGTCTTTCATCCATTTTGAGTTTATTTTTGTGTCTGGTGTAAGAAAGTGGTCCAGGTTCATTCTTCTGCATGTCGCTGTCCAGTTTTCCCAGCACCACTTGCTGAAGAGACTGTCTTTATTCCATTGGATATTCTTTCCTGCATTGTAAAGATTAGTTGGCCATACATTTGTGGGCCCATTTCTGGGTTCTCTGTTCTGTTCCATTGATCTGAGTGTCTGTTCTTGTGCCAGTACCATACTGTCTTGAGGATTACAGCTTTGTAATACAGCCTGAAGTCTGGGATTGTGATGCTTCTTGCTTTGGTTTTCTTTTTCAAGATTGTTTTCACTATTGGGGCCTTTTCTGGTTCCATACTAAATTTTAGGATGGTTTGTCCTAGCTCTGTGAAGAATGCTGGTGTTATTTTGATAGAGATTACATTGAATATGTAGATTGCTTTGGGTAGTATTGACATTTTAACAATATTTGTTCTTCCTATCCAGGAACATGGGATACTTTTCCATTTTTTGGTGTCTTCTTCGATTTCTTTTATAAGCTTTCTATAGTTTTCATTGTATAGATTTTTCACCTCTTTGGTTAGATTTATTCCTAGGTATTTTATGGGTTTTGGTGCAATTATAAATGGGATTGATTCATTGGTTTCTCTTTCTGGTGCCTCATTGTTGGTGTATAGGAATGCAACCGATTTCTGTGCATTGATTTTATATCCTGCAACTTTGCTGAATTCATGGATCAGTTCTAGCAGTTTTTTGGTGGAATCTTTTGGGTTTCCATATAGAGTATCATGTCATCTGCAAAGAATGAAAGTTTGACCTCCTCCTGGCCTATTTGGATGCCTTTTATTTCTTTGTGTTGTCTGATTGCTGAGGCAAAGACTTCCAATACTATGTTGAATAACAGTGGCAAGAGTGGACATCCCTGTCTTGTTCCTGACCTTGGGGGGAAAGGTCTTAGTATTTCCCCATTGAGGATGATATTAGCATTGTGTCTTTAATATATGGCTTTTATGATCTTGAGGTATGATCCCTCTACCCCTACTTTCTTGAGGGTTTTTATCAAGAAAGGATGCTGTATTTTGTCAAATGCTTTCTCTGCATCTGTTGAGAGGATCATGTGGTTCTTGTCCTTTCTGTTATTGATGTGATGAATCACATTGATTATTTTGCGAATATTGAACCAGCCCTGCCTCCCAGGTATAAATCCCACTTGGACGTGGTGAATAATTTTTTTAATGTATTGTTGGATCCGGCTGGCTAATATCTTGCTGAGGATTTTTGCATCCATGTTCATCGGGGAAATCGGTCTATAGTTCTCCTTTTTAGTAGGGTCTTTGTCTGGTTTTGGAATCAAGGTAATGCTGGCTTCATAGAAAGAGTTTGGAAGTTTTCCTTCCATTTCTATTTTTGGGAACAGCTTCAGGAGAATAGGTGTTAACTCTTCCTTAAATGCTTGGTAGAATTCTCCTGGAAAGCCATCTGGCCCTGGACACTTGTTTTTTTTGGGAGATTTTTTATTACTAATTCAATTTCTTTACTGGCTATGGGTCTGTTCAAATTTTCTATTTCTTCCTGTTTCAGTTTTGGTAGTTTATATGTTTCTAGGAATTTGTCCATTTCTTCCAGATTGCCCATTTTATTGGCTTATAATTGTTCATAACATTCTCTTATTATTGCTTGTATTTCTGCTGTGTTGGTTGTGGTCTCTCCTCTTTCATTCTTGATTTTATTTATTTAGGTCCTTTCCTTTTTCTTTTTGATCAAACTGGCTAGTGGTTTATCAATTTTGTTAATTCCTTCAAAGAACCAGCTTCTGGTTTCATCATCTGTTCTACTGTTTTTTTGTTTTTGTTTTTGTTTTTTTTTTTTTTGGTTTCGATAGCATTGATTTCTGCTTTAATCTTTATTATTTCCTGTCTACCGCTGTTTTGGGGTTTTATTTGCTATTCTTTCTCCAGCTTTAAGTTGTAAGGTTAGTTTGTGTATCTGAGACCTTTGCTCCTTCTTTAGGAAGGCCTGGATTGCTATATACTTCCTTCTTATGACCGCCTTTGTTGCATCCCAGAGGTTTTGAGTTGTAGTGTTACCATTTTCATTGGTTTCCATGTACTTTTTAATTTCCTCTTTAACTTCTTGGTTAGCCCATTCATTCTTTTTTTTTTTTTAATTTTTTTTTTCAACGTTTATTTATTTTTGGGACAGAGAGAGACAGCCCATTCATTCTTTAGTAGGATGTACTTTAGTCTCCAATTATTTGTTACCTTTCCAAATTTTTTCTTGTGGTTGATTACAAGTTTCATAGCGTTGTGGTCTGAAAATATGCATGGTAATGATCTCAATGTTTTGTACTTGTTGAGGGCTAATTTATGTCCCAGTATGTGATCTATTCTGGAGAAAGTTCCATGTGCACTGGAAAAGAATATATATTTCACTAGTCCAGTGTGTCATTCAAAGCTATTGTTTCCTTGTTGATTTTCTGATTAGATGCTCCGTCCATTGTTGTAAGTGGGGTGTTGAAGTCCCCTACTATGATGGTAGTATTATCAATGAGTTTTTTTATGTTTGTGATTGATTTATATATTTGGGTGCTCTCACATTTGGAGCATAAATGTTTACAAGTGTTAGGTCTTCTTGGTGGATAGACCCCTTATCTATGACATAATGACCTTCTTCATCTCTTGTTACAGTCTTTATTTAAAATTTTTTTTTCAACATTTATTTATTTTTGGGACAGAGAGAGACAGAGCATGAACGGGGGAGGGGCAGAGAGAGAGAGGGAGACACAGAATCGGAAACAGGCTCCAGGCTCTGAGCCATCAGCCCAGAGCCTGACGCGGGGCTCGAACTCACGGACCGTGAGATCATGACCTGAGCTGAAGTCGGACGCTTAACCGACTGCGCCACCCAGGCGCCCGTACAGTCTTTATTTTAAAGTCTAGATTGTCTGATAAATTCTGGCTTTCTTTTGTTGACCATTAGCATGATAGATGGTTCTCCATCCCCTTACTTTCAATCTGAAGGTGTCTTTAGGTCTAAAGTGGGTCTCTTAGGAGCCCCTGGGTGGCTCAGTTGGTTAGGCGTCTGACTTCGCTCAGGTCATGATCTCACAGTTCATGGGTTCGAGCCCCAGGTCAGGCTCTGTGCTTACAGCTTGGAGCCTGGAGCCTGCTTCAGATTCTGTGTCTCCCTCACTCTCTGCTCCTCCCCTGTTCACATTCTGTCTCCATCTCTCACACATAAATAAACATTAAAAAAAATTTTTTTAAGTGGTATCTTGTAAACAGCATATAGACGGATCTTGTTTTCTTATCCATTCTGTATCCCTATGTCTTTTGATTGGAGTATTTAGTCCATTGACATTTAGAGTGAGCACTGACAGATATGAATGTATTGCCATTATGTTTCTTGGAGAGTTGGAGTTTTTGGTGGTGTTCTCTGGTCCTTTCTAGTCTTTGTTGCTTTTGGTCTTTTCGTTTTTTGTTGTTTGTTTGTTTGTTTTTCATCTTTTCTCCCCTCAGAGAGTCCCCCTTGAAATTTCTTGCAGGGCTGGTTTAGTGGTAATGAACTCCTTTAATTTTTGTTTGTCTGGGAAGCTTTTAATCTCTCCTATTTTGAATGACAGCCTTGCTGGATAAAGAATTCTTGGCTGCATATTTTTCTGATTTAGCACATTGAATATATCCTGCCACTCTTTTCTGACCTGCCAAGTTTCTGTGGATAGGTCTGCTGCAAACCTGATCTGTCTTCCCTTGTAGGTTAAGGATTTTTTTTCCCTTGTTGCTTTCATGATGCTTTCCTTGCTTGAGTATTTTGTGAATTTGACTATGATATGCGTTGTTAATGGTCAGTTTTTGTTGAATCTAATGGGAGTCCTCCATGCTTCCTGGATTTTGATATCTGGGTCTTTCCCCAGGTTAGTATAGTTTTCCACTATGATTTGCTTACACAACCCTTCTACCCCTTTTTCTCTCTCTTTATCTTCTGGGACCCCTATCATTCTGATGTTGTTCCTTTTTAATGAGTCACCAGTGTCTCTAATTCTTAAATTGTACTCTTTTGCCTTAGATTTCCTCTTTTTTCCTGCTTCATTATTCTCCATAAGTTTGTTCTCTATACTGGTGAGTTGCTGTTCTGCCTCATCCACCCTTGCCCCCGTGGCATCCATTCGAGATTGCAGCTCAGTTATCACATTTTTTATTTCATCTTGACTAGCTTTTACTTCTTTTATGTCTGCAGAAAGGGATTCTAATCTATTTTTGACCCCAGCTAGTATTCTTATTATCGTGATTCTAAATTCTGGTACAGAGATCTTGCTTGTATCTGTGTTGATTAAATCCCTGGCTGTCGTTTCTTCCTGCTCTTTCTTTTTGGGTGAATTCCTTTGTTTTGTCATTTTGAAGGAAGAAAAGGAATTAATAAGGTAAAAAAAATTAAAAAATTAAAAACAACACACACACACACACACACACACACACACACACAAATCAAATAAGTGATGCTAGATCCCAGGTGTGTTTTGGTCTGGGTGTTGAAAGGGGCCTGTTAGATTAGAGAAAAAGGGGAACAAGAAAAAAAAAAGGAAAAGGTTTGAAAATTTGAGAAAATGAATATAATGAAATAGAATAACATGAAATGATGGAAGCAAAATAGAATTTGAAATTTTTTTTAAAAACTAAAAAATATAGTAGGAAAAATTAAAGAAAAGTATTTTTAATAAATTGAAAATAAAAATAAATTTTTTCTCTTTCTGTATTCAAGAAAAAGACAAAAAACGAAAAAGAAAAAAAGAAAATTGAGTAGATGGATCAGTGAACAGACTGAAATATGATTGAAATTACATCATTTTCCCCTAGAAGTCAAACTGTGAAGCACTTTATAGCAGTAAACTAAGCAGGTGGACAGACTTCTGTTCCTGAAAATTGAAGTTGGTCCCGCCGGGCGTGGCTCCGTGTAATGGCTCCGTTCTCCACTAGATGGTGCTGCTTAGCTTACTGGGGTGGATTGTTGTGGCACTTGTAGGTGTGTATGGGCATGTGCGGGAGTGGTGAAAATGGCGTCACCCAGCTACCCAGTCTTTACTATCAGAACTCTGTTCTCTCTGATCAGTAATTGTGCACTCGTCCTTTGTCTCTGGCTTCTGTCCACTCCCCACTTTTACACTGTTGGTGACCAAGCCATCAGGTTGCCAGGTGTCACCTCCCTCCTGAGTTTTATCTCAGACTTGGCTGTGTTTCCCAATCCCTGACTTCTGAGGGACTGCAGTTTTGACCTGTTCTGACCCTCCATAGGAGGGTCTCACTGAGCAATGGCTGCGTGCAGGCCACACCCAAGAACGTTTGTGGGTCCGTGCTGCTGCCAAGGCCCAGAGACTGCAGCTGGGTGCCAGCCCGCCCCAGAAAAGTTCACGTGATCATGTAGCAGAAGTGTTTCAGGGATTATGGAAAATCATGACACACATCTGCCACCAGGCTTCACCCTTAACGACCTTGTTCCAGAACCAGTGAATGTGGTTGTTCTCTGGGGTCTTCTGGGACCTCTGGGGTCTGCTGGGGTGGCCACAAGGGCTCTACCACATGTTGTCCCAGCAGGGGAACTCCCTCTCCCTGTGTGGCCCGAGGACCCCCCCCACCAACTTCACTCTGCTCCTGGGGATTTGCCCTTCCCAGCAGAGCACCACAAGGTATTCAGCTGCACAGTTTCAGACTCTGTGCTCCCCCTATTTATAGAGACTTAATGGAATTTAAACCCTCTTCTTTCTCCCTTTCTTGTTCAGTCCCTGTGGCTGTTTCCACTTTTCCACTTTCTCTCCAGCTGCTTTGTGTGGGGGGGTGCTTTTCCCATACTTTCCCTCCGTCTCTGTCCTCTCTCCACAAGCAAAAACAGCTCCCTGCCCTCTGTGGCTTCTCTCTCCCCCAGTTCACCTTTCCGTGCCACGTACCTGCTGAATTCTGTGGTTCAGGTTGTGCAGATTGTTGTGTGAATCCTCAGATCAGTTTTCTAGGTGTGCAGGATGGTTTAGTGTTGATCTGGCTGTATTTCATCAATGCCAGACACAGAAAATAACTTCCATGCTGTTCTGCTATCTTAGCTCCTCCTCTGATCAGTGTTTTCTCCCTCATGGATCTTTTCATTGCATGAGGTTTATCAACAACTCTGACATGGCAATTATGAGCCCATGATTTTGTCCTCTGTAGCACAGTTCAGTTTGGAAGCACAGCTGATTTCCTTGCTTTGAATACCCAGAAGGATTGCTTATGCGTTCTGTCTTATTTCTTGTGGTCTATAGCTGTTTCCATTTCTGTACAAATGGTCAGCTGTCCTCTGCTAGGGAAGGCCTGTGCTGTTTCCTTATGTCCTATCTCCTTAGTGATAATCTTCTCTTATCACGAATGGTATTCTTCCCAAATTCCCAGTCTGCAGGGCCATCTTTTGACAAAGTGGTTGTGAATATGCCATGCCTGCAGGAGGCCAGGGAAGGCCTCTGTGCCTCCTGGTACCCCTTCTTCTTCAACTCTGAGCTTAATGGGAATGCATGTGCCATGGCTTTGAGGCAAGTGAGAATGGGATGTGGGAATACAGAGAAGAGGTGGGAAGAAAAATACCTAATGGCCACCCTGCTCATCAGTGACCAAGTTTGCCTGGGGCTGCACACTTGTTTCTAGTCTAAGGTACTTGTATGTTGACACTGGAAGGGGATAAAATATCTCTCGTCCCACTTTCTACTTACCATGGAGATACACTTGAGCTTATCCCAAGAAAGAATCTCCTACATTTCTGTATAATTATAATAAAACACTCCACGAATAAAATGGACTTTTATTATTATTTTTAAATAGATTTAAAACAATTTTTTAAATGTCTATTTATTTTTGAGAGAGAGAGAGAGACAGAGCATGAGCAGGGGAGGGGTAGAGAGAGAGACACATAAAATCCAAAGCAGGCTCCAGGCTCTGAGCTGTCATCACCAGAGCCCGATGCAGGGCTTGAACTCACAAACCATGAGATCACAACCTGAACTGAAGGCAAACACTTAACCAACTGAGCCACCAAGGTGCCCCTGAAATAGATTTTGAAAAGATCAGTTTCCCTTACTGGATCTATCAGGCCAGCTTTTTGTGTGTTAGTTTCTAGTCTGGCTGACACTACTCAGCCAGGGAGAAGTAAAAATCTTGCTCTCTTTTCCTCATAAACGGGTCCGGTGGTCATTGGATATTATTATCCCACTCTGAGTTATTCCTTTCTGGTTCACTTTCTTTGAAATTATTTCTGTGTATATTTTTATTTATTTATTATTTGAAGGCACCAAAATTTTTCTTCTGAATATCTCAGGAGTGTGATTTTTGACAATGCTTTAGCCAATGCTACTGTTCATTGGGTTTACACTTTCTTTCTAAGGATGTGGCAAAATCAGGCTTGCTGAGTTCACATTATGTTTCAAAGCACAATAAATACTTCCCAGGGTCACACTGAAGCAGAAAATCCTGACTGCATATACAAAACAGAATCTCCGCTCTCGAGATGCAAGTCAGAATGGGCTGAACAATGAAAGCATGAACACAAAGGGACGTTCAGGTGACCGATGATATGAGTCACTGCTCGGCTACTGACTTTGCAAGGAGAGTCGCAGAGGAGAAAACCATCCTGTGCATATAACTATCATGGTTGTGAAAGAATTTAGCAAACACACAACTAGATTTTTGTCCCTTTCCCCCCATATCATTTGGAAGCGTGGTATTAACATTTTTTTAATGGTTTCCAAACTTGTGGTTGAAATTTCATTTGTAAAGGGGTTTAAAGAAAGCAAAAGTCTCTAATCTAATTAACTCCAAATTTAATTCAACACCTTCCCTTGATTTATATACATTATCATGAGGTTTAAAAAAAAATGTAAGTCTGTATATATGAGAATGTAATTAATCATCTGTAAAGCGTATAAATCCCAGTAAGACACTTTGTCAAATTATCTCATCTTACCCATGATCTTTTTATCCCACCAATTTTGCCTGGTTTCTGATTTCACTGAGTTGGGATTAAATCAGTGCATTCCTCCCACTGCATAATTAGGACTGCTCGAAAACTCTGTAATTACAAACCGCAACCATGGATTGTGAATTGCATTCGCTGTCATAACTGCCATTAGCATGGTTTTCGATTCTTCCAGAACAGCGAGGTAAAGATACCATGCTGATAAGTTCCATGCTATAGGTCTGCTATTGATTATCTGCAGCAATTGTAGACTTGGATGGGATCCCAAGCTAGATGCAGAACCTGGGAAGATGCCAATGTTTTGTGAACGCAAAAGTTCTTAAGAAGAAAAAATGTTTTCTAAAACAATAAAACTACGGATGAAAGAATGAGTGTAAAAGTTTTAAATTATGCAATTGCAGGCTTAATTTTGTGAATGGGTATAGTCCTAATCTATTGGGCCTCCTGGGAGGGGAAAACTATTTGGGATGCTTATTCTGATTTTGACTACTTATTCTGATTTTGAAGTGAAATCAAAATGCTTTATGAGGGTGTTCCAAGGCTTTATTTGACAGTTTCTACTTGCTTTACTCCCAGTGATCTGCCAAGCCCACGTGTCCCTTCTTACCACGAATCTCCCCAGCATGCTCTCCTCTCCCTCTTTTGCATCAGAGTCTAGAGAGGGGAGGCCCACTTAAAACAGATTTGAAGTCTTCCTCATCCAGGAGGCTCACCCTGATGACTCTTTGGTTACGTACTCTCAGTTCTAAATACACAGCAAAAAAGTCTTTTCAAGATTAAAAAAAAAAAAAAGCTCAAACATTCTTTTAATGTAAGGTGTTCATAATCCTCATATAAAAAATTTCCTTTGGAGTAATCTTTGGTATGTGGAAACTCATATATCAAATGGTAAACTCTATTATTGCGCTGGTACCCAAGCTTGATTCATGAGGTTAGCCATTTTCATCGTTTCATTGCTCAATCTCTTTAGCCCATGAACATGTTTTGGTATTTTATAAATTACTAATTTGAGAGAAACAAAAATCTGCCTCTTTCTATAGAACACATTTAGAAGCTCCAATCAAGTTCTTGCTTGTAATTATCTAAACTACACACACACACACACACACACACACACACACACACACACACACACACACTTTGACCACTACAATTTCCCTATGTATTTCTGGATGTTTATAAATGAACTGAATTGTGGTGGAAAGAGCCCAGTGGCCCTTAACCACTACAATAACTCCTTGTAATTTGCTGAAAGCAAGCGGTATTCATTTACTCCTTTTCTTGAAGTTCGTAACAAAAGCAAACAGGTGGATTTTTGTTCAGAATCTTCAGATTAGTACATCTAAAGGCTTTGAAACTAGATAAATGCATAAATCAGACTAAAGTAAGCTTTTGCAGCAAAGGGGTGGGAAAAGAAGACGGCTTTGCACAAACTAAGAGTCCAGTCCATTTGTTTAAGGATTTTCAGAGAATTGTTAGTATGGTTAACAATACAAAAAAGAATTACTACTAGCATTGTGAGACATTACTGTCTGAAGATGTACCGAAGTAACAAAGAAAATTTAGGGATAATTATTTAGTACTTCTCCTTCCCTTCCTCAAATTTAATTAGTAAATAGAGACATCGGCTAACTGGTGCCAGTCGGGGTGTTGCTAGTTCTGAGAAACGTGCCCCTCCCCTAGCTTTCCAGGAGTAGCTGTTATACTGTGTGGCAAATGATTAACTCTGTCACTTTGGATTTTGTATGCCTGCTTTTAAGTATGACAGACTTCAGTCTTGCAATGGAAAAAACACAAATGTCACCTTAAGGCTTAGGGTGCAGCGGGTTTAATGGTCCACACTAAAATAGGCAGTACAGTTTTGTAGTTCAACATTAAAAGCAACCTTGCCTTACTTCTAATGCTTCTACCTAAGAATGCTTCCTGCTCCCTCTCAGCCCTTCCCTTAGGTACGAGTCTACACAAGTACTTCTAAAGTGCATTTCTCTGGCCTTGAAAACAGCAGTGTGATTTGCTCTCCAATAGGGAGTCCTGAATCGGAGCACTGCTTCCTCGTTGGAGGGGCTGTGCAGTTCCAGGTGAGTGACCCACTCAGAGAAGTACCCTTCTGACTCCCCAGGTGGCACAAGAGGCCACTCTTGGGGGAAAAAAAGGATTATGCCAACTTCCTCTGTGGCAGGTATCTTCGCTTACCACAAGTACATATTCAGTGCCTCCTCGAGCCATGAAATATTGAAAACTTAACCGACACTTCAATTTCCAGGAAATTAAAATCGTGGAGGCCTTGTGTGAATACTCAGAAGTTGGTGGGATTAGAACCAGGTACTGGGGCGGGCCGCAATTCTCGGGCTAGGGTAGGGAGGAGTGGTGGGGAGAAAGACAGTCCCGCCGCGCTGTGGCTATTGCTTGTCGTCGTGGGGGTCACCAGGGAAGCCCGCCTCCTCCGGGGACCTGACTCCTTCGGGGAGCAGAGTGGCGCGCACTTTCCTCTTCTCCTTAAAGCGGCCGGAGCGCGAGATCTTCAAATTGCGGCGGCTGCTGCCTGACTTCTCCCCGCACAACTTGTCCGGCTTGTGGGGCTCGCCGGCGCCCCCAAGGAGATTGGGGTGCTGATTCTCCCGGGAGCTGCCAGTCCAGTCGGCGCTGGGTGGCGCGGGCGGCGCGGGCTCCCCGGGGGCAGGCTGGGCGGGAGGCTGCGCCCCTACCGCGGCTTCCTTGCTTTTCTTTCTGCTGTTGGTTAGCGATTTCCACCAGGACCCAGAGCTGCCCGTGCCGCCGCTGTCGGCCATGGCCGGGCGGCGCGGGGCGCGGCAGGTGGGGAAGGGCCCTCTTTCCCGGTGGGGCCGGCGGTCCGCGGCAGGAAAGCAGGCTACGGGGTGGGAGCCTAGGCGGCGGCCTGTACCCGGGAAGCAAACAGAACGTGGTTATGGGTTTGTCCAAGTCACGTGCCCCCAACCCCACTTCCTCCCCTCGCTCCGCCCGTCACCGGATCGGCCCGGGTCCGAGCACCCGCAGGCCGGGAGCTACGCGGCCCTCCGAGGGCACCGCCGCGTCCCCGGGGGGCGCGGGCGGACGAGTGGTGGCCTCCAGGGCGCCACCATCTGGTCTCCAGACACCTTGGCACTCCCCCGCCTCAACCCTCGCCTGGCCTCCAGGGCCGGTGCGGTGGTCTGCGCGGGGGCCGCCGGGGGAGGTTCCCGGGCATGCGGATTAAGCCGGCCCGAGAGGAAGCTGGCCTGGCCTGTTACCCTGATTGTAGAGGGACGCCCCAAAGTGACCCAGCTCGGCCCCGCGGGGCCTCCTCTTGGATGAGCACCTGAGCGGAGGGCGCTCGGAAGGGGGTGTGCTATGGGTGAGCACTGAATATTAGACTCCTGTCAACAGTTCCGAAATTTCCCTTGAAGGTGTTTTTCCATAGACTTCTGTCCCAGAATCCTCTTCGACGTGATTTTCTGGGGGGAATGTACATGCCGATAAGAGCGAGGGAAAAGCTCAGGATGTGCTGTTTCTTTTAAATTCTTTTGACAGAACTTCTGCCTTGCCGCTTTCAGAGAAACTGGTCTAGACTTAATTTCCCTTGAAAACCGCGGTCCCACTCTACCTTTTATTCCCCAGACACCAATCTTACGTCTCCTCGAAGCCACCCCACCGATGGTTGAGATGAGGCCAAGCGGCAAACGTCCTCTTCTTTTTAGTTCTGTATCAACATACGCACCGACTTTGTACCAGGCAGCGCAACTCTTGAGATTTTTAGTTACAAATTAAAGGCGTCTGTTCTTTTTTGCGCAATTCCTTCCTCCAAAGGAGAGAAACCTGCTGCGCGCAATCAGGAACTCCAAACCCATTTGCTTCTCCCCAGCTTTTAAAGCAGCGCTCTGCGGCCCGAAAAGACTGTTTATTAGCCCTTAAGGTGCTAATATGGGGAGCGAGACACCTGTGCGCGCCTTCCGCGCTCGGCACTGACTGTACGAACGCGCAGGGTTCGCTTGCGCCCGGGAGCATTTCCAGGTTTCCTCTGGGCTCCGTCCCAGCCCACGCGCCTGGTGCTCGCGGGAGTTGCCGGCGCGCCGGGGAGCAAAACTTGAGCGGTGTTTGTTGTTGGAAAAGTTCTGCTCTCGGAACCGCCGGGAAAGTTTGAGCGCCTACGCGAGGCGGCGCAGCGGCCTCCGCAGCAGAGACCCGGGCCTCGGCTCCTCCCCAGGATGCCCCGAGGGCACACTCGGGCCACGACTTGAAAACAATAGAAGATGAAGCCGCCAAAAGTTCTTCCCCTAAAAAGGCACCCTCTCCCCAGGGCACGGTTTGCAGTTGGGTCTGCAAACCTCCTGCTCCCTGTATTTTACGGATCAGCGAAGCACCCCAAGTTATTCATGGGTGGTGGGGTGTGCCGATGGCTGCCTTCTGTCTTCTACCCTACATTCTCTTTTCCACAACCGACGTGTGCGCGGAAAGGCTCAGCACTAATTGCGCAAGGAAAACACTGCAAATTACGCAAATTTACGCAGAGCGCCTGTGGCTCGAAACCTCTCCGGAGCCGGGGTAGCACCCCAGGTTGACACCTTGGAATGAGCTCTGTCTTGGCGGATGCAAAACCACCCTGATTGCTCACCTGTTCGGGCTTCTGAAGATCCCAAGACTCTGAGCCGACCTCACCTCCAAGAGAACGGAGGAGGTGCGCTTGGGACAACCTGGGGAGGTCGGGCTTTTTTTTCTGGAAGGTGTGCCTGCCGAAATGTCTGCAGTCCAGCTAAGCCGATTGCTGCTGCTCGTCTCCCCTGGCGCTTCCAACTTCTGTTCGGCGCAGCGGTGGCGGCAGTTCTGGGCTCGCAGCGCGCTCGGCTCCGGCGTGAGGGCCCCGCGGCGGAACAGGTGCCAGGCTCACTGCCCCAGGTGAATACCCAGATAGGCTCTCCCAGTTAGTAGCCTTTCATTCTCGCGCGCCTCCCTCTTCCCTGCTAGCGACTCCCCGGCAGCCGCGGGAGATGGGACCTCGGCTGCTCACTCTGGTGTACTGAACCTTCCTACACGTTGGTCCTTTGCACGGGAGAGACATCTGTCTGCCCACCTGCTGGTCATTCGCCAAGTATTCGAGAAACCAGAACCCCCGGGAAGGGGGCAGAGGGGGAACACCAACCCAGGAGGCGGCCACAGCTGCCGCAGGTGCAGGTAGGAACTTTGCGTTCCCGCCCTCCAGGGCAGCAGATTGGATCAGGTCACGTACGTGGCGCCGGCCTTGGGGTGTCTGATTGGAGAAAGGCTGAGCTGCGCCGCACGCCGGCCGGACTCCTTCTGGAAGAAGAAGAAACAGTAGAGGAGACCCTGGCCAGGAGACCGAGGCTGTAGGTGGGATCCGCAGGGTAAATGTTGCCGCAGCTTTTTCTCTGCCCCTGCCCTGATTTCTTTTTTCTCTTTCTCTCCGGGTCCCCAGCCGTGGCCACTCAATTCCCAGGGGTCCAGTTTTGTAATTCACAGGAACTGTTTCATATCCAGGCAAAATGTTGCAGAGTTGCAGGCACCCTTAGTTGAAAGGCGTAATATTAACAAGTTCTCTGTGTGCCTGCCAGGCGCGGTTTCCAGCGCTCTCTGGGGGTAACACATTTACTCCTTACAGGAACCCAAGTATGTAGGTGCTGTTGTTTCCTCATTTGACAGGCGAGGAGACCCTAGCACTGAAAGGTGGTAAATGGTTGCTCAAAGTTGCATGCCTGGTAAGTTGCAAAGCCGGATTTGAACTCAGGAGGTCTGACTCCAGTTCCCAGGGTCTTAACTAGCACGTGAGACCACAGCCTGCCAGTCTTGGGCCCTTAAGGGACTTAATGAAGATGTGAATTTCCTTCCCTTAAGTTTGGAGGTCCAGTGGACAGGCATTCCACCTGGGGAGTACCAGTGCAGCCCTGAGCCACTAGAGGATGTGAACCAGTGGATTTCGGCCAGGTTCAGGCTTGTGCTCCTGGGAACATATGCGTGCTTTTTATTGGTTGGGTAGAAAGGAGTTGCCATAGGCCATTTTCACTAATGAAAGCAGAATTCCAACCTGCTTCATCTTGCAGGATGCTCTGATTTTTCAAAGAACTATTTTGATGTTCCTTGATGTCATGAATAACTCTACGGAAGGAGTGGGCATAGAGCAACTGACATATGAGCATCATTGTTCTAGGACTTTTTTTTTTTTAATGTTTATTTATTTTTGACACAGAGAGAGAAAGAGAGAGAGCATGAGCGGGGTGGGGCAGAGAGAGAGGGAGACACAGAATCTGAAGCAGGCTCCAGGCTCTGAGTTGTTAGCACAGAGCCCAACGTGGGGGTCAAACCCACAAACTGTGGGATCATGACCTGAGCCAAAGTCAGACGCTTAACCGACTGAGACACCCAGGCGCCCCTAGGCCTTTCTGAAGCCTCAAAATAGTGAAAGACATGATGCCTGTCTCAGCTTAAAATGTAGAATTAGCGGAAAGAATTTTTTATAGAGTGTTTTAATGCATGAAATATAAAGTGAATATTTTATATCATTAATTTCTTAATTTAGCATTCGTGGATGTTTAAATGATAATGCACAACTGTGTATTTGAAAGTGGTGTAATTTCACTTATTTGTTGCGATTAGTTTTAGAGAGTAAACTTTGAATTAGCGCACCAGGACTGGAACAAAGACAGGCCAGCCCCTGGAAGGCAAGGACAGGACAAGTCCTCATAGTGCCATTCCATCACAGATGAAGACACTGGATCAAGGAGGAAGGTTTAATTAAACCATAGATACTTTCACAGCCTCTGGTAATTAGGAGTACCCATCCAGTTCTGACTTATGGGGCCATAAGGAAGATGTCTGGGAATGTTTCCTCCGTGGATAAAGGACAGAGCTTTCTGAGAGAAGAAAATCTTTTGCTGTACCCTTGATTTTTACATTTAAGCACAGCATGAGGATATGATGTCTGGTGTTGCAGCAGCCATATTGTAGCAGTGAGTCAACAGGCATGGGAATAAAAACCAACATGCTAAGGATGATGGCATGGGAGTGTGAAAAGTGTCTGGGTCTTGATGATATTGATGAGCCCCTGAAAGAACCCTGGAACCATCTGCCTCCAGACTACTAGTTGAGTGAGATAATATATATTCCTATGATTTCATCACAGATTTAAATGCAGTTTCCTGTTACTAGCAGCCAAAAGTGTTCCCCTTTGATACAATCTATTAGAGTTATAGAAAAATATATTGTTCAAAAGGGAAAAAAGGTAGTATGGCCACATTTTTTTTCTGACCAATCTGAAAAGTTCTTCACTGAAGGAGGATTTAGTGAAATGTTTAAGTGATGGGAAAGTTTATAGAAGTAAGCCACCTACATTGAAAAGTTGATTTATCTATCCAGTGAATAGCAGGTGACTTTTAATGTTACAGAATTTAAATATGCTTAGATTGGGCAGTGCTTACATTTCTTAATAATATTTTTTCTTGTCATATTTTATTTTTTTTTAAATGTGTAGATAGTTTGAATTAGAACATTTCTTTCCTTCCCTCTTTCCTTCCTTCCTCCCCCCCTTCCTCCCTTCCTCCCTTCCTCCCTCCCATCCTCCCTCCCTTCCTCCCTCCCTCCCTTCCTCCCTCCCTTCCTCCCTCCCTTCCTCCCTCCCTTCCTCCCTCCCTTCCTTCCTTCCTCCCTTCCTCCCTTCCTTCCTCCCTCCCTTCCTCCCTCCCTTCCTCCCTCCCTTCCTCCCTCCCTTCCTCCCTCCCTTCCTCCCTCCCTCCCTTCCTCCCTCCCTTCCTCCCTCCCTTCCTCCCTCCCTTCCTCCCTCCCTTCCTCCCTCCCATCCTCCCTCCCTTCCTCCCTTCCTCCCTCCCTTCCTCCCTTCCTCCCTTCCTCCCTCCCTTCCTCCCTCCCTTCCTTCCTTCCTCCCTTCCTCCCTTCCTTCCTAATTCACTGGCCTCTTAGGTGCACATTTAAGTGCAATAAATGATAACACTCAAAGGCAAAAGAGAATGAATTCCTAGAGGGCAAGATTTGCATACTAGAAATTAAAATAAGAACTTTCAAGGTTAAACCTGCCGTTTCTTTGGAGACTGGGAAATAGATTATTTTCTTTTAAAGCATTTATAGTAGGAACTGGGCAATAGAAAACACATGAGAGAATTTAAGCAGCACAGCTAATCAAAATGAAGAAAATAAAGATCATTTATATTCTTTTCACCCAGGGATACCTATAGTTAATGTTGGAGGGTTAGTCTATTTTTTTTTTTTTTGCCCCTATTTTTACATTTACTCTTTTCGTCTTTTCCATTCCTTCCTCTCCTCCCTTCCTTTATTCCTCTCTTTTATAGATGCTTCCATTCTTTGCAAATTAGACGCTGATCTCCAGTGGCCTTTTCCTTTCTTGTCATCAATGTATGGGTAGTTTGATATTCCTTTTCTCCTTTCTGTGTTTTCACATCGTGTTGCTGGATTTAGTTTATAAACTTCATGACTGAGCATTACACCCATGCCTGAATCTGGGATCCGCTTTTTATAGCATCACATCCGGAACCCACATCAGGTTAACATGAATGTGTGTATACAAGTACACAAATTGCAAGTGACAAAATACTGCTAATCATTTTGGTTTTACACTTGACCTGAGCAAGGCTGATTTGTACAGTGCAGCCTCTCTCTGAAGTTCAAGCAAGACCAGCTGACTCTTCCTAACTTCCTGCCCCTACTGTCGATGTGTTTCTTCATATTCTTGGATGTCATTGTATTTTACTCCTTTTCTTTAAAAACAAACAAACAAAAAAACCAACTGTATGAAGATTTAAGGCCTAAAGCAAAGTTAACTTACTCTAGAAAGGATTTTCAAGAGTTTAGGGGCACTACCACACATGATCACTTGATATACACTACATTCATGGCTTGAGGAGTGTGGGACAGTGAAAACGAGATGTATGTGAGCACCGCCCATGGCCGCACCCTCCGGGAACAAATCCACTCATTATTCTCCTAAACTCCAGACCATTTCTGTTCTAAAGCAACTTAATTGTCCTTGCAGACCTGTGGAGGGTGGGAAGGGGGGTGGGGTACAACTTACTTCTAAGCAGTCCGAGGCCTGAGGGTATGGCTCTTTGGGTGAACCAGGAAGGATCCCTCTTCTTCCGGTGAGCCCGATGCTTTATAATCCCTCCTTTGGTTCCAGGAGGCTCTCAGAAACTGAAATTGTGTTGATTCCCAATTGTTTTCATCAGGGGAGTTCATCCAACTAACCTAGCCTGCCAGTGATAGGAATGGGTGTGTTTTAATTAAGAGTGTAAATTGTTTGGTGTTTGTCCCACGATTAGCTATAATTTTGTTTATTTGTTTATTGACTGACTCCCTCACTAGAAAGTGAATTCCATTTTATTGAATGATGTTTTCTATAATGACCATAACACTTCCTATGTATGAGGTACAGTTCTGCTTTATAAATATTAACTTATTTAATCCTAAAAGCCCTGTGAAATGGGCACTGTTATGTTATTATTAAGGTAACTGAGACACTAAGAACTTAGGTTACTTGTCCAAGGTCACCCAGCTGGTTGGTATAAGAGCTAGCATTTGACCCCAGGGAAATTGACTTGAGAGTCCAGGGACCTAACTAATCACTCCGGGGTGTGGCTCTCCATGAGTGCTAAGACATGTCATTAATGAATCCTTAGGACATGGCATGCTACCTGGAGATAACAGTTCTTCAGTATTCTTGAATAAATGACCATCCGATGCAGAAGTATAAATGCTTTGTTAGTTATAATGTGACTGGCTTATAAAAAGAAATGTGATGAAAATGGCAATGACCTAAAATTTCAGTCTGTCATTACATGTAATAATAGCCAGATTTTAATTCTGAGATGCGGGTACAGTAAGTGGACCAAATTATCTGATAGGTTTTTGTGTTTGTTGTTACGAAACTGGAAGGAATGCTATCCTGTCTCAGCCCTACGAAGGAGATACATTAGGCGGGGAGACGTGGAGGGGGCGGAATAACGTAATGGCAGAGGATGGCTGCTGAGATTTTATTCAATATTGTATTTAGGGAATAAGTGAGTGATCCAGAGGACACGGCATCTCGAAACCAGTCTCCACGGCACGTCCTGACTCCGGAAACAAAGGTAATTCAACTTTATTGTTTGTTAGGACATCGTCGATGGAAATGAAAAGTCACGTGTTCCCATCCAAGGTAATGTTCTCTGGCTGGCCACCTGGTTCCGGGTCAGAGCTGGGGTAAACCAGCTCCTTTAAAAGGCGGCCTCCTATCTGCAGTTGTTAATTTCTCGTTTCAAGGGGTGCGTTTGGTTATGCTCCGTTTACCAGGTTATATTTTCTCTTTTGTGTTCGTCAGTGTGTCCGTTTGTTATGTCACGTATGTAGAGGTAGAAGGCGGATATCTAATGGGAGGGTAATATAATGCAGGAAGTGAATCTTTTGGTTTCCCTACCTGCATCAAGGCCAGTGTCAAACTTACATAGTTAGAAATCTCCAAGAAATAGCTGCTTTTATCGGTGTTAGTCTGTCAGGGGAGGTCACCAAAGTTTTGGGAGTCAACTCTGCTCGTGTGTAACCACAGGTAAATCTCACACTGTACATTCTTTTTTTTTTTTTTTTTAAATTAATGTTTATTTTTGAGAGAGAGAGAGAGAGACAGAGCAGGGGAGGGGCAGAGGGAGAGGGAGACACAGAATCTGAAGCAGGCTTCAGGCCACCAGCACGGGAGCCCTGCATGGGGCTCAAACTCACAAACGATGAGATCATGACCTGAGCCCAAGTCAGACGCTTAACCCACTGGGCCACCTGGGCGCCCCTCACACTCTACATTCTTTTTTTTTTTTTTTAATGTTTATTTATTTTTGACAGAGCATGAGCAGGGGAGGGGCAGAGAGAGAGAGGGAGACGCAGAGTCAGAAGCAGGCTCCAGGCTCTGAGCTGTCAGCACAGAGCCTGAAGCGGGGCTCGAGCTCACAGACTGCGAGATCGTGACTTGAGCCGAAGTTGGACGCTCAACCAACTGAGCCACTCAGGCGCCCCACCCTATACATTCTTTTTTTTTTTTTTTTTAATTTTTTTTTCAACGTTTATTTATTTTTGGGACAGAGAGAGACAGAGCATGAACGGGGGAGGGGTAGAGAGAGAGGGAGACACAGAATCGGAAACAGGCTCCAGGCTCTGAGCCATCAGCCCAGAGCCCGATGCGGGGCTCGAACTCACGGACCGCGAGATCGTGACCTGGCTGAAGTCGGACGCTTAACCGACTGCGCCACCCAGGCGCCCCCCACCCTATACATTCTTAATGAACATTTAGGTTTATCTATTTGATGTAATTTCATTTACATAGTGGGAGAAATTGCTTCAGCTGCAGCTATAAACCTTTTATAACAATGGCAAATTTAAAATTCTTACTATGTGCTTTTCACTTTACTGTGAGCTTATCCAAAAGTGAATCATATTCTTTTCACTTTTTTTAATGGTAGAAGAACCCTGAGAGAGATAGCTACTGTAAGTCTGACAGTTTTATCATAGAAAGCTGAAGCAATTTGCTCAAGGTCACAAGACTTTTAAGAGGTGGAGTTATTTAGATTTAGTTTTAGTTACTCTGTCCCTAATACAGTGTTCTTCTCATGTAGCTATTTGAATCTCATATTGCCTTTTAATTAATCATTAGATCAATAAACATTTGTTGGTTTCACAACCGTTATATCAAAAGAGATCGTCATACTTTAAAAATTCTGATGAGGTCAGTGTCTTCTCAGTTTCCTCCTTGGAACAATGCTAAATCATATGTGGCTGTTTAAATATTAAAACCCTATGGAATCACAGAGCACTCAAAGCTCAAATTAATGCTGGGAATTGTAATTACATACATTTCTTGTGAAAAGACTTGATGGTTGGTTTGAATTACAACTGTGTGGCTTTGGGAAAATTACTTAATATCTTTAGGCTCTGGTTTCCTTAAATGTAAAGTGGGGATAATACCACTTCTCTGGGAGGTCGCCAAGATTAAAGTAGACAATACATTTGTCAAAGTCCCTAGCACAGTGCCTGACACATAATAGGCACTCAGTAAATGTTAGTTTCTCCTTGACTAATTTCTTTCATTGGCTGTGTGGGAAAATTATGCGAACAAACTGTACAAGTCAATCACTTCCAAGGGCTTTTTGAAAATAATGATAGTCTTAAGAGAGCACTGTCATTATTGTTGGTTGGGGCCAGTTTTTTCCCTGCAAGAACATAAAGTTAAAATTTACTGGAGAGTATTTAATACACAACAATTTGCTATGAATCTGACTTTTCTTCAGGAACACACTTAATGATGAAATCAAATCAAGCAGAAGTTTTTTTGCATGCGATTCAAGAACGCTCTTTATCCAGTCTGCACTGAAATTGCATTACCTGGAGTTAAGGAGGAAGTGTACTCAGTTGAGCTTGGAAGCAATGTTACCAGAAAAGGATTAACAAATCATAAGACAAAATCCTTGGAGGTAAGGTCACTAGCAGACTGTGGCTAGGGCGCAAGCCAAAGAATAGGTTTCCCTTGTGCTGCCCCATTAGTTCCTGGAATCTTAATACATAACCTGCATCAGCGAATGGTGCCCAAAGGAGGGAAGGAACGAGAGCATCACGTCTCTGCCGTGTTAGACAACATGGCACTCCTTGTTTTCAAAAGTTAGTTTTTATTTTATGAGAGCAATGTATGCACACGTAGGTTAGAAATGTGTATTAGACTTGCCTCTGATTTATCAATATTAGACGTTCTCTTTTAATTACCTACTCCGGTCTTTGAGGATTTAGTTCTCCTATACCTTGCCTTCTGCTTCCCCCTCCAGTTTTCCCGCTAGAGTCATATTACAGCCTTTGTTCAGTTGACTGCTCCATGTTTATATTGTGCCTGTATAAATATTGTTCAGACTGAGCATTATAGGGTACAGATCACTATATTTGCTTTCTTTTTTCTTTTCCTGAAGTTACTAATGACCCTCTTCCCCTCTTTCAACTGGTCCCCTTTCGAGTTCTTTCTTACACCTTCCAATAGCTTCTTGGTACACTTTTCTACAAGTTCAGTCAAACCAATATATATGTGCTCCATTCCCCCAAGTATTCCTCCCAGACACTTCCTTCTCCTTCCTTATGGACTGCTCTCTCTCTCTCTGGCCTGCTGCATAGCTTCTTCCTGGGAATGCCTTGAGTCGGATTCTGCATTTCCTAGATTTGAGCCTCCCCCTTTCCTGTTGGACAAGGTGCTGCAGCAGAGGGCTGGGTGGTGGCAGTCCCCAGTGTGGCTGTCTCTTTCATCACACAGTTCCAGTCTGGGCTGTTTATCCTCCGTGACTGGCGCACGGCTATCCACCTGGGACCTCCTTTTACCCTTATTCTGGAGAGTTCCTTTGTGCAAAGAAACAAAGTAAACTCTTCCTTAACCATGGCACTATAATTAATTCAAAATGGATCACGGATTTTAAATGTAAAACGATACAACTTTTAGAATAAAAGATAGAACCTCTGTGATGTAGGGGTAGGTGAAGGATTCTCAGACATGGCTTAAAGCATGATCTATAAAATAAAAAATTGCTAAATTGGACTTCATCAGAACTAAAAAAACCCCCAAAAAACCCTTTTGTTCTGGAAAAGATCCTGTTAGGAGGAGCTGAAGACAAACTATAGACTAGGGGAAAATATTTGCAAACCACATACCTGACAAAGGTTTTACACCTACAATATATAAGAGACTCTCAAAATTCACCAGTAAACAAAGACAATTATAAAATGAGCAAGAGATGTGAATGGATGTTTCACTCAACTGGAGTTACAGATGACAGATGAGCACACGAAAAGATGTTCAGCATCATTAACCATGAGCGAAATGCAAATTAGAACCACAATGAGATACCAACAGGTGCTTGCCAGAATGCTTAAAATAGAAAATAATGGTAACACCAAATGCTGGTCAGAATGTGGAGAAATGGAATCACTTTTTTTTCTTTTTTTTTGCATGTTTATAACAGCTTTATTGGTAATAGCCAAAATAAAGAAAGAAAGAAGAAGAAGGAAGGAAGGAAGGAAGGAAGGAAGGAAGGAAGGAAGGAAGGAAGGAACAACCCAACTGTCCATCAGTAGGTAAATGTATAAACAGCCTGTGGCCTATCCTTACTATAGACTACTGCTTAACAATAGAATGAATTGACCTATAGACATGCTACAACTTGGATGAATCTGAGAATAACGATGCTGAGGGAAAGAAGCAAGACCAAAAAGGATACATACCATATATGATTTCATTTATCTAAAACTCTAGGAAATGCAACATACTGTACGGGGACAGAGGTAGAGGTTGATAGGGAGGGAGATGGGAGAGAGATTTACAAAGGCCACAAGAAAACGTTTGGCGGTAATAGAATGTAAAACGGTTCAGCTTCTCTGGAAAACAGTTCTGTGGTTCCTTAAAAAGCTAAACATGCAAACATGAGCCGGCGGTTGCACTCCTGGGCATTTATCTCGGAGAAGTGAAAACATGCATTCACACACAAACCTGTACATGAGTGTTCATATGGCTTTGTTCATAATAGCCCCAAACTGGAAACAATCCAGATGTCCTTCATTTGGGTGAATGGTAAAACCATGGGAATGCCATACCATGGAATACGTCTCAGCAATAAAAATGGAACCAACTCTTTTTTTTAATTTTATTTTTTAAAATTCACATCCAAGCATGTAGTGCGATAATGATTTCAGGAGTAGAATCCAGTGATTCATCCCCTACATATAACACCCAGTGCTCATTCCAACAAGGGTCTTTCTTAATGCCCCTTGCCCATTTAGCCCATCCCCCCCACCCACAACCCCTCCAGCAACCCTCAGTTTGTTCTCCATATTTAAGAGTCTCTTTTTTGCGAATCTACTCCCAAAACCAAAAGCACACTGTATACACTGTAGCCTAGCTATCTTGACAATAGATTATATTTAGAAAAAGAAAAAAAATAAGAGTCTCTTACGTTTTGTCCCCCTCCCTGTTTTTATATTATTTTTGCTTCCCTTCCCTTATGTTCATCTGTTTTGTATCTTAAATTCCACATGTGAGTGAAGTCATATGATATTTGTCTTTGACTAATTTGTCTTAGTGTAATACACTCTGGTTCCATCCACGTTGTTGCAGATGACAAGATTTCAGTCCTTTTGATCGCTAATACTCCCATCATTCATATATATACATATACATATGTATATGTATATATATGAATGATGGGAGTATTAGCGATATATATGTATATATATATACACATGTGTATATGTATATATGTGTATGTATATATGTGTATGTATACATATGTGTGTGTATATGTACACACATACATGTGTATATGTATACATGTATGCACATACACATACATGTATATGCATATATGTGTATATACATGTATATGTGTGTATATACATATATGTGTATGTATGTGTATATACATGTATGTGTATATGTATGTGTATATATACACATATATGTATATGTATATATGTGCACACACATATATGTATATATGTGTATATACACATATATGTATATGTATATATGTGTGTATATACACACACATATATGTATGTGTGTATATGTGTATATATACACACGTGTATATGTATGTGTGTATATATACACGCGTGTATATGTATATGTGTGTATATATACACACATGTGTATATATGTGTGTGTATACACACATATGCATATGTATGTGTGTATACACATGTATATGTATATGTATATGTGTGTATGCACACATATGTATATGTATGTGTGTATACACACATATGTATATGTGTGTATATATACACACATATGTATATGTATATGTGTACATATACACACACACACACCACATCTTCTTTATCCATTCATCCATCAATGGGCATTTGGGCTCTTTCCATACTTTGGCTATTGTCGATAGTGCTGCTATAAACATGGGGGTGCACGTGCCCCTTCAAAACAGCACACCTGTATCCCTTGGATAAATACCTAGTGGTGAAATTGCTGGGTCACAGGGTGGTTCCATTTTTAATTTTTTGAGGAACCTCAAAACGGAACTGACTCTTGATACATGCAGCTACTTAGATGTATCTCCAGAAAGTTGTGCTGAGTGGAAACAGCCAATGTCAAAAAAAGTTACATACTGTTTGATACCATTTATGTAACATTCTCAAAAATTATAGATCTGGATATTTGCAGGGGACGTGGATGGGGAGTGGGGTAGGGGTGGGCATGGGTACAAAGAGACCATGGGAAGAAGTTTGTGGTAATAGATTGTATCCTGATTGTGGTGGTGGTTACCTAAATCTGTACATGGGGTAAAATTGCATACAACAACATTCACATCCATGCATATGTGACTATGAATGTAGGCTTAGACACTTGTGGAAACTGAATAGGGTCTGTAGTCTTTTAACTGGTCAGTTTCCTGGTTTTGGTAATGTACTACAGTTCTATAAGATGTCACCATTGGGGAAGAAGAGCGAATGATACTTTGGACTCTTTATACTTTCTTCTTAACTTTTAATTATTTCAAAATAAAAAGTTTAAAGTTAAGTTTAAAGAGTTAAACTCCGTCCAGTGGAGTGAAAAGCAGGACTGTCGGGTTGATGGCTCCTGGGCTCCTTCTCTCTCCTGCAGTGGGAGGGACTTTGCCATGACTCAATTTCTCATGGGACCAGGGGCCTACAAGAAGTCCAAGATTTGGGCAAGCTGGACCTTGAATCTAAAAATTTCATTCCTCGGGGCGCCTGGGTGGCGCAGTCGGTTAGGCGTCCGAATTCAGCCAGGTCACGATCTCGCGCTCCGTGAGTTCGAGCCCCGCGTCAGGCTCTGGGCTGATGGCTCGGAGCCTGGAGCCTGCTTCCGATTCTGTGTCTCCCTCTCTCTCTGCCCCTCCCCCGTTCATGCTCTGTCTCTCTCTGTCCCAAAAATAAATAAACGTTGAAAAAAAAAAAAAATTAAAAATTTCATTCCTCTCCTGCAAGGCCGCTCTCACCTTTTCCCTATTAAAAGGTGTCTTGTGGGGCGCCTGGGTGGCTCAGTCGGTTAAGCGGCCGACTTCGGCTCAGGTCACGATCTCGCGGTCGGTCCGTGGGTTCGAGCCCCGCGTCGGGCTCTGGGCTGACGGCTCGGAGCCTGGAGCCCGTTTCCGATTCTGTGTCTCCCTCCCTTTCTCTGCCCCTCCCCCACTCATGCTCTGTCTCTCTCTGTCACAAAAAGAAATAAACGTTAAAAAAAAAAAAATTTTTTTTAAAAGGTGTCTTGCCGCTCAGCCTCTTTGGAGTGTTCATCTAGACCTCTGCTCAAGATGGCTGTCTACTGAGTACTTGAAGAAGGTGACCCTGTTCCTGCTAATCCTTCTCACCATGAGTTCCAGGCCATTCCAGGTGAGGCATGGTGGTGTGTGCCCAACCCCTTTGATCCACCGACCTGAAGGTGGAAAGGGAGGGAACCAGGTGGATAATTGGGGCAGAAGGAAGAGCCACTGCCAAGACTCTCCAAGGCAGGAGTGTGCCCAGCGTGTTGGCGTCTGAAATGCAGTTGAGTGTAGGCGTTAGTAGCCGGAGAGGTGATCAGAGCACTGACAGGAATTCAGGTAAGTCACGTACGGAAGCCTCGTGTGCCACTGTGAAGGCTGGATTTTATTATGAGTGATATGAGGAAGCAATGGAAGGTTCTAGGCAGTGTGGGGACCAGATCTCACTTGTATTTTCACAGGATCCCTCTGTTTGCTGTGTTGGGATCGACTTCTGGGAGCTTGGTGGGGGGCAGGCAAGGGCAGAAAAGGCTGAGTTCTGAGGTGTTTATGGGTGTGTAAAGCCAACAGGCTTCACTGCTATTCTCCTGGTAATGGGCAAGAAAAATGGAGGAGTTGAGGATGACGGTGTTAGCCTACTCCCTCATGCTGCATGAGCCAGACGCACTGGGTAGACTTTTAAACAATAGTTATAGGGTCGTAACCTGTATTTTCTTTCATTACTCAATATTGAGAACTATTTCAAAGTCGGCATACTGTGAACCATTTCCAAGTTAATATAGAAACATATTCCTTTTAATGTTTGGTATCTATTATGTGGCAATACCATGAGTCATTTAAGAAATCCACTGTTGATAGGCATTGTATTATTTTTCCGTTTGGTTTTCTGGAACAAATGGAATGATCTGATAGCCTTGGCCAATAGATAATAATCTATCAGGTGAGTCTGCACTTCTGTTCATTTCCTACAGCTAGATAGTCTATTGTAAACTGCCTAAACATTTATTTTCAGAACCTACTTTTTTTCTTCCTGATTGCCAGAATAATACATCTTTATTTAAAAAATATATGTTACAGGGGTGCCTGGGTGGCTCAGTCCGTTGGGCATCCCTTCGGCTCAGGTCATGATCTCGCAGTCTGTGAGTTCAAGCCCCACGTCATGCTCTGCACTGACAGCTCAGAGCCTGGAGCCTACTTCAGATTCTGTCTCCCTCTCTCTCTACCCCTCCCCCACTCACACTCTGTCTCTCTCTCTCTCTCTCTCTCAAAAAAAATAAAAACATAAAAAAAACATATATATATATGTATATATATATATACATATGTATATGTGTGTTAAGGATTTTAAATGAGACTTTTCTTGTCACCAAGCTTCAAACAAGGCCCCAAAGACTGAGCACAATAGCTAATAGCCCGAAGGTGCAGAGAATGCTAAGAGTATGACATTTTTTTGTGACCCTTAGTTTACCGCCCACCTTGGGGGTTAAATACGGGGGGATATAGAGGATTGAGCAAGACGCTTAATAGATTTCTTTTTAGAGAGTTTTTGAGTACTGTAAGAATGTTCTTTGGTGAAGGAAAGCCTAAGCTTTGTGGGGCGGGGGTGGGGTGGGGTGGGGATTGGTTCGCAGAACCCCTCTGAGAGCTTTATGTGTGTCCCCTAGAGTCTGGGGACTTAAAATTATTTTCATGCTAAAGGCAAAAGGAGAGGACTGTGGTGGGGACTGAGCTGCTATCAATGAGTGGAAGACGTACATGCATTACTGTGAGCCAAGTGGGACCCCAGGAAGGCTTAGACGTGCAGGGGACCCAAGCCAGGTTGGGTGATCCCAGCAGCAGAGACGGATATTGGGGGAGGGCCGTCCTTTGGAAGCCAGGCCTGTGCAGAGTTTAATGAAGCCTGTAGGAGGAGGCAGTGGTTTGTGAAGGAAGCACTGGGAGATCCCCACTGGAACAGCCAGACAGAAGGAACCCGGGACCCCAGTGAGTATGAAACTACCATATTAGACCCATAGCTTCCCCCCACCCCCCTGGAGTTTTAAATGAGCAAGAAATAAGCTTCTACCTTGTTTAATCTATTGTAATTTGGGTCCTCCACTACTTGTAGCCGAAACCAACCCTAACTACCAATCCTATTCAGATGCTTCCAGAGACAAGAAGAATAGAGAATGCAGTGTCACTCTACTTACGAGACAAACTGAATAAGGACTGTTTAGGCAAAGACAATTATAGACGATTTCCATGTCACATGTAAAGCTGGACATAAGATTCTACAAAATCAAAGAGTGAGCTAACGCACCGTTCTTTAAGGCACCATACTAAATAGCGTACTGGGTATGACTAGATAAAAGTTTTCTGAAAAGTATATAGGTAGCCTCAGTGGAAAACACTATGGAGGGTCCTCAAAAAATTAAAACTAGGATTACCCCATGATACGGTAATTCCATTACTGAGTGTTTATCCAAAGTATACAAAAACACTAATTTGAAAAGATACATGCACCCCTGTGTTGATTGCAGCATTAGGTATAATAGCCAAATTATGGAAGTGTCCTAAGTGTCCATCAACAGATGAGCGGATAAAAAAGATGTGGCATATATACAAAATGAAGGCATAAAAAAGAATGAAATCTTGCCATTCGCAACAACAGGGACGGATCTAGAGGGTATGATGTTATGTGAAATAAGCCAGTCAGAAAAAGGCAAGAACCATATGATTTCACTCACATGTGGAATTTAAGAAACAAAACAAGCAAAGAAGAGACAAAAAAACCAGACTCTTAAATACGGAGAACAGACTGTTACCAAAGGAGAGGTTGAAAGGGCGGGGCGCATGGGTGAAATAGGCGAAGGGAATTAATAGTATCCTTATCGTGATGAGCCCTGAGTAATGTATAGAATTGTGGTTTTTAAAAAAAAATTTTTTTGGGGGGGCGCCTGGGTGGCTCAGTCAGTTAAGCAGCCGACTTCGGCTCAGGTCATGATCTCGCGGTCCGTGAGTTCGAGCCCCGTGTCGGGCTCTGTGCTGACAGCTCAGAGCCTGGAGCCTGCTTCGGATTCTGTGTCTCCCTCTCTCTGCCCCTCCCCTGCTCGCACTCAGTCTCTTTCTCTCAAAAAATAAACGTTAAAAAAAAAAAAAAACAACTTTTTTTTTTTTTTAACATTTATTTATTTTTGAGACAGAGAGAGACAGAGCATGAATGGGGGAGGGTCAGAGAGAGGGAGACACAGAATCCGAAGCAGGCTCCAGGCTCTGAGCTGTCAGCACAGAGCCCGACGCGGGGCTCGAACTCACGGACCCCGAGATCATGACCTGAGCTGAAGTCGAAGTCAACCGACTGAGCCCCCCCCGCCAGGCGCCCCAGAGTAATGTAGAATTGTTGAAGGACTATATTGTACACATCATTCTGAAGTTTTAAATTCTCTTGATGCAGTGCAAATATGGTAGATGTGAAAATTTTAAAGAGCCGAGTGGTGGAGTCATGGAGTGTTCATCAGGGCTCTTGGCTGTGGGCAGTAGGTCACGTGCTAGCTGGTTTTAGCAGAAGGGATCTGTTACAGGGCACTGGGTAGCTTATTGAATCTTCGGGATTATTTTATTTGTTGACAGATAGCATTCAGAGCCAGAGAGGTTGTGATCGCCTGTGGATAAAGTAGGGCAAGAAACAGCATTGGTGAGCGTGCCAGGGGATTTGGACAGGTATGGAAGGACAATGAGCAGAGGCATCGAGCAGGGGATGGGGGTGTGGTGGGTGGTGTCCCAGCAGCCGAGAAAGAGAGGGGTTTGAGAAGAAAGGGGAGGTCCGCTGGGCCAGCAACTGAGAAGCCAAGTAAGCGGAGACCTGAAGCCGCAGGACGGTCGGCGGGGCTCCAGGGGGAGCACTCGGGGGCAGCAGCAGCCGTAGCTGACCGAGTGGTGGAAAGGTGTGTGATGGCACCCCCACACCTGCTCCCACGCCATCTGGCCTCAGCGATAACCCTGTGAGGTTGGCGGGCCAAGCAGGCAGGCATTAGTTTTCACGTTTCAAAGGGGAGAAACCTGAGGCTCAGAAATGTGAAAAGCCTTGATCTGTGACCGAGCCCGGTCTTGTGGCTCTAAATCCAGGGCTCTTGCAGGGCTACCGTGTTGCCTTCCCACCACATCCCACCACAGGCCGGGTGTGGCTTGGCTTTAAAAACCCACGGGGCAGTAAATGGGTAAAACTCCTTAACTCTAATTCGCTAGGCAGCAGTAAGTGGTGATGCCTGATAGCATAGATGAAAGAATACCGATGGTCTAAGCATTCTTGTAAGAGTTTCCCTAAGCTCTTGAGTTTCTAGACAAACATTTGTATCCCTACTCTGAGCCCCAATTACTGTATTGAATGCTGTATATAGATTATCTTAAGCCTCATAAACTTCATGGAAGAGGTACTGATGTTGGGTCATTATAATGACAAGGAAAACTGGCTTGATCAGTAAAATAACTTTCCCTAAGTTACACTCTCAGAAAGTGGTAACGCTTGGATGTAACCACGGGGGGCGTGGGGATCCAGCACCTGACCTTCTTCTAGTCTACACTGTACTCGATCCTAGCCCAATAGAGCTATCACTTGCTGTGTAACCCACAATTGAGTTAGAGACTTAGATCTTCAGATTCTCCAAACTGAATTATTTTGATGCTTAATCATTCGTACCAGAAAGAAGAAAGACTATGGTAAAAACTAGGTGAGTTAAGGATAATTGGCAAGCTTCACTAATTAAAAGTTTCAGATATTAGGCAGAGCTCCAAATGGTGGACAGAAGCCCATCAAAATGCATTTGCAGATTCTTCTGCTTCTGGAGTTACCCCTTCCTCCATTGCACCAAAATATTATAGGACATTTGAGGATTTGTGGAAGGATTCTGCCACTAATTTCAAAAAGGTTGGAGTGCCTGTTGTATGCAAGGCACCGTGCCAGTTGGGGGCTGGAGTAGAGTGGTGAGCAAAGTTGACCAGATTTCTGCCCTCAGGAATCTTTCAGTTCAGATAATATTTTATTAGAGATAGAGTTGGTTCAATGGTTACGGGGGTGAGGCTCGGAGGGACCTTGGTCTATGGGTGTGGAAAGTCCTTTGGAGCCTCGTGGACTTTGGGGTCTTACAAGTCTTTCCTAGAGGGGCTGTTTGGCCTGCATCTCTGATTCTTGCAGCCCCATGTTGCCCCTGATAGGAATGTTCCACTCCATCCCATGCCTCCACATCCTTTAGCCCTGCCAGTTAATGAACTAACGTGAGCTTGCCCCGCCTGGCAGGGGATTGGTTTTGGAACCATGGTCCTGTGTACGGTAATTAACATTTGTACATTGCCATACAGTTTATAGTGAGCCTTCTGTTTTCACATTCAGGATCTCAGTGGATCTTTAGAACCACTCTGATAGGGAGGGGAGAGCAGATACTATGTTATTATGCCCATTTTCAGATTAGGGAACTAGAACAAAACCAGGATTGTACCCATTTTACAAATTAGGATGTAGGAAAAAAACAAAACAAAACAAGTTTCATGCTTGGTAACTGGAGAGACCAAAAATCTGTTCCAGTAACACTCGCTTAATTCTTTATGAAGATTTTGAAGTATATAATTTTTCAGGAAAGTATGTTAAGGTAATAATTTTTTTGGCGACAATGAAAAAATGTGCTCCCATAGATGATTTATCATACATAGGACGTGCACAAGCCCATGGAAAGAGAACTTGGTCTGTTTTTCTGACTGTAGGTGTTACTTTCATTCTTCACCCCCATTCGCTCCGTAAGGTTCAGCAAGTTGCCTTTCATCGCATTGTCCCGTTGAAAAGTCTTCTGTTAAGTTACCGGGGACTCCTTAGTTGCCATATCCAAAGGGGATTCATTAACTTTTCTTGGAACAGCATTTGACCCTGATGGCCTCTCTGTCCCTGACGTTCTGTCTTTCCCTTTCATCTTAGGCTCTGACCCTCACCTTCCTCTTCTGGCCATTCCTGACCATCCTGGCAGTGTTCTCTAGTTCTGCCTGCCCCTTGGATTTTGTTCTTAGTCAGGACCTACTATTGGTTCTCTTTGCTTCAACTGGCCACGCAATCTGACCAGGTCATATCTACCAGCTCATCCCCCTTTCTTGAACTCCAAAACCACCTGTCCAACTGCCTACTGGACATTTCCACATGGGTGAACTATTAGCATCATAATGCATTCTGCAAACTGAGCCCATGATTTCCCCCTGCTGAACCTGCTCCCTTTCTCATATTCTCGTATCTTCCTTAAATATTCATTTAATTGCAAAAACCAGACATGGAGGGTAACATTTGTGACACTTTCCTTCCTTTCAATTCTGGCATCAAATCAGTGGGTCCTAACAACCTCTTAAATCTCTCTCCTATCCCTGACTCTTCTCCATCCCTCCTCTGGGGAGCCAAGCCACACGGGCAATGCCTCTGTTTCCTGATTAGCTCCCATATTCCTAGTCATAATGTCTTCTGGTCTTTCTTGTGTCCCTAGACAGACTTTTCTGAGTTTGGCTTATGCTTGGCTTGCAAGGTTCCTTGTTTCCTGGCACAGTCCTGCTTGTTTAATCTCACTCCCCTCCTCTTCCTTCACACTTTGTGTTCTGGTTAAATCCAAATCTGCAGTTCTCTAAATTTCCTGTGCTTCCACATATTTATGGCTGGTATCTGCTCTTTTCTCTGTCTGGGGAAGCTAGGGGAGGTCTCAGCCAGGGGAGCCTGCGTGGAGACTTGCAGGCTGTGCAGGAGGGTGCCTGATTGGCCAAGTGGGATCCTCAACTCCCAATCTCAGGGAGTTTGTATTTCAATGGCGACAGACATACACACAGTCGAGGTATTTTGTGATGCCTGCTGGATGAGCACTTTGTACAAACTGCAGGAAGGCAGTGAAGGAGGTCTGTGAGTATGACAACATCTTTTCAACTCAACTTAGAAAAGCAAAATGACGCCAGCTCATTTGCATTTACAGAATAACTAAGCAACTCCTCCAATGCACAGGGTTGAATGTGGTACCTTGTGTGTAGCAAAAAAATCTAAGTGGGACAAAGAAATGGATTAGGACATTGTGGAACAAACCTGAACACAAGGGAGAGAGTCTTTCTGAACTGCACTCTGAGACCCTCTTTATTTTACTACATTAAAACAGACTTCACTTGCCTGCTCCTCTCTTTCCTGAATGTTGGTGCTCCACAGAACTCCGAATGGGGACTGTCACCTATTTCTCTGTTCTTTATCCTTGAGTACTTTCATTCACTCCCACGGTTTCAGTTGTTACCTCCCAGATCCGTGTCTCTAGCTGGGATCTGTCCCTGTCATTGCCAGTGAAACATCTCTGCTTGGAAATTTCACAGTGATCTCTATTTCACCATGTCCAAAGTAGACCTCGCCATCTTCCCTATTCTTTCCCCACCCCTCCTGTAGACCTCCAGCTCCTCTGTGCTCTTTTCTGTAAATCCTGTCCGGTTGTCAAATTCAGCCCCCTGAGAATCATCCTCGATTCTGTAATCCAACCTATAACCAAACCTTTTCAAGTCTGCCTCCTCAAGATGACTATTCTAGCTGTCTCTGCCTTTCTACCACCGATGCAGGCTACATCACCGCAGTCCTGCATGACAAGGAGAGCATCTAACGACATCAACCTTCACTACCCCAGTCTGCCCACGTGTTCTCCGATGGATCCACGGTCAGGTAAGTGATCTTTTAAAAATGTAAACTAGATTCTGTCATCTGTCCCTTACAACCCATTAATGCCGATGCAGTGGGGCGCTCTGGACCATATCCCAGGACAGGAAAAGGATATTGGTGGAAACCCCACGAAATCTGAATAAAGTCTGGAGTTAATAGTAATGTGCCAGTGTCGGTTTCTTAGTTTTGATTAATGGACGGTGGTTACATAAGACGTTAACATTAGGGGAAAGTGGGTCAGGAGTACACAGGCACTCTCTGTAGTACCTCTGCAACTTTTCTGTAAATGTAAAAGTATTCCAAAATTAAGTTTATTCAAAAAAAAAAAAAGAGTGGCACCGATTTCCCTGAGGTCAGAGTACCAAATCTTCAACATGACCAGCTTTCTCTCTCTAGCCAGACTAAACTTATTTAATTCTTCCAGTGAGATAAGCCTCTTCCCTGCCTCCAGGTATTCACAGTGTCTGGCCCATTAATAAATGCTTGATAAATATTTGTTGAAAATTAATGAACATTTTTAAAACCAGAGTTGGGTTTTTCGTAGGAATCAGGACAGCCTAGGCAATGCTTGAACTGTGTGGTATGCAGCTGCCCTATGCTGTCCTCTCCTCCCTGTCTCTGCCCTCCAGACTGCTATCCTTGAAATTCAGCACCGGCCCCCTCCCAGTTCTGGAGACCAGGTGCCCATTTATGTTAATGGGAGAAAGAAAAGGGGTCTTCTCCCCTCCTGAGAACTATCTTCTTCCACCCACTCTGCCCCTGTCGCGCCTCCCACAACCCACTTGTAGACGGCAGTGGGTTTCTGGAAACAGTGCTGCCTCTTCTCAGGTGATCACTACTAGAGTTATTCCAATGGCAGGAATTTCAAGCCGGGTAAGAGGAGCCATGCCAGGCTGCCAGATGGTGGGGGAGATAAATGTGGGCGAGCAAGCTTCAGACTAAAGCAAGGGAAAGGGGATCGGGTGTTGTAATCACAGTCAAGAAAAGGAGTCAGGTGACCATTACATAGTATAGAGCCCTGTTATAATATCCCTTATTACTACTCGAACTTGGATTTAACCTGGGACAAACCCTTTTCTTCTCCTGCTTCTGCCTTCCCACCCTAGGTTATAGCTCTTTCCCTGCGAAGTCATCACTCTTAATAATGATAATACTAAGAAATAACTGTTACTAATGGCTTTAGGTCATTTCATCTAAGATGTCACAGCCAGAACATTTTGCCCAGTTTTTCAGATGAGCAAACGCATTCCCAAGGTCACATGCAGCTGAGAACAGACGGATCTGGGATTCAAACTCAGGTCTTTCTGGCTCAGAAACTCTTGTCCTGTTCTCCTGAGGATGACGTACGGGGGATTTGCTCTAAACCCTACATCTTTTTTTTTGTTTTTTTAATTAATTTTTCTTTTTTACATTTATTTATTTTTGAGAAACAGAGTGAGACAAAGCGTGAGCGGGGGAGGGGCAGAGAGAGAAGGAGAGACAGAATCTGAAGCAGGCTCCAGGCTAAGCTGTCAGCACACAGCCTGATGCGGAGCTGGAACCCACGAACTGTGAGATCATGACCTGAGCCGAAGTAGGACGCTCAACCGACTGAGCCACCCAGGCGCCCATAAACCCTACGTCTTTTAATGAAAAACATAAATGCAACAGGTCTTAGGGACAGTGAAGGCGGAGCATTAGAATCCCAAGCAGGCCCTCCAGAGTGGGCACTGGAAAAGGGGTGGGCAACAGGGTGGGGACTCAGTGGGACGTGTCTGTTTCCTCCCCATGTTTTGGTGACGACAAACTCTGTCGCCAAAACCCATCTGGGAACGGTGTTTTGGACATTCTCCCCCTACTGGACCCTGCCGCTCCCCAACACCAGTTTTCTTCGCACACTCCGAAACGATAGACAGAAGAATTTAATACATTTAATGCTTTTCCTTCCATTTACGCTATCATAAATTACAAAGTATTATTCACTTCACAAAATAAAACCATTTTCAGATAATCTTTTGACAGTATCCAGAAGTACAGAAGCTACAACAAACAAATCTGTACAGTTGGGAGGAACAATAGAGCAGGGACCCAGCAGAACCATTCTGACCCCGCCGTGTGCCAACAGAGCCCATGCAGGACGACAGTTGCACCGCCCTCCTCCTTCCGGCTCACTTCTCACACAGTAATTCTCTTCCGGTCACTCCAAAACCAGACTACCGAGTAAGTACGTGGATCAGCTCAATCAGAGGAAAAGACGCTGTAGTTGGATTGCAGGGAAAAAAATTAGATTTACAGGTTTTGATGCTTCCAATATTTTACCTATGTTACAAAATATAGAAATCTTGCCGTGAAAAGCTCATGCTAAGATAAATATCACCAATAAGATGGAGCTATAGTAATAAAGTCATATTAAATTATGATCCATACACAGCTACTCTTATCAAGGAGGAGTATTTGTAAAAACCCAACTTACTCATTCTTACTTTTAAAAATAGTCTTGTTTATAAAACAAAAACGAAAAAAAAATCAACAATTATTCTGCAGATTCACTTTTCATAAATACAGAAATGTGACAAAAATACAATTTGCCTTAATCGATGAAGTCAGAATGCTGGCCTGAAAACAGGGAAAGTGCTCACTTTTTTACATGGCCCAGATTCAACCAGTGTTCCCAAATCATTTTATGTAAAATGACCACATTCTGCATATTCTGGGATATTCACACACGATATGGAAAGACTACAGCCAATGCCAAAACATACTCTGGGATTCCACAACATTGTTATGGAAAGAAGATGCGTGGATGTATCAGGCCATCCTACCATTGCTATAAACGTATACCATACGACAGCAAGCTGCCAGTGTGCTTAACGGCAAAAACTATCAGAAGCAGGGACACAGGTGGCCGGTGAACTTTCACTGCAAAGCACTGATAAGGACAGAGGTATGTCAAGATAATACTGCATTCATGGTAAACGTTTCCAGGGATCACAGCAAGAAGCAGGACAAAGTACACAGGGTCATAATCAATGCACTGCATTGAGTTCTATTTGCTGAAATAAAGTAACATTCTCGCAGCTAAAATAAAAATACATTTTACAATAGAAGTCTCATTTAACATTTAACATAGAATTGTCTTCTTTTTGTAAGTGGAAAACGTATAACTGTATCAAGTACCTCTATGAATTAAATTCCCTTTTATTACTGATAAGACTGAAGCTTAAAGGTCTACGTTGTTGTTTTTTAATAAGTTAAAGAAAGATTTATTAATCACTCTTCCAGCAAAACAGATGTACGTAGGAGGCACGGCAAAGACCCAAGACAAGGGCCTTGGTCACTCTCACCCCTGCTCTTCTCACGTGGACGAGGCGAGTGTCTATGAGACACAGGAGCCGACTTGACAACCCGCTGTGGTCCAGGAAATTCTGCCACTTGTTTGGAAAACAAATCAAGCGTAAGAAATGCTTTTATTCCTTTAGCCTTATCAACTTAGATGGGGCCGGGGCCATTCAGCTCATTTCCCCGGTGGATTAAAACAAAACATCTTCATTTTCTATTAAAATCTGCACAATCAGCTTTTGGTACCGCATGTCCTGGAGGGTGGTGAGGGTGCTGTCCTCAGGGGACCTCATCAGGGTGGGCCCAAACACAATCCCCAGATTTTCAGCATTCATGAAATTGTCCTTTTCATTCAAAGTCACCCTGCGGAACGAGCATATACACAGAGACGTTACACAGACTTGCAGACGGATGTGTATGCTGATTGTGCACATATGCCCTCAGAAATGTCTCTGCTTTGGGAAGTTGTGAAAGGAAACTGAGAATCAGAGTTCTAGAAAAGTGTCTTCAGAAAGGTAATTTTCTGCTCTTGCTTTTCTTTCTAGGTTGCTGGCGTTGCCTGCAGCCGGTGGACGTGAATTACTTAGCGAATCTGGTACAGACACATCTTTAAAATTGGAAAATCAGTCCTTCTTACTAAACAGATGTGGCAACGGAGTAGGGAATATTGGTTAGAAGGGGCAGCCGATTTCTAGCTGGCCCACAGTGCGTGCAGATTTTAGTCTAGGCTTGTATGGAAGTCTTTTTCCCCCCCCGTAGCTGCTTCCTACTGGTCTGTATGCTCATGATCAGGGAAGCTGATGGCAGATTCCTGGCCTGCTGGCAGGCTTAGTGTCGGACGAGCAAGGTTACTGTAGGATGGGGCTGCCATGAGTGTAGGAATAGCCAGACCATTATCACGGGACAGGGGAAAGGCTGGAATGTGGCCAGACAGGAAAGCACTTGGACATTATTTCTGGTTCCCACAGGATGAGGTCTGGAGCAGTAATTATTGTTGGAATTGAAAATCATCATTTCAACATCCAGATGAGAACAGCAAAGCCTTTCAGAATAAAATTCAAACTCCAGAGTTGGCTCGCTGTCTTCCTAGTAGAATAAAATTACAGTCTCCTGGATTCTTCCTTTAAGGAATTGAGGTTTTGGGATGTTCATAATGGAACTAAAAGAGAATAGGTTCTCGAAAGAAGGCAAAATAGGATTAAACCCTGTTTAGGTTCTGCGCAGAAGGCCACGCGTTTATTTTTCTCTGGGAGCTAATGAGGTCGGCCACTTAGCATCATTTTAGGAAGGCCAACTCAGCTTGTATGACTTTCATGTTACAAAGCTAAGGAGGTAGGAAAGAGGAACATTCTTCACTATCAAATTGCTCACATCTTCCCATGAAGTCAGGCACCATGCCTGGCCAAACAAGATGGTTAGCAAACCCTCCATGATAAAAGTACTAAGTTATTGGCATTAGAGATTCAAAGGGGACATATCAGCATTTTTCCTGATAATGATACTTTGCCTTCCAAACTACAACAATTAGAACTAATTTCTTTCTAAAGAAATAATTTCTAGCTAATTAAAGACCAGGCTGGCCTCCATAGTCTTACTTATCCAAAAATTACTCATACTCTAATAAATTACTCAAAACAGAAACCTTCTGAGCTAAATGTTATTACATCTCTGATCACCATGCATCTGAACAACACTATTTATATGTTTTATAAGGTAGAAAAATAAAAACACCACCCAGTGTTTATACAGTATTCTCAACTTGCTTCCTTTCACTTACTGAACGGATCTGTAAATTAGCGTAGACAATTTGTGGTTCATTTTATCCGTGAACGAGCCACGCCACGGGTCTTCCGAAAACACACAGGACGGCACACAGAAATGCCCTGATCCCTCCAACATCTCAGAGACCAACTCACTGACCTTGCTATATACGTACAGTGAAGGAAAGAGCCTCACAGTTGAAGTAAGAGAGTCTGGAACCAGAGCTCTAGTGTCCTGTAAATACCCAGACGTCTCCATCTGTCTTATGTGCTGTCACACAGATAATGCAGTGCCTAGCTGTCTGTGGTGCATACCCTCTGTGATGGCCCCCTGCCCGTGATCCCTGCCTCCTGGAATTCATACTCTTGTCTAATCCCTTCCCCTGGAGTATGGGCTGGACCTAGTGGCTTCCAACAAATAGCAATTGAATGTCACTTCTGAGATTAGGTTACAGAGAGACTGTATCTTTCATGTTGGGGGCTGTTGCTTGCTCTGAGGGAAGCCAGCTGCCATTTTGTGAGCTGCCCACGGGGAGACTCACGTGGCAGGGCACTGAGGGGGTCCCCTGGCAAACAGTCAGCAAGAAAGGTCTCCAGTCACACGGCCTCTGAGGAACTGAATCCGGCTGACAACCTTGTGAGTGTGGAAGTGGATGCTCCCCTAGAGAGCCTGGCCATCAGTTCAACCATAGCCTCATTCTAGACCTTGAACCAGAGGCACCCAACTAAGCCACACCTGATTCCTGATGACAGCGGCTGTGAGATAATAAATCTCTATTGTTTTAAGCCTACAACTTTTGGGGCGATTGGTTACTTGGCGATCGGTCACTAATACATCAAGAAAAACAAGGGATCAGGGTGGGAATGGGCTTGCCCAGAAGCAAGGCAGTTCAGGAGTCCGGAACTAGAATGAGCCGAAAGAGAAAGAACAGGACGCAGAGGATAGGGCTGGTGTGGGGGGGCCCCGTGCAGCTGTGGACGCAGTGGGGACAAATGGCTAAGGCAGACTGTGGGCTCTGGATCAGCCTACCTGGATTTCAGTCCGGTTTCACGTTGCCTCTTCACATCGGTTATTTTACCCCCTTAAGCGTCCGCAGTCTCATCTGTAACCTGAGGCCCCTAACAACCCCCCACCTCACAGAGATAACACACGTCAAGTGTGTAGAGCACTTCCAGGCACAGAGTGAGGGTTCTAGCAGTTACAGATGGGGCTGCCTTCGCTAGACCCTCCCCCCCCCCCCCCCCCCCGGCCAAAAGAGGGTCCGGCCCCTCAGTGGGTTGGGGAGAAAGGTTATGAACCCTTGCTGATGCATTCACCGTCCCAGGCAGATAGGGGTTGTGGAGGACGTGCCGAGGGGGTGTTGGCTTACTTCTTGAGGTGGATCATCAGGTACCGGAGGGTCTCATAGTGGGCGGGAGGCAGCAGCATCAACACTTCATGGACGGCTTCCAGCCTCTCGTCTGCATTGGAGATTTCTGTAACGGCCCATGTGAGGCGTTAGTGCAGTGCTGAGACATTCCCGTTTTCAGAGAAGTAACCAGAAGACTGGTTTGTTCTGGTTGGAGATGGAGGGGAAGTCTAAGAAGTTCATGCAATTTCAGGTAACATTTCACTTAAACTAAGCGACTCGTCGGTGTCTTGCCTTATTCCAGAAAGGCCTGGAGGTTGGGAACCACACAGGTATTCAGTGTGCACTGGGTGGGGGACAGGAGGCCGGACCTGGAGTCTGCGGTCGGGTATGTGTCTCCTGGTGGCAGGAATGGCACTCTGCCCGTCCTATGAAAGCTGGGTTTACGAGAGAGCTCGCTGTCACGAGCTTTGATTTAAGCCGGATCGCCCGTGGTAGTGTTCTCTTGAGGTTGTCTGACAGTGTCTTCCTGGCAGGCTTCCATAACTGAATACACTCTACAACACAAGGGCGCTGGCCGATGAGCCCGCCGGTTCAGCCTGCACCAATGACACTTCTCACCCAAGCGCTGGCGTGGCTAACCCCGCTGGACAGTCCAGGTGAGGAAGTAGACACTAGGTCCATCAGCAAAGGGAGGAAACGTGCATGCTTCTGCTTTCGAATAGGTACTGGCAACCTTTCAAAGAAACGTTCCCCTGCCGTTCCTCCTGGGGCAGAGGGCACTCTGTTGCCAGAACCTTCTCCACCTAGGACCACCAGGACCCATGCTCCTGGGTAAGCGTGGAGAATTCTCCTGGGTAGGAGAATGCTCCTACCAGGAAGTAGGGCCATAGCTCCCCAGGAAAGGACATCTTGCGCTAATCGCAGCCTGCCCACTTTTGTGCCCGTCAGGCATCTTATTATTATACTTACCTTTAAATGTTACAGTTTTTATGAGCAATTCCTCACGGTGTGTTTGGGTTCTATGTCACGCATTCTAGCATCTGCACCTCCCCTTCCTCACTATGTTGCTGGGCAGAGGGCAGCACCCCTCCTCCCCCCAGAATGGTCCTCTCTCCTGACACCAGTCAACTCGCATGCCACACGCTAAATGAGCAACTGTGGGCTGAAGGGAGACCAAGGACGATGGTGTTCTTTCCCTGGCCCCGTGACCTCAGCTCCCTGAGCCTAGCTTTCCTGCTCTGTGAAATGGGATTCTGAAGTGTGCCTCATCGGGTGGATGAGAAGCTTAAACTAGAGGATATTATCGAGAGGTCCCGGCACGGTGCTTGACATAGTAGATTCTCGGTGTATGATCAGTTTCGAACAACACCAGCGGGTCAAACTGGGGGCATGACTTCGATCGATTAGCAGTGGGGGTCTGCTTCACGGATGAACGTAGCTAATCCGTACAGTCCTCACTGAAGAACACCGGATTTTTTACTACCGGAACATTCTTGCTTTCAACATAGAACAGCCCCTGACTGTGCGGGTGCCCAGGAGAGAAGTGATGACGGTGTGGAGAGACAACTGCCTGGCACCATTTCTCAGCTGAGTGGCTGGCTTCGTACTGGTTCAACTCAGCTGGTGAACTATGCCTGGTTGTCTTTTAAAAAAAATTTTTTTTTAACATTTATTTATTTTTGAGACAGAGAGAGACAGAGCATGAACGGGGGAGGGGCAGAGAGAGAGGGAGACAGAATCGGAAGCAGGCTCCAGGCTCTGAGCCATCAGCCCAGAGCCCGACGCGGGGCTCGAACTCATGGACCGCAAGATCGTGATCTGAGCCGAAGTCGGACGCTCAACCGACTGAGCCACCCAGGCGCCCCATGCCTGGTTTTCTATTAGCTGTACCATTGTGCCCTCGCTTGGCAGAGCAGGTGCTCGGGCAGTAATTTAAAGAGTTCCGAGTCTCGATTTTCTCGGAGTGAAAAGCATGATACTTAACGGTTTGATACGAATAAAAGATTAGCTCTCGATACTTACTCGCTGCTTCGATAAATTTGGGATAGGTGTCATAGGTGATAACAGGAATGGGTAAGTCTCTGAAGTACAGTTTAAGGGCTCCAGTGATGATGTTTATGTCTGGATAGATGTTGGCAGATATATCTGCCTTTTCACCGTCTGAAAAACAATCAACGATCCAATTCCTAATTAGGACCTATTTTGCCAAGTTAACACATGCCCACAAAGAAAGAAACGATCCAACGTGGATGCAACGTGCCCGTACAAGTCCAGCTGACTACTCTCGCTTCTAAGAACACTGACATGCAGGAAGTAACAGAAGTTTGGGAAGAGCGATTTTGGGTCTGAGCGTAAGTATAGCCAAGGGTAGTAAAATTGACCGAAAGTCGTTCTTTGGACCCAGCCTCTGGTAATTTGCTAAAAAGAAATTTAACATAGTAATTAATATTCCAGACACAAAAGTTCATAATGGTATAGCAATCTAATCTGAAATAATAATTTTAAAAAAATCAAGAAGCTTTTATATAGCTGCACCAGGATTCTTTGGATTTGGGTTTGAAGATCACAGACACAACAGGAAGAGTTGAATATCTTCAGTTTCGATTGTCTCTTTCAGGCTCGTGACGTTTCTTCTTTCTTGGTTCTGTCTCCTCTGCCCCTAGGACTTTAATCTGGGAAACTCTGACCTTCCTTCATGTATAGGTAATGTTATATTTTAACCTTTTTTGAAATTATTTTTTTTTTTGAGCGAGTGCGTGCAAAAGGAGGGAAGAGTCAGACGCTCAACTGACTGTGCCACCCAAGTGCCCCTCTGACAATCATTCTGAAGACACTTTTTGACTTAAAGTTACAATCATTTCGAGACGATTAGCATTTTCTTTTACTTAGAGAACCGAAAGAACAAATGTCTCATCACATTTGGTTCTGAGGATAAAAAAAAAAGCTGCTAAGGAACAGAAAACAGGGAATGTAGCAGATATATCACCTGATCCCATTATTTACAGATTTAACAAATATCTACTGAGAATCTGCCATGTGCTAGGCACTGTTAGGCCCTGGGGAGTCAAAGAGAAAAAGACACATATTCCCTTTCTGTAGGTCTAAGTCGGAGTGGGAGTCAGGCATGCAACTCAGTAGTTACAAGGAAGTGGGAAGCTTGCTCGGCTGGAGGCATGTGAAAACATGGGGGTGGGTGGGGCCCAGGAAAGGGCAGTCAGACTCTTAGGTCAGCATGAGGTGCTCAGGGAGGATTCATGGAAGAGGAAACCCTTGAGCTGACACCTGATTAATAGGTAAGCGTTTGCCAGGCAGAGGTGCGAACGCATTCTAGATGGACAGAACCACGTGAGTCAAGGCAGTTGTTCGTGAAAACAGGTGCACTTCAGTATTGCTGGGGCATAAAGTATACGGGGAGGAGCAACGGGCCATGAGCCTGAACAGATATGGCCGCCGGATCATCAGAGACCTTGTCTGTTCTACAGAGAGAAGGTTCTCTCTGGTAGGCTAGGGGTTCCAGCCGTTGACTGGCTGACTACAATTATTTGGACTGTTCGGTAGAAATGTAGAATGAAAACGTCATTCAGAAAGAAACGTGCACCCCCACGTGGACTGCAACATTGCTCACAAAAACCCAGACATGGAAGCAACCTGAGTGTCCGCTGATGGATGAACAGATAAAGCAGATGTGGTTTACAGCAAAAGGAATAGTATTCAGCCATAAAAAAGAATGAAATCTTGCCATTTGTGGCAATGCAGATGGACCCTGAGGGGATTAGGCTGTGTGAAATAAGACAGAGAAAGAGACACCCTACGGTCTCTCTCATACGCGGGATATAAACCAAACCAAATCAAAACTAAGCTCATAGATACGGAGAACAGATTGGTGATTGGAGGAGACGAGCAGTGAGGGGTGGGAAAAATGGGTGAACGGTTTTTTGTTGTTGTTTGTCTGTTTCGATAGAATGAATAAAAATTAATAATATAGATTCATGGGTTCACCTAGCTTTCTCAGTGCGTCCCCAGGGTGGACCGTGGCGATCCGTACTTTTAACAAGCTCCCAAGTTCTCCGACCTAAGAGAGAATGTGGCCTAGAGAACATTTGTCACAGTTATAAACAACAAAAGGGGTTACCTCCTAAACTTCCACTGGCTTCCCCTATTTCAGTGTTGGGCACATCCGCATCCCTATGCTCTGTTCTTTGGAGTGTTGGGAGAAAGAGAAGAGCCACTGAGATCCTTGGCTGGGGATGTAGAAGGACAGCCTGGTGCCATGTGGACTGTGAATGTTGGACATCAAATCAAGAGCCATAATGGCACCAAATGCTGGCTGCCCATTCAAGAAAGATTTTAAACTCGTGGGATCGCTAGTCCACAACTTTTAAGGAAACCCTTCCCCCAGCAAGGCAGAGAACTATGTGATCTGTAAACGACTACTCCTTGGGTTCTTGAGCAACAACTCTCCGTAGCTCTGAAACCCATTCCCACTACGAATACAATGTGGTTCCAAAAGAAAGGGAGCTAAGGATGCGTCATTTGGCATTCAAGAAAGACAAAGCCCACCTCTGTCAAATGCCATTTTGACATCTTCAATGTGTTCGGTGAACCCAGAGACTCTGTAAAGACCTTCCGACTTCAATCCTGTGGGGGAAAAGGAAACAGAGAGACTTTAACTTCCTGAAACATCTACAGAGGACTCTAATTTCATATATACACCGTGTGCTATAAATGAGAAAAATACAGTCAGCGCTCTTGTATATTACACACTGTCACACTGAACGATGCTGTCGCCGGACCTGCCCGTCTCAGTTTCCAGGCAACTCTGTCTTCATTTGCTTGCGCTGCAGTGGAAACCTCCCAGGGATCTGGTCTTCTTCCTGCCTGGCTTCACAAAGTGAACCCCTGTTTCAGATTCTCATCAACCTTGGTGCTTCCTTTGTTCATCAGACTTGTGGATTTGATTTCACTGCTTCAGGCGACAACCCGCTGTCTCCCCAGCATCATCTTAACCCATGTGCCATACTGCGTGCAGTGCTGTGCTAGGTATACATATATCCACGGGCACCTCTGTGTGATATATATTGTCCTGATTTTATTCAATCGGTCTAAATTTTATAGCCTTTTGTGTTGAATCGTAAATATCATATGTTCAATGTTTAACTAAATATAATCGATTTCATCGTTACACCTTCAAATAAAGGATCGTACGCACAGATGCCGAAAAATAAAACTTGAGTGATGATTCTGGAAACTTGATCACCGTATATTTGGGCTAAGAAAAAGATGTGGTTTCTGCTCCTAGATCTTATTGATTTGTTAAGATACGTTCTAAGGCCCAGGCAGGTCCCCAAAGTATCCAAAAGGAGGGAGAGCCAGATCTCAGACCTTGCATGTAAGAAACTAGCTGCTATCAAACTATAAATAACTACAGCAAAAATAAGCAAACAAATAGCTTCTATAGCTGTTGCAATATACTCTGTCAAGCTCTTGATAACAGGAACCTTCGCTGCGTATGAGTATGTACTTTCCTGTTCTTCATTTGGGAAATATTTATCAAGTATATGCTCTCTGCCATATATAAGGGTCTGTATCAGGTCTGCATCAGAGACAACAAATGCATGACATGTATCCTGCCGGTCCTTCTCCCCGGACTGTCAGAGACCTTCTTCACTGACCTCAGCTCCGCCTCCCACCGAACGCCACTCAGTCTCAGAACTTGACTCAGTACGGTTGCCCAGGTTGCCACACTGATTAACTGGGTTGGTCCACAAGATGAGAGAGAACTGGAGTCATCGTGTTCTAGTTGGCGGTACAGGTTAGCATGCCTCACTGTGGTTGTAATCTGCACGTGACACAGGCGATGACACGTGGCCTTCTTGTTTGGCCACATCACGCAGAAACAAACGGCCCCGAAAGAGCATTTGCAATATGGAATTTGCTATGGGTGGGGCATGAGATGAGACTTTGGCAGAGGTGGGAGCAAAGCTGGGGATGGGAGTCATGTGAATTTCTTCCAGCCCGTTCTCTGGTTCTGTTCACACGTGCAGGATGCCAATGCCTGCGGCTCCAATTCCTTTGCTGTGGCTCCCCGGGCTTACAGTCCTAATCTGTGCTATTGTAACTCTTGTACGAGGCATGCTCAGTGCTATGCTCCCCACGGACACCTCAGACATCAGACACAACGGTAACTCTGCCCCTGTTACCAGTCACCTCTGATGAGGATCACTACGGGATGATACCAGCTTCTCCAGAGAAGCTGAGGTCCTGAGTCCAGGCTCCAGAGAGGCTGGTGCTCTGACCCCAACTTGCAGAGCCCTCTGAACAACAGGACCCAGGGATGCTTTTCCCAGCTACTCATCCAGAGTCAGGGCACCCCCTTCTCAACCCTTATCCAGATCAGCCCCTGTAGCAACACCTTCACCAGGTCCCAAAGCACCCAGTGAACTCTGACAGCTAGAGCAGTCAAAGGCAGGAGCCATTTCTTAACAATGTGAGATTAAATGAGCTAGTCTTAAGGGAACAGAGTAGCTATAGTTTTCATCCTGCGTGGAAAAGGGAATGATTTCCTCTCTCTAAAAGGCTTGGGAGAACAATCTATAATGTCCTCTTTTGTTTTGTTTTGTTTTGTTTTGTTTTGTTTTGTTTTGTTTGGGAAAGAATGGGATAGTTGGCCAATGCATAAATATCTGTAGATTACATTAAGCCAGTTTGGACACAATAACGGATCCCAACGATAGCAGAGCCCCTGCATGGCAAAAATGGTTAAAGCCTCTGGGCTTTATACCTGGTCCAACTATCCACGTTACACCCAGCAGTCCAAATTCTCCCCAACCAGACTTTATCCACCATATCACTGAAGTTTTGGTAACTGCAGAGTAGCCTAACAAAGCACAAATAAAGGAAAATAGGACTCAATCATACTACGAAAAACCTTTTCACGGAAATGTTTCTATCTTCTCTGCCTTCTTGAGTTTTCACTCGAGTGATCTTTTTAGATCACAGATCTTTTTAATCTTTTCACTCTGCTCTTTAAAATAAACAGAAGGGGCGCCTGGGTGGCGCAGTCGGTTAAGCGTCCGACTTCAGCCAGGTCACGATCTCGCGGTCCGTGGGTTCGAGCCCCGCGTCGGGCTCTGGGCTGATGGCTCAGAGCCTGGAGCTTGTTTCCGATTCTGTGTCTCCCTCTCCCTCTGCCCCTCCCCCGTTCATGCTCTGTCTCTCTCTGTCCCAAAAATAAATAAAAAACGTTGAAAAAAAAATTAAAAAAAAAAAAACAGAAGCAATACAAGCGGTGAATTTCTATATGGTAAGAAACGTATGTGTTGATCAACAGTTTCTTTACCTATTTAATGGGGTCACTTTTGAAGACTCCATTCAGACTTCACCTCTGTCATAAACCCTTTCTGGACTGTCCTCAAATAACACTGAAATGTCTTCTGAGAGTACATGGTGTTTTGAACACACACACCTGCAACATTGATTTATTTACTCCTCTGATTCTTTTTTTTTTTTCACATTTATTTTTGAGAAAGAGAGAGAAACAGAGTGTGAGTGGGGAGGGGCAAAGAGAGAGGGAGACACAGAATCTGAAGCAGGCTCCAGGCTCTGAGCTGTCAGCACAGAGCCCGATGCGGGGCTTGAACTCATGACCCATGAGACCATGACCTGAGCCGAAGTCAGACACTCAACGGACTGAGCCCCCCAGGTGCCCCTACCCCTCTGATCTGCATACTACAGTGTCAGTTTCCGGAAGGTGAGAACTGTGACTTTTATATCCATGTGTAGTACATAACAAATGGCTTAGCAAACATGTTGAATGCACAGATACAAGGTTTGGGTACAAAACAGCACTGATGTGGTTGGCTGGATTTGGCTTATTTGTGTGCGTGTGTATGCACGTGTATGTGTGTGTGTGCTGGGGTAGGCCATTTCCCCAACACGCTCTCTCAATAGTGGAGAGAGAGTCAACTTAACAACTATAAGAAGGTTTCCTTGACAACAGTAAAAACAAACAGTAAAAACAAAATCACATAACAAGGAGTTTTTTCCAAACCTCTTGCTTCGATTTCCCGTATGCATATGTCCACCACCATGGGCCTCTGAGTGTTGTGAGCCTTTACGAGTGTTGTGAGGTCACAACAGTACACCTTCTTGATCCTCTTGAGATCAGGTTGACAGTCGTTGGGAACGTGCTTGGAACACTGTTTGTGTACGTTCAATCCACAGTCTGTAAACAAAGAAGCCACATTAGCCCTGCCTGGCCCTTTTGTAAAAGCCCGACACAAATTATATGTTACCAAAAATAAAAATGAAAACACCCAAGGGTTTGCTGTATTTTTCTGGAACGCCCATCCCATTTGGAGGTGATATTCTCTACAACAGGAGTATGAAATCCACCTTTACTCACAAAACTCTCAGAGAATTCCATTTTTCTCATTTAGCCTTTCTGTTGCTGGACCATCAGAATAGAACATTTCGCTGAGATTCTTTAGTTTTGGTGATTAGCTAGGTTGTTTGTGTGTGTGTGTGGTGTTTTGTTTTTTTTTTTGTTTTTTTTTTTTTCTTTTTTGGGGCTGGAACCTTTGGGTCCATGTGTGGACTTCTGGGTTTGAATTCCCAGAGCTCGTCTCGGCTCATAAAGGGCACCTAGGACTTGTGCTAGGATGCTCCTTTTGTGGAAGACATGATTACTCTCTCTGAAGGAATCTCTGATCTTTGGTCTGTGGACCCATGGCCATTGGCAACTTCTTCCCCTTTCCTGGAGAGTTGCCCCTAGCTTTTAGTACCTTCCCCTTCTTGGGAGTTTGGGTAGGCCATTTTTCTTCCTACTTACCTTATTTTGACATCTGTGAGTAGAAATAATGTCTAACTAGATACCGGTGGGAGTACTGGAGAGTTTACAACTTAGAACAATGCCATGTAATGTGATGATTAGAGTAATTATTTATAAAGCTCATATCAAGATCCAAAGCTGAAAAGGTACTTTTAAGTTCAATGAACACATTAAAAGCTTTGTTAGCAGTTGGTATCCACTGACAGAATTTCTCTAACAAGACACAGTCTACGTTCTGGAAAATAAAAATCTAACGCTGAAGTTGTTCAAAGTTGATGTGCTGTCTAGTCAAAGCACATATATGTTATACGCATACATAATAATGAATGTTATAATCAGCTGTTTAACAACAAAAAAAGCACTTAACCACACCAAGGATTTGAGAAAATCTGAACTTTGATAAAATCATCAAAAAATGATTTTTGAAAAGCATTACATGATTTTCATGTAATTTTTAGGCTGAGTTCTATCTACATTCCTTCCAAAGAAAAAAACCAGTTCTTAATCATCTTAGCTTTATCAGCATGAGAAATTCATCAAAGCTCAAGTAAACTTCAATAATATTTTGACAGATCTATTTAGTTGGATGTAAATTTGAGCAAATGGAATCAAACAGAATTGGTTTGTTTTCTTGTTTGGCTCCCCTTCTATAAAATAAGGATGATAACAGCACCCACTTCTAGGATTATCATTAGGAGCACCTAAATTAATCTGCGTAAACTCTAAAGTGTGGTGAACACTACATATGAATTAAATAAAAGAAACGGCAAGTGTTAGAGACAATACAAGGCTACCTGGCCAGCTCTTATTATTTCACTAGTAAGTTTTGCTATGTTCTTATAAATTTCATCGAAACAATGTCCAGGGGCGCCTGGGTGGCTCGGTCAGTTAAGCGTCTGACTTCGGCTCAGGTCATGATCTCACGGTCCGTGAGTTCGAGCCCCGTGTCGGGCTCTGTGCTGACAGCTCGGAGCCTGGAGCCTGTTTCGGATTCTGTGTCTCCCTCTCTCTCTGCCCCTCCCCTGTTCATGCTCTGCCTCTATCTATCTCAAAAATAAATAAACGTTAAAAAAAAATTAAAAAAAAAAAGAAAACAATGTCCAAACATTGTGATAAAATATACGTAACATAAATTCACCATTTAACCATTTCTAAGTGTACAGTTTAGGGGCATTAAGTACCTTCACACTGTGTGCAGCTGTCACCACTCCCCATCTCCAGAACTTCCGTCTTCCAAAACTGAAGCTCTGTACTCATGAAACACTAACTCTCAGACCCTCCTCCACCTGACCGCTGGCACCACATTCTATTTCTATGAATTTGACTATCTTTTTTTTCAAGTTGATTTTATTTATTTTGAGAGGCGGGGTGAAGGGATAGAGACAGAGAGAGAGAGAGAGAGTCCCAAGCAGTCTCTGCTCTGTTAACATGATGTTCGACGAGGGGCTCAATCCCACAAACTGTGAGATCATGAAATCCACAGTCGGATGCTTAACTGACTGAGCCACTGAGGTGCCCCTGAATTTGACTACTGTTGATGCCCCATATAAGTGGAATCCTTAGCATTTGTCCTTTTGTGACTGGCTTCTTTCACTTAGCATGATGTCCTTCAGGTTTATTAATATTATAGGATAAGACAGGAGTCCCTTCCTTTTTAAGGCTGGATACTATCCCGTGTCTTGACACACCACGTTTGGTTTATCTTTTGATGGACATTTGGGTTGCTTCTACCTTTTGGCTATTGTAAACAGTGCTCTTATAAAAACAGGTGTACAAATATCAGTTTGAATGCTTGCTTTCAGTTCTGTGGGGTATAGACCCAGAGGGGGAATTGCTGGATTATGACAATCCTATGTGTAATTTCCTTATCAACTTCTTTTTAAGATCTGAAGCAACAGTGTGTTTCTGTAGAGTTAAATACGGAGACTTTATTAAAATTAAGATGTTTTATAACATATAAAAATATTCAGTATTTGCAAACGACTACAATTCCAGATGCTATAAATAAGGTCTAGTTCGTTTAAAAAACGTTTAAAACATGTAAAATACAGAGAGTTGAGAGGCAGTGGTGGCTATTCCTAACCTTTAATGAACAGTTTTGAGTTTTCCTGCAGCTCAGTGGAAATACGAGGCCAAATAGTGGCCACTGGAGAATATTAACATTTTAACCTCAGAATATGTTTTATTAAAAAAAAAAAAGAACAGAAAAAAAAAAAACACTTTTATCCCAGAGAAAGTTGCAATTCACAGCTACTTCAAATTCCAGAGTTGTGTTCTTGTAATACTGACTTTGGACGGATTTTGCTGCTCAAATTGGATAATACCAGCAATTAGGATATTTCTGGTAGGTATAATCTGGACAGCCTGAATTGATGACCACTGAGTAAATTAGATATTCCATCACTTTGCTCAGTGGTTGAGCCGTGAGATGCTCTGTAACTCCCAGTAAGACTTTTGTATGAAGTGGGGTATCTGGAACGTTCCTGGAGAGGCTGCCTCTGAGTCTGTTTGCTGCTTGCATGGATCTCTGATGGGGGCAGGTAGCGTTAAACCACTTCCACTTACACAAACACTACCTGAACCATCTAGGTGCCTCTACCAGTGATTGTCGTATCTACACAGTAGAAGCAAAGGAGGGAAAGGATGGAAGGTCCCACAGTCCTGTGAACCAAAATGGGCAGGATGGCGAAGTATAGTGTCATTAGCATATGTTATTTTCAATGCCCCATAAGACTTATTTTTAAAACTCATGCCCTAGCAAGGAAGAAATCAGTCATGGTGTTGGTAAACCCAATCAGAATACCACAAGAGGCTATTCTCACTCCTGGCAGAACTGCTTGCCAGAAAAAATGTGGCGAGACGAATTAGGAGACCCACTTACACATTACTTTGGCAATTCTTTGCTCTTTTGTTAGCCGTATTGTAGTAAGACTTGCTATACGCTAGCTAGCTAGGTGTCAGCACTGGGCGTGTGTGTCCAGTTCTAGGTGGAAAAATACCGAGGATTTCAGAGTGCTTTGAACATACGTGCTGTCCAATCAAGCTCTTTAGTTGCACTGCTAATCTGATAACAGAATGGGTTCTGCAGCTGAATCCATTTTCCGCCACTTCCTATGTGGCCGAGAGTAATTAACACATACCTCTAAGCCTCGGTGTCTTTATCTATTCAATGGGGAGAATAATTGCAACTCCTTTAAGGTCTTTTGGTGAGGCTGCAGGGCATGATAAGCAGAAAGTGCTTAGCTCAATGCCTGGTAAGTGGTAACTGTTTACACTAGCATTTCTATTTTTATGCCCTGCCTTCTGTAGCAAAGTGGGGATGGGAAGGAAATGTGGTTTTTCTACCTTGCAATTCCATTGGAATTGGACTACTTAAGGACTACTGCCTATTTTGGGTGGCAGGTAGGTGCAGAAGAAAATGGACTTGCTTGGATCTTTTTCTTTTCTTATATAAACATGAGATGTTCCTTCTCATTCCAGCAGACACCTAGAACATTCTCTCCATTAAGCAGAGAGATGCCTTGAACCTTCCAGAAAGCTAGACTTTCGAGCTAACCTGAGTCTGTTTCCCAACTCTGGAGAAATGATCTCCAGCTCAACATCACGCCCCTTTATATACATGGAAAAGGATGAAGGAAGTTCCCTGTTTACCTGAGCACCGAACCCCTTGGGCGATGAGCCCCCACATGAAGTTGGCACAGTATTCACACCAGTGCGGGCCTCGGAACGTGTGGACCTGTGATCCCAAAAGAAGAAAAATGTCAGGACATTCAGTTATTTGAAGGCAGGTGGCCTCAGACGTGACACACATGGACGACGTCCAGAAACGACGACCTCGGTGGGAGTGATCATCCCTAACTGGGCCTTTTCTTTCCAGTGAGGCGGAGTTACAAACGGACTGGAGAAAACAGATATGCTTCGGTCTTTGAAAATCCTCTATGACCCACCATGCCCTAGGCCAGAGTCAGAAAGGAATGTAGAGCACCAGTAAGATTATAGGGCCGTGCCATCAGCTAAGGAACGACACGCTCACCACCCCAAACAAGGCACCGCGCGGACAAACCCAAGATAGCCCGGGGCCAGTCGCTGTAACCTGCATTTAGCTCAGCAAGTTCTGGAAGACAGAACTCAATTACTGTGTCCTTTTGACCAAAGTTGCTCCATCCGTAGAATATCGAGGCAGGTATAAATAAGACATGATTATGGGAAGATTAAAAGCTTCAAAGTCTTTGAGCCACTTCCCCCTCAAAAAAAAAAAAAAAAACCCACAAACACATACACACACACACAAACAACTCCCCAAACCAGGCATTAAAAAGAGAGGAGTTGGCTGAACATGAAGGTTACCAGTAGGGTCTATAGAATTGCCTTCCCTAGAGACAGGGTCTGGATTCAGCATGGCCGGGTGTGGCCTACGGGTGTGCAAACCGAAAGCCCTTTCTGATTGGCCAAGGCACAAGTCTTACTGGTTAGCACCCCAGACAGTTAAATATTTTGAATATGATGAAGTAAGGATGGTTTTATCTTTAGTTATTCAGGCACAGGTCCTCTTGCGACTAGACCGGGTGTGAAGTCTCGATTTAAAACAAAAACAAAACAAAAATACTTGTCCTCTAACACCAGTGAACTTCAAGACACAGAACCAGGAGATTCCTTGAAAGCAGACGTGGCCATGGTAAGCCGAAACCCACCACAGGCAGTCTGCTTGGAGACATACAAACCTACTTTTACAAAATTAAAATATTAGGAGACATTGCAAAGGACTTTCCGAGTTGTAAGCCTCCATCGACAAATAAAAGAAATGCAGACGATACTATTCCTTTAGCAGACTGGGAGGCCAGTATGCTATTTTTATTTAACACGAAAAGATAGGAGGATAACAACTATGGATACCGTTTGGGAAGACGCTCATCAGAGCCCTACTTAAAAAAAAAAAAAAAAAAAAAAAAAGAAGAAGAAGAATAAACATCAGGGGCTCCTGGATGGCTTGGTCAGTAGAACATGCAACTCTTGATCTCAGAGTCATGAGTTTGAACCCCATGTTGAATGCAGGGTTTATTTAAAATTAAAATTGGGGGCGCCTGGGTGGCGCAGTCGGTTAAGCGTCCGACTTCAGCCAGGTCACAATCTCGCGGTCCGGGAGTTCGAGCCCCGCGTCAGGCTCTGGGCTGATGGCTCGGAGCCTGGAGCCTGTTTCCGATTCTGTGTCTCCCTCTCTCTCTGCCCCTCCCCCGTTCATGCTCTGTCTCTCTCTGTCCCAAAAATAAATAAAAACGTTGAAAAAAAAGAAAAAAAATTTAAAATTAAAATTGAAATTGAAAAAAAGCATCACTTTGAGATCTTTATTTATTTATCTATGCCAGTAACTGGGTATATATAACATGGCAAACAAAACAGATCTGGTTCTGTTCTACTGGAACTCACAGATTTGTAAAGGCCGAGAGAGTGCACACAAGTTAAAAAAAAAATTTAAAAAAAGAACAATTTACGACCATGGTTTCTATGCAACAAAGCTAAGTTATAATAGTCTTTTGGTATTTTAGTTTATCACTTGCAAACTGCCCAGTATACTATTTCTGCTTTGAAAAAACAATGAAAAAAAAAAACAAACAAAAAACAAACCACCTCTCGGAATTGTTTTTACTAAAAATGGGTAAATGTGCTGTAAGGAAACAACGCTAAGATATGACAAGACCTCCTTGTAGGAATGCAGAGAATCTATCCCAGGGAGTGCTTGCCCTCTCGCAGAGCCAGAATGCCACGGTTCATTCAGAGGCTCGCTCAGATTCAACGTGATACTGAAAGAATCCCTCAGTAAGGGGGTCTATTGGTAGTTGAGCATTTTCTAAATTTAGCAATCCAAGGATTCTTCATAATTTACTAGAAAGACTCTAAAGGGACGTTGTGGTTAATAAGGGCAACAAAGTTAGTTGGCTGTTCATATACTGTTGCAATGGCCAGATCAATAGAATAAACTGTGTGGAAAGGACTATAAAAGAAAAAAGAAGGTTGTGACTAGAGAGACTTAAGAGGGGCCCCAGGGTCATCCACAGTGGTGGGGAAGGCTGCTCTTTGAAAGGTGACCTCGCGCTGCTTGAAAGAGGGGAAGAGCCGGTCTGGTGGGGGCAGGGTTGGAGAACATTCCAGGCAGAAGGAAGCTAAGAGCTTGCTGTGACTGAGGCGAAAGAGCTTGCTGTGACTGAGGACTAAAGGCCAGGGTAGCCAGAACACCAGAGCGAGGGAGAGAACTCGGATGACGCCGAAGGTAGGAAAGGGCCTTAAAGGTTTCAGTAACGAGTATAGATTTTCTTTTAATCTAGGTCCAATACGAAGCTCTTCAAGGACTTTAAGTAGGAAGATGATTTTTTAAGAAAAAAGATGTTCTGACCACCATGTTGAAAACGGATGGGAGAACATTTGTAGTGAAAGAGATTCAGAAACCGGGTAATAGTTTCTTCAAGTTGAGAAATGGTCGAGGCCAAGATCAGGGTACTGAAGGTGGAGACGGGAAGTGGATGGATTGGAGATATATTTCAAAGACAGAATTCATAAGACTTAATAATAGAATAAACGTGGCTCTTGGAGGAAAAGAGGAGTGGAGAATGACTCCTAGATTCTAGCTTTAGAAACCAGGTGGATGGTGAGGACCTTTGCTGAGATAAGGAAGACCCCCTTTGGGGGAGAAATTCAAGAACTGAGCTCTGGACAATTTAAGTTCAAAGGCGAGCAGGAGCCTTTGAATTCCTGAGAGCAGGAATTCACACATAATTCAATAGCTCAGAGGAGTAAGGGCTGGAGGCGTACATTTGGCTCACCCCTGACAAATAAACGGTAATTAAAATTGTGTAAGTGGACAAAAACTATTAGGGATGGAGAGCAGAAAGTGAAGAAAATAGAGCTCAACCCAAGCCCTCTGTGCTCCAACACTCAGAACCAAGAGAGTCAAGTGCTTCAAGAGCCAAAGGGTGAACAGTATTTTAGGGAAGGAGTGGTCAACCGTGTTCAATGCTGGGAAGACGTCCAGTTAGATGAGGACTCAACACTGATTCAGACACACGAAGTTACTAGTAACCTCGGTGAGAGCAGTCTCGCTGCATCGGTGAGGGCAAAGGTCACACTCAAGTGACACGAAGAATAAATGGGGGGTATGGAAGTGGAGAAATGCGTAGGCAAATTTGTCCGGAAATTTGGCTATGATGTCCAGCAGAGCAACGAAATAGCTCCAGGGACCCCAGGGAGATTTGGGTCAAGGAGAATTTTTTTTTTTTAAGTAAAAAATGGGAGACATTAGGGCACGCTCACTTGTTGATGGGATTGATACAATAGGTACAAGAGGCTGGAAATGTAGAGCAGAGGGAGTGAGGGAGGGATGATCTTGAAAAGCTGAGAGATGTTGAGGTTTAGGTCATACATGGAAGCAATATTCAAAAAGAACAACAGTTGAGGTTTTTCTAGGATTAGTAAAAGCACAACATCTCCAGATTCAGAAAAGCTAACTGAGTCTCAAACATGGTAAATTAAAAAGATAATATAACCTATATAGATTTTAAAGAAACTGCAGAATGCCAAAGAACAATCAAAATCCTAAAAACAAAACAAAACAAAAACACACAAAAACCCAGTTATTTTTGCCAAAGGACAGCAATTATGATGAAAACGGTTCCGTTCAGCACAAAGAAGCTAGAAGATCATGGAAAAATTTCATCAAAGAGCTCAGAGAAAATTACTGCCAACCTAACTTCTGTACTCCAGAGTGGGGATAAAATAAAAGTATTTTCCAGACAAATGCCAAGGGTGTTCACGCACAGATCCTTACTCAGAGAAATACTAGGGGGTATATACATCTGCAGGAAGCATCCTGAACCTAGTGGCAAGAACAGGATTCCAGAAGCCATGGTGAGCAAGGGGTCAATCTAATCAAGCTCTATCTGCATAAAACAATAACAAGATGACTAATTTCAGGGCACTGAAAAACAGAGTGAAAAAATGGCATGGAAGATAGGAGGGGCTTTAAAAAGTCAAAGCATTCTATGGTTCCATTCGTTTGGGATATGTACGTAGAGCTACTCATTAGCTAAGTAAGGAAGATTTTAAGTTAATTACATGTGTATTAGATTTTGGAGTATACACAAAAAGGGTGGAATGGAATCTATAAAATGCCTAAGGGAAAATGAAATAAAGATTTAATTAAGCCAATGAAAAGCAAGAAAGAAGAAAACAAAGCAATAAAAAAAGCACAGTAAATGGGGGTTGTGTGAAAAATCCTTATTTGTCTCTAATCACAACACATATGGCTCTAACACCAAACAAAAGCCCGAAATTTACAGATATTCAAAAAGCCTTTGCAAGAAACACACTCAGAACATAATGTAATGGAAATGCTGAGAGTAAAGGGATAGAAAAAACATGCCTAGCAAATGCTAGCCAACAGAAATCCCAAACAAATGTCCTGATATAAAGTTTATACTTTTTTTATTAGTGATAAAGATGGTCATTATATAATGATTAGAGATTTAATTTTACCCTAAAGATATAATAGTCCTGAGCTGTTATGCACATGACAACATGGTCTCAAAAAATATAAAGTAAAAGTGGAAAGAAACCGAAGACAGATTGACAAACCCATAATCATAATGATTTTTAACATCTATTCACAGAAATTAATAGATCAAATAGGTTAAGTTAACATACTGGATACAAAAGGGACCTCATATACAATAATTTATAGAATATGTACTGTTTAAAAAAATGCAAGAAATGTGTGCACAAACTGACCACAAAGCAAGCCTCAACCTACAGAAAAGAACTGACACAATACAGGCCATATTCTGACTATAATTCAATAAAATTAAAGATCAATAATAGCCAAACCCCAGTATATTTGGAAATTTAAAATAATTCTAAAAAATTAGCAAAGAAAAAATCTTAATGGAAATTACCAAATATTTGGAATTGAAAGACAAAACACTCCTTGTGGGGGTATAGAAGCTTTCAATGCCTGTATTAAAAAGTATAGGTTGGGGCGCCTGGGTGGCGCAGTCGGTTAAGCATCCGACTTCGGCTCAGGTCACGATCTCGTGGTCCGCGAGTTCGAGCCCCGCGTCGGGCTCTGGGCTGATGGCTCAGAGTCTGGAGCTTGCTTCCGACTCTGTGTCTCCCTCTCTCTCTATCCCTCCCCCGTTCATGCTGTGTCTCTCTCTGTCTCAAAAATAAATAAACATTAAAAAAAATTTTTTTTAAATAAAAAAAAAAAAAAAAGTATAGGTTGGAATTTTTTTTAAAGGTTTAACATTAATAAGCCAAGCATACTATTTAGGAAGCTAGAAAAATAATGAAGTAAAACACAAAATAATAAAGATTATTGCCGAACAGAATCATAGAAAGAAAAGATAAAATAAAAAGAATAAAAAACCTCCAAGGTGATTTATTTTTAATTTTTTTTTTAACATTTATTCATCTTTGAGAGAGAGAGAGAGAGACAGAGCATGAGTGTGGGAGGGACAGAGAGAGAGAGGAAGACACAGAATTTGAGGCAGGCTCCAGACTCTGAGCTGTGAGCACAGAGCCTGACACAGGGCTGGACCCATGAACCACAAGGTAATGACCTGAGCCGAAGTCGGACATTTAACCCAATGGGCCACTCAGGCGCCCCTCAAAGGTGATTTTCAAAAGGATTTATAAAATAGGCAAACTCTGGGCAAGACTGGTCAAGAAGAAAAACACAAGTGCTGAAGAGAACATAAATGCAAATGCAGTAAAGATACTAAATATAAATCTTGAGAATACTAGCTTTATACTAAAAAAATTAAAAGTTTTGTGACATTGATAATTTTCTTTTTTGATGTGGATACTTTTTTTTTAGTGCTTGTTTATTTTGAGAGAGACAGAGAGAGAGAGAGGGAGAGAGAGAGAGAGCCAGCAAGCGTGAGTACAAGCTGGGGAGGGGCAGAGAGAGAGAATCCCCAGATACCCCTGACATGGATAATTTTTGTAAAGAGTGTAAATTATCAAAAATTACCCAAACTAATATGGAAAACCCAAATTCAATTATATCCATTAAGTAATTGAATCTGTAGTAAAGCATCTACCCTCAAATAGTTAATGAACCCAAATGATTTTATTTTAATTTTTTTTAATGTCTATTTATTTTTGAGACAGAGAGAGACAGAGCATGAGCGGAGGAGGGTAGAGAGAGAGGGAGACACAGAATCCGAAGCGGGCTCCAGGCTCTGAGCTGTCAGCACAGAGCCCGACGCGGGGCTCGAACTTACAAGCTGTGAGATCACGACCTGAGCTGAATTCAGACACCTAACCCACTGAGCCGCCCAGGTGCCCCCCTAATGATTTTCTTAAGTTTTATCAAATATTTAACAAATACATCATCTCTAACTAATATAGACTATTCCAGGTTGGAGGAGAAAAAAAAAGAAGAAAAGGTCCAGCATTTGCTTTATGAGCTAATATAATCTTGACTCAAAAACTATACCAGACCATGAAAGTAAAATTATAGGTCAATTTCAATTATGACCATAAATGTAAAAATCCTTAAAAAAAGATCTTACTGAATGTAGTGTTATATTTAAAAAAATGTCATATCAAGGGGGGCTTATTTCAGGGATTTAAAGTAGATAACACATCACTAGAATTCACCACAATAACAAGAGAGAGAAACCACACAATCATTTCAAAAATTAGAATACAACAATCAATAAAATTCAACATCCATTCACAACAATAGCACTTCGCATACTAGGAATAGAGGGAACTCTCCTAAAGATAGTTGATTAAAGGTATCTCTGACACACGCATAATGGTCATCACATTTAGAGATGAAATATTAGAATAATTTCCTTCAAAGTCAGCAAAAAGATAGGGCGGTCTATGAATGCTTCTCTTGGGCATTATCCTGAAGAATTTAGCCAGCATAATAAAGTAAGACAAAGAAATATGTAACTGAAAGAAGAAACAGGCCATCAAGTTTCCTTAATTTAAGAGCAATATAAAGACATCAGAAGCATTACTATACATAAATAATACCTCATTTTATTGAACAATAAAATTAAGGACTCCATTTACAACAAAATCTAAACTAGTTAGCAAATAACTAAAGACACTAACGACATAAATAAGAAGAGAGATAGTCTATATTCTTGCACAGCAATACTCAGTGTGATAAATATGTCAGTTCTCCTCCAAAAGTCTATAAATCCAATATAATTTCAGTCAAAATCTCCATGGTACTTTTCACCAAACCTGACAAGATGGTCCTAAAACTCATAAGAATAAAGTCGAAAAGGCTAGCCACAATAATTTTGTTTTTATTTTTTTTTAATGTTTATCTTTGAGAGAGAGAGAGAGAGAGAGCGCGAGCGAGAGCGCCTGAGTGGAGGAGGGCCAGAGAGAGAGGGAGACACAGAATCCAAAGCAGGCTCCAGGCTCTGAGCCATCAGCACAGAGCCCGACGCGGGGCTCGAACTCACAGACCCTGAGATCATGACCTGAGCCGAAGTCGGACGCTTAACCGACTGAGCCACCCAGGCGCCCCTAGCCACAATAATTTTGAATAAGTAAAAGAATGTAGGAAAATACCTCTGGCCATACACCAAGACTTCTATAGTAACAAAAAAGTAAAACACTGCAGGATGGGCCACCAGACCAGTAGCATAGAGCAGAAAGGGCAGACACAAAGTCACACATCCATGGAGAACTGGTATATCTCAGAAGTGGCTTTACAAATTAGTGGGAAAAGGAGGTCAGAGAGATGAATTATTTCCTATGTCATCCACCTGTCCACCCACTCATCATTCACTCGTGTATCTCAGACTTACATGCCGACTGCTTACTTTGAACCTGGCACTGTACTAGTCTTTGGAGATACAAAGTCTGATGGATCAGAGGAGGAAAGACCTCCCTGCGCTCAAAGATCTCATCTGTAAGAATAAATAGGCAACATAAATAATGATTCTATGGCAGTATAACAGAGATTACAATAGATTCTTCCTGAGAAGTCTGGGGGGAAAATGATACTTGAACGGAGTTTTCAAGGATGGAGAAGACTTCACCAGACTGGGAAAGACGGAATCTGGTGGGGAAGTTGTGTCGACTGGGGTGGCAGATGGCTTAGGGAGGACATTCTAAGAATGGGAAACAGCATCGCCAGAGGCCAGTGAGGGTGGGCTTGGTTTTTGAAAGGTCATGCAAAAAAGGGGTGACAATTTTTTTTTTCTGGAATATCTCCAGTGGGTAAGAAATTGCGTGGGAAATATCTCCATACCTTGGGGTAAAAATGAAAACACAATGTTTAAAAAAAGAAAGAAAATAGAATATTTAGAAATTAGGAGACTAGCTATAATTTTATATATATATACATATAATTATATATATATAATTATATATATAATTTTATATATATATATAATTATATATATAATGTTATATAAATTTGTCTGTTTACTTTACACAGACAAAATAGAAACCAGCCTAATGAATGCTTCAGGAAAATACAGGATATCCTAGGCATAGATTTTCTAAAATTTCACTTTTTAGCAATATTAAAAAAAATGATGCATATCAAAATTGCATTTAATGCTTATTGGCCCTGCCCATATTTACCAACATCCTTTCCCATCAGTACATCCCCACCGCCTTCGATCTCATTTCTTCAGCCAAACAAATGCAGACAGACATTTTCTGAATAGCAAAAAAACTTCTGTGTCCCCACAAATGCACATTCCCACAGAAATAAAACAAAATGGGGACAGAGGGGAACGTAAAGTTAGTTAAACATTATTTTAGGCCCACTGCCTAATTTCCTCTTTGTGATGGGCCACTGTTTATTTTCATGGCTGATCTATTGTTCAATTTTCTTTTGGGTCCGTAAGGGCAATCTCTAAACAGTGGACTAGATGTAAGGCTGAGGTCACTCTCTGAACGCATTCTGTTTAGGGTTGAGTTATGATGGCTACTCTCCCAACGAAATACCCCGTTATCTTGAAAAATCACTGATCAGCTTTTTCCATTCTGTGAAGTTTATTGATTTTCAAGAATATCTTTTCAGAAAAAAGGACATTTTGCCAACTTTAAGGCAGTAACTAAAATACCCTAGACAGGAAGAAAATACCCCAGACAGGAAGAATGTCGGTCCAAGACCATTATACTGGGCATGGTCTGCCTGGGATTCCAAAACCACACCAAACAGAAAAAGATGATATTACGGGAGATAAGGTATGTTTGACAAACAGCCCAGGAATGGCCACTTAGTGCAAACAAGAGCCAGATTTGTCAAGAAAAATCTCAGGCGTTCAGCGAGTATCCCCTGACTTGACTCTAAACGAGCAGGATGTTGTTTGTCTCACATCTGCTGAATCTGGAAGGCAGTATTCCCTTGTGGTTTCATAACCAGTGTGTTTCGATGGGTCAGCGCAGACCCCATCCAAGTGTGTAATCAGCTCAGATCAGGTTCTAGACTGTAAGAAAGAGAAAGTGCTTTTTGTGACGCGCTACACTTGAGAAAGCTGTGCTTTTCCGTGTCCGTCAGCCATCAAGATTTCTGAACCTTGGCACTAGGGACATTTCGGGCTGGATAAATCATCGTCACTGTACGCTGTTTAGCAGCACCCCTGGCCCCCACCCACTAGATGCCAGTGGCACCCGTCAGCTGGAACAGCCACAAATGTCTCCAGACTTTGCCAAATGTGCCCAAGGGGCAGAATAACCCTGATAGAGACTCATTGCTATAAACTAAAACCACATCGCCTCAGCTGGTTGTTTTCATTGTTTATATGAAAAATGAGAACTTTAGGGGCGCCTGGGTGGCTCAGTCAGTTAAGCAACCGACTTTGGCCCAGGTCGTGATCTCGCAGTTCGTGAGTTCGAGCCCCGCGTCGGGCTCTGTGCTGACAGCTGGGAGCCTGGAGCCTGCTTCAGATTCTGTATCTCCCGCTCTCTCTGTCCCTCCCCCACTCGCATTCTGTCTGTCTGTCTCTAAAAAATAAACATTAAAAAAAAATTTTTTTTTTTAATGAGAACTTTATTCTTTTGATTTTAAAAGGATTCTTTGGGTCAAAGGCAGCTTTGTCTTAGCATAGGAGAGGGGGCTGGAGGTGGCTAACATCACTTCCAGCTACAAGTTGCTGGGTTTTGGGGGTCATGTAGTCCAGCTTCTGCCCAGAGTTACCCCAAGGGCTTGTCTGTAGTCACCCAGAGGGTCAGCTGCACTTGGCCTCCCGGGCTCAGCCAAGGGTTCTTCCTGTCATCTACTGCTTTTCTCATAATCATGTGACAAATTAACTCATGAGAAATTAGGTTAAACTTTGGACTTTTCCCTCTTGCAAGACCAGATGAAATAATGACCTTGACGTGAACCTTTTCAGATGTAATGTAAATATCCGAGGGGAATCGCTTGGTCTGTGACAGACGACTAGGACCCCCCCCCCCGTCCCTGCCCCCCAGAAGCCTGCTCAGTAGAGGTGCCAGAGGGCTGGGTGTGTCAACCGAGATACCACTCACCCCCCAGATCTGTCTGTTCAGCAGCTGTTCTCGTAGGCTTAAAAAAGGATTTAATTTCGAGGACACTGATTGCCACAAAGTTTTTCGGGTATCTCCCCACTGCATAAAGTGACATGAGCTAGTGGTCCCTTCCTCCCAGGTTTATCAGGGTATCAGCACCAATATTCTTGTGACAATGCTCTGCCCTCCAATCCTCTAGTGCTTCTCCATGGTCTAGTGCGTGTTTTCTTGGTCCCAGCACCACTGACGTCGGGGCCAGATCACTCTTTGTGGTTGGGACTTGTAGGACTTGCTGGGCATCGCAGGAAGTTTAGCAGAATCTCTCGCCTCTACTAGACAGCCCGTTAGCACATCCCAGTTATAAGGATCAGACATGTCTCTAGACCCTGCCAGATGTCTAGGCGAGAAGCACTCTGGTTGAACACCTCCCAGTGGAAGAGGAGCTCACATTCTTAGGTCTCCACTGGTCTTTCTTGTACCTGGTAGTGCCTGGCACAGGGTTGGCCCTCAGTCCATATTCGCTGAATAAGAAACTGCGTATCTAAATAGTTTCCCCATCTTAGAACTTTGAAAAAGACCCAACGAATATGCACAGTGATCATTGGTGCTTTTCTTTTTCTCCTCACAAAACACAAAAGGAGTATTTCTCTGGACTTAAAATGCCAGAATCAGCCATTTAGTCATTTAGAATAGCCCCTTTGATATGTTCTTTGGAATAAAACAAAATATAAAATTCATAACAGCTAAGCACTTGATATGGGTCAGACTCATGAGTAGATGATTTACATTTGTGTAACAGCTTGATCAAGCCACCGCCCTGGTGTGTGGCCTAAGCAAGGGTTTGTTGTCAAAATCTATCCTCTTTCCACCAGGTTCCGATGGTTTGTAAAGGATTTACAATGACGGTGTTCCAATATTTACATGAAAACAGGTCAAGGAGGAATAAGACAAGCTTTTAGTCAGACCCTGGCAGGCAGAGAAGGCCCTCGCCTATGTGAGAACCGTGTCCAAAAATGGTTTCCTCTCTTGCCTGAAATCCCTGCCATGAATGAAATTGCATTGGATAAAGGCATCGTGCTATTGGTTTCAAGAGGACTCATTTACATTATTTTTAATGCTTATTTATTTTTGAGAGAGAGAGAGAGAGAGAGAGACAGAGCGTGTGAGCCAGGGGAGGAGGGCAGGCAGACAGACAGACAGACAGACAGGCAGGCACGCGCGCGCGCGCACACACACACACACACACACACACACACACAATCTGAAGCAGGCTCCAGGCTCCGAGCTGTCAGCCCAGAGCCCAACGTGGGGCTCGAACCCATGAACTGCGAGATCATGACCCAAAGCAGAGTCGGATGCTTAACCGACGGAGCCACCCAGGTGCCCCTGGGTCTTTCATTTCATATCCAAGGTGATGAAGTCTGCCTTTTTCCTCTGAGTAGTTCCTTCCACACTCGTTTCTGCCCAAATGGCCTTTTCTGAAGCTGATTCCTGCAGGTGTAACATCCAACTGGCCCCGTTGCCGGAGCACAAAGAAGTGGGATCGGCACGGGCAGCAAAGGGCACTGGGCCACTGCGTGCCCACGAGAACACAAGACAGGCAAAGCAGTAGGGACAAAGAAGGGCTCACACGTCCTTATGAAGTCAAGGACAAGGAAAAGAGAGGGGTTTGCATATGGAAAGCACAGATGTCTTGTTCCAAAGCACATGACCACTGACTGATGAGAATGCAAAAAGGAATGATAGGCACAGAAACCGTGAATGGGCCACATGACCCCAATGGCAAGGTGGTGGTGCTGTCCCTGGACAGGTGCCCTGGCCACAGCTCCACTCCTGAACCCTGGTGCAGGATCCCATGATCTTATGCGTTGGGGAGGCAGGTGCACAAGGAACCTGCTGAACGAGCTTGCTTGTATCCCTCGTGGACGTGGGAACTGGGTGCTACTGATGTAGCCTTGGTCTACAGAGAGTGGGGGACACAAAAGGGTACGCTGAGAAACCATTTAACTTCTGTCCAGACTGGGCCACTTTTGAGAGTCGCCACACAAGAAGCTGGGACAACAACAGTGAGCCCGAGCATGAGTCTCCTCCCCTTCCCCCCTGTATAAGACACTGGGCAGCCCTGCCCGGCCAGACCCGCTGGCCAGATGGGGAAGGAGGGCTGGCCTGGCACACCCTGATACGATCCGTCTCTCTGGCACAGCCTAGCGGACCTGGCAAGGGCCCACACCTGCGAGGGCTTGAGCACAGCTAACACAAGTGTAATAAGCTATGCCCAAGGGCAAACGTGCGGTGGGGTGGCCAGTGGGGAGAGAACGTGCAGTCTTAGGTAGACAAGGCCGTGAGATGTCTGCTACACGTCCTTTCAGCCAATATCTACTGACAGCCTGCTCTGGGCCAGGCCCTGTCCTGGACACTGGGGTTTCTGCAAAAGGAAAACAGACCCGAACCCCTGTCCCTAGCCCCAAGGGTGAGTGTTTCCGGCTGGTAAGGGGAAGGCGAGCCTACAAGTAAATACGTACCGTGCCAGTGGTCAGTGCTATGGAGAAAAGTAAAGCTGGGAGGAGGCTGGGCAAGGGATGGGTGGGGGACAGGAAGGGGATGGAAGGGGAGGGACGGGGCAAGGGCGGGGAGGTGGACAGGGGATGGGAAATGTGGGGTGGGGCCGAGTGGTTTGCTTTTCAACTTTTAGAATTTTCTGGACCTCTGCTCTCCATCCATATTCCATGTAAGGAGAGAAGAGTGGTCCTGCAATGTTTGGGTGGAGGGAGAGAATTCAGTAGAAGGAAGGAGTGATGTATGCGCACATGCAGACTGGGAGGGCTGAGCACCGAGTGGGATGAATGGAGAAAATGCCCAGGGTCATCCGTCTCCCTGGATCTGGCCCACCCCAGATGTGAAGTGAGCACCTCCCTCCTCGATGGTCTCCCGAACAGGGAGCACCCTGTTCACTCCTGGCTCATTTCTGATTCCCAAGTTTTCGTTCATGTCATTTGCATTGCCCAGAGCACTCTTGCATTTTTCTGTTACATGTAGTTAATGAGAGTGGAAGAAACAGACGATAGAAAAAAGGAAAGAAGGGCATGGAGAAGTAAGGGTAGAAAAAAAGAAACGGGGTGCTTGGATGGCTCAGTCGATTAAGCGTCCAACTCTTGATTTCGGCTCAGGTCATAATCTCATGGTTTGTGAGATGGAGCGCCGAGTCGGGTTCTACACAGACAGCACGGAGCCTACTTGGGATTTCTCTCTCTCTTTCTCTCCCTTTCACTCTCTGCCTCTCCCCCACTCATACACGCTCTCTCTCTCTAAATAAATACAAAAAAAAAGAAAATAAGAACTATAGAGACAGAGAAAGCTGAACATTACAGCGCAAGAGATGAGAGAGACTAAAAGATGAATAGTAAAATAGTAATAGAAGCTAACCTTACTGGGTGCCACGAACTATAAGTGATTTACATGTATTCTTTAAGCCTTACAACACTCCCATTCTATAGATAAGGAAACTGAGGCTCATAGAACTAAGCTCTTTTCCAAAGGTCAAGCTATGGCCAGGAGTACTAAGCTGACCATTGCTACATCATTGCTGTGCTAAAGTGGAGAAGGAAGGAAGGACAGCCGTCCAGATTGTTGGGGCTCTGGGGATTTTGGAGCTTAGCCAAAAGGTGTTATTAGGGTAGACCATCTCAAAGAGAGATATTCTACGTACAGGAGAGTGTCCTACTAGATAAACAGAGATGCAGATATAAAATGAGTTAAAGGAGTGTCTCTTCCTTTATCAAAGGGTTTTCATTTTTGATAAGATCCTGTCAATTTCATAATTTCTTCAACAAATGCCTAATTCCCAGTATGTGCAAGTAATCCCAGAGAATTTAGGATTTAAATGAGCAACAACTATATCTGCATATGAAAAGTACATAATTATTGCATGAGAGGAAGTGTAAGTTTAATTTGCTTCCAAAAGCTTTTCTTCCCAGAGCTAACTTCTGTCTTTTCCTAGACATGATTTGTTTATTTTTTTTATTTTTTAATTAAAAAAAAATTTTTTTTAGACATGCTTTGTTTAAACAGCAAGGACAGTAGGTAGGCACCTAGGAGCAGTGCCTGGGGGCTTTCTGGCAGTTAAGTTCCCAACGTGTATAGGGGTGGGAGTTTCTATTCATTCCTCTTCATGAAGTTTCTGGAGAGAGCCAGGAGGCCGCTTTTTACCTGGAGGCATAGTCCTCACTGGGGCAAAAAAATCTGGTTGTGGGGTGAGGCATTTAGATCCGCTGGCAGATTGGAATCTCTCGTAGGACCCCCCTAGGCAAGAGCACAGCCAGGGTCTAGCAAACCTTATTTGCTGATGAGCGTGAAAATGCGATTACTTGTTTTTTGTATTGAACACTTACGCTATACTAATCACGTAGTACTCTAAAATAATAACCCGAATTACAAATCAAGAGTTTCTGCACAAAGCCTCTTAGATGTCAGCATAAAGAACAAGTTTGTGTTTTATGTCTTAATTTTATGCTGATTTCAAGCAGATGGCAGGGGCCTTTTGATAAGAGTTTTTCTTTGTTTGGTTGATTCAGTGGTGATTACTAAAAACCCACTGCTCTATTTATAGCACTGACCAGCTTTTGGAGTATTCCTCTAAAGACCAGGCAAAATTTCCACTTCAAATTGGTTGGGGGTGAGGAGAGGGCTGAATGAGGGTGGCAGGGGTGAGGAGTGACAGAGGAAACCACCCCCTCCCGGCCCTGCCACTCATCCTTCAGGACAGTGGCACGGGCAGTACCATTGAAAGCCACGGTCAACGGACACAGAGACTCAAGGGTCTGCCATGTCTTGAAGATGTCTATTTACACACGGAAGAGAAACGCTCCTGTCTGCCTTGCGTACTTTCCCCTAACAACTTGTCTGCTCTCTACCTTTTCTTCTCTCGATAGCTGTAAGTTAGAAGGGATCACACCGAGTAGATACTGACTTTTCCAGCAAACACTGAAAGAGCTGTTGATGGATTCCAGTGGTAAATAATTAATTAATACAGATCACGTGTTAGCAACAGCACTATGTAGGAAACTAAGTCTCAGCTGCCTTTTTTGCTTCAAATGTCCTCCTTTCCCAATCAGAGATCTAAGATTAAAAAAACCGAAATCAGTTTTGGAAGTGTACATCGACCAAACATTTAGTTGTCGCGAGACACAAGCCCAGGCACGGTACGCCGAGGGAGAAGCTATCCCCATGCAAGCACGTATCGCGGTGAGGGCAGAATTCCAATTCCATCTCAAAGCCAGAAGCGCTGGTGTGTTCAAGAGGAAGGAAAAGAATTTGCCAAGTCCAAGAAGATCCACCTTCCCAACCCGTGGTAGTACATCCACAGGATGCAAAGAACCAGGATTTCTGCCCAAAGTCAGAAAAACATTTTCTTAAGACAAAAAAAATTAATAAGGGTAAATACAGAAAACAGAAAAGAGAAAAAAACACGAGGCTTTCTGCACTCCCCATGAGAGCCGTCACTATTCAGCCACAGGAGAAATATCTAGAGCCTTGGCGTCAGTGGGGATCTATAGAATACAAGTCTTCATCCTCAGGCTAAATATGGAGGGCTGAATAATTCCATTCCTCAGCTCAATTACAGCACGCAGATGCCCAAGCCCCTCGCTTTAGCAGCAGGGCAAACGGACCCGAGAGATACGAGTGTTTACTTAATAGACACATATCTGTCCTTACAAAGAATTGAAAATCGACAGAATAAAATAGGTTTCCCTGGTCACCTCTGGTGAAGGGCTATCTAGTCCCTTCAACAGTTACTTGGGCTACTGGTCCTAAAGGAAACGAGTTTAAAAAAAGAAGACTATTCACGGGGCGCCTGGGTGGCTCAGTCGGTTGAGCGTCCACCTTTGGCTCAGGTCATGATCTTGCGGTTGACGAGTTCGAGCCCCGCGTCGGGCTCTGTGCTGATGGCCCGGAGCCTGGAGCCTGCCTCGAATTCTGTGTCTCCCTCTCTCTCTGCCCCTCCCCCGCTCATGCTCTGTCTCTCTCTGTCTCAAAAATAAATAAACATTAAAAAAAAATTTTTTTTTTTAACTTTTTTTTTTTTCAACGTTTTTTATTTATTTTTGGGACAGAGAGAGACAGAGCATGAACGGGGGAGGGGCAGAGAGAGAGGGAGACACAGCATCGGAAACAGGCTCCAGGCTCTGAGCCATCAGCCCAGAGCCCGACGCGGGGCTCGAACTCACGGAGCGCGAGATCGTGACCTGGCTGAAGTCAGACGCTTAACCGACTGCGCCACCCAGGCGCCCCAAAAAAAAAAATTTTTTTTTTTTTAAAAGAAGACAATTCACAATTTGCCGCCCCCGCCTCTTCTTTTCTTCCTGGATCCTTCAGTCTCCACTCTCACCAGTGTCTAAATGTCAGCCCATTTGCTGGGGCAAAACCTCTCACTGTGTCCCCTCCACTCAACCACATCTCCAGCCAGGCAATTTGGCATCGGAATCTCCTCCAGCCATTTCTTGGAAAACACATTAGGGCAAAGGAAATAGGCCGTGATTTCTGATGGTAGGCCGTTTTTTGTTTTTGTTTTTCTTTTCTTTTTCTACAAGGGCTAGTCTGAAATGAAGATAGCAGTATTTCCAGTTTACAAACACAAGTGGGAGTATGCACTAAAGCTCCCACCAGCTTCCCATATCTTTTTGTTTGGTCTGGTGAGCAGGATCAAGGCTGTGCCGAGAGGGGAGCCTGGCAAGGCTGCTGGGGTGCTCCCCCCTCAACCCGTACCCAGAGCACAAGCAAAAGCTACTGGATGGCATCTCCCGTCCTATTCACAGCCGTCTACACATAAACCAGAGGAGTTAGCATCCCTGAAAACAAAGACAAAACACAGAATGTGAAATGGGCAATGGTTTTCTGTGCCTCAGAGACAGCAATATTCTGTAGAGCCACTCCGAGTGGAAAAGTACCGCTTGATGTTCATCAGAAGATCTCCCAGTGGCAGAGATCGGGCGTGCTCTGCTCTTCTCCCGCTGGACGGGGCGGGGGGATATGGAGAGGAAATGAGCCCAGGTCTCCAGGACTAAGTTAACATACATATAGGTGTTTCTAGGCATCAGGCAAATGGCTGTCTGAGGTCTCCAGTTTGATACAAAGCAAAGGTCTCATGTTGTGCACGCAACTAGATGTGGAAAGCAAAGGAATCTGCTGTCTCATTACTTTATAATCAAAGAGGGGACGGAAACCATCAACCGCACCTCTCCACCTGCCCTTTAGTAACAGAAGAAAGAGCGCAGAGGCTTGCTTACCTTGAAGTTGTGTGTCTTCTCATAGTTGAAGTGGTTGTCGTTGTGCGTGAGGGCGGCCCTTCGGACCAGGGACGAGATCTGTGAACAGGCAAAGAGTCTGAGAGGGGGCCAAAGAAAACTGCCTTTGACTCCCACCTTCACCCCCAAGGCCATGGCCAACAGCTCCTGGCGTTTCCTGCCTTGCTTAGGCTTCCGAACCACAGCACATTTTTTCTCATTCTCCAGCCACAGTTCCTCGGAGAACCTAGCGCCTGGACCCCACATCTTTCTAGTTTCCCCCGTGAAGCTCAGAGCCGTCAGGTTTTTTGAACCGCGGCTAATGTTAGGCAGCAGATTTGAGGCAGCTGCGTCCTGTCTGCAGAGGCCTCCGGCATGTGACCTGGAAAGGCTGGTTTGAGTGATGGAGGGGGTTCTGCATCTGAATAAGGCCGGGGCTGTTTTGTGCTATTTCTTGAGGCCAACGTGTGCCTGGAACAATAGCACACATTCATGAGCACAGCAGTCCCCAGAAGCTGTATCCTGTCGCCACTGAGGGCTCAATGGAGGAGGCAGGGGCAGGCAGCTTTATTCCTCCTGCCACGGGAGAGACCTCTCGTGCTTGCTTGCACATTTCTCTCCCTCCCTCCCTCCCTCTCTCTCTCTCTCTTTCACACACACACACACACACACACACACACACACACACACACACACACACACACACACAACTAGTTCTGATGTTCAAAGCCCGACGCTGTATCCAATTATTCTGGGGGCTCTGAGCCCCATCCTGGGCTGAACGCCGGCAGATTAAACCTTTTAAACCCTGATGATTGTTTAATCTTATAGGGATAAAGCCCGCCTCCCTTTAGAAAAAAAAAATCTGCCCTAGCACTCGAAGCTTAATTTTTATTCTTCTGTGTGCTGTGAATTAGAACAGTCTAAAAAGTGAATGGGTCACAGAAAAAGCATAGCACTTCAGCACAGAGTTCCATCTACAACCAGAGTTTCGGCATAAAAGGTAGGGTGTATTGCTCCAAGGCACCCTCCTGTGTCTCTTCCCCCGCCAATCTCCGCACGCATGCAGACAAGTCACTATTCCTTCATTCAAACCTAAACATCAAAGTCGCTTTTATTTGAACTATAACCCCTTCAATGTTCATTCTTTTAGGGCCTAAGCCTGATGCTCCCGATGGGTTTTCAAGCTTCATCTGTTTGATGGTCTCACTAGGGACTAAAGTTTTTAGTCCCGGGTCTCTCCACTAGAGCAGTGAGGAAATCATTGTGTCTTGGGAGTACTCCTGATCTGCTGACAAAAGTTAATGCAGCCGATGCCTGATGGTAAAATCAATGCTGTTGGAACGAGGGCGCAAGGAGAGTGCAGAGGGCTGGACCGTCATGTAGATATACAGTCCACGGAAGCCATCCTGTCTTCTACTGACACATGGCCCCACACCCCAGCCCCTCCAAGCAGCCTTGTGAAGAATCACGCAAGGTCAGTGTTTTCGCGTGTAATTCTTTATTCCTGACAACGACCGTCATTCCACCTTGGTTCAGAAGGGCATCCTTCCAGGTCACCCTTGTTACCTTCAGGGATTATAAGAGCCAACTTTATGTTGAACCACTGAGCACGATATCATTATTGGGCCAGACAATATTCAGAGCGTATTAGACGCCCTTACTCATTTACTGTGCAGCTCATGTGTATGACAAACAAGACTTCTCTTCCCATGTTTTTGGATGAAGAGATTGAGGCACCGAGAGGTGAAGCGATTTGCCTGAGGACGTGCCCTTGGCTTACGGGGCACAGCCCGGGACTAGAGCCCAGAGTATCTGTGTCCAGCACCTGGGTTCCCGAATACCCAGTCCTGGCGCCCAAGGGAGCCGATGTGGTGCCACATCCTGCCGTCGTGTCCTGCTCTAACAAGCCTGCCCCCTCTTCCCCTTCTTGCCCCACGCTCTCTCCGCAGCACACCTCACACCCAGCTGTACAGTCGTCTTCCTAGTCCATTTATACCTGTTCAGAAAGTGTCAGTGACTCCCCACGGCCTAATGGTGTTGGGGCATGGGGGGGTTTTCACGAGCTCATCTCCATCTACCCAGCTCACGCCTTTCTCTCCACTCCCCTCCACAAATCCTACAAAGTCTCTCTCTGACACACTCACCTGGGTGGCCGGCTCCGTTCTTTAGCATACCGCGGTATCATTTTACAAGTCCAGGTGCCCCAAAACATTCGCATTCTCACCCACATGCCGCCCTCTCCGAAAAGGGCTTCTCCAAACTCCCCACCAGAAGCCAACACGCTCCTCTGAGATCCCATAGGGTTTCCCCCACGTTTTCCTTCTTACACGTCGTCCCTTTCTGTCTTACATTAGAGTGCTTTATACCTGTCCTTGCCCTATTGAGAAGTCACTGTGACACGTTCTATGTCAAATTCACCATCAAGAGTATCTAATATAATTCCTTGCCATGGTAGGCAGTGACTGTAAGTTGCCAAGATGTACCTATGATCCCCCGTCACCATGCAGTAGCTTCCAAGGACCTGAACCTCCAGGGATCTGCCTTCCTGATGGGCCCCACCAGACTCCTCCTTCCCGTTGCCCCCCTGGAAAGGACATCTGCCATCCACAGGGATTGCGTGAAGGCATGGCAGATCTTTGAGAGGCTTGTAATCCTTAGCCTAAAGGCAAAAAGAAGGAACAAGGGTCCTTCCCCAAGTCTTCACTGCTGGCGGGTCCACAGAGACCTTTAGACGGTGAGCCGTTCTGTGTAAGAACTGAGTCTGTGACCTACACTAGGCTAATCATACGGGGATACGGTTTTAGAATCTGATAAGACACCTCTTTAAACGGAAAGTGGGAAAACGGGTCTCCTTTCTCCTTTTGGGATATGGCGGTTGAATATAAGGAAATTTGATACTTTCTCGTGTCTGTGCCCTTCCAACAAGAAATTTTGATTTCTATTCGTGACAGTGATTTGTTTTTCAGATCTTTGTTCCATACAATTTACCCAAACATAAGACCCATTCAGATGCGTGAAGGAGCTGCACACACTGGTCACTTAAGATGCATCTTTACAAGAAACCAGAAGTGCTGGCATTTGAGTGAGCATTATTGTGTGTGGGGTGGATGACCCCAGATCACCCATCTACTACAGGAAAAATGATTACAAACATCTCTTGGTAAAACTTCCCTCTCAGATAATTCCATCACACAGAGCTTTTCTTCACCCAAGTATCTCCAGGACGGTGCCTTGGCCTCTTTTATATCCCCCACAATGACTAATACATGTTCTCTATACATGGTGGGCACGTCGCACTTTGGCGGGCAGTCCTTTCGAACAAAAATTTCTGTCTGACCTATTTTTAGCCACACGTCCGTTGGAGGGAGCACATTTCCCCGCATGCTCAGTTTAAATGAGGGATTCTCCACCTTGGAACCACTGACATTTGGGACCAGATAATCCTCTGTTGGGGGAGGCTGTCCTGTGCATCATAGGACGGTGAGTGGCACCCCTTGCCTCTACTCACCGATGCCATCAGAACGCCCAACGGTGGTGATCAACCATCTTTCCAGACATTGCCAAGTTTTCCTCTGAGGCAGCACTGCCCCCAGTGGAGAATAGCTGGGTTAGGTTAATAACACAAATATTTACAGTACGCTTCCCATGTGGCACGTATGTACTTCACGTAGCTTGACTCATTTAAGATTTATGAGGTAGGTACTGTTATAGTTATCCCCACTTTACAGAGAGGAACTGGGCAGCTGGGATTAGAACCCAGGCACAGCTAACTAGGTCTGGGCTTTTTTTTTTTTTTTGCTAAGAATACGTTTATTTTTTATCGTGATTCGATACACATAACAAAATTTACCATTTTAGCCATTTTAAAGTGTACAATTCAGCAATTCAGTGGCATTAAGTACATTCACAATATTCTGCAATCATTACCACTACCTAGTTCCAGAACATTCCATCATCCAACATGAGACTCCAAACCCATTAAGCGGTCCCTCACCGTTCCCCTCTTCCTCAGGCCCCTGGTCACCACAATCTGCTTTCCATCTCTATGGATTTACCTATTCTGAACATTTCATATAAATGGAATCGTGCGATATATGGCCTTTTGTGTCTGGCTTCCTTCACTTAGGAAAATGTTTTCAAGGTTCATCTGTATCAGAGCATGTATCAATACTTCACTGACTTTTGCTGAATAACAATCCATTGTGTGGATATAATACATTTTGTTGATGATTTGGGTTATTTTCACCTTTTGGCTGTTTGTAAATAATGCTGCTAATAAGTTTCTGCTTGAACACCTATTTTCAGTTGTTTTGGGTAAATAATCAATCTATGCTTTTAATCGCCCTCTAAACAGCCTCATTCAAATAATGCCCACATTTAAAAACATCCAGGGGTTAAATGCCAAAATTACTCTCATCTCCCTTGTTAACCATTAGCAACTCCCAGGCCTGGTGTTCCTGGTCTGGTTTTTACAGAGGAGAATGTTGTTTTCCCTGAGGCTTCTTCCAAAGCAGGCACTACTTAAGATACTTTTGGAAGTAGGTGGGACTATAAATAAATAGTGAAATAAGCTTACCACTTCCTTTTTTCCTTTTTATAAATAAGGGTTGGGATTCTATTTTTTATGGCCTCTCACTGTCCTTTTTTCTATGGCTTGGATCCCAAAGCCAAGAAAGAATCAGGTAACAAGAAGGCAGTTGGAAGGGTGTCAGATGAAGAGAGGGGGGCAATGGTGGGTCGGTGGGCAGGAAGACGTGGGAAAACGAAACCCACTGGGGTGCTTGTGTGCATGTAAAGTGCCCAGGAGAGAAAGATGGTGGGAGAAAGAGGCATACCCTTCCCTCTGTGCTGACTTTAGTCACCTAGCATCATAAACCCAGACGAGACCTCAGAATTCATCCACCCAATAGCCCCTCTCCACCTTGGCTCAGGCAAGCCCACCTCTGGGGACCATGACATTTTGCCTCATTTAGTACCAATTTCTAGAAAAGGTGATTTCTCACCAATCTGCAATTCTTCCACAGACTTCAAGTAAAGTCCACTCTGCGTTTTTAGGAGGGTTCATTGAAAATGTCACCATCCATCCCTGGCGACTCTCTCTTTACTCTTCCAGCCCCAGCTCTTACGTTCCTGGGGCCTCTCTCACTTCTCTGTCCCTGGAGTCTGAGTCCCCCTTAGGGAGCGAGAAAGCCTGACCTCTGCCCCTGATGCAAACACTACCCTGCAGCTATAGGCAGCTGTTGCCTCGTGGAGGTATAGGAAATGAAAATCAATACTATTAAGGCTGGCGAGGGGGGTCGTGAGGAGAGCTCTCTGATACTTGGCTATGTCTGCGTGAAGTAGCTCGAGTCTGGGGGGAAAAGTTGGCAACGTATCAAATGTCTCATGTGTATTGATCCGACGATTGTATTTCCAGGATTCTCTTAAGAAGGTCTTCAGACCAAGAATTAAGTAGAAAAGATACATAGGTAAAGAGATAGATATTCATCGTAACAATAGTATCAAGCAATGAGAAAAGGCTTACCCACGCGATAGGGAGAGGTTAAATTATGGTGTAAAAACATGTAATGGACTATCACGTAGGCACTAACAAAGATGATTAAAATAACTGTTAATGATGAAGGGATATGCTCCTGAGATAATAGTTGGGTAAGAAGTAGCCTCTTGAAACATATTTAGTATGACTCTCACTTTTTTAAGTACATTCACGGAGAATATCCGAAGAAAACACACCAGAATATCTCCAGCATAGCTTACTGTTGGAGGAAAGAAACCGTCATCTCTGGGTGAAGATATTTTAAATGACATTTACTTTCTTCTTTCTTTTCTGTACTTTTTGAGTTTCCTACAATGACTACATTCTACTGCCATTATATAGAAAGACAGATTTTGTAGGGTATTAAGGAGGGCACTTGTGATGAGCATTGGGTGTTGTACGTATGTAAGTGATGAATCACTCAATTCTACACCTGAAACCAATTTTATCCTATATGTTAACTAACTAGAATTTAAATAAAACTTGAAAAAAAGGAAAAAAATATATGGATTTTGTAAAAGTACCTTATAAAAACTTTCTTGGGTTTAGTGTGCCCAGATAATAAATCCTTGACATCATAGACCACCTTTGGGCTCGTCCAATCCTGCCTGCTCTTTTCGCAGGTGAGAAACTGAGGGTCAGAGAAGTTTAATGACTTGTGTGCCCTTCGCTCCCATCCCATCACAGGGCTTCTCTACAGCTAGATCTAGAATCAGATCCAGGCTCTGGGTTCTCTCGCCTGTGACCCCTCTACCGTTTAGTGCTTCTTACCCTGGGGTCAACCTCAGAACCCCCAGAAGGCTTGTTAAAACACAGACTGTTGGGCCCTAGCCTCAGCATTTCTGACTCCATCAATGGGAGATCAGGCCTAAGAATCTGCATCTCTAACAGCCTCCCAGGTGATGCTGATGTTGGGACCACACTTTGAGGACCCATTTTGTGCTTTCCACTGAACCTATCGGTCTCAACCTTGAAGATACTTAGAATCACCTGGGAACAAACAAAGAAACAAAAGCCATGTTCCAATTCCATCTCTGACCAATTAAATCCAGATTTCTGGGGATGGACCCTGGATTTTAAAAAATCCTCCAGGGGATTCTAAAATGCTCCCGGCATGGAAAGCCGAGGCACTAATCCCAAGTGCTTCAACCCAGGGGATGGCTAGAGAAGATGGAGATATCCACGCGGTAAATGCTTAGTGAACGCCCTCCCCTCCCGCAAAGGAATCAATACCTTTTCAAACACAAAGTGTGACCATGTTTCTATGCCACCCCGCCCCCACCTCCCACTGTGCTGCTTAAAACCTCCATGGATTTTTAAGCTAAAAGCAAAAATCCATACCATGACCTACAGGGGCCCGCGTCCGGTCCTGCCACCTTTCCAGCCTTGCCTCCGATCCCTTTCCTCCTGTCACCTTGAGAAGTCATAACCATAAGCTATTAGTATGCTTTTAAAATTATTATCCATGACCCCTTCTAGACAACTAGCTTTATGACATCAGGAGCTGCGTGTGCTTTCATCACAAATAAGACCCCCGGGCCATACTTCGCCCCTGGCACAAAGTAGGCTCTTAGTCAATTTCACTGGATGAATGAATGAACGTCCATGGCTATAAAATATCTTGATGTCAGAGGGCCACATCACTGCCGGTCTACCTAGTCATTTTACTTCTGCGAGTCTTTGACATAAAATCCAGGGGTCAGGGCACCTGGGTGGCTCAGTTGGTTAAGCGTCGGACTCTTGATTTCGGCTCAGGTCTTGATCTCATGGTGTGTGAGATAGAGCCCTGAGTCGCCTGGCCCCGACCAGCGCTGGGCGTGGACCCTGCTTAAGATTCTCTCTCTCTCCTGCTCCCTCTGCTCCCCCCCTGCTTGCATGCAATGAATGAATGAATGAATGAATGAATGAATAAATGAACACATAAATAAAATCCAGGTGCCATGCTCTTTAGGTTTCCTTTTGACCAAGTTGTCGGGCTTCTGGTGTCACAAGATGGGGCCCTGGAAACAGGGAGACCCTGCAGGATCAGGCCTTAAGGGACACAACCAGGCTTGGCACGAGCATAAAATTAAAAGTAGCATCACATATTTGTGGGGTACATTGTATGATATGATATCTTTCCTCTACGAGGAAGGTAGAGTGGGTGTCATTATCGTCATCTGACAATTAAGGAAACTGAGGTCCTAACAGGCAATGTCCAGGGGAAGAGAAGCCAGTGTCTTGGTTTTCTTTCCATGGGAATCCCTGACACTTTGGTTCTAGTGGATCCACAGCGGTGGCTAGCTGCTCACTGACACAAGGACTCGTTTCTCCTCTCTGCTCCCAGGGACCTCTTTAAAAACTTTTAAAATGGCACACTCCCTACAGTTCTTCTATTAACGCATCTCGACGGATTAGCAGGACACCAACCCTAGCTTGGCGCTCATGAAAGTTTTGTTGCATGAAGAGTAAATACTCATTTTTTTTTTTTTTTGCATCTTTCTACTTTTCTTGCCTTCCATTAAAACGACTTACAAGTTTTACAAGAGTCAGCGCGTTCTCGTATTTTTCTTCGACCCTCAGTTCACTTCCCACACACAGGTCTGGGGTTCTGGAGCTGGGTGATGAGTCTGGACTGCACGGTATTTCTTCAAAGCCACAAAACACGAAGTCCCGCCCAGAGACACTCGGCTAAGATGCTGAGGCATTCAGTCAGCTTGAAATGAAAAAATATATACATGCACACACACACACACACACACACACACGCATATGCATGTACATATATAGGACTAGCGGATAAGAGGTAGGCAATAAGGTTTTTGCTGGGGCATCCTAGATCTGCCTCTCTATTCCTGTTGGTCAGTGAAAAAAACAGAAATTCTAAGTGAAGAGTAGCCCCAATTATTGAATGATAATCAAAGGGCCGGTTTTCTTTTCTTAATGCCACTAAGCCCAGCCTAGCTGATCCCATGAACTCTGAAAACTACTAGGCCAGATGAATCTTTCCTTGCTCCCCCTCAGAACTTCCCTGTGTTTGCTGTATTCTCTGCTTGTGGTTTTCAGCCCTGAAAGAGGAAGAAGACAATCCAGGGATATGAGGGAACTGCAAACCCATCCCCATGACTGCTAAAGAAACGAGAGAGGGCGGGGGGGGGGCACCCTGCCATCCCTCCTGCCCAGGCCCTCATCAGAGAGGCAGGATCCTGGCTCTGTCGGAGTCCACTGAAAATATCAGGTACCACCAGCTGCCCTGGCCGACTCCTAAAACTCCTGGCGACCTCCAAGCCTGCTGCGCCGTGGTCCGAGAAGAAGAGGGTTTTATTTCTGATGGCACAACATACCCAGCTGCCACTCCAATTGTTCTCCGGGGACAGATGGCCACTCTCAATACGAGAGACACAAAGGGCCGAAGGACTGGTCTCCCTGCCTCTTTTACGACTCATTTCCCTTTACGCGCAGCAGCCAACGTTCACCCCAAACGGAAGAACCCGTGTGGGCTCTAAAATGGACCAAAGCACCTTACTGGGAGGAAAACAAATAGTTGGATACTTCTTGGGTTGAGTGGGCGTGTAATGGTATAATCACCGTCCTTCCCATACTATTTCTCCAGCTGCTTTATTGAGGCTGAGGTCAACAATTTTGCCTAAGTGCTGATGTGTCTCATGGGCTCCTTAGATGTGGACACAGGAGGTACTCTGCGAGACAGAATTTCCAGCTTATGTGAAGCCTCTCACACATTTCACCATGCAGTTGTCGTTGCTTTGTTTTTGTGTGTGGTTCTTGAAAGGAGGAAAAAGAAAGTTGTGCATCGGAGTGTAGTAATCCATTCGCTTAAACAAGAACTTCAAAACCCTTAGGTTTCTCAAATGCCAAGTTTAAGAAAGGCCGGCAGGGTTATTTTTGAGAGAGAGGAGCATTTGCGGAATCGAGTGCCTTAGCACGGCTTTCGAATATTTTAGGTAACCTTTTGTACAACTAAGACCCAGGGAAACAGTGCCCATTTTAAGGGAGAAGCCACTATTGCGAAATTCTCAGCTGCTATTTTCTTTCTTTTCTCATATTCCATAGCCATTTCCTTTTCTTTGTATTTCCTTGCTGTCGTGTGCCTTCCCAGTTCTGGCCGGAGAAGTAGGTGCTCAAAGTGATTGACTCGTGGGTTTTATCACAAAAGTCAGAGATGCTCAATTTCTGGCTTACGGCACCCAACTGAAGAGGAGAACCCTGGTGTGTTTCTCTCTTACCCTTTCACTGCCATTGCCGCTCACGGCAGCTGACCCTGAGAACCCTGCCAGAAACTGTAGGTTTGCTGAATTATATTTTCTTGTCACACTACAGCATGGCAATTTGCAGAGCAGAACGCGCCAAACAGAGCCTCAAGCTACTTTTCCACCAGGTTCTTTGGTAAGCAATTGGGGTAAGGCACACCTTTATCGAAAGAAAAAAATCAAACTGACCCGCTATTTTCTGCACGCGAACGCTCCTATGTTGCAAACGACAACGATTCCGATGAAGTGGCTTTTCCGCAGTTTCACACAAAAAATATCTCAAATCCCCTACTGAGCTTTTACAGCGAACAATCACCCAAACAAAATAGTTTCTGACGCCATCCACAGCTGTGCAGCTCACGCTGCCCTGATATAGCTCCTGGGGGTATTTCTGAACCCAGCAGTTCTGAAACACGGATGCCTGCAAATTCCGAATACGAATCGAAGTTTATTTCTGGTCTCCTGGGTGAGCGGTGACTGGGATTTTCAAATTCCACTACTGGTCCTCATAGTTGTGGGTTGACCGGCCTTATGCCAAGCCTATGACCCTGTAGCTCCTTCTCAGATTGAATGTCAGAGTGTGTGTGGTGATACAGACACTTCTCCTCCCTTTCCTCCTTCCCTTCCCTTCCCTTCCCTTCTCTTCCCTCAGCAAAGAGTTATTAGACACCAATTATATATCAGGCCCTGTTTAACATCAGTGGGTTAGAGTAGTGAACAACTGACAAAGGTCTCCGTTCTCCTGGAGAGCAGACACAAACAGAACTAATACATACATTATATACTGTTCCGGAAGGGGAGAAGCGCTAGGAAGAAAAGCAAAGTGAGAATACAGGCTAGAGATAGAGGGCGCAATTCAAAACAGGATAGTCAGGAGAGGCTTCACTGAAAAGGTGACACCGCAAAGGACACTCCCATCTTTACTCGGAGGGATGCGAGCAGCCACGGCAGGGCTTTGAGTGGATCTGTGCTGTGATCTGAGTGACGCTTACCGAGCGTTGCTCCGCCTGCTGCGTTGAGGACCATAGGAGGGCGAAGGTGGTAACAGGGAGACCAGTTGGGAGGCTATTGTGGAAATGCAGGTGAAGAGAAGACAGCGGATCGGACGCGGGTAGGAGCGGTGGAGGTGGTGAGCGGCGGTCAGATTCTCGACAGCTTGTCAACGCGGAGTTCCCAGGATGAAGGGACAGGCCAGGTGTGAGGTGCAAGAGAAAAAGAGGCCTCCAGGATGATGACACAGTTTGGGACCCGACTAACTAAATAGATAGAGTTTCTATCGAATGAGAGGAAGAAGATGACAAAAGGGGGAAAAGTGACGGAGAACGTCAGGAACTCCATTGGGGGTGTTTAACATGGAGGAGGCAGCTAGACATGGAAACCTGGAGCTCCAGGGAGAGACAGATGCTGGGGATACACCCCTGGGAGTTATCATGGGGCAATGGATTCACAGTAAGGGAGTCTCACAGAAGAGCAGAGGCTCGTGGACTGAGCCCCGGGGCACTCCAGCTATTATGGGGTCAGGAAATTCAGAAGGAAACGGACCAAAGCGAAAGAGAAGGCAAATTTGATATTCTGGAAGCTGACTGAAGAGAGGATCAGTTGTATCTAATGCTGTTGATAGGTCGGGTATGATGGGGACTGAGAAAGGACCAAAGGATTTAGCACCATGAGAGTGAGTGGTCACCTTGACAGGAGCAGTTTCCAAGGAGTGGAGAGGGGAAGCCTGATCGCAGAAACTTTGAGAGAGCAGGGGAGGAGCACATTTGGGGTGGTGTGGAGCCGGTACGGGGGTGCATGGAGAGCCAGGGGAACAGCAGCAGGAAGGGGTGGCGAGAGGTGGGGTCGAGAGAGGCTGTTTTCCCTTGTAAGAAGAGAAGAAAGCCACTGAGATTTCCTTTGTCCACCATAAAACCATGGCCCATGTAATAAAGAGTCTGAGTTCATTTTTGGTTATTTGACTGCTGACAGCTTTCAGGTCAATCAGAAGGCCTGCGGGCCCCCTCCCTCGATGCCAGTGGGAAGTCAAAACCAACACAAGTCTCCCCCTAACCAGCCTAAAGTTGTACCCTGTAGCTGTCTCCAGCCCTCTTCAAACCAGCTGGAAGGTCTGTCCTGCTCGCCCTAGGGAACCTCATTAAGTGAGTAATTATACTTTTCGTATCCTCTTGACGGGCGTGTGGCATCATCAATTTCAACACCAAACCAAATTTTGCATGGGAGGTCCACTCCACTTCTGTGAAGTGACCACAATAGCCTATTAGGACCAGAAAGCATCTTAGATGTGGCCCGTGACTCTGACCCTGCTCGGAGACCGTGCCTCTTACTGCTTCCCACATTTTGTCAATACTCAGAACCTGGGACCCATTCTCTGGACACATGATATTCTTTTGTGAAGGCATCCCTCTGCAATATGCTCCCCACCACTTGAAACCTACAAAATAGATTAGAATCACAACAGCAATGAAACAGAAAACAATGGTCCTAACAATTGGTGAGCACGTATTGTGCCGGGCACATTAACCATTGCCTCATTTAATCTGTCTCATGACACATATTATCATCCCCATTTCATAACTGAGCTAAGAGAGCTTTCAGTACTCAAGTTGTGCAACTATTAAGTCGGATTGGAACGTGGGAAGAGCTGCTCTGGAGGTCCTACTCCTAAATCTCATGTGATTCTTCCTCCACATATTTGTCCCCCAGTAGGATGTAATGTCCTGAGAAAGGATTTGCTGCATCCATATTTTCTAATCTCTTTAGCAAAAGGAACTCCCAAGAGCACTCAACAAAGGTTTATAAATAAGTGAATGTGCCTGGTCTGATCCAATCTCCCTATTTCACAAAGAGCATAATGGCAAGTTAGTTGCACAGATTCACACAGCCAGTTAGTTGTAGAGACAGGACATTGACTGGAGATCCAAGCTCTTTCCTGTATGCAACACCAGATCTGGTCAATATCATGTTCTCCCAGGATGCCCAAGCGAAGCCACACACACACACACACACACACACACACACACACACACACACACACATCAAACAAAGGCAGGAAATTGTCACACAATGTACATTGTTAAAATCATCTTAGAAAGTAATTCGGACATGTGTATGAAGAGTTTCAAAATATTATTATCTTTAAGTTCTCTAATTCAATTCCTAAGAATCTATCCTAAGGAAATGACCCTAAATACAGAATGGCATTCAGAGCAGCATCATTTCTAATGCTAAAAATGGAATATATTGTGCATAGCCTAACTTTAGGAAATAGCTAAATAAGTATGACACCCAAGCAACAGGCAAAAATGAAGTTTGTGAAGCATATACAGTAACATGGCTGAAATATGCTATGTAAAAATAGCAGGATACAAAATTATAAATGTGCTATGCTTATACATATATATAAAAATCCAAACTCATACAGAAATCACTGTAAGGAAGTAGACCAATGCCTATATTTTCTTTATGTTTCAAAATTCCGTTAATTGTATTACCTTTGTGATTCGAATGAGAAAAAAACCAAACTTTTGCTATGGAAATATATATATTTATACATTATTATTATTATTATTATTATATGTGTATACATATATATGTACAAAACTATGTTTTTTTCCATTTTGCATCAGTTTCATTTTGTACTAGGAGGGCTTTATCTTAGGAAACAGATTAGGTGAGTTTTAGACATAACTAGAAACTGGATAAATATAAAAGTTTTAGAGTCCTCTGTGGATCTCATAGCTATATTTAAAGAAACTCTCAGATGTACAAAATTAAGTAGTTAAGTAACATTATTGGAAATGAAAACTCTTCACCTAACAGGAAGGATTCACTCTCTGTGGAGCCTAAAACATGCCATTTAATGGCCTTCATTGATACGAATTAAAGTCTTCCCAAGATACATGAGAACGTTATTCCATAAAAAAGACATGACTTAGGTTAAATCTCTGAAGAGTTTTGACCTTGAGCCAAGAGCAATAAAAGTTTTAAAAGAAAAATACTGTTTCTATCGTAGATATTATTGTTTGTAACAGGAGCCAAAGGAATAAAGAATAACTATGGTTGTACAACATAGATTTTCTCTAAAGAAACTTATTTAGACCCATAAAATTACATCCTGACATGTATAATATAGCTATCAGAATTTAGATTTTGTAATATATCAATAATGATTTGGGATAGCAGAGCTTCTATTTTCTAGTTTAACTTTTAAAAAAAAATTTTTTTAACGTTTATTTATTTGTGAGACAGAGAGAGACACAGCATGAACGGGGGAGGGTCAGAGAGAGAGGGAGACACAGAATCTGAAACAGGCTCCAGGCTCTGAGCTGTCCGCACAGAGCCCGACGCGGGGCTCGAAATCACGGACCTGGAGATCATGACCTGAGCCGAAGTCGGACGCTTAACCGGCTGAGCCACCCAGGCACCCCTAGTTTAACTTTTTTTAACTTCAGTTTTGCCATAATAAAAATAAAACACGGCTCCATTTTTTTTTTAATCAATAAGTAAAGGTTCCCCTCCATCTCCTCAAGAGCTGTGTAAGAAGCTAACACTGTAATTGGCAATGTGCTACTACAGTTGAAAATGCTGAGCGCTTCTCAGACCCCATGGTCATAGAAATGGCAGTTAAACTCTAAAAGTGGTGAAGGGTTAGGGTGCCTGGGTGGCTCAGTGAACCAAGAGTCTGACTCTTGATTTTGCCTGAGGTCATGATCTCACAGTTCATGAGATTGGGCCCATGTCGGGCTCTGTGCTGACAGCGTGGAGTCTGCTTGGCATTCTCTCTCCCTCTCTCTCTGCCCCTCCCTTGTTCTTGCTCGCTCTCAAAATAGATATACACATAAAAAAATAAAAATGGTTACGAGTTTTTGCTTGATAAGAATTCCTTGTTATGAGTAGACTCAAGGCAAAGTTGTCTGGGTTCAAATTCCTGCTCCAACCCTTCCCAAGCCAGATGACCTTACACCAGCCAAGTCACTTAACTTCTTTGTGCCTCATTTCCTCAAATGCAAAGCGTGGATAATTGTAGGTACCCCGTAGATGATTAAATGTGCAATTTAAGTTGTAAGCTGTAAATTGCTCAGATCCATGCCTGGCATCATTTATATGTATGTATGCATATATAATCTAATGAATAAATTAACTTTAGTGATCACGCAGGTGATGCTTTCAAAGCAAGGCCTGATCTCAGGAGGGCGTTGACATCCGAGTATAACTAAGACTACCTTTAAGAGATGTGGCAAAAAAATAACTTTCTGACCGGCCACAATTAAAACCATACGGTCGTTTTAATTTGACCAGACCACTAGAGAGCTAAGCATAAGCCGTAAGTATTTTGATCACCGAAGGCAGCTCTTCATGACATATGGTGGGGGTTGCGTCGAAGATCTGTCAGTGCTGCAGAGACAGGCTTGCATCTTGAAATATTTCGATAGCAGAAGAAAAAAATGGGACGAAGGGTGTATTTTGGGAGGTGAATTCGCAGAAAGCAAACTGCGTGGAGGAAGAACTTATATTGGTTCTTATATTATAAGAACCAACTTATATTGGTTCTGGGATAGAAACGTGGCTGGTAGTTCGGTCCTGGGCTCCAGCGTTGCGCTGAGGAAAGAGCCTTTCGGGCTCTTGGGGACTGTGATGAACGGAAGCAGGCCAGCCTGTGAACGTGTGAACGGGCTCAAACTCTTCACTCTCGACTTCCTCGCCTTGCGTATTATGACTGGGTGTTGGGAGCGGATGGAGTTCCTTGCTCCTGGGATACAGCAGACTTTTTTGGAGCCCTGTGGAGCAGAGGGCACATTTCCAAAAACACACCCTCAGCTACTTTCAGGGGTCCCCAGGCCATCCGTGGTACATCACGAGTGACCATTTTCAAAGACAGTCACGCCAAATTCAGCGGTGATGGTTTAGATTTATTCCTTCTTCCCAACTGTTCTTAGACCACTCACAGGACGTGACGCGTATTTTGTGCCGACCCCCTTGTTCTCTACCATCACTTGGGTTTCAAACTGGGATTCCTTATAATATCAGTTGCTTCTAGTTGTTCTATGGTTAAATAAGCTGCAAAAAATTCTACATATATCCCTTTCTTAGAGATTTACCATTTACATTACTGTTTAGAAGTATCAGCGTTTTCCACACTCAGCTGTAACCACGTAAGGCTGATGAGTATACGGTGGTACGAGTGTTCGGGAAACTATAATACTTGACACGTAATCTCAGGATCGTTCTGAGGATTAAAACGGATCACGCGCAGGGTTTGCAGTGCCCCAAACGCAACGAAAGCTCAGGAGAGGTTTGCCACGATTATTATGAATAACAACTACTTTTTAAGTAAACGTAGCTGGTGGCATCCCGCGGTATCCTTGAATGAGGCGCACATAAGCAGAATGGGAGTGGTCTGGCCACCTGGCCCTGGGTGACACTCTAGGGAGCAGAGATGGCCACTGCGTGTCCTTTCTCTTCCACACGATGAGGCATCCGGGGCCAGTGGATGAGGAAACACGAGGAAACGTAAGCAGAGGATAACTGGTCACAGGTGATGGTTGGTGGCCTAAAGTGCACTTCAGGACATCGGTTCCAGGCAGGCAAGGCATGACCTCTGGGCACTCATTCTCAGGTTTGTCTACCAGCAGAGATTGGACACAACATGCTGGTTCTTGTGGGCCCCTCCGAGTTGCTGTGACGTCTCGATGGACCGGGCCCAGGGTGTCATCTGAATCCTAGCATTCCACATCCTGACCTCTAAGCTCCCTGGTGCCAGTTAGTCTGAAGTCCCAAGACACAAGGTCCTGGCATCCACCCATCTTGTTTTCTAAACCCCGTGATGGATAAAAACAGTAGTCTCTTAGCCCCAAAGGACACATCTTAAACAATATGAGTCCACAGGAAACTGCCCTCTTGCTGATTTTCCTGTATCCTTCCAAAAACTGCTGCATTCTGGCAAAAGCCCAAAAACCAACCAACTACCAAGATCCTTAGGAGAAGGAATACATGTGTGGGATGGAGGGGTCCTTGGGGGGGGGGTGCCGCTATTTTGAGCTTGCTTGCCTGGTTGCAGGCAGTGTTACATACAGTACTGAGAGCTATGCATAATGCATTTGTATTTTAGGTTCCCTGTGCAAATAAAACAAAGTGAAACAATTGGTAAATTTTTTCCACTATGAGAAAAACACAGTTCCAAGAATATTAATTGGTAGGTTAAATGAATGTAAGTTTATAGACACCCGAATGTTTTAATGAGTATGGGACGTAAAGTATTTCTACGCTATAGGATAATAGAAATCTATAGTATCCAGTCCTTGTTCTCATTCAAGGCAGTTCAAGGACTAAGAAAAGTGTTTATCGCCCAGGAACTTTTACCTATGCAGGGCATTGCTGTTCATCACTGCTGTATTTCACACCTGAAAGTTCCTTTCCCTCTTGGCATATTTTCAGTATTGATTCATCTCCATAGTTGGCACTGTCCTGAGAATACAAACCCTTATTGCCCGAAAATAAAGAGATTCTTCTGATATGTATATAGCTTAAAATTTGAGTTTATATAAGTATATGCCTCAAATCCCAGTAAGCTGGGGCCATAGCTGTAAACTTGGACCCCTTAGAATACGCTCCATCCCATCTGACATCATCCTTCCTCTTTGTTCACCTTGCTGACTCCTATTCATCCTTGCAACCTCCCCTGGGCCCCTCATCACTTTCTCCAGGAAGCTTTTCTTTGTGTCTGGCTTAGCTCAGACCATTCTTTACGTAACTGCTTTTCTTTTGGTACCGTTTAACCCTAAATTCTACATGGTCATGTCGGTCTTGCTCACCATAAATCGTAATCGTAATCGTAAAATGTGTCAGTTCAATGTGGTTGGGGCGAGCCCCTGGGATCTCACTTCTTCCCACCGCCCCTCCCCCCCCATTTCTGGCCTTGTAAAACCATCTTTTCTCACGTTTGAAATGAGTACAGAGGTACCTGTAAATCACTCTATCTGAGGAGCATCCTGGAAGCAGGAAGCCGCAGATCGTAAAGATCAGATGGTTACCCTTATCTCACAAGACAACTTTTTGCCTTTAAAACGGGCACCTGCTGGGTTAACGACAAAGCCTAAGAAGTCACTAACTAGCACAGGGCATGGCACATAACAGGTGCTCAGTAAATACTGGCTGGATCTGAATTTACCCTCACATTTCTATTGTTACAATAGGGTAAGGGTGCCTTGGAGGAAGCGGAGGGTGTCTTCAAGTTCTGTTCTGGGGGTATGTGAGGTATGGGCGTTAGGAATGACCTGGCCAATAATGCAGTGGTTCCCAAACTACGTTGCACCTTACAATAACTTGGGGGGGGGGTCGTCTTTAAAAATTCAGATGTCTACTTGCCACCCTAGATCAATTACACCAGAATATCTACGGGAGGAAGCTAGGCATTGACATTTTTAAGAGATGCCCTGTGGTTCCAATGTGCAGGTGCCAAGAGAAATCTGCTTCAAAAAACACTAAGGGTTGCAGTGAGATTGGAGCTGCTGGTTTGGAAAAGGGGCAACCGTACTTGATTTGTCTTAGTGACAGAGGGAGGAGGCCGAGGGTAGATGCTGACATAGTTGATCTGCCAGGTGTATTCTGTTGTGTGACGGCTCCTTTCCTTCCATCTCCTCTTTTCTCTCCTCCCGGTCTCTTCCTCTTGCTGCTGCCTCATTGGCTGTTTGGTCACTACTTGCAGCGGTAAAATCGGAAGAATTCTGAATACAGGATATCCATGCCTCCAGAGGCTTCTCCTATACTACCTGTGAGTTTGCTGGAGGTTTGTTCTTGCTTTTCTGGATGTCTGTGAGCCTGGCATGCTAGGAGGGGAGGCAGGGTGAGCCAGAACCTTCCTGGGCTCTAGGCTGATGTCACCCTGACTAGCAGGTGCTGTCAGGCTGGTGTCACCTAGTAGGTGTATACGGCTTTCCCAGCAGAGAGGTCCCTGCTGCTGTGGGCTGCTCTGTGAAGTGGGTTTGCTCCTGGAATGGGCTGATTGACCTCAGAAAGGAATTCTTCATTCCCTCTCCCAGTGCACAATTAATCCGATGTTTCATGTCCTGAGGCAATTGGGGGGCCTTTCTGGCTTGATCCATGGTGGTCTGACCTAATGAAGAAACCTGGAGTTGGGTTGAATGGGGAAAGTTTGATCTGTACGGGGAGAAGGATTAGCAAGGATCACCTTGGGCTGATTTCTCTGGGGTGACATTCCCCTTTCAAATGGAAAAAAAGAAAATAAAAATTCCCAGTGACATGGGAAACCAGAGGAGGGGGAGCCATAGTAAGAGAAAGAGAATTAGTACCGTGTGAAAAAGAAGTGAAGATAAAAAGCACACGAAGGAGGAAGTATGACAATTCTTCTAAAGATCCTACAAGTCTTGGGGTGTCTGGATGGCTCAGTAGGTCGAGCATCCGATTTTGGCTCCGGTCACGATCTCACTGTCTGTGGGTTCGAGCCCCGCGTCGGGCTCTGGGCTGACGGCTCAGAGCCTGGAGCCCGCTTCAGATTCTGTGTCTCCCCCTCTCTCTGCCCCTCCCCTGCTCATGCTCTGTCTTTCTCTCTCATATATAAAATAAAAAACATAAAAAAAAAAATCCTACAAGTCTTTCAAAAGATACTTGAGAATACATTTTTTTAAAGTTACAACGTGTGGACCCAAGCCTTTCAGAGCCCTCTGAGGGGGTGAACCTGACTCCTGATTCACCACGGTCCTGGCAAGGAGCATCACCGTGGGAGACGCAAGATGCCTGGGAAAACCTGAAACCACATGAAAGGGAACAGGGAACCGGTCTCTCTCAGTTTAGTGTAACTTAATTCAAAAGCAGGGGAGACCTTTTTGTGAAAGAATCCCTGTCCAATTCAAGGCAACAGGGTTCTTAACTGGTTGAATTTCACAAATGTGTCTTCTGGGCATTACATCCGTCCATTCCCGAATTCTGATATTTCGCCACACCCTTGGATCCTTACACAAAGAACTGTGCAGGTGAGATAGACAAAGGGGAAGGCCAAAGCAAAATGACTTATCTTCTTGGGCGTATTTGCCAGAATAAAAGCACATCCTTTCACATGTCCAAGTGACTGAGGGAAACTGAGACTCTTGATAGGGGACAGTTGATAAATATCTTGATCTGATTGGAAAGTCTCCTGCTTACGACACATGCATGTTGTTTTTTTTTTTTTTTTTTTTTTTGGTCCTGTGTTATGATCTTAGCCAAGTAACCTGATGTCTTAAGGCCTCAGTTTCCTTGCTTCCAGAACGAGGGCTTAGCCAAAACCACGTCCCATCTTCAAATGTGCAACAGACATGAACTTTAGCACTGGTTCTATGGACGCCCTTGAAAAGTTAAAAGTTAGGGATGAGACAAGTAACCAGATAATTACGTAATATCGGAGCCACGGGAGAACAGAGACGGGACAGTCAACAGCGGAATCCTGTGCGAAGCATGTCGGTGTGTGCGTGTGTTATATATACCGTCAGCTACGGTGGCACCCCCTTAGTAAACTAATTGTTTAGTTGTGTAATTTGCCTAGAGACTCAAAGGGAACCAACACACCCCACTAATTCTAGCACCTTCACAATCTAAAAATAAACGCTTCCATGTTATCCGACAAACACCCCTACTCACAGCCTGTTGAAAGCAACCCCCTCGTCGTATCTGCCCGTCACGGGGAAAATTTGAAATTAAACACAAATGAGAAAATCGACAGTGTCTTCTGGGACCTCGAAGAACAGGAGGCTGAACTCTGAAAGGTTAAAGGTGGATCTCTGACTATGGCCCACGTGGCCCACTAAAATTGTTGATGGGAAAAAGAGTGGGCAGTTGAAATTGTAACCTTACTACCACTTGTTTGGAAGCTTTAGGTAGCGTGCGTGAGTTTTAAAATACGTGTTAATTCGTAAGTAGAGGCTACTGAGCCGTGGGCAAGAATCGCATTAGAACGACTCGGGTACCGCTGTACAATTCATCAACGTCGGGGCGCCTTGCTCCCTGGGGCCACCCAGCTGACTTCCCACGGACTGAACTGGAGCCACATAGGACAGCCAAGCGCTTCAAACACTGCCCCTTTCAACACTTGGTTTCTCCTCGTAATTACTTCTTGTGTTTCCCTCCTGATACTCGTTTAAATGCTAAATAAAGGGAGAGAGTTCTCCAAGGTGAGAGACTCACGGTTGTAACCTGGAGCTACCTCAGAGTGAAAATTAAAATCAATTATACCCCGTGTGGGTATAATTATAGTAACTTAATGAGTAGGAATGTAAGATGATCGTCCTCTGGGCAACGAACATACTTGGTGATGTGAACGAGTGTGACACACACGCTGCTCAGCCCTTGTCAGATCGTTCCAGAGTTCGGTTCTGAGATCGGCTCAGGTGGGTCCGCAGGAGCGTGAAGGGCTTAGAGAAAGGTCTCGGGGGCTGGGGATGCTGGGAGCGGCCCTCTGCAACAAGGTGACAGTCCCGTTATTACCCAGCTTTGAAGGCAGAGGCGGCTCCTGGCGCCGGGTGTGAGGCAGCCTCAAGGGTACGCGTGACTTGACAAGAGGGCACTGCGCCATTATTGCTGTGGCCAGGACAAGACGGCCGGCCTGAAGGAGGCCCAAGGTCGGCCCAGAGAGTGCCCGACAGTGGCACTGGCCACAGTCACCCGCTTTGCTAGAGGTCTTAGAGCCCAGGGCCACATCTCACGCTCCTGAGCCAGACCATCACTAGGGCAAGGACCCTGGGTGGCTATTCCACAGCCCAGAATAATCAAATAACGTACGAGAATCAAGAATGTTCAGAGGTACCCTTGATGAGCCAAAAAGTCTGCCAGATATCCTGGACCAAGGGGAATGCCAGTGTTGCTTCTGTATGACTATGGCGTGAGTGAGTTGGGTTGAGTTATAGATGACTCCCCTTGGATCTTTCAGCTCCCTGTGCTTCTGGAGAAACAGGGCAGGCTGTGGAGCACTGTCTACAGCACTGCGAGTACAGACTGGAGCCTACACCCTCCCCCAGCCCCTACCACGTCCGCGTTTTTGAAATCATCAGACCGGTGCTTTGCCAAAGTGTCCTGCAGACCATCTAAAGAACATATCACATTTCTGGCCCCCTTCTCACATCTATAAGTCAGAGTTGAGGTAGGGGAGGGGAGGCGGGGATCTACATTTTAAACAAACGTGCCTCATGATGTTCATGCGCCGTAAGGTTGGGACTTGGCCCACCCCCCGCCCCCCGCCCCAAGTGTACACAGTCATCTGATAGCTCAGGGCATGAATGGGCACAGGGAAACCTCACTTTTCCCAGGGTGTTTGCTCTCAGTCGACAAGGATCCTTGTTCTGTCCTTCTATCCCTCACTCCCCATCCTCTCGCCTTGGTGTCTACCATGGTCTAGGCCAGGCACTATGGGGCTGCAGGAAATGAAAGATGAAAACGACATGGGTCTTGACTTCAAGGAGCGAGTACTTGGTTTAGCTGAGGAGACAGACATCTGACCAAATAATCACAAAACACTATAATACAAGCTGCAGAAAACGTAGCTACAAAGTGTTCCAGGAGCAGGGTAGATGGAGTAATAAATTTAGAGGGGGGGATGGG